>NW_026294458.1:67513520-68151020 GCF_007827085.1 Peromyscus californicus insignis
ATGGCAGACTGGAAGTCAAAAAATAAAATGAAATAATGTTCTATTTGTGAGAAGCAAATATGAGTTTGTTTTTATTTTTAGACAGCAATTTCATAACACATTTGGAAAGACATCTGCTTAGTTATTGGTCAATAAATATAATTTTGAAGGCCTGAAACTATAGCCAAACATTCCAATACTTTTAAATACTGGTTTTTTGTTTGTTTGTTTGTTTTCTTTTATTCTGTTGAGAACTCTGCATACTTGGAAAACTCTGCATGTGATACCTTGGCTTCAAACAAGGGACCCAGTAATTTGATAAAATAGTTCAGATCTGGGTATTGTCACAATGGAAAAAAGTAGGCCTTCCAATTTCTCACTGTGGCAAAGCCAGCGCTTTGGACGTGATGTTCTCTCCTTTTGAAGGAACATATTTTAAGCAGTGAAAAAGAAATTGCAGTTCCAGATTTATTGAAAAAAGGTTTTATATTTTATTTTAATTTATGTATAAAATATTAATACTTAAATGAATGTTAGGACTCAAGGACAGGTTTGTTCTGTTGGTTCTGATTGGTAAGAGGAGAAATTTGCCTTTCATAACTTTTAGAGTAAAAGATAATTTTTTGGAATTTAAATTGTTGAAACATAGAATAAATGTAAGAACAATTTCCTCATATATATTTTTCTTTGATTTATAGACAATTTTTATAGTTTTGATAAATTAATCTGGAAATTCTTGATTGTGGGTAACATAAGGAGAAAAGATGAAAAATATAATTTATTTTAATACCTTCTATAAATTTAAAAGACCAGGATTCTCATAGCATTAAGAAAAGGAAATAAGTAAGAAGTCACATCGTTACCTGCAAGCTCTTAGCATTTAGTGTGACACTTTCTGTAAGAGTATAATACAGTAGCACATTCAATGTATTTATATATATATATATATATTTATAATATTAATATATCAGTTTCTGTAATTTTAAAAATAGTACTCAATTTTGGGTGCCAATTTCTTAAATACCAATAGTTATAGAAGTTACTTGAATATCTAATTCCTAGTGCTTAATATAAGATATAGTTCTAAGAAATATATATATATATATAATATACATATATATATGTATAAATTTGTAGCACTTTTACTTCTAACTTGAGATATCCACTCCTTGTTTCCTAAAGCTTCCGGGTCTTTCAGAGAAAATATGCTAGACAATATGTATGACACCAGTTAAACTAAGTTTAGTACGCAACTGTTAGTAATCTCAGAAGAGCTTCCTGGAAGCAACACATTTTAGTTGTGAGCTATACTAATCATAAAACAGCTGCAACTTAGTAGTTCCTGTAAGGATTTTGCATTCTAATTAAAAACCTGATGACTCAGACATTTGTTTCCATCCAAAAGATTTGTCAGTACAAAAGAAGTTAGAAATAGATGATGAATTGTCCACTGAAATTCACCATTGTTACTGTGGAAGTGTTAGATAAGTACAGAAAAAAATGCATTGCATTTTAAATGTCTACCTATGGTGTAGGAGACTAATTTTGTCCCAAGACTGAATACTTGAACTCAGAAACTCTTCTTTCTTGACAAGCAAATTACTCAGCCAATTCACGTGGTAGAAAATAAAGTTCCTTTGGCAGAGAGTTCAAAGGATATTTTTCTAAGCCACACCAAGAAACAATGCAATAACTAGTACCTGAAGAAGCTTCTCATGAGAAAGAAGTGTCTATCATTCCGAAAGTATGAACAAGATATTCCCTCAGGTCAAGGCAAAGACTATGAGTGATTGAATTGCAGTCACACTCAAGTGTAGAAAAAGAGAGAATGGACAGCTAATGAAAGTTAGCAAATTGTTTCACTTTTCCTATGAAAGAAAAACAAATTCGGGAAATTACCTGGAGTCTTCAGCCTTTGATAGAACTTTCTTACGAGAAGAAATTTAAATTTACAGAAAATATGATAGAGGCAAGTCTTTAATGAAAGCTGATAGCTAGTTTGAAAGAACTCTAATGCATAATATTAATTTTTTATTTCTAGTAAGTATCAGTTGAAATCTAGACTGTAGTTATCTAGATTTATAGATAGATGTAAATGCTTTACTTGAACTTACACTTCTATACTGAATTGCTCTTATTTTTTATCAGCACTTCTGTTAATTCAGAAGAGATTCTTTCAGGAACATCCAGTGACTTGTCACAGGTCGCAGAGCAGAAGACCTGGTTCCTGGCACCCTAACCAGTCAAATAATTTCCATCACACTCTAGCTTTCTCTAGACTGGGTAAACAGCGTAGAGTTTCTTTTGGTTTTCTTATCCCCTTGGGAAATTAAAGAACGATTAAATTCAACTTAACTTCTTTAAAAGCTTTAGGAAACCTTTAACTTAAGTAAGCCAATGAAGATATCAGTATGACTGTCTGGATTTTTTTATTTATTTGCTAATCACTAAAATATGTATTTTGTTGCAAAATATGTTACTTCACAGTTTTATACCAAAAGCTAAAATTGTAAGTGTGTTTGACAAGGAATATTAATATGTGCATGTTATTTGAAAATAGATAACAGACCAGAGTAAACAGTAGGAATAGGCTTAGGAATGAAGTAAAATTTCAGGTTCAGCCAGGAATCCACACCCTTCCATTGTACTAGACATTCATGAATCAAGGAGCATCACTCATCCCCAGGTGTGAACCTGCCTGAACTGGCTTAAGATTTTTATCATTAAAGAAATTCTCACTTATGAGTAAGATGAATTATATAGCTCTGAGAAACCTATCATGAATTATTTTTTCTTGTGGACAACTTTCTAAAATGTGTATTATTCTAAAGAATGTTTTGTCAGTTCAAAATAAAGAAATTTATCATTAGTTATATTACCTCAGTTAATACAAATAACACAAGGTATCTCCATAGAGAGCATGAGATTTAGGGCTCAAAGATCTTCAGTTCTACATAAACCTATATGCCTGTGATAATAAGAACAAGTTAATGATCCCTCAGATGGCCACGATTATTAGAAATCTCCTTTGAGAATTTAGTGTGAAGGATAACAACATAAATACAAAATATTTATCACAGTACTAAATATTACATTATTATCTAACAAATAACAGATATTATAGGTTTAAAATTGCTGCTGAGGTCCTATAACTAAAATGTAAACTGTATTCAATTGTGTCACTCTAAGAATTACTGCTTCGTTCTAACAACCTAGAGAAGCACCCTAAGTTTTGAGCATATGCCTATTTGGTTGAACATATAGCATCTTTCAAATATGATTGTCTAAGCCTAGGCTTTGTTCTTTAAATCTTGTCTATACATATTGTAGAATTTGATACATAAGCCCAGTGTTTGTAATGTCACAAACTATCTTCTGTTTATGTGCCTCAAAATACTGAACAGTGTTAGTGCTTTGTTATATACACACCATTCTTAATAATTTTATTTTTAATTTATACATAATTTTTCAGGATTCTGTAATAATGTCAAGTGTTAAACACAATGTGTGTGATTTCAACTCCCTCAATCCTATTTACTCTTGGTTCTATATATATATTCCTGCATTTGATTTCCAGACGAACATTCAATTTTAACTCTTTTCAGGTCACTCAGATCTTACTTGTCTTGGCCATTGTCCTCTTCATAGACTGCAAAATAAAATGTAGCATGGTTCCTAAGTTCTATAGAGTTGGGTGCTGTTTTAGTCACTTTCAAATGTTGTCTTGGATATTATGAAAGGCTTAATAATGTAGTAAATATTATTCATTTGACTTAGCAAATAATTGACACTGAAATGTGAATGAATTTTTTTTACATGAGAGTTGGAACATCTGTTAATATTTTAGTAGTGACACATATATTAGAGACAAAGTCCAGATGGACCAATCATGATTTCTTAATGACCCATACTATAGCTGAAATTGTCCCTAAATAGTGCTAAAATAGTACCTAGACTGCAGTTGAAATAGTATCTTAACTGTAGTTGAAAGAGAATACTTCTATTGATGATAGTAACTGACAATACATACTGAATATCCTTCATCAAGGATCAACCTTACATCTGGTATGAGAGAAGAACAAATTATATCTTTGGATATCAATAATGCTGCAATTCTGATTTTAGAATCTCTTGCCTCTAATTTATGAACACTTTATGTGTAAAGATAAGGATGGTTGCTTAGGTGGTAGAGAACGAAATTTCAAAGGACTGTAGGTGTTTGTGCCAGAGGAACAGGTGGACATAGGAAGAATTCCTCACATTCTTGTATCCGTGTGTGTTCAGCACACTAACCACATAAGACTATCTACTTTAAAAGTTATTTCAGATCAGGTTAGAGCATCTGGCATGAATTGTGTCTTGTGGAGCAAGCCTCAAATCTATTCAGAGACGGTTGGTTATCCCCATCACAGAGATGCCAATACTGAAAACAATGGGTACACCTTGCCTAGCAGGTTTGTACTGTAGCTCCCAGGATTCACAGCTGCATAAGATATAATGACTATTCTTCCCAGGAGGCTGTGTAACACCTTCTGGCGTTATATATGGTATCCAGCAGGGAAGGCGCTACCAGTTAACAATCCCAACTTTGCCTTTCTATATCCTATACCAAGGTGTGCGATGTCTTCAACAATGAATATTTAGTTCTAGTGAACACCCAGAGCAACAACAATGTAACCATCTACCTTGTTTGCAGAATGGAGGGAAACTTTCCATGAACAAACTTTCTGATGAATCTTGAAATCTCTCTTTCTCAACTGGCCATTAAAATCATCATTTCTAAATGTGAGAGATAATTATTTTAAAAAATAGCACTTTTCATATTTTTTAAACATTTTTCTTGAATACCTTGTTGCTAATGAGGTAATGAGATCATAAAACTTCCATAAATTATCCAAAGTATGTTTTTACGAAGCTAAATGCAATATAGATATCAACAATAGCAAAACACTAAGCAGAATAACATAACATACTTAAGAATTTATATAATGCTTTAATTAATAGTCTAACCTGAGGTGTCTAACTCAGGTGTCCAACCCGAGAAATATTTCATAACTTATTATTATGGCTTCAAAGAGGCAAGTATAAATTTTGACTTTTAGCTCATTCATTCTGGTATTATTAGAAAGACCACCAGAGGTGAAAATACCCGAAAATATCTAATATCTATATCAGAAAAATACAGAATTATCAATCACAACTTATGATCCAGTATTATTTTTACCCTTTCAAGAAAATCATTTCTGATGCTTAAGTTTCCACTAAATGTACACCTGAAAGCCAAGACTAAAGGTGGCCTCCTTCAATAGTTAGTTGGCTCAGATTTTTCATTACTGTACAGAACCTTTGAAGTAAGAGGAAATTGTGCCCTCTGAGTGACCTCTGTGTTTGGGTAAATTACCATCTTTCTGTGTGAACTCTCAAGTATGCATATAAATAGGAATGTGCGTGAACTTGAGAAGACATTATTGGCACTATGTGTTTTTCATACAAGCTGTGTATGCCTGAGGCAAAACATCTAGCTGTATTTCATACTAAAGTTAATAGAATTTTATGAAATATTTTCATGATATGCCTTTAAATATTTTTTTCAATACAGCAGGGAAATACTGCTGACCATTTAAATATTTCTTTCTGAAACAGAGCCAGCATCTGGCATTTATCTTGTGAAATGAATCCTGTCTCTTTCCAGATGTCTCTTTCGAGTGGCTGCCATTCACCTCTGATCAGTATGCACCTTTCTGATTTGAGTCAAGATGAGATCCATGGTCAGGATTTCCAGTTCTCGAAATATGAGCATATGTAAGTTGTCCCTAAAATATAAATATCATAATACCAAAACTCGCAGCAAAAACAAACAACAAATAATTGAAGTTCTGAGTTTATTTTTGATAGTAGTACTGTGGTTGTTTATAGAATCAAGATATTCAGCAAAGGCAGCACACTGTCTTAAGTGTATATCACATGTCTTAAAAATCACTTAGTCTTCCTTTAATTTATGTTTACTGCATATGGGACAGACCAAAAATAATATACCTTTAGGTGATTTTAGTATTTTGTAAAATCCTATAAAAGTTTAGTTTAATATTGAATTTTCTGAGTAACTATGTATAACATAAAAATCATAACACTGGTTATTTTACTAGTGATAGTTTGTTATATTCACTACAAAAATAAGATTTCTTCTTGGTCTTTTTAACTTTGTGGCACTTTTTGATCTGATCTATTATATTCCATAGTTATGAACTTCTGAACAACATTGTGATTGACAAATCATGAAATTGAATATTATTAATGTGGGCAGCGAAGTTGACTCCAGAAAATTCTCAGTACAGTCAATTACAATGGACTTTAGCTTTTCACTTCGAAAAGCAGTTTTACCTTCATTAGTTTGATGCTAAAGATTTTTGGTTTACAAATGTCCCAACATATTGTATACCTCTATGTTTAATATCTGGATTTCAATTTATTCCATTATGACTATTGTGATATCTTCTTAGTGCTATGAGAAAATTATAAAACCTGTAAGGACATCTTATTTTTAAAATATTCTTGTTAAATATAACCTTTGATTTTTCAAGTGGATTGGAAGATGCAGATTATAAGAAGACAAATTATATGAATGGAGGAAACAATGTATATTACTACCCACACAAATACACTTAAGTGAAAATATACATTCTTTCAAATTTCAAATTTTCTGCATCCAGTGATATAAAACTCCACTTACCGAATGTGGCTTTAAAACTAAGGTACCACAAGTGCCACCAAAGTCCATCCTAGGACCAAATAGCTACCTGGTTTGAAAGTTGATTTTAAAGTTGCTTCATCAAGTCCTTGAACATTTAGATTTTGTTCATCAAACCTCCTTTTTTGATATATTATTTGGCCTTGGTTACTTCAGGCAAACAACCATTCTCCCTATGTGATTTCCTTCTGCCTTTGTAGTTAAAAAAAAGTGTGGCAGTCTCTCACCTAAGTTTGATTACAATTCTCAGCCAAGATGTTACTAGTGACACTCCCCATGTCCTGTATATCAACAGATAAATACTGATTGAACAAAAGTGAAGTTCCTCATTATTTGAAATTGAGTGAGAATGATTTAGTGTTGTTCAACTGTGCTTACAGAGAGAGAGAGAGAAAGAGAGAGAGAGAGAGAGGGGGAGAGAGGGAGAGAGAGATGTTGGCTCCCCCACCCTGCGCTCTGGAGTCAGCAATATGGATGTATTTCATGTGCATTGGGAGTGAGGGCTTAATATCACCATATATCAATATTAGCAATGGAAATGGAGAGAGCCCCAGTGTACACTGGGGGTGGGAGTTTAGGCAGTCATATGAAATCTTAGTAGCTGCTTTTGAAATACAAAGATTTGAAATTAATATGACACTAAATTGTAATGAAACAAACTGAACACTGATATACAGGCCTTTTTTGGTGTTGAGCAAGTGATTTCGGTCCTAGAAGCTCCTATCACAAATAGTGCATTTATACAGAAAAACAACCACATAAAAATACAGAATATAAAAATGCAGGCTATGTAGTTTAAGCAGTGTCTAAGGTGCCTGAGTTGGCTGATATTCAAAAAATAAACCAGAAAACAACCAGAATGAAAATTGCCCTTAGAAAATCTGCTTTGATTATTTCAGTGAGACAATGTGGTATCCAAGGACCTCGGCTCATGATCAGGTTTGTCTCCTGAATGCTGGTAATGAAGAATCTCTACCAGAAATGCTGGGTTAGTGTGAAGCATTAGAATGAAGGCAGGTGGGTACTGGTGTGGATAAAAATGAATAGCAGATATTAGAGGGCAAAAATATATGTGACTGGAAGTGATGATTAGGATCATTTAGATTTAGCTTAGTGTTTTTGAGACTCCTAACTGTGGGAGCAGTTAGGAGTCTTCTATAATCTAAATGTTTGAAGAAAACTATAAAGTCTTGGGTGTTATAATAATTTTTGCTGTCATAAAATATGTCTACTGCATGGCTGATAAGAAACAAAGAATTTCCATCACATCTGAGGTGCCCTTTACCCGATACTCAGTACCAGAATGGAAAATACAAATTCCATGCAAGCAGCTGCGGGGGTGGGGGGGGGTTACTTATACAGTTTCTGGACTGTCTTCCAAAATGATGAAAACACTGTTAATATCTCAGTTTCATATAATTTAATACATTATATATTGGTAGGTATCATTATACAGATAAGTTTAAAAAGTTCCATACATAGGCAAGATGAAAAACCACACAGACATATGTGTGGGTAACAACAATTAATGAAAAGAGAGAACTATGAACCAATAGCTGAGGAGCCCCCAACTGGATCAGGCCCTCTGGATAAGTGAGACAGTTGATTGACTTGATCTGTTTGGGAGGCATCCAGGCAGTGGGACCGGGACCTGTCCTCAGTACATGAGTTGGCTGTTTCGAACCGGGCTTATGCAGGGACACTTGGCTCAGCCTGGGAAGAGGGGACTGGACCTGCCTGGACTGAATCTACCAGGTTGAGCTGAATCACCAGGGGAGTCTTTGCCCTGGAGGAGATAATGGGGGGTGGGCTAGAGGGAAGGGGGGGGTGGGAGGGGGGAGCACAGGGGAATCCATGGCTGATATGTAAAATTAAATTAAATTATAAAATAAAAATTAAAAAAAAGAAAGAGAGGCCATTAATTTGAAAGGGAGAAAGTAGGGGTTTATAGGAGGGTTGGAGGAAGAAAGGAAAGGGGGTGTTGTAGTTATACTATAATCTCAAAAATAAAAGAAATAATTTTTAATAAATATTTTTATTTTATAATTAATTTAAGTTTGCATATAAGCCACGGATTCCCTTGTCTACCCTCCTCCCACCCCCCAGTATTCCCCCCCCCAATCTACTCCCCATTCCCACCTCTTCCAAGGCAAGGTCTCCCCTGGGGATTCAGCCCTGCCTAGTAGATTCACTTGAGGCAGGTCCAGTCCCTTCTTCCCTGCACGAAGACTGAGCAAAGTATCTTAGCATAGGCCCTAGGTTCCAAAAAGCCAGCTCATGCACCAAAGAAATAACGTTAACTTAAAAAGTACACAGAATTTTTGAGAAATATTTTAGGAGATATTAGTAGTCACATTACACTTTGACACATTTTGGTAGCAATTACAGGGTCCACTGATACTCCTTTTAAGTCCTGTGAGGTTTATTGTGTGATTCTCCTCATAGCAAGCCAATTTACACAAACTCAGCTCACAGTATTTCTGACTGAGTGTATATAAGACCAACAGAAAGTCTTCATATGTGATGATATATTGTGTACCCTAATAAACTTGCCTGAGGATCAGAGGATAGAACCAGCCACTAGATTAGACATAGAGGTCAGGCAGTGGTGGCACATATCCTTAATACTATCACTCAGGAGGTAGAGATCCATCTGGATCTCTGTGAGTTCAAGGCCACACTGGAAAGAGAGCCAGGCAGTGGTGGCAAACACCTTTAATTCCAATACTGGGAAGCACACATGCCTTTAATCTCAGAAAGTGATATCTGGGCAGAGAAAGGTATATAAGGCATGAGGAAACAGGAACCCACCCTCTTTAGGTTGAGGATCTCATGGAGGTAAAAACTAGTGGCTGCCTGCTCTGCTTCTCTGATCTTTCAGCTTTCACCCTGGTATCTGGCTCTGGGTTTTTTATTAAAAGACCATCTAAGATTCGAACATCATTCATTACCCTCACACTGATCACTGTCCTCTACTGAGCACAATTCATTATAGGATGGGCACAGTTCATAGAATCATTATGAATACATACGTGGGAAATCAAAACTGAGACATAACACACACGAAGTGATTCTAGCATTGTCAAACTTCCATACTAGGGAGGGGGATCCATAATAAAGCAAAAGACAAATTATACATAATGTGGAAAATGGTAAATACTTTGGAAAATAGAAATGACAAAGGACATTTGATATAAGGGGGTGAAGGGAGGATGCAATTTCAAGTAGAGTTCCTAGTAGACCATTAAGCAATAACAAATATCATGTCCTGTCAAATGTATTTTTGCTACTGAAATATATAGTGAAGAAAATGGTCTAAGAGTACATTGTTGATATTCCAGCCAGAGAGGCAACAATCTTTATTATATAATGCATCATGCACTAGAGATGTCACAGGGGAGAGAATTTTCAAAATGGACTCTTCTGAACGCTAATATAGACTGTGAGTGTTTTTTATAAAGTGGTATTTGCTCTAAAGAACCTAATTCATGCAGTTGCTCAGCAGAATACTGCAGAAAATCGATCTTCCAGCAGCTCCTGTTTTCTGACACTTCATTATAGAGATCCATCTATCTCATGAAGCAGGAGGGAGAATGGGAGTGAGTGGGTGAAGGAAGTCAGCACAATAAATAACTGGTTCCCGGTTTGGCTTCTCTTTGGGATCAGGTACTCTGAATACTGGGGCCATTTTCTACCTGGCTGGTAAACTGAGGCATCCATCAGCTATTTATTGTAATAAAGGGGAAAGTATTCACCCTGCAGTTAGATTGCCGTTGTGAAGCCGCTCCTGCAATGGGTTACTTCCTCAGCACTTCTTATACAGTGCTCTTACGCAGTAGCTAAGCTGTTCACATGGGGTCGTATGCCCATGCTGAAGGTGAAAAGGAGACACATAGAATGCAGGCCTGAGACAATGCAACAAGAACTATAAAACTGAGAGATGATGCTGTAGGTTCATTGACCTCAGTGGTGGGGAATTGTTGGTGGAGACCATGGTGGCTGAGGATCTGATGCAATGCCCGAGAAGGGAAGTTCTTAGCAGATATTAATTAATTGACTACTTTTAACAATCCTATGCTTCAAACATGATTTCTTTCCCAGGTTAACATGAGCAATAAAACATGGAGACTGTGTAGTCAAAGATTCAAAGGCAGGTTCAGTGCCTACAGAACCAAACTTCTCTAAGTACCAATCATACTTCATGAATAAAAACTGGTCTATATTTATAGAGTAAAAATTTCTTTCTGTTTTTATTTTTTGTTTTGGTTTTTCGAGACAGAATTTCTCCATGTAGTTTTGGCGCCTGTCCTGGATCTCAATCTGTAGATCAGGCTGGCCTCGAACTCACAGAGATCTGCCTGGCTCTGCCTCCCGAGTGCTGGGATTAAAGGTGTGTGCCACCACCACCAAGCTGTGTAAAAATTTCTTAAACCCTTTAATAATTCCTTGAGTAGATCATGACTTATAATATTGCTCTATTGTCCTTGTCACCAATCCTAAACAAGGTGAAAATTTAGTCATCTTTAATATTGACAGAAAAATAGTGAAAATAGTAAAAGGTATAAAAAAGTTGTATAAATGAAAATACCTATGGAAAAATTATTTGCTCTTTTAGGTACTCTCAAGAAAATGTTCATGTAAGTAAATTTTTTAACATTTTGTGTATGTCTCTCTGTCTCTGTCTCTCTCTTCTTCTGTGTGTGAGTGCGTGCATGTGTGTGTGTGTGTGTGTGTGTGTGTGTGTGTGTGTGATATATACACATATACATATATATGATATGATCAGCAGGTTGGAATTATCTTTCTCCTTCTACCAATTGGGTCATTGAGATGGAAGTGAGGTCAACAAGCTTAATAGCCAATGTCTACATCCACTTATCTACCTCACTGATGTGCATACAAGTTTCTATACAGAATTCTTACTCTGTTAATAAACAGACTGAATCAAACATTTGGAATTAGAGTGGCATCTCATTATATAACCATTACATATAACTATTCCATTATTCTGCATCGGTGGACAATGTCACCCCCAGAAGATATGGATAATTAAATAACAATCACAATGAAAAACTTGCCCTTGGCCTTGATTATTCTCTATAAGTCCATGGTAAGATCCTATTGCTGAAGACATCACACACTTTAGCTGTAGGACATTGAGAAAACAATCTCAAGCCCACCGAGAACCTTCCTCTTTTGCTAGCCAGCTGCCATAGTACTTGAAGGCATCATGCAGGCTGTTGGAACAGGAAAAAAAAGGTCTTAACTAGAACTGGACACAGCACACTGCAATATCAACCTGCCAGGAGAGATGTGCCCACTGGTATAATAGTGACCCAACTGTTATGGGGTAACCAATCAGATTTTGATTGGATTTCAGGTGTACTCCAAGAAATTTCATATCTAATACTGTAATTCTTGTCAAATGCCCATGGCTAGGGAGGTCATAGGCAATAATATAAAACTGGCTATTGTTACCTTGTTAAGTGGTTTTATGGTCATAATGCCTTCTAAGTATTTATTATACCCATAGTCCTGGGATACTCTTAACCTTGGTCAGAGAAGCTTCTTTTTGCAGTGGGCAGCAGTTAATGGACAAATACATAAATGATCAAAGTATTGAAAATAAGAGACTGAATTTTCAGACTTAAGTGGGAAATCTGTATCATCAAGCCCTCTGTCACTCCCACTTAGATTTGGAGAACATCATAGAACAGGAAGCATGGTGTAAGAGACAGAAGATGGGGAGGGCTGCTGTACCAGGCTGTTTTCTTGGCATGTTATAGCTATCACACACCTGAACTCCGAGTAGCTGTAGTCATCCATACAAACCCTGCACAGGACCAAACCAGTCAAAATGCTGTTAGAGATGGGTACATGATTTCCAGGTCCCAACCATTCCTAAGGGACCACTGGCAGTTGATAGTTACTTTTGTCTGGTGATGGTCATTGTTTTTGAGGATTTGTTCACGGATAGGATCCCTGTGCTCTTCTGACATGTAAGCTTCCAAGAGCTTACACGTAAGAGCTAAATAACATTAAGTGATTAAACACAAATATCTATTAGTTACATTAAATTAACTGGATTATGTCTCTTAGTTTCTCTAAGGTTGCTGGAGACTGGGGTTGTGTGCAGAAGGGCAGTTGAATGTTTCTGAGACCAGAATCATTTCTTTCTACAGAGTAATCTTTACAACTAAAAATTATTTGATACTTCAATTTCTCAAAAGTTATTTTTGTCAGTTTTGTAGAAAAAGTTCCCTTAATATCTATTCATCCTAGGAGTCTATCATGATCATCATATTTTTTTTTCAATACAATTCAGTTCTACATATCAGCCATGGATTCCCTTGTTCTCCCCCCCTCCCGCCCCCCTCACCTTCCCCCCAGCCCACCCCCCATTCCCACCTCCTCCAGGGCAAAGCCTCCCCCGCGGACCGAGATCAACCTGGTAGACTCAGTCCAGGTAGGTCCAGTCCCCTCCTCCCAGGCCGAACCAAGCGATCCTGCATAAGCCCCAGGTTTCAAACAGCCAACTCATGCAATGAGCACAGGAAAGCACAGGGACAAATAGCCAAACAAATGGAAACACATGAACTATGAACCAATGGCTGAGGGGTCACCAACTGGATCAGGACCTCTGAATGGGTGAGGCGGTTGATTGGCTTGATCTGTTTGGGATCATCATATTTTAATAGGAAGAGAGAATGTTGAATTGTTTTGTGAATTAAATAATTGAAAGTATATGACTTATTAGAGATGACAGCTTTTGCTATTTTTACACATTGTGTAGAGTTTACTACAATTGCCTTTAGTTAATTATAGTTATTTTATGTCTATTCATATATGCTGACTTAGTTACCAAGTTATAAATGTAGTGTCTGTCTCCAAGAACTTCTGGGCATTCTGCTAGGCAGAAATAAATCTTAAGGCTTGTTTCCTGTGAGCCGGTTCCTGTGCTATTGCTGAGCTATGAAAAGCTTTTACTTCCTCTAGTGGCTGATCCTGTTGATTAAAAAATGAGATAACGCTTCTGTTGGATTATTAACTAGTAGTTATGGGGGTAAATGTGTGTCTATGTGTCAAGTGAAATCATCCTCTTATTCTTAAACTAATCTTTTAACAACTGCATAGGATTTTACTGAAGTGAAGAAGAGGGATGGTAACTGGCTGTTACATGAGGTCCTGGGTAGATGGCTCAAAGTCTAAGAGTATTTGTTGCTCTTGCAGAGGACCCGCATTCAGTTTCCAGCACTTACACAGTCAT
Source organism: Peromyscus californicus insignis (assembly GCF_007827085.1). NCBI lineage: Eukaryota > Metazoa > Chordata > Mammalia > Rodentia > Cricetidae > Peromyscus > Peromyscus californicus. Next base: position 67,527,515 of record NW_026294458.1, read on the forward strand.
CACAACTGCCCAAACTCCAGTTTCAGGGGATCTGGTGCCCTCTTATGTCTTCCACAGATACCAATCACACAAATGGTGTGCACATACACATGCAGGCAAAATGCACATTCATATAAACTAACAAAAATAAATAATTTTTTTTAAATTTAAAAGTAATATGATAGACACTAAAGTTCTTCATGTAGTATAAATGTCTTTTCTACTTCTCCATAGTTCAGATGCATAAGATGTGTTTGGAACTCATCCCCACAGTGTCCTGGAAGAGCCTGGTTTCACATATGCACTCAACTTGTGTTTGTTAAGGAAACAATTATCTTACCAGATTAAATCATGATAACTAAGGGATTGTGGTACTAAGACACAAATGACAAATAGCTCAAAATAACTCAATTAAGATTTCAAGAAAACACAGCTGCATATATCAAAATTAATTAATGGCCAAAGTGGCACACATTTTTAAAAATGAGGTGACGAAAGTCAACTACACACTTGAGAGGAAATAGCAGAGAAGATAGATTCGTGTTTCACAACCTTTACAAACAATAGATTCCAATTTGATTAAAGACTTAAATGTAAAAAACTAAAACCATATGCAAACTAGCACACTTTGCTGAAAATGATGCCAAGGACTAAGATGAGAAAGGGTTATTATAGTGCAACAGACTTGAATGTTTAGAAAGGTCTGCTTGTTGTATCAAACTAAACTATGTAGGGAGGCAAAAGTCAAGTCTGAGAGTAATTCTGCAAAGAGAAAAATAAATTGTCAGTTATTTAATATATATTAAAGACTTTTATGGATTAAAAGTAAGATTAACGTACTCTAATATAGTGACTCAAGAATGCCAACTACAAATACAAGCCAAAGAGGAAATATTAAAATTTAATTATTATAAATTATCAGTATTGTTTTGAATCCCAGTATTTCACTATATATATGTATACATATATGTATATGTATATATATGTATACATATATTTGTATCTATTCTCTTTTTCTTCCTAAAATGTGAACCACATTCCAATTTAAAATGACTAAGAAACATGAATGTTTACACACACACACACACACACACACACACACACACACACACACATATATATTTTCAATATTGAGGTCACCAAAAAGTAAAGCATTTTCCATTGTTAGTGAAAGCAAAAGCAAGGACAAAGGAGTATTCAAGGGCAACTCAAGTTAATGAGGGAATAAATTGTTTCAATTTTCAAGTTAATGAGGGAATAAATTGTTCCAACTTTCAAGTTAATGAGGAAATAAATTGTTTTAATAGTTCTTAATCACAGAAAATTGTGGCCTGTAAAATAAGAATTTTAAAGACATATTGACATAGAACCATGTCCCCTACAAATTTTAAGATGAAAAACAGTAATAAGGTGGCCACAGGATTATGCTAGTTTGTGTTTGTCTAGTGCTGCTATAATCATAGGCTGGATACTTTATAGAATGTAGGAATTCATTATCTCATGCTTTGGGGGGGATGAGCTGTCTAAGAAGTTTCTGGGGAGTTAGTTGGACTATGGAGAGACCACTGTACTGGCGTGACATATTGCCTACAGCATCTGCTGGAGAAGAGAAGCCCTGTGCAACCACAGACAAGCAGTGGAAAAGCACATGGTGGAAGCTTCTCTGTCAAGTCTTTTTAGAATAGCAATTAATCTACGAGTGAAGGTAGAGTCCTCAAAACCGTATCCCCGTTTATAAAACCAGAGACCTCATTTCTGTTATATTAGGGAGTGTTTCAATGCCATGGATTTGGGCATAAGAGGCACATTCATACCAGAGCAATTATGAGACTCTGTTTTTATAATCAAAATATAGAAGTTTATAGACAATATAAGACAGTGGAGTAATAAATGGTCTTTCATATTGGATAATATATGATATATATCACTACCTATATATCTATATACATACCTATTTATGTTATGTCTACACATGTTTATATGTGCCTTAGTTAGGGTTTCTATTGCTGTGAAGAGACACCATGACCACAGCAACTCTTATAAGGAAAATATTTAATTGGGGTGGCTCACATACAGTTTCAGTTCAATCCATTGTCATCATGGTGGGATCATGGATGTATCTAAGACATGGCTCTGGGGAAGTAGCTGAAAGTCCTACATCTTGGAGGTAACAGGAAATTGACTGAGACACTGGGTGGTATCCTGAGCATAAGAAGCCTCAAAACCTAGCCCCACATCAACATACTTTCTCTAACAAGGCCACACCCACTCCAACAAAGCCACACCTCCTAATAGTGTCAGTGCCTGTGAGATTTTGTGGGCCACTTACATTCAAACTCTCACATTTCCCTCCCTAGCTCCCATAAGCTTTTAATAATATCATAACGTAAAATGCTTTTAGTTCAACTTCAAAAGTCCCCATAGTCTATCACAGTCTCAACAATATTTAATTGTGAAGAGATGCCATGACTACAGAAATAAATAAGAAAAACATTTCATTGGGATGACTCATCTACAGTTTCAGAGGTTCAGTCCTTTATCATCATGGCAGGGAGCATGATAGCATGCAGGCAGACATAGTGATAGAGAAGTAGTGGAGAGTCCTACATCTTGCAGGCAACAGGAAATCAACTGAGACATTGGATAGTTTCCTGAGCATAAGAAACCTTTTACCCACCCCCATAGTGACACACCTCCTCCAACAAGGCCAGACCCACTCCAACAAAGCAACAACTCCCAAGAGTGCCACTCCCTATGAGCATATTAGGTGCCAATTACATTCAAACTACCACTGTGTGTGTATATATATATAATATATATATATAATATATATATATTATATATATATGCGTGTGTGTATCTATATGTATAGATGCATATCTATGTATATATCTATCTATATGTATATTTATATAATAGATGTAGATATACATATATACTCCACCTTTTTCTCTTTTCATCATTCCTATTTCTTTATCATTTTCTTTCATGGTCAGTTTACAAGTTCAAAGATAAATCATCAACTTCTTTTCCATATTTCACATCACCAAGATCAAATGTATTGTGTACACACCTTGAAACTGACTAACTCATAGTAAAATCACCAGAGTAGTTGCTCTCATTTTTACAGAACTGCTGAACTGTAATTTAGTTTATTTTAGAAGCAAATCAATACATAGGCAATATGTGTGCCTTAATTTTATTAAAATATGGTTATTTTCTAAACATATAGGTATTACATGTAGAGCACTAAAAAAATCCCAGATAGAAAGTTAAATCCTAAATTATCTTGAATATAATCCTAATTATAACTGAATAATATTTTGTTATTTAGCCTCTCTTTCTATGAAACCAAATGCATATTCAAAGTAGAAGGCAGCAATCTACATAACAGTGTATCTACACAATAGCTAAGCCAACACACTCATCTGAGTAGGAAAAAAAAATCAGAAGAACTTACTCTTCGGCAATGCTCATCACTAAGTATTTTTATTAAGACTTATTTTATTTTTGAAAATTTCATATTTATTCAAAACATTTTACTTTCTTTTAATTTCCAAAAATAAAATGTACCATACATATTACTTTGATATATCAGGAACATATTGTGTACACTATAACAAACTTTAGAATTTTTCTTACTCAGAAATTTAATTCCATATATAGGCTGAGTATGCTCAGTCTTAGATGTTTTACCTGTGTGGTATTCAAATAAGGAAGACTAAAACACCACAGCTAAAAGAACTATGCTAGGGATTTTTTTGCTAGGAATAATTAAATCTAAAGTTCACTAAAAAAAAATTTAGAGCAAACTAAAAAAAACAACAATTTGACAATCCATTATCTGTAATGAATTTTACCATAGTAATTATGAGTAATATTTTTCAATATCAGGAGTAAAATGAATGAAAATGACCTACTTGCCCTTTGGGATATTAAATAAATACCCACTTTAGAACTATTATTTCAATCAACTACCCAAATACATACATATACATTTCAAAGACAAGATGGAAAGTGTAACTTTTTTTTCCATTGTGTCTGGTAAACATTGCATAATCTTATTCCCAGTTCCTCATTTTTTGTGTTTACATTACTGTGTCCATTCATAATTTTGTAAGACTCTAAGATTGACTTTGGCACATGTCCTTCAATGTTGGTTTTTCATTTTTCCAAAGTCTGCAAAGCCATCTGGAAAATGAGCAAACCCACAGACTTGTAGGGACTTTCTGGTTTATGAAATTAGGAATAGCCACAGTGAGAAACTTTAAGTCAACTTTATGAGTTAAAAATCTCAGCTATTTGCCAATTTACTTAATTTTAAGAATTCTTCATTTCTAAGCCAACTCTTCATTTTATTTAGTGTTTGTCCAATTACCTGAACATGTTAGCTTACTTCACATAGAATGACAAATGTGTGAAGGAAGTGAGGTATTGACATATATAAGTAATGTGTTTATTTCAAGTTCTTCACAGGCAAAGCCCAATCTACCAAAAACTCTACTAGGCATTAACATGTTAAATTTGAATTTCTCATCTTTTCACCCAACCAAACACTTCCCTCTACATTAATAATTGTACTCTATTCCCAAAAGAACACTTTAGTTCTACCCATCCCCGCTTTTTGGCTTGTTCTTAATTCTACTTGTAAAAATTCTACTTGTAAATAGAATACCTTACCCAAACCACACTCTGTGGTGATATTGTGTTCCCCCAAATATTGTGCACCCTAATAAACTTATCTGGGATCAGAGAGCAGAACAGCCACTAGATATAGAGGCAAGAAAATGGTGGTACACACTCCTTTAATCCTATCACTTGGGAGGCAAAGATCCATCCGGATCTCTGTGAGTTCAAGGCCACATTGGAAACAGCCAGGCATGGTAACAAGAGCCTTTAATCCCAGGAAGTGATGGCAGAAAGCAGAAAAGTATATAAGGCATGAGGACCAGGAACTAGAGCTGGTTAAGCTTTGAGGCTTTTGAGCAGCACCGTTCAGCTGAGAGGCATCCAGTCTGAGGAAACAGGATCAACTGAGGAATTGGCAAGGTGAGGTGGCTGTGGCTTGTTCTGCTTCTCTTACTTTCCAGCATTCACCCCAATACCTGGCCTCAGGTTTGATTTTATTAATAAGAACTTTTAAGATCCATGCTACAACATTCCAATATTTAGATAATTGTAGTTCCTCTGCTGTCACCTCCTAATCTTGACTCTTCGTACTCAGACACCTATCCTTGCTCTGAATATAGACACTCAAGTCCTCTCCTCTTGTCTTAGTGAGGTCATATTCCCTCGCCAGTTTCCTCCTCCTCCAAACTCCATTTCTTCCCAGCACCCAAACATCATCAGTGGTAACAGGCAGCCTGCAGTTCCAGATGTTCTTTGGTCAGCATCCTTTGCTACACATAAATGAAGAAGGACATATTGAGGCAGCCTAAGACACTAACAGCACAGCACCATGACATTAGCATAGATTCCTTCTATTCTCCTGGCATCATCCTTCCAAATACTCATCACCATACTTTTTTTCAAGTCAAGATTAACACTGGACTTAGCTGAAATTGATTGAGGGAGAGGTTTGGTGAACAGGTGTTTGAATGTCTCAGTTTGGGAAATGATGAATCTGTCAGTTTTCAGTGCACCAACTTTGGAATCTTTCTGAGAAAGCATGATGACTTTATTTATATTTATATATATTTTCAGTAGTTTTTCCCAACACCAAAAGAACAAAGCTACCAGCCCCTGGCACATGCTTTGAACAGTAAACACTGCTTCCTTTGAGTTTGCTCATTGTAAATGCCATTATTCTCCCAGTTGGAAAGACACTCATTTCTGTGTGATGTTATGGTACTTGAAGGAGAGAGTGGATCTCCCACAGACCACATTTGTCTTCCAAATATCTTATGTCCTCCTCTTGCCACACTCTGCTCTAATGATACCATTTGCCCTGTTACAGTTTTGTATTGAATAAGACTTCTCACCAGGTGTGGAGGGGTGTGGAGGGGTGTGGAGGCACAGGCCTTTAATACCAGAGCAGGTAGATCTCTGAGTTTGAGGCCAGCCTGGTGTTTAGAGTGAGATCCAGAACAGACAAAGCTACACAGAGAAACCCTGTCTTGAAAAAAACCAAAAATCAAAACAAAAAGGACCTCATAGTATAAAGCCATTAAGTAATCATTTCATGGGAATATGCTGTTGACAAAAGTATCTTTGTTAAATGACACAAATTAAACATAATTTATCAATTTCAATATATGAACTAATAAAGTATACTCCCATTAATGTCCTGTGGTGCATACTCTTAATCCAACGGTCAGCTAGAACAACTAGATGGCCAGTGGAATATTTGGCAACTGCCCTTTCCTTTGGGGAGCTGCCTCATTCGGTGAGTTGGTTTTCTCCTTGTGTGTTCCCTTTCTCCCTCCTTGCTTCCTCTCATGCAATTACTAGAAAACATGGTTAAGAATAATTACTTTTTATAATGGGTGATCTGGAAATTTAAAAGAGAAAATTTCAAAGCACATTTAGTGAGAAGAATTAGATCATATTTGGATAAGAATAGAGTATTCTAAGTTGAGGAGATGGGTCCCTTGGCAACGGCTTGAAACTTAAGGATGAGGACCTGAGTGCAATCCAGTAGAACTCATATAGAAAATCCATTAGTGATGACTTAAAATCCTAGTCCTGGGTAGGCAGAGATGGCAGGCTACCTGGAACTTCCTAAGCATCTAGCAGAGTGAAACTGGTAATCTCCTGGCTCAGTGTGACAGTCTTAAAAAAAAGAAGAGATTAACAAAGATACTCGATTTCTACCTCTGAATTCCATATGTAGGTACACATTTGTACGTGCGTTATTCATGTACACACAGGAGTGTGTACATGAATAGACACGTACATACACACAAGAACAGATGACTTTATGCTAGACTCTGATTGTCCTTACCATCAATGAAATGAGAATTTAGCTGCCTGGTCAGCAGATTCATTCCATGTAGTCACCAGATGTAAGAATTTTCTTTGTATTTGCACCACTAACACAACTATAAGTTAGAGTTCTTGGTCCCTGAACCTACCTTCTGAGGGTGATGAAAATTAGTAATTGCTGTCTGTGAAGCAATATTGATGAAGAGCTCATATTTTAAAATAGTCTGAAAGTGCAAGCAATCCATTAATGGCTTTCAATCCTGACTCTCTGTACTCACAGAGAGAAATAACCCTAATATAATTATACTTCCTCTCCTGTCTTTACCTCTTGCATTTGAGTCACAGAAGATTTGTCAAAAGCTTTTCTCCATTAATCAGGATTCTTCACAAATTACGGAAAAATATTTCACTTCCATCCTGTGCTATTCTCCAATTTTGAAATAAAACTTTAAATTAATCTTGAACTTTAAGAAGAACTACATTTTTTTGCATATTTGTATTATTGTAATGTTGAGACATTTCCAAATATATTTACTTCATAGAGTGTAAGTGCTATGTTTAATGATGATTTTAAATTTTTGTTTAAGTAAGCTTGTATAATTTTAAAGTTTTTAGCTTTCCTATTATCTTATACTCTACAAAGTAGTGATCTGTTGAATTACAAACAAACCTATTTTTACCTGCTGTTGGAAAGAGAAAATTCGTAAGGTTAACTAAGAGAACAATTGTTTGGCCATGACTGAAAGAAGTAGCCATGTTAGATTTGAATGTGGGGCAGAAGGAGAGTGGTACGTAATAGCGAGGGAAAAGGTAGATAGGTGGTGTCGTTGGACCTAATCTTATCAAAAAGAAGGGAGTGGGCCCTAATTTTGACATGGCGTGAAAGGAAAGTCAAAGTCTCTGATGTTACATCGAGTGATAAAACGTGGGAAAGGGAAATCAATTTTAACTAGTTCATGAAACAGTTTTTCAGCTCCCACAAAGAGTCTCCTTTACTGCCCCACCTTCTGACCTCCTCATTACTACCTCTGGTAATTTTCCACATTGCTGGGTTTCAAAGCATGTGCCTCTGCGTGCCTGTCTTTGACAGTCTAAAATTTTCCCTATCATTGCAGATTCCCACGAAAAAGTAAATGGAAGGACTTAAAAGTCAGAGTTTAGCCAATTCCTCTTCAACTCTCTGCCCTGTCTTTTGTTTAATTTTTCAGAACCACTCAGATTCCGCTTTAGTTCTGGAAAGGAGGGCTTCTTGATTTTCATGAATAGATTATCCTGTATTGATAGCAGAGGTGTACAGTGTGGTGTGTTCGGTTAAATACTGTTCTATTCATTTGTTAAGTAACTCAAGTTGGCTGCAGCTCACTTGGCATCTTGACTGCTCCCAGCATCTATACTGCATGATACTCCAGTATCCTTTCATCTAATTGATAAAAAGCAACATCAGTGACTCTCTGTTAAAAGCTCAAAGTGATGTGCTAATTGTTCAGTTTTCGCTTTGCATTTGTAACTGAATTAAGCCAGAGAGAAGTATTATAGAGTTCACGTTATAAATGAGGTTTCTAATGTATTACCACAATTTATTTTTAAAACTGAAGATTAAACTTTTGTTGATATGATAGTTTTCATTTTTATGGAGACACTAAAGCTAATGACTCACTACTAATTAAATTTTTAGAGATTTAATTATTCCATTCTGTTTCAAATTCTGCTTCCTTTCTTTGCTTTAACTAATAATTTATTCCACCTAAATGATTAAGCAAACATAATAATTTAAGAACACTTTTCTGATTTTATTAATGAATACAATCTGTTCCAAAATTATAAGTACCTGTCAATAATATATTACTGCACATCTTTCTTAATATTTTTGGGAAAAATAACTTGTATGTTGTTTTCTTGTGGAAAATATTTTCTCCTGGGAGGATTTAATTGCATTCAGAAATCATCCAGAGATTAAAAATTGTGCAAACTAAAAACAAACCCTCTTCTGATCTGAAAGAGTCTGAGTCACTTTATAATATATACATGAAAAAAATGCTGTTAGTTACACTTTGAGAGGGAGTTGGAATGGGGAGGTTTTTTAACTCCCGCTGCATGAGCCAGAGTCTCCATTCGTGCTTTTCTGCACTATTATTTAGTGCTTGCTTTTCTTTACATTGTTCCGCCCACAGAATCTCAGTAACATAGTGATCTTGAATCATCCAGAGAGTATAGAAAATGCTCATTTCCAGGCAGACTAATCAACTCCTTCCGATTATAGTTTTGCGAGTCTCTCATATTAGAGACAGTGTTCACTACTTCAGTGTCATTTGTTTAACTGCAAATACTCTAACAAGTAAGAGTATATGTTGTTGTCTTTCTTTACCAGAACCATAACATAAACAGCTTTTCAATTTTCCTCCTAATTATTTTTGTTTATTATTCAGTGTCTTTTAATACCACACATGGTCTTATATTCACTACCATGTGGGTGCTGAGAAGTGAGCCCAGGTCCTCTGGAAGAGCAGCCAGTGCTCTTAACCACTAAGTCGCCTCTCTTCCCTCCTAATTCAATGATATGTTCTATGGAGTATGTGGTAGGTGAGGATTTGGGTGGGGATTATATTTAGGATTAATCCTCAAAACCCAGAGCTAGATGTATTATAGGTGTTTGAGAAATCACTGCTGGAAAATAACAATGTTAATGTTGCAAAATCATGCTATCTCTGTTTTTAATTCTGACACTGACAGTCAATGGAAAAATTTACACTCAATCCGATAAAGAACAGTGACCTTTTTGAATAATAGTTCTCTAATATTTGCACAATTTTCTGTTATTAACTGCTAGATAACCATCTAAATACCACTACATCAAGTGCCAACCTGACATTTCTCATCAGATCAAACAAGATAAAGAAGAGTACCAAACTCTGTACTATCTACCATCTCTGAAATATTTTTCTATTGCAAGCAACCAAGGGATTATGTGGAGTCTGTCAGAGGACAACATTCAAGAGATCAAAACATCTAGAGGAGGTATATTTGGAGTCTAGATTGGATCCCTTGCCAGACATAATAACCTTAGACACTATAACCATTAAGGGTCAATAATGCTTTTACTTTACATTTTGAGATTTGAAGAATATCCTTTACCCATCAAAAGGAACAAATCCATTCATAGTGTGATGTGTTTGTGTGACAACACATCATAATCTATACATTTACCAATTCAACTTAAATTTCCTTCCATCATATATCATTGTCTAAGAAATAACAGTATCAAAAGAAGCATATTATTAATCTATTACAATCATTTACTAAACAAGTGAAAATAGATGTAACATATCATTAAATAAGAGCTCTCAGAGTCTATTTTAGAACACCTTCAAATATGAAAGGTGTTTAACTGTTGCTTATATCTCAATCATACCTTAGCATTTCTATAACATAAGCAATAGAATATAGTATTCTTCACCACTAAAATATATTTTCTTGTGACTGTTGTATATTGGGACTCATATGCCCTTTATTAATCAAAATCAACACAAGATCCAGGTAGTAGAATGACCATGTCATAGCTTTAGCTACTTTCAAAATCCTGAAGTTTGGACCCACTGAAAGCTTTAAAAAATATTTTTAAAAAGACTCAAGTTGCCATTCTTTTGTGTCTTTTATGCTATCCTCTAAATCCAAGAAGTCCAGAACTTTAGTCTCCTACACTACCTTTGACTATAAGAGAAATCAGTGAACTTAGAAAATTTAAAACCTAAAAACATAAATTAAAAATCTGATTCTTGAAAGGATAAATAAAATTGATAGGTATCTAACAAGACCAATAAGTAAATTAACTATTCAAAATTCTCCAATATAAACCAGACCATTAATAAGATTTTTTTAAAGTCAAAGAATATTGAATATCCATTAATAATACATCTCTTACAAAAACAGGAGAATGTATTTAAAGAACATTTGCCTTCAGATGTCTTCCATGAGGTCAGCCGTTTAAGTTTTAACTTGATACTAGAGATACTTGTATAGTTAGTTAAGTAACAGAGGGCCTTTGGGGACCCACGTCTATAACATGAATTGCTTAATGGTCTTATTAATAGAAAGCCCTGATTCAGATATTGGTGTGAAAACTGAAAGATCAGAGAAGCAGAGCAAGCCAGCCCCAAGGACTTACCGCTATCAAATCCTCAGTCAAAAGAGAGTCTCCTCATGACTTATATACCTCTCTCTGGCCAGACATCACTTCCTGGGATTAAAGGTGTGTGTCCTTCCCAAGTAAAGACATGAGATCTCAAGTGCTAGGATTAAAGGTGTGTACCACTATGCCTGGCTTTGTTTCCAGTGTGACCTTGAATTTACAGAGATCCAGTGAAGCTCTGCCTCCCAAGTGATAGGATTAAGGGTGTGTGCCACCACTGTCTGGCCTCTGTGTCTAATCTAGTGGCTGGCTCTGTTCTCCCATCCCCAGGCAAATTTATTAGGGTAAACAATATATCACTATACATGTCAGGTTCAGGAAAGGGAAAAATGAGGTATATAATAAAAGAAAGATGGAAAACTGCTCATTAAGTCAGCATTGAAACCCCACAGGCAGCTATCTAGGCCATCAATCATACTATGGAGGTAACTACAGTGATCTAACACATGCTTGAGTAAGTATCATTAGTCAAACATAAGTTTGTCACTCCTAGCCACCTCCTTGTTAAGGGGAATGATTTGGAAATAACAGACATTTGTGATCTCTTTGTAAGTATTCTACATGAAAAAAGTCTTTAAATTGAAGAATACTTTCCCTCCTGCCAACTAATGCCAACTCTAACCAGAACCACCTACACTCAGAATTATTAACCAGCTATGCATAACATATCTCCATTAACCTTCACAACAGCCTGTTCTCTTAGTGCAGGACCTACCTTGCAAGCCAGCTATTGAAACTTGGATATCAGTCAAACCCCAGCTATGCTAGCTATGGATTCTGGCTTTGCTTATCAAGAATGTATCACCCTGATCCAATCATTTTCCAAAGGAATTCTGGGGTGAAACTCAGAAACAGGAAAATGTTTTTCTCCCAAAGTAAACAAATAATTTCATGCTAGAAAGACACGTTATAAATTTAATATTGTTTCATGGAAGAAGTATATGTTCAGAGAATATGACTTTATCTATGTTGATTGGGCTGCTGAATGAGAAGGTGTTCTGCTGTGGGATGGTCTGTATGTCAAGTGTGTTGCCGATTGGTCAATAAATAAATCACTGATTGGCCAGTGGCCAGGCAGGAAGTATAGGCAGGACAAGGAGGAGAATAAAGCTGGGAAGTGGAAGGCTGAGTCAGAGACACTGCCAGCCACCACGATGAGAAACAGCATGTGAAGATGCCAGTAAGCCACGAGCCATGTGGCAAGATATAGATTAATGGAAATGGATTAATTTAAGCTGTAAGAACAGTTAGCAAGAAGCCTGCCATGGCCATACAGTTTGTAAGCAATATAAGTCTCTGTGTTTACTTGGTCAGGTCTGAGCGGCTGTGGGACTGGCAAGTAAGAGAGATTTGTCCTGTGGGCCAGGCAGGAAAACTACAGATACAGTTATAAATTTAATATTGTTTCATAGAAGAAGTATATGTTCAGAGAGTATGACTTTATCTATGTTGATTGGGCTGCTGAATGAGAAGGTGTTCCCATTATATATTTTAGTTCCTGCCTTCCCAGATTAGTATAGAGTTCTTGTAAAAGGAAGACTCACACCACAGTTGTTCTACAGTGATTCATTCACATGGTTTCTTTCTAATACATTAATTCATATGGACCCCACATATTTTGAAATTTGAGACAGAAATGATCTATACATAATAATCAACTAATGGCAACCAACTGCTAAGAGATTAAGAATTGGGCTTACTTCTGGAACCATTTTAACTTTCTTTGTTTATTTGTATGCCTAAATCTCACAAAATGTACAGCATGGTGAAAAGAGTGAAGGGCTCTGTATGTTTAAGGACATAAGAGTTAAGTATTTGACATTAGCTGGAAGCAAAATAGTTGTGAAGACTAAAGTTATTTTGCTGGAAAGAGAAAGTAGAAAAGAAGATATACTGAAAGATGAAAACAAGGCCATGCCAATGAGCCAAACACTACTTGGATCTTTCTTTTTTGTTTAATAGATTCTTCACTCATACAATATATCCCAACCACAGTTTCCCCTCACTCCATTCCTTCCAGCTCTCATTATCTCTCCTCTCCTTCAGACCCAATCCTCCTCCATTTCCCTTCAGAAAAGATCAGACTTTCAAGGGACAGCAATCAACCAGACAGAATAGGATATAAAATGCAAGGGAAAAGCCCTCATATCAAGGCTGAAGAAGGCAATCCAATAGGAAGAAAGGAGTCTCAAGAGTGGGTAAAAGAGTCATAAATTCACTCACTCCCACTATTAGGTGTCCCACAAAAACACCAAGCTAACAGCCACAACATATGCTCAAAGGGCTTCGTACAAACCCATGTAGAGCTCCATGCTTGCCACTTCAGTCTTGGTGAGCCCATATGAGCCCTGCTTAGTTGATTCAGTGAGTCATGTTCTCTTGGTGTCCTCTGTCCCTTCTGACTCCCACAGTCTTTCCTCCCCTTATTCTGTTGGGTTCCCATCTTTTACCACAACTGCATCTTAGGATCTGGCAAGTAATGGAAGCAGTTGTCCCCTCAATTTGGAGCTGTATCAAAATGTTTAACTAATTACTCCCAGCTTACAAATGTCAAAATAATTTATTGAATATACATACACAAAATAAAAAGTAAGCACATTTAATTCAAACATCTTGGACTGTTTTTAATAAATTAATGTTAACATTAATCAAGTAGAAAAATCAGTAAGTAGAAATGGATCCTCAAAAGAGGATCAATATTAACTGCTTTTTTATAAATAAATCAATATCATGCACACACACATTTAATGGTAGTTACCCTATAGAGCAGGCAATGCTCTACCCAGAAGCCATAGGCTACCAAACAAAGAAAGCCCAGTATGAGGTATTGCTGTGGGATGGTCTCTCTGTACACTGTGAATATATGTTGCTCTCACTGGTTGATAAATAAAGCTGTTTGGTCAATAACAAGGCAGAATAAGGTTAGGTAGTACATTCAAAGTGAAGACAGAGAAGAAGAAGGGTAGAGTCAGAGCAGATGCCATCCAGCCACCCAAGGAACAAGATGCCAGCAGACCAGTAATTCCATGGCCATGTAGTAAGATATAGATTAATAGAAATGGGTTAATTTAAGATGTAAGAGCTAGCTAGTAATAAGCATGAGCCACAGACCAAACAGTTTGTAATTAATATTAAGCCTTCGAATGGTTATTTTAAAAGCAGCTGTGGAACTGCGGGACCCAGGAGGGACAGAGACAAGTGTCCAGCTACATTTGCCACCCAACATGGGTCATGGACCCATGACCCTGAAATTAAGAGTCTCATGCTCTACCCATTGAGCTAGCAAGGCTTATTTAGACAGAAAAGGGGGAATGTAGTAGGAATGCTTTCTACCCATGACCTTGGGCTATCTGGCCTGATAGAGGTTCTGCTTCTTATCTGCCTACATGACTACTTAAATGAGAGGAGAAAGGGGCTCATGCTCTCTTGGGTGGTTAAGACTCAATCAGGCAGTGTCAAGCAGCATGTGATCTGTCCCCAGCTTTCCATGGACTCTGCAACTGGATTTACTTAGCCTGTATCAGTGAGTCTGTTTTCTCAATATAACCCCTTAATAAATTTATATATATCCATCACACTGAGGCTCTCGTTGTAAGGTGTAGGATATACTCTGTTGGATAGTTGACTAGTGATTGCAGAGATGTCCAAAATAATTCAGGTTATTGGCATTGATCCTAATTTGGCATAAGAAAATGAAGGTAAGATCCCATGTTGAAGGCATCATATGCTTTGGTTACAGGATGTAGAGAAATCAATCTAGTATTGATTGAAATACCTTCCCCATTAGTTAAAAGCCATAGTACCAAAAAGTGTTGCAGAGCTGCTGGTGGAGAAATTCCATCACAAGTCTTACCCAGCAGTGAATCTCATAAACTACAAAAATGACTGACCTAGTAAGATACAAGACATGCAGTTGTAGAATAAATAAACCAGTAGATAACCAGTAGCTTTCTTATTTGACTTAGTGCCTTCACCATAATGGAACTCATATTTCATACTATAAACCTGGTCAAGAACTAGTAGCTGAGAGGTCACAGACAACTCTAGTACTGTATTGCTAAAAGAACATAATATCAAATTTATACATGCTTACAGAACTTTACACATACTTACATTTATACCCACAGTGCAATTCTAAACCCTCATGATTAAAGTTTTGCTATGCAGTGGGTGGCAGTTAACACAGAGACTCATGACTAATCAAAGTGTAGTGCATAAGTGATTTAGTAGTGCTCAGCTCTAAATGGGACTTCTACATCAGCCTGATATAAGGTTTGGGGGAAATAGGAGAGCCTGAAAGTTTTTAAGAGGCAGAGTGCTGTGGGATGGTCTGTATGTCAAATGTGTTGCTCTGATTGGTCAATAAATAAAACACTGATTGGACAGTAGCCAGGCAGGAAGTATAGGTGGGACTAACAGAGAGGAGAATTGAGAGAACAGGAAGGTGGAGGGATACACTGCCAGCCCCTGCCATGACAAGCAGCATGTGAAGATGCTGGTAACCCACGAGCCATGTGGCAAGGTATAGATTAATGGAAATGGATTAATTTAAGCTATAAGAACAGTTAGCAAGAAGCCTGCCACAGCCATACAGTTTGTAAGCAATATGTCTTTGTGTTTACTTGGTTGGTTCTGAGCGGCTGTGGGACTGGCGGGTGACAGAGATTTGTCCTGACTGCAGGACAAGCAGAAAAACTCTAGCTACAGCAGAGTCTAAGGAACATTGTTCTGGAATCTTTACTATCTTTTGGACAGGACAAGGATATACCAATTGGAAATTTACAGCAGCTATGGTTTTGAATTCAAGACCTTTACAAGATCAAGCTAATAAACCCTACAACATGGAGAGGGAAGGGGTCCACAAGGCCAGACTCATAGCTGTTGGCAATTGATGGCTTCTGGGGAACAGAGATTTCATTATTTTCTGTGGTATGACCCATGATTGTTTGCCTATGCTCCAGTTGCTGATGCCCTTACTTATGTGCATATGGCCATTGCTAACTGAATTCAGCAGGTTTTTAGAAATAAAAGAAGACATGAAATTAGGAGTAGGTATAGGAGAAGTTGTATAGGAGGAGTTGGAAAGAGGATCTGAGGAAAATACTATCTAAATGCATCACAATAATGCATGAAATTACCAAGAATAAATTTTAATAACACATTTTGAAGTTTTTCAGATTGGTTGCATTTGTTGTGCTAGACTGATGAACCTATGGCTTGAAAAGGTCCAGGGAAAGAAAATTAATAATTACATTTTGAAAGTTTTCCAGTGGCAAATGCAGGCCACTCATGTTATCAAAGAATAATGATATAGTTCGGTGTTCTGTGATGGCTGCTTATAAAATGTCTAAAGGTCCTTGGAATAGAATCTGTAAAGCACTCCTCTTTAGGAAAAGGTTGGGGAAGGGTTAGGGGATCTTGATGTACTCTCTTGCCTCTTAATGATTAATTTTCTTGAATATGTTCTTGAAGATATGGCATTATTTCCATGCATCTTTGGTTTTGGTTTCCCAATGACTTTTATAATTTTATGGTCATACTGATTATATTAAATCTTCCCAGGATCTGTAAAATGTTATTCGGTATATGCTGAATCTTTGCTGAAGGAAGAAAAACACAGTTTTCTTCGGAAATGAGGATTAGCAGGGAGATGGGAACCATGGGGAATATAACCAAATATTTCTCAGATGATATAAATTTTATTTTAAATGCCATCAATAGTTACTCACTAATCTTGAGTGATTGTTTGAAGTCTTAAATACATGAAGTCTAAACATATCCAAATTAGTAATTGGAAGATGAGCAATATTTTTCAGTTTCTTTCTATAAGCACTGGAGATATTGGTATTTGTAAAATTCTTCATAACCTACTGAATTCAAATGAAAGTATGTCATGAATTTTTTGTGTGTTTGTGTGTATGTATGTGAATTAATTCTTTGAAAAGTACCAGGTAAATATAATTGACATATAAACAAAAGTAAACTTGCAAGAAACTTGTGGACATCTTTCAAATATTCTCAATACTAACATGAACTTGGCATTCTCATCTTTTTTCATAATCTGTGCACTTTTTTGGTAGTAACACAATTATTTTTAGAAGCTTGGAACCTGAAAAGAAACTGATGTAAACTGTTGATGATTGACAATGAAAGAAATAGTTGATCTAAAACAAATACTGCTAGAAATCTAAAATGTGACTCCTTCATCCAGCTCTTTGATTTTAGAATGAGTTTGAAGTGATAACACGTCAATGGCTTTAGTTTCAAATATTAGCTAATCAAATGGAAATGATTTAGTATTCATGGTTTTGGTGTTCAAGAGGTTGGCACATCTTTGACAGGTGAGGCGCTGGTGGGTTGGGTGTTCCTGATCAGTATCTCTCTCAGGAAGACATAACAAGTGATAAATATGAAACAGTTCCGGAAGACCTGACTCAACTCCACGTAGCTCAAAAGAACTCCTTTGTGTGCTCCACAACACACCACCCAGCTACCATCAAAATATTTATTGAATGTAGAATGTGACATTTCATTGTTATGAAAAAGTGTTGTTTTTATATATTGTTATAGAATAATGACCCTTCAAAGAAAAGTGAGATTCAAAAGAAAATTCAAAAATTCAGAACTTTTATTTTTAAACTTAATTCTCCAGATTGTTATTTACAAAACTAGTAAGTCATGTAAAAATAATTACCCTTTTGTAGGAAAGTATCATACTAGAAATAAAATTTGACTTTATTTAAACACTGATAATAGCCATCCTTCTGTAGAAATGAGACACAAAACATCAAGAAAGAAGGATTTTGTTATAATGTAAGAAACTGGAATGTTATATTTGCTTTTATTTTCTTCACATTATTCAATCAAAGAAGTACAAAAGAGGGGAAATCTGTAAGGGAAATTCCATAAAAGATTAATGACCAATGTTGTAATTATATAGTTATTAGTAGTGAGCTCGTAAACAGACACACACACACACACACACACACACACACACACACACACACACACACACACTAAATACAACCCAATGTAGTTGCTGGAGAAAGACTGAAAGATGTAGCTCCAATAATATCTAATAATGTTGCTTTTCACACTCACTTGTACTAATAATCTTGGGTCAGTAATTGTAAAGTAATACAGATTTTCTAGCTCCTTAAAATTTGTTTCTCCTGCCCCTCTCCCCTTCCCCCCAGCCCACCCCCCATTCCCACGTCCTCTAGGGAATCCGTGGCTGATATGTAGAACCGAATTGTATTGTAAAATAAAAAAAAAATGTTTCTCAAATAATAACCATAAGAAATTGTCAAACATGCTTTGGGGAAATAATTAGACTCCATAGACAAGCAATGCTCTGGTCAACTCTGGGATTTGAGAAAGATATTGTTTTCATGACTGTATGAAGTATTTAGAAAAAAATATGCTTTAGGACACTGACAACCTACTTTAGAATGTGTTTTTCAAGCAACCTCCAGTGTAATATTTATTCCATAGAGTGTAGTAGGGAATTACTGTATTACCTGGCTGGTAATGTAATGGTTTGTCCAGGTGAAAATCATGAAGTATTTTATATGAAAAGTGATGTGGACAATTTAGTTCATTAAGTTGTTTCCCTTGAGTGTCTCTGAAGAATCATTGCTCTCATATTGAAATGCCTCACTTAAAAAAATTCAGTTTGTGCAACTATCCCATAAGAAGTGAAGAATCTCACCAAAATTATCTTTAATCGAGGTTAAAGAATTTTAGCCTGAGACAGTTTATTCAAAGCATTTTATAACAAGACTATTTAGTCATGTTTATTAGTCTGCTGTAAGAAATACTGTAAATAGGGTTTTCTATATGTATTCACTTACAGTAACTGAAAAATGGAAGACTAATTAGTGTGAGTCATCTTTCTGAGTTGCAGATTGCTGCATTCTGTTTGTCCTCTCATGGACGCAGAGAAGAACTAGCCTTTTTTAAGAACACAAGCCTTATCAGATCAAAGCTCTAACCATATCATGTGTTTGAACCCTAGTTACTACCAAATTAAAAAAAAAAAAAGCTTTAGGGTAAGGGCTTCTATCCGTAAGCTTTGTCAGAGATGGGATTCTGTTCACAGCACTACATTGTTGATCTACTCAAACTTCATGACCTTATCACATACAAAATGCAGTCATTCTTTGCTTGTTCCAACATCAACTGTAAACTCCAAAGTCTTGAGGCACAAAAAAACAGTTTTCTTTGGCTTGGTATCCTTTCCTCCCAACCATCTCCACCCTGTGTGTGAGGTGGGAGTGGCAAGGAAGATAATCTCTGGTTGCTAGAGGCCCAGTTCCTCCCGCTCCTTGAAGATCACACATTACAGTACCATAGCTTTATTGCAGACTTATAAAGCTCTAAAGCCTAGTTTCATTCCATCCTTCCATCCCAGTAATTCTAAATGTCAATGTCTCTCTGGATATAATGACATCTCTTTTCTTGAGATGGCTGCTTCAACTGATGAAATGCAACTATGTTCTTTTTTATCAGATATCATTCATTCTGTCTTCACAACAAGCTCAGAAGTTCACAATAAAATACAAAGGACTGGGGTATTAGATAGCATGAATGCATTCTCTCGAATCTGTGTAATCCAGAAGTCCAAGATCAAATAGCATTTAACTCAACTCCTGATTTTGTAGTTGTTTTCTCAGTATTTTCTCTCATGGAGATGGGAGCAGAGCCCTCTAGTGTCTTTTATTATGATGACACTAATCCTGTAAGACCAACCTCTGCATTGAGTTAAGATTTCAATTTACATAGCTTAAGAGGGAATAATTCAGCTCATAACATCATGTTCTCTGTGTAGACACAATACTTCTAATTTTTTATGTTTGGCTTGATGTTTAATCCTATCACAGTCACTAACACACCACTGAGCTGCTCAACCCCACATGACCCTCAGAAGACCTCATATTGTATATCTCAGAACTGTTTCCTTGGCACAAAGTGGAGAGTGTAGTCATGTTTTAACTATCTGTTACATTCCATCCCCCACTACAGTGTGTTAATTTTCCCACATATCTGCTTTACACGTGGTTTCGTGCTGAATGGGCCTCTTCTGTCTGCTCACAATGATTCTTAAACACAATAATTCTAAAAAAGCCAAGGAACATTTCCTGACTACCTGTCTCCCTTACGTACTTTAAAAAACTCACAAACTAGGTCACCGTGGTGCATTTCTGGCTACTGAAGGAAACTTCTGTTAGATAACTAATATTAATTCTGTTGCTGAATGAGTACCTGTTGCATGGTTAATCCAATGCAATGCAACCAGCCGCCTCAGAAACTGCTGCCACACCTTCCCCACTATGATGGACTATTTCCTTAAGATGATTTTGATGGATATTTTGTCAGAGTAATGAGAAATGTAACTAAAATAGATAATCAGGAACAATATGTGGGGGTGTTACTGTAATCAACCTGAAAATGTGGGCTTTAGGCTTCTAGAACAGGCTTGTGGGAAGAGTGAGGAAGAATTTCAAGCTACAACTTTTTAGAAAAACCCTAGCATTCTGTACACAGAGCTTAATGGAACATTCTGATGGGAGGACAGAGGAGCAAAATGCCAAGAAAAACAGAAAGTGAAGGCCTGACCCATGGGTTTTCAAAGGTACACAAGGCTTTTTTTTTCCCATCAGGTACTAGATTAGGTGTCATTCTTGTTATAATTTAGAAAGATATCTCATTGCATTCTGTCTGTGTCCTAAGAATCTGAGTCAGGGTGAGTTTATAAGCATGGGAATGATTTGATTAATAGACAAAATCTCTAGACAACAGAATTCAGGCTATGCCATGGTTGCTGCTCAGAGCACAAGTGGAACAAAAGAGATGTGAAAATGTATCCCTTGGAGGGGAAAAGAAAGGATTCTAAACTTGTAGACATATGGGGCTGGAGAGATTGCTCAGAGGTTAAGCATGCATACTGAGGACTTGAGTTTAGTTTCCAGCATCCATGACAGGTGCCCCACAGCTGCCTGTGATTTCAATTCCTAGGAATCAAACATCTTTTGGTCTCTACAGGCACCTGTACTCACATGCACATAGTCACACAGAGATACACCCACACACATAATTAAAAATAATAAAAAAATAATTCTTTCAAAATAAAGCTGCAGAAAGAATCGGTACTGAGAAAACACCTGAGATTATTAAATGAGTTAGTACCATAACGTCTATTCTGCATAAGTGTGCTAAAAGCTAGGCTGCATCTGTAAAAGACTTCAACTTGTAAAAGTCCAAATTCTCTTGAAATTATGGAGCCTGCAATGAGAATGTCATTGAAAGAGTTCCCTGCTACGGAAACGTTTACCCAGATTCAGCACATAGAAGGTGAGGTAACTATGGGTCCCTGTGATTAGACCGTGTGTCGTGTTTGCACCCAATGGAGCTGTCTATTTGGTACTTATTTTACAGGTTTAAAGGTGCAAGAGGAAGTGGACCAAGGACACTTGTGCTAAGTTTCTGGGAAGCACTTGACTATTTGGAACTGTGCGGCATGGTCTCAGATCCTGCCAGGGGTCCTAGCCAATCATTGTACGAAGCTGTGCAAGTGAAGTCTGTGTAGAAACAGAGACCCCAAGTGATTAGACATGCCAGGACCAGGCATATCTATTGAGTTAAGTTACAGGTGCGGATTTGAACTGGGCTTAAATGAGAAGCTGTGTGTGATGCAGGCAACAGTGCTCGAGAGGTCGAACTGGCTAAGTCTGTGTGGCTACAGTGATTCTTTCATGAATCCTAGACGGGAGGCATAGAGCTACAGGAATTAAGATTTTTTTTCCCTGGGTTTCAATCTTGCTTTGATCCAGTCTTGACTTGCTATGCTTCCATTCCTCCCTGTTGGAATGAGAACATCTATTTTATACCATTGGATGTTAGAAGGATATATCATTGGCTGATGCTATAGAGCTTCACAGATAACAGTTGGTCTATCTCTGAAGAGCCTCTACACTTTACTTTTGCACAGTGTTGGAATACTAAAGATTGTGGGGACTGAGCACATTTTGTATACAGAACACATTTGCATTTATAAAATGACTATAAGCCTATGGAGGCAAAGAGTGGAAGGTTATGCTTAAAACTGATGTTTGGCTGTCAGGATGTTATGGTTAATTTTGATTGTTAATTTGGGAGGTTCTAGAATCATGTATTAGAGGTGGAGTGGGGGGAAATATTGAAAGGGTTGGGAGGAGGGAGTGATATATTTTAATTTTAAAATTTAATAAAAAGAAAAGACAATAAAAATAGACAAAAAAATCACAAACATAATCTGCATCAGAAGAATACACACTCACAGACTATATAAGACTACCCATTCTTTGAGCTCTGTAAAATTGCATTCTTTAGTCTTTGGTGATTTGAACCACAGCTCTCCACTGATGATTTCCCATAGGCTAGCTTTTGGCATTACTATTTTCTGCATCATGGGCATAGACATCCTTTTAAACCAATTGTATAGAAGATATGGGTATAAAAGTTTAACGCTGTAGCTGTTTATTTCCCTAGCTTTACATAAACTATTCATACAGAAAGGAAAATATTTTTGTTATTGTAATATCAACAAAAAAGTATTTAGAATACTTCTATAGCCATCAACAATATTTAAAAAAAATTGTCATTTTTCTGGTATAAACATGAACAAGGCAACTTTATTTGGAGTGTGCTGTACTTCTAATATTATATTTATTGATAATCTTTGTATTGAGAATTCTATAATACATCTGACTATCCTAGTATTAGAGTATAACTGAATAAACAGATATGAAATCATTGTATCTGTGCCAAAGTATTTAAAAACAAAGACATCATCACCCATTATTACTTGGTATGAAATCACATATTAACTAACTTTTGGATTTGATTTGTCAAGCCTAATGTGATTCCGGATTCTACCGCCTTAAGGGAACCATCTGGCATGTTCTTTATACATTGTTTCTCTGTTCATTTCATTTTCTGTTCCACCTGTGCCAGTCATTACAGTCATTGCAAATAATATTGAACTCAACAAAAACCAGCTTGACCAGATAGATTCCATTTAGATAAATATGACCTGATCAATAACTCAAACAATGGAATTGCCTCTGTAGTATTCATAGGAAGGTAAAAACTATATAACTGAAAAGATTGAATCAGTCTAACTAATCAGTGCTGTGGGATGTTCTGTATGGCAAATGTGTTGGTAATTAGTCAATAAATAAAACACTGATTGGCCATTGGCTAGGCAGGAAGTATAGGCGGGACAAGGAGGAGAATAAAGCTGGGAAGTGGAAGGCTGAGTCAGAGAGACACTGCCAGCCGCCATGTTGAAAAACAGCATGTGAAGATGCCAGTAAGCCACGAGTCATGTGGCAAGGTATAGATTAATGGAAATGGATTAATTTAAGCTATAAGAACAGTTAGCAAGAAGCCTGCCACATCCATACAGTTTGTAAGCAATATAAGTCTGTGTTTACTTGGTCGGGTCTGAGCAGCTGTGGGACTGTCAGGTGACAGAGATTTGTCCTGACTGTGGGCCAGGCAGGAAAATTCTACCTACAAATCAGGGAACACTTTCTTGGTAAAGGAGAATTTGATCCAAAAGTTAAATGTGAATGGATGTTTTCTGTGGATTAATGACATATGCAGGAGAGTTATTTTGAAGTTTAGAGATGAAGTAAAAATGTGTTCATTTAAGGGTAAAATTTCGGAACCTATTTGTCAAATCTGACTAAGGATTTCAACTTTTCATTTGCAATTAATACCTACTGAGAAAAGAAAAACCAGTTTTCTCCAATGAAGTATCACTTGGTATGTCAATCATATTCCATGCCCAGGAGTCATTGGACAACAGAAGATGCACTCCCTGTTTCTCTATGCACTTTTGTTTTTGGATTGTTTTCTTTTGGTATGTTATTTTTAGTCTTATTCATTTTCATTTTTTTATAATTTTTTTGAGAGAGAGAAGGAGAGAAAAAACATGAAGTTAGTCGTGTAGAAAGGTGGAGTGGATCTGAAAGAAGCTGGAGGAAGGGAAAATGTTCAAAATATATTGTATGAAAAAATGAAACAAAATCTGTAAAATAAATGAATTTCAAGTTTTCATGTGAAGAGCATAGATAGTAATATTAATTTGGCATTAGGAAACACTCCTTAGTGTTTTAGCTTTTTAATGACCTAAAATAAGTTAGCAGAGCTGTGAGATTATCAGATCTTATTTGGACCACATAGGATGTGGCAATATTGAAAGAGTAGAGGCCATTTTTCTTATGCAAAAATGTCCATGGTGAGGCCATGAGAAGATATGCACACATTCTGCTCCTGATCTCACCATAGTTATCCTTTGAGAAGATTTTTGAGAAGTTCCTGGAATTACTTCTATTATAGAAGTGATGAAACAATAGGGTCTTCATAGCAAGGAAAGGAAAACACAAAATATTCTAATGCTTGAGGCATGGGGAAATTTGAGCAATGTGCTTGTCTTAGTCTATTTTGTCTGACACTAAGCGAATACCATGGATCAAGATTTGCTCTCTCTGATTCTGAAAGATGGGGACTCTCAAGGCTATGTTCTGCAGAGTCTTTTGTGTTGCACTACCCCATTCTAGGAGGTAGAAAGATAAAAATGGAAGAAGGTGAAAGGGAACCAAACACTCTCACAACATTCCTACTCATGGTGACATTAATCCGTTAATGAAGGCAGAGACTGCATAGCCTAATTGCCTCATACACATCCTACTTTTCAACACTGTTCCATTGAGTTGAAGTTCCCAACATGTGAACTCTGGGTGACACATTAAAATCTCAGCATTACACATGCAAATTGATCATGTAAAAATAGTTATTGAAAACAATCTGTATCTCATTAAAGTCTTTGGCTTAGAAATAGAGACAGAGAAATGGAGAAATGAACAGAGAGAAGTGGCCAATAAGTATGAGATCATTAAGTTATACATCTAAAAATGACTTTAAGAAACTCTGCATACAATAAGAGAAAGTATGGATTGTGATTTTTTCCCATTATTTTTTGTATCATTCCTAAAATTCATCACAGAGACTTTGTAGCATTAGAAATTAAGAAACGTCAATCTCCAATGACTATGCTAAATTTAGTTACTGAATTTCCATCTTTTCCTAAAAGTATGAAGAGAAGAAATAAGAGGAACTTCACGCCATATGTTACCAGTTTATGAACACTTGGAAAGATGTATTTTATTTGAACTGTCTTTTACAATGGAACAAAAAGAAATGTCAGTTATGTGCATGTCAACACATTGTAAATCTATGATGTTGACACAGTGCCACATGAGAATACAAGAAGCTATAATGTCATAACAGCCATTAGGAGAATGTGGGAGAAAATATAAAGTCAAATTTAGGCAGAACTGTACTGTAAGTCTGCCTCTGGCCTGATATAATATTTGCAACTGGAAGAGATAACATATGGTTAAAAGATCATGGAGGATGATGTCACTGTGTAAATCCTCTGCCAACATCTCTCATGTTGTAAACAGAATGGTCAAATAATTGTACCAAAAAAGAGAAACAAATAAATATGTTATGCTAACCAAGAGAAAATTAATAGGTTTATAAAGGTTTATACTGTCTAGATTATAAGTTACATGCTTCTCCAAAAATAAGTATATATATTTAGAGTATCCAGTCCAAAGACTGAAAATACACCAGGCACATACTTGAAAAGGTATAAAAAATAAAATTAATTATCATATTCAGTAATATTTAGTACAACTAAATATAGACCCATCTGCTATTTTCCTTTATAGGAGGGAAGGTTGTATCACTGGAAATGCTAGTAGTTCCTCAAGGAAGGGATGTCCACAGTCATCCCCCATCTTAATAGTAAACAGTGTAAACACATAGTATTAGGGTCCCCAGGGATGCATGTGTTCCATGTTTAGTACAGCTTTGGGGGTGGTCTGGAAAGGAAGATGTGTGACCTACTTGATGGAAGGAGGTCCCTGAGGGGTTGTGACATTACATATCATACCTAGTTCTAAAACTCCTTTTTTTCCCTCTGCTTGTTTCCAAGGAGACTCTTGCCATATACCCTGATGCTTGTTTTTTAGGAAGACTTAGCATTTAAGCAATCCAGTCAAGTGGAGGCTTTCACTGATCCACACTGAAGATTCTTCTTGAAAGTCATTAGTATCCTCTGACCACAACACATTGGAAGGATGTCCAGATACTTCAAATTTTATATCATTAAATAAGGAAGATGATGAGTTATCTAGACCATTTAGTGTGCTTGAACATTTTGACAAGTGAAAATGATCCTGTAAGACCCAACCTTCCCTGAGGATATATGTCTGGGGTTTACATGTTACTTGGTTAAAAAAAAATACCAAAAAAAAAAGAATGTTAACTTCATGTTAAATTTTTTCTATAAAAACTTTGTATCACTTTTCTTATTTAATTTTTAAGCCTGTAACATGTAAGCAGTTGGGTTTCTTTATTTTATAGATGTCAGGTCTGCTCTTCAAGCCTTGGGGCAGTAGAAACTGTCTGGTACTGGAGGCAAACACTAGGACAACCACAGGAAAACATAGGCAGGTTCAACATAGTTATGCTCCCATTTATGACTCCATCAAGACTGAAAATATTGCTGCTGCAGCGGAACCAGCTGAAATCACCATATCAGTATGGTTATGGGACTGTGGAGGTGTTAATTAAGGAGGTACCCCCCTGTCAAATTTTCCTCGTGTCAAACACTTTCTTTCTACAGCCCTTGAGGATGGTCAGGAAGACTCTGATTCTTCCACTGATGTCAGAAGAGGACTTCAGAGTAGCTACTGACAACTGGAAAGAGTTTATTCCAGTCCTGAGAACTACAACAGTCATGGCAACTCCTCCAACTGCTGCATTGCTTGGCGATACTGTGTGTTAGTCAAGACTACTCCCAATAGCCTACAAAGGTACAAGTAGAGTTTTCTTTAGGTATAAGAACTTCAGATAACCCCACACAAAGATGTTTTGGAGGACCCTCAATCATAACCACACCAGACCTACTCAGTCTTCAGTCTGAGTTGTAAGGAACACCTCTCTCACCATGGCATTATTTCACATGAATGGCTATGTTGCTCTCACTCTACATGGAACACTTCAGGAGATTTGTCATTGTCCTTTGGTCTCATGAAGTGCTGTACCTAACAAATGCCTCATCAAAATGCTTAATACTTGCTTGTGATGATTGTCATAGGAACAGTGGACTGAGTTGGTAATGTGAAGAAAATATTTTGCCTTTTAATTCCAAGTACAACTGGAATGGGTAGAGTGAAGGCAGCTGAAGACCTCCAGAGAGCTACTAACAGTGAAGATTTTTGGACAGCGAGGCTGTGGAAGCACACAGAAGTTGAGAGAGTGAAGAGTGCTGAAATTGAAAGAGCAAAATGGTAGAAAGAGCCCAAAAATGCAGAAAAAGCTGAAAACCTGGCCATGAGAGCAGTCCCTGCAAGCTACCAAGAGTTACCACATCTGACTAACGAGGAGCTTCAACCTTTAGAGTTAAATCTTCGTGCCTCTAGTGTGGCGTTGCAACAAAGAGAGCACAGTGGGTTCTGCCACCCCAAACTCAGAGCTTTAACACTATTTACTAAGAGCTGGAACACTGGAAGGTAAAGCCAGAGCACCAGGAGCTAGAGATGGAAGATTAAGCCCTTATTTGATGCTGACCAAAAAGGCACTTAATGCTTATTGGCAAATGATATGTTTGCATTTGTACTTTGCCATGTGAATAGAACAAAAGAACCTCAGCTGATTAGTAGTGCATTTGGAATGTAGATTTCAGATATAGATTAAACACAGACATACACTGAATGCAATCTAGATTTGAATCACCATTATAAATTCTTATCTGGTTTCCAAATTATTGGGTTGACATACAAATTTGGTCTTGAACATTTGCACTTCTATTTTTTTCAAATTCCCCCCCTCTTCCTCCTTTCGTCCTGATATGTATATGTATACATATATACACACATATCACATATATGTATATATGTATAATCACATATGTAAAGTTGAGCATATACATATATATGTACACACACACACACACACACACACACACACACACACACACATATATATATATATATAAAATTTTCCAGTTAACCTATTTTATACACTAAGTATGAACCTATTGAAGGGCTAAGTTATATGACTTCTCTTCATAAACCATGAACAAATGTGTAATCACTCCTGATAAGGTACTCAGAAGAAACTAAAAGGATCACAGCCAAGTCTTACTTAATGAGCCAATGAGTTTATTGGAGTTACTTACTGGGGCATGAGTGAGGTATTATTCACAGGAGCATTGTAACTCAAAGGACAATGTATTACCGAAAAAAAAAAAGCCCATCCAAGAATGGGTGATGATTCATAAAACATGCATCCCTGGAGCTCTGTACAACATGCATATATCCTATGACAATAAATGTTCTCTCACGCCATTTGTTTATGTCTCTTATATCATTGCATTGGACTTTGTGAATTCTGTCACTTTCATGAAATTCTAAATTTTCATTGGGTCATTGAAATCTATGGGTATTTCTCTTCCTTCCATGAGGGCATACTTTAATTCAGAGGAAAGTACTGCAGAATACTCTGGCCCTTCCTTAAGTTCTTAAATTTATTCTGTCCCCTTTTCCATGATGCTACCCAAACCTTTGAAGGAGTGATATTAATGCTTTGTTACTGTATTCTTTGTATGACTGAACACTGGGTGATCACCAAGCAAGGATCTTAACTGGCTGAATCTCTGCAATTACCAGCCAACAAAGGTTTTACAGAAACAGTAGACTATGGGTACAACCATAAATGTTTAGAATCTAATTTAACAAATATATCATATCCAGTTAACAAAGGAGTAGAAAAAATGCTTTCCAACTGTAGTCTATGACTTCCTAGGTCACAGATTTTTGCTTTGGTTTATGGTACTTTGGTTATAAATACTTTCCTTTCTGTGAAATAAGTCTTAGATTTAACTGGAAAGCAGTTGGTTTCACTCAGAACACACAGGCCTTTAATATACTGTAATATGACCACGGACACATTTGTCTTAGCTGGTTGTCCTGCAGTCTCACAAGCCAGTCCTTGAGAGGTTCTTTCATTGATTGTTTCAAAGTGTCAAGTCAAACATTTCAAATACAAAGTTTTCTACGACTATCATGACTTCCTTAATGGGCCATATAAAGGCACCATCTGCATGCTGAACCATGGATTTCCCCTTTTTTTAACTAATAATTTTACTACTTCTTTGAGAATGTCATAGACTTTATTTGATCATATTCACCCTAACTTCTCACATAGCCACCTTCTCAACACTCACCTTCCTAACTGTGAATTGGCTTTTCTTCCCCTTGTGGAGTATAATTGGTTATGCCTAACTGCTCTTGGAAGTGGGGCCTACCCTGGAGTAGGTGTGACCTGCCCAGGATCATGTCATTAAAGAAAGCTGACCCTTCTTATCTCAGCAGCTATCACATTGCACTAGCTCCTCAGATAGAACTGAGATTTTTGTCTGGTTCTAGTTGTGCAAACCTTGAACATTCTTTCACAGCCACTCTGAGTTCATATGTGTAACTACCCTGTTGTGTCTGGAAAACATTGTGTCCTTGAAATCGTCTCTATCTCTGGCTTTTACAATCTTTCTTTTCCAATTTCCAAGAAGATCTCTGAGTCTTGGAGTGTGATGTGTACATCCCACTTATGTCTGAGTACTCCTAATTTTCTTATTCCCTAAACCTCTGCCAATTGGTGTCTCTATATTAATTGTTATATACTGTAAGAAGCAGCTCCTCTGAGGATAGTGTTCTGTGGATTAAAAAGCAAGTCATTGGGATTCATTTGAATGTTTTGTCTATTTAGCACAAAAATATTAGAGTCTTTCTCAAGGGCAATAACTTGTCATGCTATAGGTTCTTTGACCAGTTGACAGTGCCATGGATGAGATTGTTGGATATAGGTCCAATTAAAACATGGTTGGTTACTCCTATAACCATGTTCCCACTATTACACTCGTAGGGATATCTTGTCAGGCCATTCATTGTTCTAGTTTTAAGGGTTCACAGCTGGGTGAGATTGATGATTACTTTTCTACTTATAGCATGTGTGCATACATAGCACCTTTCAGTGCAATGAAAGCTAGTCAGGAAGAATAAAGCATCTAGGTCTAAACCACATTGATTTCCAAAAGTTTCATGAGTCCAGTATACGGCATATTCAGTAATAGGCTTTTATTATCAAGCTCTAGAGAGTAACTAAGACCATTAACAGTATCATGTAATGTTTGGGAGTCTATGGAAACCCATTGGTTAACAACTCACAAAGAGGTGGCTCATTTCTGCTGCTCAGGTTTTTATTTTGTATTATTGTTTGATTCTTTCATCAGCTCATTTTTTTTTTTGATTCCAGGGGGAGCTCATTCTTTAGCCAAGATCTAACTTATAATTTTTCTCTTTTGTATTCTGGCAGCAGTGAGAATGTACAAGCCAATGCTTGCTTCTCACCCCACCTTTTGTTCTACTTTTCCTGCCAAATTCAAGGGTAATGCAAAAAGCAGAATTCATGTATCTGTTTTTTTTCCCCATTATAGTACCAATTATTTGGGCAATTTTTTCTGGCATAAATGAACTTAAATTGTGTGGCATTTTGGCCATAGGAAAGTAAACATGACTTCAGATATAACCTTCTTGAACTCTGGTCCTCTATGTGTGTACTTTGAGGGATTACAATAATATTTGTTAGTCCATTAGCAATTCTGAGTTTATCTGTATAACTTGCCATAAATCTCATTCATCAAGAAGGCATGACACATAGTGGAAGATATCCACTCTGGGAGTCTGCCCTAGAAAACTCCACTCTCAGATGGTTTGGCCTTGATTTCTTGTCTTATTACTCATCACAAGGACCGTATGACTACCACTACAGTAATGACATCATTGAATACCATACTAAACTATATTTTATCTAGCAGGTGATATTTCCCGTCACCATTTTTAAAAATCAGATGCTTTCCCACTCTCACATTATTAAATGATCAGCTGTGAATCAGTGGCAATTGTTAATTTGCAGGTGAAAATTTCCCTCACTTTTTCTCTCACATCTCATTTTAGTCCATTAGCATAATCTTCTTCCTGTAGTTTCATCATATGTTCAAGCTGACTGTGATCTCCCTTTTATATCTTTTCATCTTCCAGAGATGTCCCTGTTGTGATTCACCTGCTTCTGCGCATGTTCAGCTTATTTCCCATTTTTCCCACCATCTGTACTCCACAAAGCTGAATGAGTGAAGTTTTGATGTGCTGTTCAAATCATAGCAATCCTATTACCAAAACCCAATGGTGACTTTATATTTCACTTCCATAAAAATATGTATTATCATAAAATGAGAGCTCTACACAATCTAGTTTCCAGTTGTTGCTTGGATATCATTATCTAATCTGTTACTCTTTATATTAGATTGCAAACTTTTGCCTCCTCACTCTACATACTTTGCTAAGCCAAGGGATCCTTATGGTTTTTCTTCCTTTCATGAAGAAAACCCCCTCTTTCAAATATTTGTACATTTCAATATTTCTGTTAATATCTAAATTCAAAGAACATTTCACCAAAAAGCAACTGGCATACCGAAGACAGTGGAAAATGTTGCAATTCATTCTGCAAGAAAAATGGGAGACAAGTACTAGATTAATGAAAAGTAGTAAATATAACTTACAATTAAGGGAGAGGAAGAAAGACAGAGTACATGCAAAGAAAGAGGGAGACGGGGAAGAAGGGATATTAATGGAATAACTACCTCTGAATATTTAATATTTAAATCTACTTCAAAGTGGAAATTTTAAAAATATTAGTTTATATGAAATAATTTAAGAGTACAAATTGGTAATTATTTTAAATGGTTAGAGAATTGTTTCCTCATGTTATTTTTCCACCATTTTGATAGGTCACCCCTTGATAGAACATGTCATTTGATTCTCACAAAATGATGAATTGATTGGGTGGGGTGACCTTAGAATTTCAACCTTCAAAACTGCAAGCTAGATAAACTTATTTTCTTTATGAATTACCCAGCTTATGTACTTTGTTATAGCAAAATACAAACTTAAACACATACAAGCTCTTGGCTCTTGTTTGTGAGAGGTGACTAGCAAGAGTTTACTTAACGAACATGGTTTTGGTATAACTGTTGGCCTACTTGCATGTATCATGATGACCTTTGCCTTCTGAGTGATGATACATGAACAGTATTTTGAGCATGTGACAAGAAAACTGCCAGGGGTTCTTCTTCTCTTTCTGCCTCTTGAATCACTTCTCCTCACACTCAGCATTTCATTTAGCACACGTCATCATGGGTCTCTGGTGTGTTTCCTTGGGTAGTTGACCTATAATGGCAGTAAATAAAGTACAAATAACATGACTAGATGAGACTAATTGTTTTATTCTACATCAAATATTATATGTGGATTCTTTTCCTCTTTTTGTTGAGGAAATAAAACAAAATAAAATGCTTTATTGTGTAGAGTTTTCCTAAATAGGTATGCTAAGAAATCAGTCTTCTGAAATACACATAATTTATATTATTCCTTTGACTGTTTAGGATGTTAAAATGTCATGCTCTAGGTCATTTAGGAAGGGATTTTATTCTTTGCTACTCTGAAGGCCTTATATTCAAAACTGAAGGTATTTTGTTACATCACAATGTAGTCAGCTTGTATAATGGAAGAGCAAGTTAAGTGTAAGCCTGATTCTTTCTTCCTGTGCCTATAGTGCTATCAATCCCATCATAAGTTCCCTAATGTCATGACTTTATTTAATCCTACTTATATTAAAATGTAATGTAGGAAGCTCCGTTAACATGAAACACAAAAAATGCTTTGTATTATTAAGCCATTTTAGAGAGATTGGGTTAAAAATCATTTGGCAGCTTTAAATAAAGTAAAGCTGATATAAAACTTGACTGTGCAAGTTGAAAATATGGACTAATGAAAGAAAATTAGTATTGGATGGAAAATTTACTTCTTTTCTTAAAGTTTTTCCAGAAGTACAAGTCAGGAGAATTTTGGAGAGTCACAACAATGTTCTGGAGAGATGAGTAGTTACACAGCAGGAGGTAGCACTTGATAAACGATAACTCACTCCACGTAAGACAGTCCATGTTACACACTATATTCCCCTGACAGTTAGGATGTGGAATATTTTGGAATTTTCTAAATTTCCTTGAAAATTGTTTCATTCCTAATGTTTTTCATATCAAGTCCTGCCACCGTTGCCATACACCTCCAGGAACCAGTCCCTCAATTTTATTCTGGCCGCTGAGAAAGATGTTCTTGACAAATAGATCTCATAGGCACCTAACAAGGGAGTTATTTCAATGAGGAATCTGAACTTCTGAATCTTAGTTCTGGATTTTACCAATAACAACAAACATAAAGTCACGACCAGGGCTAATGCCAATGCTGAGCTTCGTCCTGCGTGTTTCCTGAGTTTTTCTGGCATTCATATCTTGCCTCATCTGTTATTGTCTCTCTTTGAAAGAAGCCTGTGATGTTGGGACATAAACTGTGAAGGCCTTCCTCTAAGTGGAAGAAATGAGTATGAACTAAATTCTGAGAAGAAAGAGCATTGTGTTTAGATTAGAAATCTGTAACAACTGATTCCCACTCAGGCACAGTGGCTGTGTAGATTTGTGAGCTGAAATGTTTACATGTTGGAATCACCTCCTCCACTCTGGATGGGTGTGACTCTAGAGTTTTATTTGCAGGCTTTCCACTTTCAAATGCACAGAGATTAAGCAACATCCATCAAGTATCTAGCTAGGCTGGAGAGATGGCTCAGAGGTTAAGAGCACTGGCAACTCTTCCTAAGGTCCTGAGTTCAATTCCCAGCAACCATATGGTGGCTCACAACCATCTGTAATTTGATCTGGTGCCTTCTTCTGGTGTGTAGGCAGAATGCTGTATACATAATAAATAAATAAATCTTTAAAACAAGAATCTAGCTGGGTTTTGTTGTTTTGTATTGTTTCATTTTGTTTTTACTATCACTTTAGGTTTTGAAGGCCAATTTGTTGTTCTTTCTATCCTGTTCAATTTAAGACAACCAGGGAAGCTTCTCTGAGTCAATTCCCTCTGAGAAAGACAACATATGATGAAATAGAAACCTCTCTCCCACTATGTAAAACAGGCCGATCACTAGTGAATGGAAAAGAGTGATCTCCTGATTACTCATAATTTGTCTGGCTTTCTGGGAATGAATGAAAGTATTATTTGGCATCTCGTGATATTATTTTATTCTTTTTAATATTTCGTACTTCAATGTATTAAAAACAAAAAAAATAAATAATATTTTAGGATTATAAATCTTGTTTCATTTTGAAAGATAGTATAGATCCTTATATTTTTAATTAAAAAAACTTTTGAGAATTTCACACTTGAGTATTGTTTACATAATTCCCACTCTTCTTCCCTCAACTTCTTTGATGTTCCCCCAACTCCCTATTAAATAAAATCCATGATATCTCTTTTCTTATTATTGTCACACACACACACACACACACACACACACACACACACACACACACATATACGTTTATATATAATACAAACTGGTGAGTACATTTAGTGGTGCTTGTATGCATACATATTTAGAACTCACCTCTTGGTACTGAGTTACCTATCTGGGGGCTCATGCTTAGAGAAAACTAATTCTCTCTCTGCAATTATTAATTGTCTGTAGATCCAGTGATGGGGACCTTGTAAAGTGTCTTCCTTCCATGTTGGAAAATCATTTACCATCAGCATTGAACATAGGTTGTATACGTGACCATACTGTTGAAACTTCATGAATGTGTCTCCCTGTCATACAGAAAACACTGTCTCACAAAAGAGACAGCTCATTTTAATAGTTGGAGAGGACAAATTTTCAGTTGGACTGAACAATCTGTCTTTTGTATCTTTGAATAATTTTATTTCCTCAATCCCTTTGTAATTTTTGTATTTATAAGTTGCTCACTAAAACCATGACTAATGATGTCATTCACCTCCAGTCTGATTCAGCGTTAATAATCAGTGTGACTTATGTTTATTAGAGGGCATTCCATTTCCTTTATCAACTACTCCTATAATTTTAGTGTTGGTCTATTACAGACATCCAATAGACTCTAAGGTTTTTTGGGTCATTCTGCAGCAGTGGCCAAATGCCTTCATACTTGGATGTGTTTATTGCTTAGAAGACAAACTACACACTGAAAATCTACACCCAATGCTTAAATGAAAATGTGCATTCCAAATACAGTGACAGCTTTGTGGGGTCTAAAATGCCATGTTACTCATTCCTGCCTCAAGAGTTGACACTCATCAGTCTACCCTTTGGAACACATTATATTAGGTCACCAGGAAAGAAAGTATAAGGAATTTTTTTTATTAAACTAAGGAAAAAAGAAAGATGTCTGTTTCTCTACTAGATAAAGCCTTCAAAATTCTCAAGATATCATCTTCATTTGGTTTAAAAATATAATTCAAATATTCAGATATATTTTCCTATCTAAGTGTATAGAAAGATGATGGAACTAAAAATATTCTCATTTATGAAATTTTAATAAAATAAACACTACATGTACATGTAAGTCTTATCACAAGATTATTCTTTTCAGAATCAAAAACTTACATTTATTTAACAACTATAGCATAGATATTTTTAAAATTTTTACTGTCTCTCAGTTTGTTGCAATAATTTTTTACACAAAAAATTATTTTTCATGGTTGTATTCTGTATTATTTAGCAAAAGACAGCAGAGCTAGTGAATATATAACTTATTTAGAACAATGACAATGAGAAACACTTCAGGAGATGGATATCAAATAGAATGTGTTTAACCTTTATAAAGGAAAGGAGAAACATTTGATTTCATAACCTAATTTGCTCATGATATTTTTTTTCAGACAGAGTCCCAGCACTTAGACTAGGCTGGCCTCAAACCATCCATCCTCCCACCTCTGTCTCCTGAGTACTGGCAAGAAAAGTGTGTGTCACCATGTGCAGCTTTTCATGATATTAATATTTTCTAAAACTCTCCTTAGGCTCTTTAGGAAAATACTCTTATTAGCTACCTTTCTTAGCACATTAAACAAACACAAATCTTGGTACGTTCCTAATCTAATGCAAACATGTTCAAAGCCAAATTATACTCAAGTGCCTGCTATATTTGGATCTCAGAATGTTCACCAAATATGTGCTCTTCCTTCAGTGTGTGTGCTCTACAGCCAAGTGTCAGCAAAAAGTTTCATTGCACTGAAGGACCTGGCTTGAAGACTCATTTTGTTAATGAACACATGCTCTATAAAAAGCTTATTTTATGTACCTAAGTGTCAAGGACAAAATTACTATGATAATATAAAATGTCACCAAGTCACAGAATATACTTTTGTACTAAAGCCATGTTTTTAATCTTACACTGATATTAGATGTCAGAGAGAAAAATATCCCCTTCCAAATGTTGAGATAAAGTAAATATATGTGTGAAGCTTGTAACATGCCTGTTGCTTTTATTACTAAAACTTCTGGTTGAAATAAAGTATGATGGTTTCAAAAGAACAAAGAAATATCAACCGAGAGTCTTTTGCTTGTTGCTTTTGTAAGATTTTATTCTTATTTTGACTGTGCATGCTGTTTCCCCTTTTCTTTTTATTGAAAATAGATTCTTTTCTCATGCAATATATCCTGACTATAGTTTCTCCTCCCTCTATTCTTCCCAGTTCCTCCCCACCTCCACTCCCCTCTGGATCCACTCCCTTTCTGTCTTTCATTAGAAAAGAACAGGCTTCTAAGATAAAACAACCAAACATGACAAAATACAATATAATAAGATGAAGCAAAAGCTATCATATCAAAGTTAGACACAGCAACCCAACAGGAGGAAAAGGCATGAGAACAGGTGCACGAGTCATTGACCCACTCATTTTCCATGGACAGAAGTCCCATAAAACTACTAAACCTATGATATACACACAGAGGACCTGATACAGACACATGTAGGTTCTGTGCTTCCAGCTTCAATCTCTGTGAGCTTCTATATGCCTTGCAGGCAGAACAGAATGGTCAGAGGTTTTGTGGTTGTTGTTATCCACATTTCTGTTTCGGTAGCCTGATGAAGTAGGTGAACCCCTGGGAACTCATGGTCCAAGAATCCTCTATGCAGCTGTAGACAAGAAATCCTATCTCAAGAGTGGTGGCACATGTTTTTAATTCCAACAGAGGCAGAGGCTCTGTGAGCTCAAGGCCAGCCTAATCTACACAGTGAGTTGCAGGCTAGCCAGGGCTGCATAGTGAGACCCTCCTTATACCCACAGTTTAATGCAGTCCTTAGTCCTCATAAATAAAGCTTATCTTGGTAACAGAGGCCATTACAGAAAATCACAAGCAATCAAAAATCAGTCTACAGTAGTTTCCCATATGCTCCCATCTTTGTTTGTTTTAAGGACCTCTTTAACTTCTAACATGACAAGATATTCCATACTTCTTGTATATTTTTGTTGCCCAACTCTGGTATAACTCAGCACTCCAAGAAGTCTTGATTCCTCATCTTGGAAAAAGAAGTAAACATTTTTTTTTTTTTTAGAAATAAAGAATTGGGCCGGGCGGTGGTGGCGCACGCCTTTAATCCCAGCACTCGGGAGGCAGAGCCAGGCGGATCTCTGTGAGTTCGAGGCCAGCCTGGTCTCCAAAGCGAGTTCCAGGAAAGGCGCAAAGCTACACAGAGAAACCCTGTCTCGAAAAAACAAAAAAACAAAAAAACAAAAAAAAAAAAGAAATAAAGAATTGGTTTCCCACTCTCATGTCTTCAGGGCTAGCTTACCAGCACCCTTGCCAACAGGGGAAGCTCAACTGTGCTGCTCAGAGGAGGTGCAGGACTTGCTCTCCCCAGTGCTACAGACAGTGAGGAGAGCTGCTCCCACTCGCCCACCCCGTACTCAATGTGGTTGCATGGTGAGGGAAATATGCCCTCCTCCTCCTACCCTTTGCCACCTGCCTCAGGTGGGAAAGCGAGCCTTGGGGACATGAGAATGGAAGAGATGGCCCAGGCCTTCACCAAGTACAGCAATTAGGAGAGTGTGCCCTGCACCTCACCTGGGAAAAAAAGTAGAGCTGGCCCTTGTAGTATGAGTGCAGTGCGAGTGAACTGGACCTCAGGGTAGAAGAGCAGGATGGGACCAGGCCCCTCTCCTTGCTGTCTGTTTCATTGAGTGAGCTAGCTGGGGCAGTGCTGGCGAGCTCACCCTGGTGGTGACTATGAGGGAAGCTGACAGGCTGACCAGCCCAGCTACCATGCAGAGCCAGAAGCAGGGCTAAGTTAGCCCACGCCATCATCCACCTCATTTACAAACGGCTGGAGCTTATAAAGGGGCTGGACCTGCAAATCCAAATCTCCAGGATCTCCATGACACAAGGCAACAATACGATATCCAAGAGGAGTCCCAATGAGGACCCAGTATCTACAGTGTGGCCAAAGCCAGAAGCCTTGAAGCAGACCAAGGATTCATTGCAGTGAACACTTACAAGAAAAGATGCATGGATTAGTGAGTATACTGTATGATTCACTGGTCCACACTACAGCTTTCATGCACAGATTTGTTTGTTTGTTTTGTGGGGTTGTTGTTGTCATTTGGTTTGGTTTGGTTTGATTTAGTTTTACTTTAAATTTTTTTTTTTTTGAGAGAGAGGTTACAAGAGCAGAGGACAGAAGCAAGTGAATGGAGAGATGAGTAGAATCAGGATGCATGATGTGAAATCCACAAAGAATCAATAAAAAAAAGTTAAGAAAAAAAAAGAAATACAGACTTGGGTTCCAAGTGTACTTATTGCTCATGGTATACTATGATTTTAGTGACTCTTATTGGATGAATATGGGAAATATATGAACCTGATTTATGCTCCCTATAGAGTTCTCTTTCATAGTTACATGAAAACAGAATCGTGACATTTATAAATATTTGAATCTAGATTTTTTTTATCTTAAAAGGCACTTGTTTCATGCATGTTATAACTTGGCTCTACCTTCTATTTTGTTTATTAAAACTATTATTTCCTTTACTAAAATTTTATAAAGAAAACTTTCAGTCCAACATTTTGAATTTGATTTAAACTTTTATATATAAAGGTCCTAGTGTGCTTCAAATTTTAAAATATGCAGCATTTGTGCAGTTTCTTTCTAGTGCAGAGGAAGAGAAATTTCATTGCTCTTTCTAATGTTCTATTAGAATAGTTATACTAGTTTAATTGGCATTTAAAACTGGAGTTTGAGGGTAAGCAGAGTGAAAGCACAGTTATGTGTTAAAATTTTCCTCAAATGCACCATTCCCATGCCCAAGAACTGTACACCAATGTGTATTGGGTAAGGACAAATTTGAAAGCATATCACATGTGCAAGTAAATATATATTGTTCAGACAAATTTTGTTGCCAACACAGTAGGATACATTTAAAAACTAGAGACTGAGTTCATACTTCAGTGTAATCCCAGGACCTCTTGTTTAAACTTCTTCACTGGTAAAATGAGATGACAACATATACATCACAAAAGTCATTTTGATGATTTAGTAAGTTCTGTTTTTTTTTTAAGACAATTTTTTTTTTTTTTTGGTTTTTCAAGACAGGGTTTCTCTGTGTAGCTTTGCGCCTTTCCTGGAACTCACTTGGTAGCCCAGGCTGGCCTCAAACTCACAGAGATCCGCCTGGCTCTGCCTCCCGAGTGCTGGGATTAAAGGCGTGCGCCACCACCACCCGGCAAGTTCTGATTTTTAAGATATGTAGCATAGTTCTTTTGGTTTTCCTTTGTTTAAAAGCTTTAGTGGGCATTTTTCCTTTTTATTGAAAATAGATTTTTTTCATATATGTATTCTAATTATGATTCCCCTCTTCCAACTCCTCACAGAACGTCACCCAAATTCACACAGGCATCTAAAAATAATAAAATAAGATAAAATAAAAACAAACAAACAAGTCTAGGACCAAAACCAAACAAGTGAACAAAAAAGGGCCAAGGAACCCACACAAGAAACTCATACAAACGCAGAGAAAGACACATTCACCAACCCAGAAATCCATTAAAATCACAAAACCAGAAACCGTAATATATGAGCAAAAGACCTATAAGGTTGTATAAGTACCTAAAGCAAACAAACTCCAAAAGCATCATTGAGTTAATTTTGTGTTGACCATCTACCACTCGGCATGGGACCTGTGCTTAAGCATTGTTTGTATACCCAGGGAGACTCCTTTGGAGAAAATTAATTTTTCCTTTGTGAGAAGTTATCAATTGAAGCTGGCATCTAGTTATAGGGCCTTGTGTCTGCTTCTGATCTCAGCATTGGGACCCCATCTGGCTCCTTCAAAGAGTTCCATGAGGACAGGGATTTAAATGGAAATTCCCCATATAACACTGAGTGCTCCAAGGTCTCTCACTTTTGGCACACCGTCCATTTATGGTTCTCTATTTGTTCCCATATACTTCAGGAAGAAGCCTCTTTAATGATGGCTGAGCAGGACACTGATAAATGAGTATAGCATAATGTTGTTAGAGGTCATTTTGTTGCTATGTTTCTTTAGCAGAATAGTAGTATTTGGTTTTCCCCAGGTCCCTAGCCTAACTAGTCTCAGGTTCTTGGCCACCCAAACAGTATTAGGGATGAGTTGCATCTATAGAGTGGGCCTTATTTGGTTAGTTATTCCCATAACCTTTGTGCTAGTATTGCACCACTGTATCTTGCTAGCAAGATGCCGTTGTAGACCAATGGGTTTGTAACTGGGTTGGTGTTTACCTTTCTCCTCTAGTAAAGTGCAGAGTACCTTCCAATATCATGAACACTAATCAGTAAAGGAGAAGTGTAGCTAGAGTTTTCCTGCCTTGCCCACAGTCAGGACAAATCTTTGTCACCCGCCAGTCCCACAGCTGCTCAGACCCAACCAAGTAAACACAGAGACTTATATTGGTTACAAACTGTATGGCCATGGCAGGCTTCTTGCTAACTGTTCTTACAGCTTAAATTAATCCATTTCCGCCGGGCGGTGGTGGCGCACGCCTTTAATCCCAGCACTCGGGAGGCAGAGGCAGGCGGATCTCTGTGAGTTCGAGGCCAGCCTGGGCTACCAAGTGAGTTCCAGGAAAGGCGCAAAGCTACACAGAGAAACCCTGTCTTGAAAAAAACAAAAAAAAAAAAATTAATCCATTTCCATAAATCTATACCTTGCCACATGGCTCGTGGCTTACCGGCATCTTCACATGCGGCTTGTCATGGTGGCTGCTGGCAGTGTCTCCCTCCCCAGCTTCCTGTTCTCTCCCTTTTCCTCTCTGTTAGTCCCCATACTTCCTGCCTGGCCACTGGCCAATCAGTAATTTATTTATTGACCAATCAGCATCACATTTCACATACAGACCATCCCACAGCAGAGAAGGCTCTAAGTAGGCATCAATTCAACCTCACCATGTTCAGTGAGTTATGTAGGTGTTTTCCGCAATCTTTGCATCTTACCACTAGTTTATGTAGAGCAACTAATAGCCTTGGCAATAGCCTGGATTGGTTGTGGGTTTCCACAGGGCCCTTTGAACAATTATATTGGTTATAACCTAATCCTGGTACTGAGGTTTCATATAGTGGTAAGAGATGTCTATTTGGGGCTTTTTCTCCCCAGTGTTGGGTGATTTTTTTATATACGTGTGTGTGTGTGTGTGTGTGTGTGTGTGTGTGTGTGTGTGTGTGTGTGTGTGTATGTGTGTGTGTGTGTATGGTTTTAGGTTTCCATATGACCCCTCAAATGACCCTAAGTTGTAGCTGTCCCTGTCAACATTCCCTCTCTTACCTTCCTCTTCCATCCTCCTCCCCATTTGGTCCTCCAGTTCTACACACCCCTCCATTCATAACTATCAGTTCTATTTCCCCTCCCTAGGGAAATTCTTTCCTCATCCCTAGTCCCTTACTCTATGACTAACCTCTATATTTATGTGGATGGTAGCCTGTTTATAAAAGACTTAATGGTTAACATCCACATATAAGTAAATAAATGCCATATTTTAGAATAGTTTTTGACATACAGTATGATTAAAGATATGCATGTATTGGTTTGAATTCTCTGAAAATATCTTCTTCTCCTCCTAAATGTACATATTTAATATGGACAACTAAAAGAAGGGAATAGATCCTAAGTAGGAGTTATTGACTGGGATGGAACATGATTATTCAAAGTCACCCCATTTAATGTAATTACTGATATGACTCTAAACCATGAGAACAGAAGTCTTCTGTTATGACATTTTGAAGAGTAGGGTCATAAGAGGTTACCCCAAGAAGGAAACTGTTGCTGTAGAAACATTTAAAAGCTGCTTATGACAGATTTTACAATAAATCCTGAAACAACATGACTACTTAGGAGAAAATTGATGAATTTCAAACCTCTGTGAACATGGTCAAGATTTTAGAAATGTTTTCCTGAAGGTAACAGAGACTGTGGAATAGTTGTACATGTGAGACCAAAGAGACCCACAAAATGCCAAAATGGGGCATTAAAATATAAGCAATGCACATCTTTATTTAAAGAGCGCTTTATTGATGAGATTGCAATAGAATGATGTGTGCTAGAAAAACAGGACAGGAAACAAGATAGAAATCAAGAATCAAAGGAAACATTAGCATTTCTTCTGTCAGTTTTGGGCAAATTGATGTTTCACACATACAAAGTGGATGTAGA
Organism: Peromyscus californicus insignis; assembly: GCF_007827085.1. NCBI lineage: Eukaryota > Metazoa > Chordata > Mammalia > Rodentia > Cricetidae > Peromyscus > Peromyscus californicus. The sequence goes on from NW_026294458.1 coordinate 67,570,361, forward strand.
ACCAGAAATAAATATAGTATGTATTCTGTGTTCAAGAGTTGATATTTTTAGAGTTCCGAGCACTGAGGTAAGACATGAGTTCAAAAACTTGGCATTAATTGACATATATATAAAGAGAAGGAAATGCTTAGCTGTGCAAGATGTGATACATTCCTGATAGAAGAAGCAATGCACACATACACAAAGGTACATGTATCCTCACAGGCATGTGCATGACCTGACCTGTATCTACATTCTCCTTAAGCACAGAGCGCTAGCTGTTCTTTCACTGAGCCTTCTCCTCTTTAATGAACAGAACCCCCTCAGAAACAGTGAGCTCAAACTGACCTTTCCCTCCCTTAAACCACTCTTCCAGGAATTCTGTTAGAGTGACAAGAAAAGTAATTAATGCATCAATACAGGACTCCCCTTGCCACTATCTGCTTCAGATTAGAGAAGGTATCATTACTGTTACTAAGATTTATAAGCAAGCACCATCTGTGGAAAAAGAAAATAAAGTCTACTTCCTTATGTGACTATGGGACTTATTTTTTGTCCCATTCATGTCATTGAAGGCAAAATAATAATAATTTCAACAAAGAGATTTAAGAAACCTTCTACCCAGGCTAGACAGTGAGTACTAATTATAATGTTTCCTGTGGATGCAATTGTGAAAGATACACTGTAATTTTTTTTATATCTCTGTACAGTGTACTCAACTTCCTGGCCAACTGTATAATTGATAGTATCCTTTTTGTATAGTGTCTTCTTTGCCCTCCATGACAATAGCAGAAGTTTTTATTTATTTTTGAGACAGGGTCTCCCTCTAAATGCAAGGATTGTCTCAAACTCATAGAAATACTCCTGTCTCAGACTCCCAAGTGGTGAGGCAGCAGGCCTGCATGGCCATGCTCAACAGCAGAGTTGAAATTTTACTTCAAAATTTTCTTATTTAAAATCTCACACTTTTAAAATGTATCTCAGATTAACAAAATAAATGAAGTCTATATTCTAGAGCTGTTTTCATCCTTTTATGTGGTTCAGGTAATATCTAAGAACCCTCCAGTTTTCTATCCATCAACAGGTTTAGAAAGTACATTTCTATTGAGCATCCATTTAATCCTCTTCACGTCTTCATTTCCTCTAGGTCAAAATCTGAGGTTGGGTATCTCAAAGCTGTAAAGAGATGTTTTATTCACCATGTGAAGAGCTTGCATGATCTGTGAGTGTGATCTCCTGATGTTGACCTTGGTCACTTGTCTAATGTTGTGCTAAACAGGATTCTCCATAGTAAAGATACTCTCTGTCTTTGAGCTTTTTCTGATTCTTTTGAAGAATGCACGATTCATGTCCCATACTTGAGTGTGGATTGCCTTGGTCATATAGAATTCTATAAAGCAGAATCATTTCTTTTGCCATATTTCTCTAGTCATACATTAACATCCATATGGTATTTTTAAATTAAAATTTACAATAGGATCCAGTAGTTCTTTTTTTTTTTTTTTGATATCCAAATTGTCTACACATTGAACATTTGGGACTTTTTCAGTTGGTTCATGTCTTTCTGACAAACTCCTATTAATATGGGTTGCATTTTCTTCCTTTTTAAACCTGAGCACTGCTTCTACCATGAATTCCAAATCCAGATCCATATCATATGCTTGCTCTATTTTTAAAAACTATTAATTCATGTTCACTCTATATTTTAAAAGATACTATTTCGTACATGTAATTTATTTGAATATATAATAATTTGAAAATATCAAACAATTCTGGTTCTGTTTTCTGGGTAATTGTTATATCAATGATTTTCTTAATCTGTTTTTACATATTTATTTTATTCTATTAAAAGTCAAATATACTCAGGTACACAGAAGGATAACAATGATAACTTCATATAACAGTGACTCTCGTGTAGATGAATGAAATATAAAGGCTATTTTGAATAGCTTTAAAGTATCTTTTGGTTGTTAATGTGTCAAGGGGTGGTGTCCTTTAGGTACACATACCATGGCATTTCCAGGGCATGAGTAGATATGTTATCACAGAAGTTAAAACACATTGAGTTTCTGCCAAAAATATGTGCACTTGCAGATTAGCCTAACTGTGCATTTGAGAGTTCACCTCCTATAAATGTGCATTCCATTCTGAGTGTTGTGAATAGAAATGGATATGTGTGAGAACAAGCCCAGAAAAACACTGAGCATGCTAGCTTGTCAGTATCATACCTCCTGAGTCTGTTCTAAAGAAAATATCTCCTTGGATGAGAAAGTTTTGTTCATGACCTCTTTGTGGAGACTGTGAATATGTCTGCTGCAGAGCTCAAATGTTTAATGCTGACACTGTGCCTTGCCGAGGTTCTAGGGAAACAAAGCAAAATTAATTTTAAAATGTCTCATAGGAGTTTTTGATGAAGGACAAAGTTTTTGGTTTTGTTTCACTCAAAGGAAATTTATATCTCAAGTCCTTAATTACCAAACATATGATCTCCTATGTGTAAGGTGCCTCTCAAGGTATCTTGAAAAACAGAATCAAGGACCACAAAGATTTCTGTCGATGTGTTGTGAGAATACATGAGCAGAGTCAGATAATGGCACATGACCATAAATGAGTAACGTGACTAACTGATAGAATGTTAAAGAAAACCTGTTGTGGCATTCGGACTGGAATGGAGACGGGTATGGGGGTGACAAGTGGCCATACTAAACAGAGGAACCAAAATAGGCATCTCTGAAATGCTGAAATTTGAGCAAATTGGAAATACAGAAATTCACTAATTATGTAAAAAAAAACATTATTCCCAAATCTTTTTATCGTGATACTCTTCTCCTTTATTCAAAATAAAAAGTATAGTGAGTGCTAATCCCTCCTAGTATACTTTACACACCTACTAAGGTGACTTGCCTCTAGGATTTCATGTTCCAACCTTCCGCACTCCAAAACTACGTTTTGCTTTTTTTGCCAGAATTTCCTCTCACCCCTGTTCTCCCATGCTATACCAAAGCTCAGCTCTAAGGTCTCAATTTCAGTACTATCCTATCAAAACAAGTTTCCCTTAGATAATTCTGCTCTTCTCAAGCTAAAGTACCTCTCAAATTCACCTTTAAATATTGATCATAATTATAGTTTAATCACTTATATTGAATGGTAGATCACCTTCTTCATCCCTCCAACTTCCTCTGCAGTAGTTACTTTCTAGGACTACAGTCTCTGCCCTTATTGTTTTCAAACACATAATAGGTTGAAATCAAAGTAGTTGGAGCAGGAGTATTTTTTTAAACAGATGTACACATTTTTACATGGCTTTCCCCCTCCTGTATATGTACCTTTGTTGAAATAACTACAAGAATATTCAGGAAAGCTTCCTTTCACAGTAAAAAAATCTTATGCCTTCTATGCCACTCAGTAAATTAGAATTCTGGAGACAAAGAGTAAATACAGTGAAGAGGATTAATTTTAGCTCAAAAAGCATGCCTATATTATCTTGGAAATTCATATTTGTCTATGTGCCTTTGTTTTTAATGTATTCAGTGAGAAAATTATGGGGAAATAAAATTTAGTTTTGATCATAGCATGGAGTAATTTGTCATCAGCCTCAAAGTAGAAGATTTTGGGAAAGAAAAGATGGAAAGTCCAAAAATGACTCTCAAGACAGACAGCTTCATAAGTCATTTGAATCAGTCACTCAGATCCTTTAAGTGAAAGCATAGAGGAGCAGAGTGATGGGTATAAAACCCATTTGAAATTGAATTCCTCTTTAGAGTCATGGTTCTTAAGACCAGTAACATACATAGGATAGGCTTTTTACAAGGCTGAACATGAAAGCTTTAACCTGAATTACTTATGTCAGGAACTCCAGGAGAGCTAGGTATTGATGGTTTTAAAATTCCTCGATATATTTAGTGTATAGCTGAGTATGAAGGTCATTGACTTGAATAAACAAAATTTAATTCATTAATATATCAATATAACTAGCTGACTTTGTATATACAAAAAATCAGGGTAATGGAGGTAGATATGTTCAAAATACATGACATATTTAAATAATTTTTAAATATCTTTATAAAACCCATTTCTTTCTATAAGGAATATATGCTCATAAAAGTAAAGAATGAAAATAAATATGAATTAATTCAAATTAAGTTGAATAATTAGATTTGTCATATTTTATCTGGTCAGTGAGCAAATATTTCTGGTGAGTATACAGGGCATGTGTTGCACAATAACAGAGTCCAGAACATTCCATTTCCATTAGATGAGAGGTGGGTAGGCTTACTTATAAGAAGTTAGATCCCAACAACATGATGCGGTACAATAGAGTCTCATATGTACAGAAAAATGGTGAAAATAAGCATGAAAAAGCATATTTTAAAATGGTCTGAATGCATCTTTACATGTCCTAAATCTCAAATATAATGGAGCATTCAACGATTCAGTGACAAAAGAAAATATTGTAGGTCTTAAAGAATCTGAGAGAGTCAATACTAAATACTATGGAAATCTGTTTAGGATATTTAGTTACTAGATATGATGATGAATGAAAAATAAAAAATCTTCAGCTTGTTATTTCTCTGTTTATTACTCATATATGAATGGATAGACCACATCTGTGGGCGTGTGAGTTAGCTTTGATAAATCAGTGTATGGTCTTATTTTTATATACTTGAAAGAGGCTTTCATCAGTTTAGATACTAAAATTTATCATTTTTTTCTCCTAACCTAAATTTGGTGTAGAAATTAGGTCCATATGGACTTAATTAAGTTCAAAATGTTTAGAATTTATTTTAGACTTGAAGCAACCAACCCATTAAACATGTCAATAATCATGATCAGACAAAGGAATTTGAGAACTTGCTGCATTCTTCACATATGAGAAACATAAATGTGTATATATATATATATGTATATATATATACATATATATATATATATATATATATATATATATATATCCCTTATAGAAACTGAATGAACACTGACATGTGATTCTCTAATAAAAGTGTATGACAAATCATTTTGTGTAAAGAAATACCAGTTCTGTGTGCGCACACACATACACAAACAGGACCTATTTATAGCTGTGAATCTTAGAGACATAATCTGGAGGATTAACAACTGACATTCTCATCATGCCAACTCAGCTGAATGAAATCATGGTTTAATTCAGTCACTGTAGATGTGGATGAGAAATGGTAAAATTTCTCTAGGATTTGTTTGTTACTCAGTGTTGTATAAGAAAAAGACAAATCTGAGAGAAATGCAAAGGGCGGGCCAATGAGATGGTTCAGTGCATAAGACAGCTGCCCTTCAATCCCCTCATGTCTACCAAGGCAGGAGCATTCCCAAACTCAACCACACACACACACACACACACACACACACACACACACACACACACACACAAATAATAAATGAAATGTAGTGTGATTTAAAGTAACTTTTAAAGCAGCAACTTAGAAGATACTCACCAAAAAGTTAGTTTTTCTGGTGGAGGCCATCAATAAAATAAGTGGAGATTAAAATAGGTCACTTTACGACACCTTAAATCAAACTTGTACCATTAAATCTTGCACTTTGTCCCTGTGTTCCTTTTAGTAGTTAACTTTATTCTTTTCCTATAATTTTTCAAGGGACATGAACATGCAGAAAGAAAATTCTGATTGGTCATATGCCTGAAGTTGACCAGTCTCACTCATAACAGAACGCAGGTTTGTTTCTGCTTTTGTTTCCCAATTCGTGGCTTCTTATATTGATGGACTTACTTGGTCAATATTTAATTAGTACATTTTGGTGAGTTGCATTGTGACCTTCCCCAAAAGATAACTCTATATTAGATCTCTATGACCATAGAATATTGTTTTATTTAGGATATCATCCCTAATATGCGAACAAACTATGGACCTTGATATAAGGCAACCATTGCATTGAATAGCTTGGCAGTATTCTAGTGGAAACTATCCTTACAGGAATTACACCATGGAGAGTCACGTGGGCAGTAATGAGAAGACAACACACAGAGATCAGTGCAGAAGAAAATGGAGAGATTTGTTCACTAGCCAGCCAATACCAGATAATAATGAGTAAAGGAAACAAGTATGAACCACAGAGTCCACTGCTAGGGAATCACATTCTCTCTAAATTAATGTGTTGAAACCCTAGTCCTCATCATTATAGGATTTGGAGGTGGAGGTGGAGATGGCATAATTGCACCATGCCAATAGGGTCTTTATGATAGATTATACTTTTATAGGTATAGTAAAGGTTTCTCTCTCTCTCTCTCTCTCTCTCTCTCTCTCTCTCTCTCTCTCTCTTTCTCTCTCTCTCCTTGTACATATTGAAAATATAGTGGGAAGAGTCTTAATCAGAATATATCATCACTAGCTCACGATCTTGAATCTGAGCCTTTCAGAACAGTTGGGAATAAATGCAGTTTAAGATATCAAATCTATGGTAGTATGCTATGGTAGTAAAAACTGAAGAAGACCGTATCTGACGGATGAGGTCTCTTGTGTTTTAAGGTAGGAATTTCTCATTGGATTAGGTGCCCTGATAGCAAGGTGGGGGAGACAATCCACTGTACATAGCATCCAAGGTATTTGACTTGAGTTGGGCCAATAACCAAATGGTGGACCAATGACACTCCATATAGAGAAAACACAGAGAATTAGAGCCCACAGTATGCTTTGTTCATTTCTGAAAGGATTGAGCAGTTGACTTATTACTAGTGACTATGGATATTCATGAGATTTTAACCCAGCATTAATCTCAATCTCTCTAGGATTCTTTGCACTCTCCTTGAGTCCAGAGGTCTTGCTTTATACCAGTCTCCATATCTCATCATACAACAAGCAATGCTTATAGAGTTAGTTTCTCATGTTGGCATGAATTAGTCAATAGTACCTCTTCTGTGGTGGGAGTGTTAGCGACACCAGTAGTTAAGGCAAATCTATCTGATCCCAATGAGAATCTGGCTTCCCCCAGTGAATACCAGGAGAAGTGGAAAATCTACATTAGACATAGGAGTATTTTGATCACTGAGGTAAAATGTAGCTAGTAAGAGACAGGAGAATTCAAGAAGAGAGTAGTTATCTTTTCCTTTTTACCAACTAATTCTATCATGGGACATCTTGAGTAAAGTTCCTCCATTAGATTTATTTTTTCTATCCAGTAACATGACATTCTGTGTTTGAATTGTTTCTCCCTTCCTTCTTGACCTAATATTTCACCCATCACTAAAGCCCATACAAGCTTAGGGTCCATTTTCTAGTGGCATTTTAACTCATTACTGCACAGAGCACAGTCAGGTGTGCAGCCAAAATACTGTGCTCATTTCACTGATGTCAGAGGGAGCATATGTCCATGTCCAATTATCTTGATTACTTCCTTGAGTCTGTCTTAGAAGTAGTGAAAATGTCTTCTCTTGAAAATCTCTGTCAATTAGATGCTGATCTGAAGATGCAGCTGCTGCAATAGGAACTGCCATCTCCAGGCCCGCCAACTGGCACATTCCATCCATGACAGGAATTCTTGGGATGTGGAATATAAAACACCAGCCAAGGGCAAAGCTGAATATCCCACAGTGGTGTGTGATGGAACAAATGCAAGCATTTGCTCTATTCTTCCTGACAAATGGGAAACTAGAAATCACACTTTTGTGTAGTCTCTTGCCAAAACTAGTCGATGCTGGCTTCTGCAAAAGCTTGAACCTGTATGAGAACTGACTAAGTCTGCTGAATAAATCATGAGCATCTTAGAAATTTAAGAACATGTAAGTGAAATGGAATTCTCCAAGGATTCACATTCACCAAGAACCTAAACAAAATGTCATATAATTTTAAAAAGGGCCAATTTCATTATAATTGATTAGGCATTGTAATATAGACACTGGCTCCAGGGGTCATATAAGAAGTAGAAGGAAAAAAAAAACTCAGAGATGGGAGTTGTTTTCCAAAAAGTTAAGGGATTCTAAGAGTCATGAGAAAATAGAGGAAATAAGAAAGTAGACTCTTCTAGAATTTTTGGAAGAAGCCTGGCCTGGCAAAGAACCTGATTTCAGAATCAGGCTTCCCAAACTGAACAGAATAGGTATCTTTAACTCACTTGATTTGTAGTGCTTTGTTACTGCAGAGCTAAGAAACCATAGAAAGAAAAAAAAAAACCTCAGTTAGTGAGACCTCAGCAACTGCTGACATGCCAGTGCTCTAAGAGTGCCAAGTACAAGGAAGAATGCAGGAGGGTGAGTACACAACCTGGAAAGTTGGTATCAAGTCACATCTTCATTTCATTTCACATTTGCGTTTATGTCATTACTAGAAGTGGCAGCTGTCCCTCCGTATTTGTTGTCACATCTTCTCAAATTATTTGACAAGAGCTGAATTCTTCATGACGTTAAATATACTAAATTACATAATGCAGGAAGTAACAGATTCCTCAGGGGTAACATGTAATTGTATTTAAACTAAGAATTTAGACCCAATGCCCAAATTATTACCATTCCACTAGAATGTCTGCTAAATTCTAAAAATAATGGCAACAAACATTCTTGATAAAGGATATAAAGAAACCAAAGTGGAATTGAGCTGGATTCTTCTCTTCTTTGGCTAGCTTTCATAATGCCAGGAGGTAAAATGCAAAAAGTTGGAAAAGAAAAATTGTAAATGTTTACATCCAGATGTAGATCCTGTATGCCACAAGATTGAACTGTCTGAGATGGTATGCCCACTGGTACAATAGTGGGATGAATAGTAAATAAATAATCAACTTCTTCTTCATTGGTTTTGAGATGGACTCCATAGAAAGGAATGCATTTTTAGTACTGCAGATCTGGTCAAAAGCCTATGAGTAAGGTAGTCACAGGCCCTATGAGAACAAACTACTCATATTTCACCAAGGTAACATGTAGTAAGACTACCTTCCAAATGCTTACGTTTGTAACAATAGAGTAGTGCAGTTCTCAGCCCTGGTCAGAGAAGCCTCTCTTGGTAAAGGGAGATGGTCAAAGTAGGGGCTCTTAATGGTGAAAGTGCTGAGATTAGTGATGACTGAGGACTCCACCACAAATGTAACATATATGTCACCCCTTCCAAGACCCTGGGAGGGCTTTAGGCTCTAAAAGATGGGTAGGAGTGCAGTAAGATGCTTTCTGCTGAGTAACAATCATGAACACACAACGACTATGACTGCCTGTGTAGAGCCTAAAATATAATGAATGGATGGGTAGTGAATACACAAATGAAAAACATAAATAAGTAATAGTAGTAGGTTTAACCCTAAGGCCTGTGAGCCACTCAGCCATGGGTTAACCCCAGACTTGAAGTACAAGATGTTTCCTTTAGAAAACTTTTTGGAGCCTGAGGTCTATGCTGGGACACTTTGCTCAGCCTGGGTGAAGGGAGGAGGCGACTGGACCTGCCTCAGCTGAATCTACCAGACTGAGCTGAATCTCCAGGGGAGTCCTTGCCCTGGAGGAGATGGGAATGGGGGGTGGATTGGAGGGAGGAGGGCGGGAGGAGGGAGGACAGGGGAGTCCGTGGCTGATATGTAAAATTAAATTAAATTATAAAATTAAAAAAAAATAAAAAAAATTTCATGATGCTATTGTATTGGTGGATTTTCTTGCTATACCAGTCAATGAGTAAGACTGTTAAAGACTTTTTTTTTCCCCACCAGCCTACATAGCACCTGCTAGTACTATGCGAGCTAGTCAGAAGGGAAGAAGCTTCGTGGTTAGTACTGACATGATTTCTCCAGGTCCTGTGACGAATACATGTGGTATTTTAAGCAACAGGGTCCTATCATTAGGATTAATGGGAAACAAAGACATGGTGTGAACCTGCCCTTTAAATTCATCTGACTATCCATAGATTATTGCAGCTCCCAAATCTCATCAGAGATACTACTTTTTACTGTGGATGACAGTTAAAGCAGAAACTCACAACTGGCTAAAGCTCAGAGAATAAGGGACAGGCCAAAGTGCAGACAGTAAGTGACTATGGTACAAACTGGACATATGTATTACACCTCCTATCCAAGGCTCAGGGTCAGTCACGGGAGAAGATCCATAAAGACTGTGTGAGCCAGAGGTAGGAAAGAACAGGCACACAGAGTAACTTTTGTACATGGTAGGACAGCTGCACTTATAAACACATGGTAGCTGTGTTTGTCTGCCCAAATCCTCAAAAGCTCATGCAAACGAGGATTCTCTCATGGGGAGGAAGGGCATCATAAATCCCAACCCTAACAGAGGGGCTATGGACAATTGACAGCTTCCAGGAGAGGAAGAGGCAGTTTACTTTAAGGATATGTGGCTCCTGATAGGTTTGTCTTCACATTCCAGGAAATAGCCCCATGCCCAGAAGTGCATGGGCAGCACACATTGGAGTCAATGGGTGATGAAATGAAAGAAAGAGACCAAAGTTGCAGATGGGGGTTAGGGAGGTCAGGTGAATATTGGAATGTTTAATGAGAAAAATAAGAGGTATATATGTTAAAAATACATTGAGTGAAAAGCTCAAAGAATCAGTATTTTTTAAAGCAGTAGAAGGAGAGAAGAAAGAAAAGAGGAAAACAGGAAATGAAGGAGGAAAGAAGAAGGAAAGGAGGGCATGAGTAAGGGAGGGAACTAAGTAGGAAAGAGAGTGTTGGCTGGAGTGGGAGGAGATGAGAGGGTGGAGTGAGGGAATGTGGTCATAGTGCATTGTTTACAAGTATAATACTGACAATTTTAAAAATGGGCAAGCCTCAGTGAAACATTTCACTATTAGGATAAGAATTTATACTGTATCAAGTTGATAATAGAAAAAGAAAGAAAGAAAGAAAGAAAGAAAGAAAGAAAGAAAGAAAGAAAGAAAGAAAGAGAAAGAAAGAAAGAAAAGAAGGAAGGAAGGAAGGAAGGAAGAAAAGAAAAAATGGTAATAGAAAAGAAGCTTAAAGTAAGCAATACAAAATTATACTAGTACTGGTGGCAGATTAATAACAGAATTTCATCTCATTTCCAGGATTGCTGCTATGCTAATTAAAGGTTGAATCTAGAACTTAAGAGAAAACAAATTTTCTTTTACCTCATTTTTCTTTTTAATTATACTTCTCTAATAGAATACATCCCAAACTCAGACTCCCCTCCTTACACTCCTCCCAGTTCCTCCCCCTTTCCTTCTCCCCTATATCAACTGTTCCTTCTCCATTTTCCTTCAGCAAAGAGCAGGCCTTCCAGGAATAGCAACCAAACAGAGCATAACCAAATATAATAAGACTAGGCACAAATCTTCACATCAAGGCTGGACGAGGCAACCCAGGAGGAGGAAAAGGGTCCCAAGAGCAGGCAAAAGAATCAGAGACACTCCTACTCCCATTATTAGGAACCACACGTAATCCCAAACTAAAACCCACAACATATATGTAAAGAACCTAGCACAGACCCATGCAGGCTCCATGATTGCTGCTTCAGTCTTTGTGAGCCCCTATGAGCCCTGCTTAGTTGATTGGGTGGGCTGTGTTCTCTTGTTGTGCTCCTCCCCTCTGGCTCATGCAATACTTCATACCCATCTTCTCAGAGGCTCCCAGAGCTCCCCCTAATGTTTGCCTGTGAGTCTCTGTGTCTACTCCCATCAGCTGCTGGAAGAAGCCTCTCTAATGAAGATTGAGCTAGGCACTGATATATGAATACAGCAGAATATCATTAGGAATCATTTCATTGAATTCATTGCTTTTTTTTCCTTTTTGCCAATGATGTTTGGTTCTACCATATGTTTCTGGACCATCCACCTTATGGTTTCTGCCCATCAAGGCAGGGTTGGGCATGGGCCTCAAGTTAGACCAGTCATTGGTTGGCCTTGTAAGCATAAAGCTGCTTCTAAAACCTCTGTTACCTGGTTCTATATATCTTTATAATTCTAAAATTCCTCCTATAGTTGTGAGGTATCTTACTCATATAAACAAATGTAAGTAAAAGTAACATGAATTTCTAAAGCTCTTATTAAGAAAAACAAACCTGGAACCAGGTATTGGGGTGAACATTGAATGGTCAGAAGAACAGAACAAGCCAGCCAACCTCACCTCGCCAATTCCTCATCTGATCTTGTTTCCTCAAACTGGAAGCCTCTGAGTCCTCATTCGAATGGATCTCAGCTAAATTGCTGCTAAAAGCTAAAAGCTTAAAAGGCTCTAGTTCCTGGTCCCCATGCCTTATCTACCTTTCTGCTTCCTGCCATCACTTCCTGGGTTTAAAGGCGTGTGTCATCATGCCTGACTGTTTCCAGTGTGGCTTTGAACTCACAGAGATCCGGATGGATCTCTGCCTCCTGAATGCTAGGATTAAAGGCATGTGCTACCACTGCCTAAACCTATGTTTAATATAGTGGCTGTTCTGTTCTCTGACACCAGATAACTTTTTAGGGTGCACAATACATTGGGGGACACAATATCACCACAAGTAAATATTGAATATATTTCTTAATTAGAAGCCTAATATTCTATTTCTAGGTTAACTTATGTTTTTACAGCTTATAGAACTTAACTTTTTCTGATTGCAGAAAGTTTTTAAAAACTCTATTTTTTTTAATTGGACTGTGCAGATGCAGTGAGTCATCAACAATGGAATAACGGTCTGGTTGGTCCTGTTCAATGTTAACAGCATTTTTTTTTTAATTTAGGATACATTTACTTGCCTAACTCTATGAAGAAGACTCTCAGAATCTGGACTAATTCATTATAAAGTCAAATTGTCTCCTAGATGTAAAAACATCAACAAAACAGCACAAGTTGTGCAAGCACAAATCCTGGTATCATTGAGGAATAAATGAGAGAACCTCAAGTGTGTGAATGATGTTTCATTCACAGTTGTATGCCTTCTATCTATCTGACAAAAGTATCGTATGGACATTACCTGCCTTTTCCTATCCTAAACAAATTATCAATTGCAAATATCTTCTTGATTAGGATTGGGACTTTCTGTCTGTTTCCCCTTATCTATGCTGAGGTTTTGTCTGGTTTGAACGTGTGCACATTGTGTGTGTGTGTGTGTGTGTGTGTGTGTGTGTGTGTGTGTGTGTGTAGTCATGGTTTCTGAATTCATATGTGCATCAGTCCTGTGGTGTCTAGAAGATGCTGTTTCCTTGGACTCACCCAATAGCTCTGGGTCTTCTTATCTTTCCTCTCTTCTTCTGCATAGTTCCTGAGCCTTGGGAACTGGGAGGAGCTTGAAAAAGATACCTCATGAGGGCTAAGTAGAAATTAGCTTACTTATAAATGGGCATCTCCACACAATTAAAGGAGCCATTAGGTCCCCTTTCAAATAACTGACATGTTGGAAGTTTTCAGTCTACTGATCAAAAGTATTGATCAATAATACAGTTCTTACTTTATTGTTGTTCTTTTTTTTTTTTTTTGGTTTTTCGAGACTATTGTTGTTCTTTATTGTGATGATGTTTACGTTTTGAATTAAGAATTCACACATATCAGAATGGCCTCATGCATTCACTATTTATCTCAGGATGACCTTGAACTCCTGGTCTCACTGCCTATACTTCCCACTTACTTGTATTACAAAAACATGGACCACCATACCTAACCTATGTGATGCTGAGGATTGAACACCAAGGTTTCTGCATGCCAGACAAGCACTCTACTAACTGAGCTACATCTCCAGCCAAGCCTTGGCCTCACTCTAATAATAAAAGGCCTTACATTTTCTGAAACACTTTACCTTGTTAAGATGACACTGCCTGGCCAGAGCATAGAATAATGGGTCTTTGAGTCCTGATATTAGCATGTGTATATGTCAGGGAAATTTAGCAGTTTCTCCATATAGCTCACTAAAATTCAATATAAGATATGTGTGTGCATGTGCATGAGCGCATTGGGGAGGTACGTGTGTGTGACATATGTTGTTAAGGGCTTGAGTATAAAGTTCTAAAACAAGAAGTAAGATCAAAGTGGCAACACACACAAGTAGACTTAACAGAGCTGCTCTTTAGTAGTGCTGTGCTGTTTCCCTTTTCCTTGGAGATTCTTTCCAAGCCCCTCACTCTTGCCCCATTTCTGTTACAAATCTCACTCCTAGAATCCATGGGACTTCTTTAGTCATGAATCATTATTTCAAAGATGAGGTAATTTTTCAAGAATGACTGACAGAGCAGTTTTGCTTCAGTGCCCACTGTTGAATCATTAACACAAGGTTAAGCATTTTACATTTTATGTACTCATCATCTCCACACGTGGGGAGCCTGTGCGAAATTACCTATTGTCAAAAGGAATGCAATTTTGACTGTAATAATATCCAACCTCAATAACAAACTAAGAGAAATTCATTTTCATAAATGAGGACAGGTAGAGAATATAAAGAAATCTTTAAGTTAAGGTGGCAATCAGAATTCTTGTACAGATCAAAATTTTAAAAGAAATGTAAAAACTAAATAACTGACAATCATAAATATCTCTCTTCAGTGTCCACTAAATATTTTCTCCAAAAATGGAAGTCAAACTTACATCAAAAAACTTTATTTCCTGTCTAATTAGTACAAATGAAATATAAACATTTCCAGAAACTTGAAATGTAACAATAAAAGTAGGATTGCCATTAATTTTTCAAATGAAATGGTGATTTTTTGATAAAATTGCATTAGGTAATGTCAAAGCTACAGAGTACTTTTTAAATTATGTTCAAAAGATAAGAAACCCACTCAACAACTGAGGCTCATGCCTTGCCTCCTACTACTCAGAGCACTAGACAATTGTTAAAATAAAACATATTATATTACCATAGGATAAAGATCAGAGGAGAAAAGAGATGGTTTACTACATGGATAAAGGATGAAAAGATAAAAAGTAGAAAGGTATGAACCAAATAATAAGATGTAAAAATACCTGGACTCATCACATGGTACAGACAAGACTGAGAAGGAAATAAAGAAATAAAGATGGATGGATGGATGGATAGATTAGATTAGATAGATAGATAGATAGATAGATAGATAGATAGATAGAGAGATAGATAGATAGATAGATAGATAGATAGATAGATAGATAGATAGATAATAGATAGATAGATAGATAGATAGATAGATGACAGATATATCGATAATTGGTAGAGAGAAATAGACTGAACAGGAGAGAGGGTAAATCCCTACATGAGCATGCATGATTTATTTATAATTGCTTGTTGATAAGGTAACCTACCATCATGACACACACATATAGTAACAGATGAATCCAGACATCTGCACTTAGGGGTAGCTGATCTATGGCTTTCAAAGCTAGGGTAGTATTTTACCTCAGTTACTAAAGTCCAAATCCATAACAGGGTGAATGACATGAGAATCAGTATTCTCTGTGCATGCAGTAGGTTCCAATACAGGACCAGCACTCCATAGTTAGAAGATAGTCCTAAGTCAGATGCCCTGACAATCTTCTTTTCTAGAAACAGATAATTACCACCCTGTAAAGTAAGATAATTTCCTTTCAGAAAGAGACAGGAGGAAATTACAGGAAAACCCATGCCTAGATTACTGATGCTTTATAGAACACAGTATGTTAAGTCTGGTTCTGGATTCCTCCAAGAAATTTGATCATGTTGAAAGAAAAGACTGCATACTGAAGCAGGGCATTGGTTTGTAGAAGTGGTACTAAATTTTTGTTTGGAAGTGTGTTGATTATATATATTGTCTGAAGAATTCAACTGAGCAAGAGATATCTAAAATGTGATAATATTCTTTAGATGGAGACCAAAATGCACAAGTTGAAGAGAGAATGAACTCAAGTACTGCCTGTCTTCCAGGGAGGTTACTCCAGGTGCCACAGTAAGGGCCACAGAGGTGAAAATAAAGATGGAAAGAGGGACCCAAGCAATTATAACTCAAACGAAACCTTGCTATTTCTCTCATAACTCTGCTTTCTATGTTTCGAATATTTTTCCCCAGATATAATTTTGGCCATTAGATGCTTCATCAAAATTACTTAGCAGGTACTTACATTATTGAAAACATTAAGTTTTCTGTGTATAGGTTTTACCAAATTGAATGGAATTTTATATTTTATCTTAGAAATTTCCTAAAATTGCACACAAAAACATATAAGTGAAACTAAATATTTCTGAATGAGTCAGTCAGTGTTTCTGTGATACTACAAAAAGTTCACAGCATCCTCTATGGAAAATATGGCTTGTTTTCTGACTCACATACAAGCCTTTCTTATAGCGAGGCACTCCTTGCTGGGACACATTGCATGTAGGTGGTATGTTACTTAACCATGCTGGTTTGGACTCACCTGCTATTTTTATTAAAGAACTACCAGTTATGAGGTGTTTTACACATCCTTAGTTCATATAAAAGGTAAAGGCAAAATTTGGATGCATTTGATGGGTATGCCTCACCTACCTGGAGCATATAACTGTGAGTCACTCAACAGTGAAACTCTTAAATCTGTGACACACTTTTAATGACACATCTTCATAGCAGAGCACAATGGGGTCTTTGAGAAAGTAGCATTTATAATGGAGTCAGTTCCAATGGAGATTCTTATTTGGTTGTGATTGTGAGCATATACCTTGGGAAAATAAATACTAAATATACACACGTACATGATTATCCAAGTTTATAAAATTAGAATATGTATAAGAACATATATGCACTTCATTTTGTAGTTCTTAAAAGTTTCAGACTACATTATTTAAAAGAATGTTAATTACCCATCCACAAAAGTTACTTCCATTCAATTTCACTTTTTATTATGCTTTGTAACAGGCTTATGAAATAACAGGTTACTTAAGCATTTCCATGCATACTTAGTTTTTTTATCCCTCCCTCCTACTTATTCTGATCCTGCCACTCCCCCCCATTTAGATCATTCTCATCCCAGTATTCCTCGTCTCCATGCTTATTTGTGAAGTGTGCATCTGCCTCTCCTCCCTCCCTCTGATATTCCACTTTTATCTTTCTGGATTAATCACCACATAATGCTAGCATGCATCTGTAAAAATTTTGTAACTGGGATCCATGAATAAAATAGAAAATGCAGCATTTGTCTTTCTGGGCCTTGGTCATCTCACTCAGGATACTATTTTCTAGGTCTACTCATTTCTTGCAAACATCAATCTTCTTTACTCTTGAATACAATTCCATTATGTATGTGTACTACTTTTTCATCATCCATTCTCTAGGTTGGTTTTACAATCTTCCTGTTGTGGCCAGAGCCTCCAATGAACATTAAATTGCAGGTATTTCTGATTTAAAATATGGAACTACTTGGCTCTATGCCAGGAGTGGTATAGCTGAATCAGGGGTGTGTACCTCCTTACCACTCCCTGACCTAAAGGACTTCTTGATGGAAGCCCAGCTCAGAAATACTTTATCCTTATTATCATTAGTCAAATGGTTTGATCTAATGCAAGTGGAGGAAGATATTTACTCTTACTTTTGATGAGGAAAAACAGCAAAGGAACACAGGAACAGAGACAAAATTGTTTTTAGTCACTCATACTTTGCAGTATACTAAACATATTATCAATAAATAAAAGACTAGTATTAATTAAATAAATACAATCTCTTAGATACATATAAGAAAAATCATAGCAAGATGACTCTAAGTTAATGTTCTTCCAACTCTCTTCTGGCTGTTTCTGTTATAAGCAGGCATCTTGGATGCGTCAGAATGAAGCTTTATCTGATATCTGCTAGAGAACATTGAGCTCTGATGAACTTAGATCTGAGTCTGGGGCAGTGAAAAGGCAATTAATGGATAAAGTTGAAATTGGGCCTCTCTAATGCAAGTTTTATATATGTCAAATATATACTTCTCTGAGAGAAGAAAAACATCCACCAGGAGACAGAACTCTAGCTCTGGTGGGACAGTATCTCAAGGAAGTTTGTTAAATGAGAGCAGAAAGGCGATAGCCAATCTCTATCAAGAATTCAACTGCCCAGGCTAAGGGAACCTCTGCCACCAGAACACCAAATGATTGCCTTAAATACGTGGATAAGAAGTAAAAATGCGGTGGTTATTTTTCTTTAACTTCCCCAAGTAACTTACCAAAGACACTAATGTAAATTAATCTCAATACCTAAGGAAAATAATTTCAACTGAGACCTTAAACTTGGCCACAGTATCCAAATATGGCTCATCCAATGCATATATCTGTGCTGCATGCATAGAAGGTTCTAAATTGCACAGATTTTCAAAAACATATAAAGTATTTAAATATTAAATAGCACAATTACCTTTGCCTTTGGAAAAGTAACTCTATATTTAGCTATCTCTTTTTTATTCGTAAAATGTATAGCTTAAGCTATGGATGGGAAAACACCAAAAAAATCAAGATTAAGAGGGAACAAATTGGGATTAGATAGATAATCCACATTTCTCAATCTAGAGATAAGGGAAAAACTTTAATTATAGACTATTAAAGAATGTATTCCAAGATAGACTGCTGACATTATTTCAACTTTATCAAATAATGCACAGGAAAGACAAGATACAATAAAATCACTGGATTGTCAGAATGATTGAGTCTGTATGATTTCTGGCAGAATATTGTCAACATATTCATTAATATTAAGGTATTAATTGGCATCTTTTAATTTTAATATCAGGCAAATAAGAAGCGAATTCAAACATTTCTCCAAATCACGAATGAATTTTTATATCCCATCTAAGATTAAATTTAATTTTCTGTTTTGTTATCTATGTGAACTTTTGCATTCAAATTTACTAAAATGTGACATTAATAGGACAGAAATCATAGTCAATTCCATGCTATTGTGAGAATTCCTTGAGTTCGTTTCTTTTTTGAGGTTGGCTGTAGATTTATGGCTTGGTTTGCAGTTTTCCATAACTAGTTTCAGTATTTACAAAATGCCAAGTAAGAGAAGCATACCAAGGAAGTTTTAACAGCTTAAAACAATTAAAAAATGGAGGCCTTGAATTTAAAAGAAAATAAGAGGCAGTTCATGGAAAGGGTTGGAGAGAGGAAAGGAAAAGGAGAAAATAATGTAATTGTATTTTAATTTCAACAATATTCTTAAAATTTAGGATGAGTCAGTGCAAACAAATTTTTCTTTGAAAAAAAGCATGAATTTAAAGTATATAATGTACAAATGAACAGATACACAACATTTTGAGTCAGGAGAAGCTTTTATTTTCTTGAAAGCTATTTTTTAAAATGAAAGACTACCTATCCAAAGAATATTTTCTCATCATAATCAGAAATGTTTAATTTTTAGAAGTATTTTTATTATCAAAAACGTATCCTCTGCTTGCTGCATCATTATTCCTACGTGACAGAGGCATTATGCTCAGAACTATTTTCTTTAATGATGACTTTCATTTTCTTCTGGAAACTACTTTACAATTGGGATTTTCAGAGGTACTAATGTGTTCCCAGTCTTTTGTAATTCTCAAAAATAAAATACCAACATTAAGAAATATCCTCTAGTGAGTGGTAGATTCTCGGACATGTGAAAGTCCATAAAATGTGGAATGTCAGCCGTCAAACTCTGTGCCACATCCTGTTTGAGCTACAGCTACATTGCCCATCGGTCTTCGTTCACTTTCTGTCACTGTGATGAAACACCCTGACAAAAGTAACCAAAATGACAAAGAGTGTATTAATCTCAATTAGTCTCATGGCTCCAGGTTAGTGTTCATCATAACAGGATAGTTACAGCATTGAATGCTTAGGAGAGCTGGTCATGATACCTCCATAGTTGAGAAGCAGGGAGCTACTGATGAGTGAATGTATGCTACAGGTGTTCAACATGGTCTCTCCATTTAATGCAGTCCGGGATCCCAAGCAGGGAATGGGTACCACACAGAGTGTGAGGATCTTTCCACTTTAATTAGCCAAATCAAGAAAATTCTATACAGGCATTCATGAATACCCATGTCCCAGTGATTATAGATTGTTTTAAGGGGACAAAAAAAAATCCCACCAGCACACCATTTCCATAATGGGATTAAGTACCTTCCCAGATACCAGAGCTTGTACGTATTATTATCTGAATCAATTCCTTGGATTTCTAGAGCACATTTCATCACTATCTCACTGCAATCTTGTTCAGTGCTTAGCAATGAAAAATAAGTTAAATTTAAATGATAAAAACAGATGTTTATAATGTCAAAACAAATAGTAACAATATTTACTCAAAATTTATATTTTAAAAATAAATGTTTACATTTCATAATTTAAAAAGGCACTTAGATAAAAATTTATTTTTACATTTATTACCATTCACTCCCTTACTGATAATGTTAATAGTTATAATACCTTTATTCAGATTATATATTTGTGTGTACATATATATACATATATATGAAAAGTAAATACCATCCCTTATTTTCACTACACAAATTGCATTGTAAATATAGCATCAGAACTTTTTATTATGTATACAAATTACCCTTTGTAAAATTTAACATCAAAAGTTTGCATTAATTAAAATATTTTATTTCATCATGCTTAGTGAATAGCATACTTATGTAAATAAGATAAGACCATATTTATCTATGCAGATACCATTTCACGTATACTATAAATTTTAAACGGTTATTTTTAGTGCATAATTTGTGCCTAGATCTTTATTAGGATGAAAACAAAGAAACAAACAAAATACTATAATAAAAACATTATAGTATATTTGTAGGGCAACCTCCTGAAAATAGAGCTGAGTTTTCACAGTTCATATATGTGTTCATTTCAGTGATTATTATCATTAACCTTCATATGGTTTCACCAAATTATCCTCTAGTTTGCACCCACACTCTCAACTGATTTTAGTATTGAACTTCTTGTCCCTTGTTAAACTAAAAAGGTAAAAAAAAAGCTAACATTAGTTATTGTTTTTCATATAGAAATGACAACCAACTAAAATTCAGAGTTGTGGAGATCAGTGACAAAGGATATATATACAATACAACTCCTTCACCTAAGGCCCAGGGAGCACTAGGGAAGAGGTAGCAGAAAAAAATTAAAATAGCCAGAGGAATATGGAGTTTTCTGTGAGATTGTGTGTCCTAAGAATGTCAGAAGCTACACACATAAAGTCTCACTAAAATGACTTCTGAACAAGGGTGATTCTTGGAGACGTCACTCTGAAGACTTCTGAGATGACACATTAGTAAAGAACAATAATTGGCAGAAGATATTCCTTAGTATTAGGAGCCTAGACTTCTAGAGACGGGTGGGGACAATTTGCAATGAATCATCTTGACTTATGTTGATATATGTGGCAAGAGCTTGAGAATACACAGTGATTGCAGTAGATGCAACAACTAGATAAGGGATGAATGAAGGAGTGAGTGAATGAAAAATGACCCAGTTACCTTTAGTAATACATTTGCTCAAGCAATACTTCAACTTCCATAGAAGAAAGGATAAACAAGAAGTAAGATATTGGATAAAGTATTTTTAATTATTTTAGACTTAGATTTTCTCACGTGTTTCTGTATTCTCTCTCTCTCTCTCTCTCTCTCTCTCTCTCATACATACACACACATACACGTGTGTGTGTGTATGTGTGTGTGAGCATGTGTGTGTGTGTGTGTGTGTGTGTGTGTGTGTGTGTGTGTGTGTGTGAATCATGGTGCAAAGATGATTGTAGAGTGTAGAGACCAGAAGAGGATATTGGGTCACCTGGAGCCACCTGGCAATAGTGCTGAGAACTGAACTTCAGTCCTCTAGAAGATCAGCAAGCACTCTTAACTACTGAGCCATCTCTCCAGCCCCTAAGATAATTTTTTATCAATATTACTTACAGAAAGGCCACTTTTTAATGATAAAAGTATATATAATAGTGTGATGCATGTAAACTATCTAGTGAAAGGAATGAATGACCTGATTGAATCTATTCAGTGGCAAACTCAAGAAAACCATGGGGGAATTTTTTCAGACCTCTCCTTTACCACAGTCTCTACTTTTAACCTTCCCCCTGCCTTTCAGTTACCCTAACTAATGCCCCAATATGTGTAGGCCATTTTCAGTCACTATCTACATGTAGCTTCAAGATCAGCTAGAAGTCTCCTCCTCAAAGCAGATCACCAACCCTGCATTTCTGACAGAGCACATCTGAGGTCTGTATTGACTATTGACATGACTTCCTGAGAGAGATGCTCGGCTTCATCTCAACCACATTAAGTTTGTGCTGAGATTTGCATGGAGACTGAACAAAGACACTTCTCTTGTGCGTCACTAGTATTTTAGGATGCGAAACAGTTCTGTTTACATAGAAAATGCATTTATTTGTCTGTGTTTGAGACAGGGTCTCACCATACATTCCAGACTATCTCAGAAATGACATTCCAGTCCAAGCTGTCCTCAAATTCATGACCATCTTTCTGCCTCATCATCCCAGGGGGTAGAATTCCAGGTTTTTGGAAGGCAGGCCCTGGTTGCACTGTCAATTATAACATTCCATTATTTAAGCACCTACTGAATGGAGCTCTGTATCTTGGGCATCTGGCTGTGCAGCTGAAGCAAAGGTTTAAAAATACTATAAACCGAAGGCCCATGTCCAACATCTGCTTCTTTTCTCTTCTTGCCTCAGCAGCAGCACAGGGGCCTCGTTGGGGACGTGGTGCTGAATCAAGAGCCCTGAGTGTGACTTTCAGTCATTATTGATTGTTTCATGTGTTGTCAATATTTATGCCTTTCCCATAACCAGTTCCGAGAAGCATTACTCTCCTGCGTTAAGTATGAGCAACCCAATTCCTTGATCTGCCTCAGCAGTGTTTAGCCTTGTTTCTCTCTCAGGCTGGCTGAGCCCACACAAGCTCACAGCAATGCATCTAGGCCGGAAACTCTGCACATTGTGGGCCAGAGTATTTGGAACTGATTCAGCCGAACCTAGATCCAACTTGATTTGTCTTCAAACTCCCAGACCTCGTGTTGAAGCCCACACCACATTTCCCTGGACATCCTGATCCACACAGTGCCCTGGCTCTGAGTACTTTTTCATTTGGGATTTGTAAAAAGTAAAAAATATTTTTTTTTCTGCATTTTGGCATCAAGAACGTTAAATTTCATGATTTTTACTGAAGAAAAGCTGTTAATTTTCCCAGGCTTTGTGCACTGTGAATTTTCCTATGTGGCTATCGGGTCAAAATATTTTTTTCCCCGAGTTGTCTTTCTCTTGGCAAGATTTACCTGGATATGAATTTCCTGAACATGGGTGGAAAGGGTAAAGCAATAAGAATTCGCATTGCTGACCTCTGTGTGGCCACCTCTTTCGAAGGCGCTTGCCTTGACGTGGTGTGCTAAGTAAGACTCTAGGGCTTACAGGAAAACTCCCTGTCTGATCCTGATGCTGCTGGGAGCCAGCGGTTATGAACTTGTGGCCCAACCGCAGGGAACTTCTGAGTGAGAGCTCAGACTCCCCCCGGCTGAGTGACCTCAGGAAAGTTACCTAACATGGGCCTGTCCCTCATTTTCCGGCTGTAATACGGGAAAAAAATAATATTTGCTTATTTGAGTCAAACCAACATGGTTCCCTTTCTGGTGTGTTTTCTCCCTGGGAAGGCCCAGAATTTGAAAGAACATCTGCCATTCAATAAAGATGAATGTACATCCACTACATGAATGTATGAACAGAGAAGTGAAAGTTAAATATTAGATACATTGTAGACCAATTATTCATGAACTTATTAAAGTTGAATTAGAACCATAAAAGAAAACAAAATGACTATCAAAATTACAGTAGAAATCCTTCTTAAATCTTTGGCTACCTTTGTTTCATGGATATTTTACAATATGGAGAATCTACAGAATTTATGTGGAAGAATGCTGTTCCCATGCATTCACAGCCTTTATGATTCAAGGGCAGTTAATATGCTTGTAGTAACCTGCATCACTTCAGATAAATTGCTACAGAATAGAAATTTATTTGAAAAATACATGTTATATGCAGGGAAATTATTAATTAAGGCAAATATTATCCATTTATGATAAAATTATAGTAAAAATTATCCCATTATGAAAATGGGAAATTTTATTAAAAGTGGTATAATGGGTATCAGTAGAGTAACTGAACATTCTATTAAAATTTATTTTGTGACAAATTAGTTTTACTCATATTTTGAAATATTCTAACAATTAAAATAATTAACATTGTCTCACTTCTATAGTTAGATACAGTATGTTCCTGAAAGCTTCAGATCCAATTTATTCAGAGATGTGGCAACCCTTTCCAAAGTCTGCGTGAACAGAGGAAATGGACTAACAGTAGATGTAATATACTGTGTGTGAATTCTTTAAGTTTGTGATCACACAATACTTCCCTGTTGCCATGGAATCCATGAGCTCATAAAAGATTGATTTGTAATCTTAGGTCAAGGTATTCAATTTGAGAAAACAATTCCTTAGTAGGGCAAGTAAAACTGTGTGATGAACTTTAATTTCCACCTTATGTTTAAAACATCTTTCTAGAGAAAATAACTTTTCAAACTCCTTTGTAGCACTTAGAGAGTTTTCTTTCTAAGCAATTATCCCATGAAGGTCAGGGGGTAATTCTGGCAAATCTATAACTTCTTGGCTAAATAAATTCTTGGTGCCTTCTACAGAAAGATTTGAGTTTCCATACATGAAATATTTTCCATGATACTATACAATGGAAATCTGCTTGTCAAGTGTATTTGGAGAGTATACTATGCTAGGTTCCTCTCCCATAAGATTTTGTGTGAAATCAGTTTGGGAAGACAGAAATGGGTATCTTGTGCCCGTGGCTATGGTAAGAAAAGAAAGCCCCATGGCATCCCGGACTGTGGTACTTTTCCAAAATATAGCTAAGTTTCCTGTGTGGTAACGACTCCTTGAATATAACCTGTTTTGTTTGGTTTTGTTTTTCTGAAAGAAAAACATTCTACAATTGAGTAATAGCTGACAGTCACTTAAGCAAAAGAAAGAACTGTCTGACATTATTTGCATCAATTTCCATATAAACAGCAATATCAAAGTAAAGTGAACTCAGACAGTGGTTATGCAAATATAGAAGTTGTGGCAATAGATAATTAGTTCTCAGAAAGTCTTTCAGTTTCAAAAAACTTTCCACTATCATCATGCCATGGAAATTCTCCTAATACAAACAGGAGTCACAGCAAGCTCAGACACCAATCTAACTTAAAATCTAATGTCATGAAAGTGCAGGATTGGAAGAAGCACGGTTGGGATAGAAACATCAAAAGTGATAGAAGTCACAATGAACTCACTCCATAAAAAGAACCCCGATTGAAGAACCTAGGAAAGGAGCTGTTCTGGACCTGCAACATCTCAATAGTCAGAGTGCATCTGTGACCAGAAATGTAGTGGACAGAATGGGAAATGCAGGCATTTTTAAAAAATTTGTTTCAATGTAGGTGTCAACTAGGTGTCCATAGTATTGTGTCAAGAACCTTTCTCTGTAAATGTACACTCTGATTTCTGTGCAATGGAAACAAAAACTGAAAAGGTCAATTTAGGAATGGGTAGAATCAATGATGGTTCATATTTCCTTCCTTAACAACTACATCAGGATTTCTAGGAAATACCTGAGAAAGTTAACTCATAGGTGCTTTGTCTCTGGAATCCTCTGTCAGCACATGATTACATTAATTTTGCTGGTAAGTTCGACATTTTTCAGTTGTTTTTCTAGCTGTTAAGAGAAAAACATATAATCATAAGCTTCTTCTAACATCTTAGTGACAAGGTTCAGTTTTAAATATTCCCTGGTCATTTTAAACAATATTTTTGAATCTCAGATTTCATATATATATATATATATATATATATATATATATATATATATATATATATATATATAGTTAATTTAGTGTGAATGAAATAAACTGCTGTTTTTTGGTGTTACTAAATTGGATGCATATTAACTCCTCTCTATGTCATCCTCTCTTACATGAGATAAAGAGCTCAGTTTCCCCCCATGGAGATCTTGAATGACAACATTGTGCTCTTTTTAAAAGAAGTATGTAATATATAATTATTCCAATTAAGACTTACTCATTATTTTTTTTAATTTTCCCAGAGATTGTATTTTTTTCTAGAGTAGTTGTTACTCAAATAAAAATTTATAAGCTTGTGGAATAAAAATACTTTAGGTGTTAGTAACTTTGAATGTACATATTATGTTTATAGGAGGAGACTCACTAATACAGAGATAAAACATGAATCTGAGACAATGTTTCTGCAGTTCTTATTGTGATTAAAATAAGTGAATGTGTGTAAGGTATGAGCTCAAAACCACTCAGCTACTATAAAAACTAAAAGCAGGAAATCCTAAACAAGTATTCTATATTCTTCTCTTCCAGATGTGCCAAAGGTTGTTATTACTTTCATTTGCACTTTTTTTGTGTGTGTGTGCACATGCGTGTGCATGTGTGCTCAAGTGCACGTGCTGGGTGCATGTATGGATGTGGATGTAACAGTACACATATGGAAGTCATAGGACAACCTTTAAGACTCAGTTCATCTCTCTCCATAAACTGTATGTGTCCCTTGGTTCCAACTCACATCATCAGGAATATTTACAAGCACCTTTCCCAGCTCAGGCATTTCACTGGCCACAAAAATATTGCAATTTTGGATTATCAGAAAAGCTAGGCTTTACCATTGTACTTGATTTAGTTAATAAATAAGAGCAAAAATGACATATAACTGACCCTGGAAATGTAAAAATAAGTATTTCGTTCACTAAGCCCTCTGTCTTCATCAGTCAGACATACAAAGAACCTACCACAGTGAAATTCCCTTCATCATGGAACCAAGACTAGCCCTCTATCAAAGCAATGTGAGTGTTGAGGATCTACCAGAAATATACTTTTCTGTTTCAGACTACTAAGATTAGGAATAATTTTAGTAATTCAGCATACCCTTGCTTATGCTGACTGATCTGACTGCATTAATATGTAATGACCTATATATGAGAGATGTAGTAAAAGTATCCAGTCGCCTTATTGATGCTATTCTCTGTGCCCACCATCTGATAAACATTATGTTTAATTTGCAATTCCCCAGCATTGTTTCTTAGAAAAGCCTACATAGCCTCAGTCATTGCCCATGTATGTAATATCACTATGTGCTGGGGATGTCTTTCTGTATGCTGTGAATGTGTTGCTCTAATTGATTGATAAATAATTGCTGATTGGCCAGTAGCCAGGCAGGAAGTATAGTATAGGTGGGATAAGCAGTGAAGAGAATTCTGGGAAGTGGAAGGCTGAGTCAGGAGATGCTGCCAGATACCACCATGAGAAACAAGATGTAAAGTACCAGTAAGCCACAAGCTATGTGGCAACTTAGAGATTAATAAAAATGGGTTAAGGTAAGATATAAGAACTAGATAGCAAGAAGCCTGCCACAGCCTACAGTTTATAAGTAATGTAAGTCTCTGTGTGTTTACTTGGGTCTGAGCTGCTGCAGGAGGCGGGTAGACAAAGGAAAACTTCAGCTACAACTGTGATTTTTACAACTTAAAAGACAATGTAAAGCAAATGTTATATATTCTCATTCTCCTGTGCCCCATATAAATATGACCCCTAACTCTGTTTTATTCATCGGTGAAGCCAGTGTTCCCAGAGAAATATAGTGGGTACATCTTTAATCTGAGTACTCGGGAACCTCTGGCATAATGATTGTTACAAGGGGTCTACATAGGAAGACCATGCCTGGAAATAAAAATAACAACAATATAAGAACAAAAAAGAACCCTCCCAAGTGGTGTTCCAACAAGAGTCATTGCACAAAATAATTGGAGGTGGTAACAGTAGACAGATCCAGTTCTGAGGTTAAGATCTCGTATAGCTCATGATTCATCTACCCAAAATGTCCTGTAATAAAAATAAAGTTACACTGTGCCACAATTTTACTCCCATTTCTCCAGAGAATTTATCAGGTTTTGACATTCACTTAAATGCATATTTTTAGATAAATAAAAATGCTGCATCACTGGAATTACTACATTATTTTAAATTATGTGCTATTAGAATTATATGTTGTTCAGTATTCTGTCCTCATAATGAAGTACCTGAAACACACACACACACACACACACACACACACACACACACACACACACACACGGGAAGGGGCGGGGGAGAAAGAGAGAGAGAATGGGTAAGGCTGATTTGGGGTAGAAATATAAATTATAATTTCAAGGGACCTCAGATCTAATATTTTAGACACTTTGAGATTGATTGTACATATCTATCAACCTCACTGAGTTGTTATAATATGACTTCATATGATATGAAGTTCAGATGTATCCATGAGGAAGGCACCAACAGTTTCAGAGAAGACAATGGCTGATTGGGTAAAGGGGGTTATACTTATTTATTACAGTAATTGCGGAGTTCTCACACAGACTGTGGGATTTGACAGAGAACAAGCCATGCTAATAGTGAGGAGCAGTCGCTCCCTTAGGATGCCTCCTTGCTCCACTGTCTTGTGAGCATGGGTCTCTCCATCCATCCTTGCTTCCCTTTCTCTTTTATTTTAGTGCTTTGGGATATAAACTTTTGATGTTGTATCATGCTTTTTTCATTTTTTGGTTTGTTTTGCCCTCATCCCTGCACAGAGTACAGAAACTCTACTCTATGTCTTTTATTCATAAGATATTTGCTTCTTCTTGAGCACCCACTATTAAAACTCTGAGGTTTGGTGTTTTTCTATCAGGATAAGCATTTTAAGTAGAAATAGTTTTGAAGTAATTTTTCCATTCAAATCCATTCTGCAGTTCATTTTTAAAAGACTGTGCAATCTCCTTCCAAGGTAGTTACATTTTAGTATGGACAATAACAAATCCAATAGATAGGATAACATGGAAGGAGAGAAATCAAATTTTATCCAACCTCTAAAAAAAGAATATGGGCAAATCATGAGAGCTGAGATAGGGAGAATTAGTCTCTATTGGTTATCCCCTATTGTTTATCTGAAACGAAGCATTCAGCAATGAAGTGATGTGTTCACAAATACTAAACAGAAGAAATGAAACTAAAACATGTTTATAAAGGTCAATCATTTTATAATTTGGAACACTCTCAAGTCTCAGTTTCAGGCTTAAAGACATATTTTTAATAGCATTTTATTTATAAAACTATTACAAAATAGTACAGAATTGTCTTAACTCCTGTGCCTAGATTACCCTACTTTTAATATCTGTGCTTTTTAGCATTAACTGTTAACTTGACAGATCTACAATCCTCTAGGAAATAGGTATCTGAGCACGCCTGTGTGAGAGTCTGGTGATTTCGTTAATTGATATGAGAAGACTGATCTTATTTGTGGGCAGGACCATTCCTTGGGCAAAGGATCTACACTAAGTTCAGAAAAGAAGCTGAGTACATGCACACATTCATAACTTCATGCTTCCTGATGGTAAATGAGTTCTCTCCCTTGATAGAATGACTACACATTGGACTATGTGGTGGTATAAAACATTTCTCCTTTAAATTGCTCTCCTTGAGGTATTTTTTTTCTCTGAAATCTGGAAAGAAACTAATATATATCACATTAGTGAGATGTGTTTGCTATAATTAATGGCCAATGTTGATATGTGCCATAAACTGAAATCTCTTCTTGATTTACAGTTTATTAGGTTGTACTCAATGTACTTTATCCATGCATGACCCCACCCTATGGAGTCACATCACTTTGAGCTGTGTGTATTCTTAGGATTGTCTTGTTGTGACTGTTTTTCACATGTCTCTTGTTTTTGGTGTTCTACATAGCATGAAGTATAGGGTATGTCATACTGGTGTTTCTTTATTGACTTTGTCTATTTTCTTATTGTTCTGTTGTTCTCTTGTTAGGCTTGAGTGTAGGACTTCCAGAAGTAAGCTGCTGAAGTAAGGTATCATTTTCATCACAACTTATAGAGGAGCCAGCCACACTTCCAACATGAGTTATGGTTATTGACTTTGCATCTTGTCATTTGCCTGAAGTAGTTGCTTTCAGGTATATTCATTATAGTTAAGTTCTTCTCACTCTTTCAAGAACTTTCTCTGTAGCATGATGTCTCTATGAGCATCCCACATTTAGTAAGTTGTGAATTATGTTATAGTTCATTGAGAGTGTTTTATATATATATATATATATATATATATATATATACACACAAAATATATTCTAAATTCTTCATGACTGTGCTATCTTTTTTTCTATTTACTAGGTCATTTATAACACTATGGATTCATGGATGGTTATTTTATAAAGTGTTATAATACAATTCTACTCATAGGCAGCATAAGTCCATTTTAAATTAGTATATTTTGAATTTTAGAATTGCCTTAGGTTTACAGGAAGTGTCCGAAGAATCAGAAAACCAGCACCGACATTTGTCTTCTCAGTTGTTCCTCTGTTCTTTGTAATGCACATTCTGTGGGTTCTGACACATCAATAATGACATGTACCCATCGTTGCAGTATGACACAGAGAAGTTTCACTGTCCTCCCCAGTAAATCATTTAGTCATCACTATATTCCTTTTGTATGCCTCCCAGCCTTCCTCCAATGACTAATTTTAAGAACTATTTTAGTATAGAAAATAATAGGTTTCATTATATCATTTCATACTTATATATTGTTGTACATTGCTCATGTTTGCCCCTCACTTCTCCATCACTTTTCTCCCTCATATTAGTACTCTACCTTTCCAAATATCTTCTCCCTTCTCTGTGTATGCATTGTGTATACATACACACGGTGTTATGTGAGAGAAAATAAATATTTTATTGTATGTTATTTTGTTGGTATTCTGACAAATAAAGCTTGCCTTGAGATCAGAGAAGAAAAGGAGCAGCCATTAGTGACTTCTTACCTCCCCAAACCATCTGACCAAATGGGAGCCAAGATCCTACTTGATGGTGGATGATTTTTTTGATGTGTTCTTGGATTCTGTTTGCTAGAATTTTACTGAGTATTTTTACATCAGTGTTCATGAGGGGGATTGGTCTGTAATTCTCTTTCCTAGTTGTGTCTTTATGTGGTTTGGGTATCAGGGTAACTACCTCATAAAAAGAGTTTGGCAATGTTCCTTCTGTTTCTATTATTCGGGATAGTTTCAGGATTATTGGTATTACCTCTTCTTTGAAGTTCTTGTAGAATTCTGCACTAAAGCCATTTGGCCCTGGAATTTTTTTGGTTAGGAGCCTTTTGATGACTAATTCTACTTCCTTAGGGGTTACATGCCTATTTAAATTGTTTATCTAATTTTGGTTTAATTTTGGTATGTTGTAACTATCAAAAAAATTGTCCATTTCTTTTACATTTTCCAATTTTGTGGAGTACAGGTTTTCAAAGTATGGCCTAATGATTCTCTGTGTTTTCTCAGTATCTGTTATTATGTCCCCCTCTTCGTTTCTGGTGTTGTTAATTTGAATATTATCTCTCTGCTTTTTGTTTAGTTTGGATAAGGGTTTGTCTATCTTGTCGATTTTCTCAAAGAACCAACTCTTTATTTTACCGATTCTTTGTTTTGTTCTCTTTGTTTCTATTTTATTGATTTCAGCCCTCAGTTTGATTATTTCCTGTTGTCTTCTCCTCCTAGGTATATTCTGTTGGTTATGCTTACCTCTGTATTTTCTGTTCGTTTACTCAGATTTTCCTTTTTCTGAATTCCCTCAGTTTGTGTGTGTGTGTGTGTGTGTGTGTGTGTGTGTGTGTGTGTGTGTGTGTTTATTGCCTCTATTTCAATTTTCAAGTCTTGAACTGTTTCCTTCACCTGTTTGATTGCTTCTCTTGGGTTTCTTGACTTTCTTTAAGAGATTTCTTGATTTCCTCCAATTTTTTGTTTGTCTTTTCCTCCATTTCTTTAAGGGAATTTTTCATTTCCTCTTTTAGAGACTCTATCATCTTCATAAAGTTGTTTTTAAGGTCATTTTCTTCTGGATCATCTGCTTTGGGATGTTCAGGTCTTGCTGTTGTAGCATCACTAGTTTCTGGTGGTGCCATATTGCTCTTTATGTTTTTATGTATTCTTACACTGCCTTCTACCCATTTCGTCCTTAAATCTGTACAGGTGAAGTTGCTGGTCGCTCTTCTTCCAGTTGGTTCATGTGGGGCCTCTGGCTCCTGTGGTTGCTCTTCTTCCCAATTGGTGCAGGAGGGGCATGTGACTCTGGTGGTCTCTGGTGCTGCAGAGGATGGTTGGCAAGGAGGAGGGCAGGAATGGGAAGGCTGTTGCCAGGTCTCTGGGGATGTACTGGCTGGGGCCCTGGGGACTAGAGGACTGGGCTGAACAGTCTCGAAATCTGGGCTTTACCTGTTCTTAATCTGTGTGTGTGGGTGGTGGTGGTGGTGAAGGGGCCTATGGCTCTAGTGGTCTATAGTGTCATAGGGGTTTGTTGGCAAAGGGTGAGGAGGCTGCTGCAGGGTCTCTGGGGCTACAATGGCTAGGGTGGAGGGGCATGGAATGAGCCATTGGTACCTACCTGCTAAAGAACTGGGCTGATCAGTCTGGAGATCTGGGACTTACCTGTTCCCAATTGGTGCAGTGGGGGGGGGGGGGGGGTGGCTCTAGGTTTTAAGGTTTATATTGGGAAATTAGCTGTTATTCTGATAAACCCACCTTCATGTAACTTTGTTTTCTTGCAGCTTTCAATATCCTTTCTCTGTTCTGTACATTTTGTATTTGACTATTGATTGACAGAAAGTTTTTATCTGGTCCTATTTATTTGGTTTTATATATACCTCTAGCACCTTGAAAGGTATCTTTTCCTTAAATTTGGAAATGTTTCTTTTGTGCTCTTGACCTGGATTTCTTCTATACGTATCATTCATGTCTGGTCCTTTGTAGTGTTCCACAGTTCCTGATGTTCTATTCTTGGATTACTACACATTTATCTTCTTCTTTCTCTGAATGATTAAATTCCTCTATCTTGACTTTAATCCCTGTTAATCTTTTCTGTTTGATCCATTTTATTGGTGAGGCTCTCCACTGAGCTTTTTATTCGACTTTCTCAATTTTTCATTTCAATATTTATTTCTGTTGGATTTTCTTCAGGAATTTGATGTGTTTACTAATTCTATTTTAATACCTTTAATTGTTTTGATATCATCAACAATTCATTTGTACTTTCTTGGTCTTAACTCCAATATTTATTCATATCTTCTTTGAATTCCTTGAAAATATATATATATATATATATATATATATAAAACTGTCATTTTGAAGTCATTATCTTATGTGTAATTTAAATTGTTTTCTCACTGGGATCATTACTATGTAGATATTAACATGGGGACAAAATGTATAATCTTATTCTTTGAGTGTACTGTTTGTGTTTTTGGGATGGAACCAGGGTATCTGGAGTCAGATGGTTGGCAGTATATTTTGGTATGGTTATAAGCCTAACCTTGTTGCATGTGAGTTTAGATATGCATTTGCTGCTACTTTAACTTGTAAAGTTTTACATGAACTGAGATTCAGTCTTAGGGTCACTCAATGAACAGAATACCAGAAATGGTCCTAGCTCAGCTAGAATTAAATGAAGCCTATGAGCACATGAATGAAACATCCACAGAGCCAGCAGGATTTTCTTACAGGTCCTCAAAGGGCTGTTGGTTAGAGTTCATGACTCTATCAATAGTCCTGAGGTGATAGGGACTGAGTTATGGTTGGTTCAGTATTATCTGTGGGAGATGAGGATGGTCTTTTTGGGAGCTGAAAATATGGTGGGTGTAGGACCATGTGTGAGAGATATGTGTGGCTCTGTGAAGTTTCCAAGAAGTAGGGGCTAAGTTCATAGCCAAATGAATCTATTATTATGAAGTGTGTTGTATCAAGGGAGTTGGATTTAAGAAATTCAGCTTCATCAAATAAATATGCATTTCATCCATACACTTAATAGATGAAAAATAGATGAAAAATTGCTTTCATTAGCAAGCATTTTTTTCATTTTTACTGGAAAACCATTCTTTCTAAAGCATCCAATATGATAAATAAAGTCAAAAGGAACCTCTGAAAACTACATTCCATATAAAGTTAAAAAACTAAATGTGACTCAAGTCCCATGCTCATGGGTCACTTGTTTGTTACTTGTAAAGTGTTTTCATGTGACTTTGAAAACCTGCCTTTGTCATTGCATTTGAGCTTTCCCTTAAGTGGCAGATTCTGTGAAAATTTATGACTTGGAGTAGGGAAGTTCATAGGTAGGACATACTTAAGCTGTAAACAGGGCTCTTTTATGAATAGAAAAAATTCTAGACAGATTTTTAACCTACATTGTACTTAGTCAAACCAAGGTCCTTCTAATAAAGGCACAATTTCAAACACAGCTCAGGGTCCAGTAGGATTCTTATCTGTAACTGGAGATGGAAGCTTTCAAAAACATCAGGTAAGAATATCTTAAAGATTCCTCCTGCTGCAGATGATATCAGTCATCTTAAAATCATTGTTGAAGATCAATGTGCTTTTGGTTTTCTTGCAAGCAAGGTCATTAATTTAACTCCCAGAAGCATTATAGAAAAGTGGAAGAAAATTGTCATGTCTCTAACTGTTGATTCTTATTTCTATTCTCCAATTAACTTTGTCAGTTTCAAACATTAGCTGTGATACATAGATTTTATGTTGTACAAAGTTTTGTCAATTGAGGCTTGCACTTTCTTTTCATCCTGCCTCATAGGATGCCCAAAAACAGACTCCCTAAGCCACAGCCAAGTTCCTCCTGCCTGCCCATGGCTAAAAGAAATTGGGTAAAACTAAGTTCATTTTATTTTACTTTCTTTGAATTATTTCTTTTATTTTTGAAATTTTAATTGTATCATTTCCTCCCTCCAAATCCTCCCATATAACCTTCCTTAATCTTTTTCAAATTCATAGACTACTTTTCACTAATTATTGTTACTTTTTATTTAACTTAAAATTTTAATTATATTAAGCTCCTGTGATATTTTAATACATGTATGTATTGTGTAATACTTAAATAGAAGTAAACCCATTTGTCTCTTCCTCCATTCATTACATCTTCACCATGAAACCTGCTAGAATCCCACATCACAGTGTTTGGAAAGGTAAAGTCTCATTTCAGCTTCCAGATGGTTCTTATCTTTTGTTCTCTTTTTGTAAATTTTGTTCTCTGGTTCTGTATTTAGTACCTTCATGGACTGTTGGTATGTGGACCAATGCAAGGGCTAATTTCAGTAGAAAGA
Organism: Peromyscus californicus insignis; assembly: GCF_007827085.1. Lineage (NCBI taxonomy): Eukaryota > Metazoa > Chordata > Mammalia > Rodentia > Cricetidae > Peromyscus > Peromyscus californicus. The sequence continues at coordinate 67,605,449 of NW_026294458.1, forward strand.
ATTATTCATAGTCATTTCAAACAAGGAACAGTCCTTTTTGTACTTTGTAGCAATCCTCTACACTAAACATTTAAGAGGCATCTATTTTAAGATTATTAAAAAAAAATGTGACCCAACAAAATCCAATCAATAAAGTGAATTGATCATCTCATCTGCAAGAGAATTCTAAGACTTGTGTTTGAGGTTGTTGCTCTGCTTTACCTCATCTAACCATTAGGATTTTCTGCACACCATAACGAAATGTTTCCTAAGGCTGCTCTCTTTCCATAGACAAGATGAAAACAGCAGGACTGACACTGATGATCTACACCATCACAAAAGTCATGGGACAAGAATGTGTGAACTGTAAATGGATGCTTTCTGTCCTGAACACTTGGTCCCAAATAACCAACTCAAAGGCTGAATATGAATTATAAATGCTCAGCCAATAGTTCAGGCTTGTTACTAGCTAACTCTTAGATATAAATTAACCCATATTTTTATTTATGCTTTGCCATGTTGCTCATGGCTTGTTACCTCATTTTTTACATGTCCTGCTTGCTTGGGTGCCTAGCTGGCATCTCTCAAGACTCCTCTGACTTCGGCTTTCTTCCTCCCAGCATTCTCTCTGTGTCAGGCTGTCTCGCCCTATCTCTTCTTGCCCTGCTATTGGCCAATCAGTTTTTTATTAACAATGAGCATAATCCACAGCATATTGCCATTTTTGCTTAATTAAAAAGGAAGGCATACATATATATATATATATATATATATAATTTTAGTAAAATTATATATAACAAAAATAGTTATGAAGTAAGAATTACAGTAACAATATCCAATCCATTTGGATTTGACAAAATTAAAGATAATACTCCATTATCTATCCTATCTTGGTGAGTTTAATTTTGTACCTAATTTATCTTTTATCATAATTAAGATAAACTCTAACTATCTAGTCTTAAATGCCATCAAAGACCACAGATGGGTGAAATGTTACCTAATGGCAGGGACATCTTGCTGCCTGGACAATCACCCAGAGTTCCTTTGAAATGTTGGGGCATCCAACTCTGGCCTACAGGCCTAGCATATCTGACAGACTTTCCTGTGAAGCAGGGAATTTTGAAGGAATGTTCTACTTTGTCTTGGCAATGTTAGCAGTCACCTTTCTTGTGTCCTACTGGTCTAGTTTGGACAGTAATTGTCAGCAATTGCAGTAAGGGCAGTTTTTTTGTTTTTTGTTTTGTTTTGTTTTGTTTTTGACTACTTGGCTAGATTTTGCCACAAAGAAAACAAAATCCACATGGAGTTTCTTCAATGACCATCATCCTCTTTGAAGTAATTGGTGCTGCCAGAAGCAGGTTTTTCTCATTGTTGAGAAAAGTCTAAGTTATTAAAACATGTTAAAAGCCATATTCTGCACGTCTTTGAAGTGTCTGAATTCTATGTATCTATCTGAAATATATCTCTGTATGACCTTGAAAACCTAAGTAACATGACTATAAGTTTGCTATTATAGATGATTATTAATATGTATTTCTTAATTATTTATTACATTTTGAAATGAGCTGTATAAACATAATGCCCTAAACAAGAGTGGAAATATACATACAGTATAACAAAATTAACTTTAAACTTGTATCAGTACACTAAAATCCATACCAATGTAAAACATGTAAAAATAATAGTCTTTTGGATTAAAGTAGATTCAAGAATCTTCTTTTATCCTGTTACTTCTATATCCTCCCTTTTCTTTTCAGAACAAGATCTCTGAATCTAATCTCCTTTGTTGAGTTTTTTTTCCTGACCATTATCCATAACAACTTGTAACCAACCCCCCTAAATGATTACAAAAATTCACAATTTATTTTTGGGAATGTGAGCATAGTTCTCTAAACTACTTCCTATTGATTGAGGATGTTGCTAAGCTTTGGGGGACCCTGAGAAAATTTAGGACTATGGCCAAGTCGTGACTGGAGTATTTTGTGAGGCTGTATTATCTCAGTCAGCAGCCTTGAAACTGTTCTGGATGTAGAACTCAGAGGAAACTGCAACAGAAGAGCTCTGAAACATTGGATCATCTGGGCCATCTGTTCCCATCAAAGATTTTTCAGAGCATCTTCCTGGATCAAATTTGATTTTTCTTAACCCAGAATGAATCCAGAGCCTCTCATTTCCTGTGGAAATAAAAGCAGAACCTCTTTCCCAAAAATGACATCTTTTGACTTAAATTTTGAAAGTATCCACACTCTGTGTATTTTCCATGTTTATGGGGCTTATTATATTTTTATTACTCTATTCCTATCTTAAAGACTTTATTTGGGCACCAGATGAAGCATTAATCTAATTGACCTTTTTCAATAAAAATTTGGAGTCAAATATTGGGGCAAGAACCTGAAACATCAGAGAACCAGGAGCAGCTGCCAATTGCTTCCTTCCATTTCTGTTCCTCTCTCTAAAAGGGGTTAGATCCTCTCTTAGGCCCACCTCACCATTTCCTGTCTCCTCTCTGTCTACAGTCCTCCAAACCTCTATGGTCAGCTAGTGGCTAGCTCCAACTTCTGACTCCAAGCAAGCTTTATTTGTCAAAGCACAATCAACATATTACATAACATTGAGCTACTATAGAAATGTGTCCACCATCTTAAGATACACAGCATTTTTTTAATCTGTGGCTAGCAATCAGTGTTACTACCAGGGTTACTTAGTTTAGTTTATCCCATCCGTCATGGCTAGTCATCAAATCTTGGTAACAGAAAAAAAAAACTGTAAGGAACCAAATTTTTTAAAGGGATACTTACCAAGAGAGGGTACTATGTCAGAGAAGTATGATGACTGTGTAGGTCAGTCATTCAGACTAGCTGATAGGAATCTCAGCTATTTGGATAAGAGTATTTCTGACTGACCGTGATGGTGTTGCCAATTAGATTGGTAACAGAATAGGTATATAGAATCAAGCAGAGGGGCTTGAACTGTATATATGAATATTATATTATCAGTTGAGTCTGAGTCTGTACAAAACCTTTTTACTTGACTTCCTAACAGAGCTTGACACAAAACATCTCCTGTTCTTGGACTTGTGACATCAGTTCTCCTGTTTTCCAGGTCTTCTGACTTACTTTGGAACTGTAAGGCAATCTTGTGATACCCACCCCCTTTCAGTTCTTTCTAAATCTTATTTTTTTCCAAATAAATATGAAGAAACAGCTCAAAAATTCTTTCCATCCTGTTAATCACAAACACACATTGCCTCTGGTGCCTTGGTGAGATATGTGAATTCAGAAGTGAGAGTTTGTGAGGTCTCATGATCACATGACCTAATTACTTAGATTGCTTGGATGTGATTTGTCTTCAGTGAAACTCACATTGAACTTTGCTTGTTGAAGTATCAGTGTTGGGATAGGGAGCTTTTAGCAAGTGTTAATGTATTTCTCATGAGACTACATTAGTCATTATTTCTCATAGGTATGCTTAGTTTTCTAAAAACTGGTTGTTATCAAGTATCATCTCCCCTCTGGTTTCCATATATGGTACTGTGCTATTATCACTTGTTCTTCTACTCTGTGATGCTATCTGCCTTGTGTGCTACAGCTGGGGGCCCTCATCAGATGATACCAAAGCTCAACATCCTTGCTTTCAGAAATGTGACCTAAGTAAACTTTTTTCTTTGTAGAGTCACTCAATGCCATGCAGTCTGTTATAGTAATGAAGGACAGATAAAAATAGTCACTTACATCTGAGTCCATTTTCGATAATTTGGAATATTCTCATAAGGGAATGTTGTATGTTCTTTTCAATAGCCGTTACCTCACTTGTGCTCTAGAGGCAATTTGCTCTTGCAAAATCACTGTTGCTATGAGGATTTCTCTCTTTCCCAAATCTATATATGTTCATAGTAACCATTTTCTTGGCTGTTAAGTCATTATGCTACTTTGTGCATAGTAAACATAAACAGACTTTACTTTGTCTACTGATCTCTGCAAAATGTTCCTCTGGTTCTTTTAACAGCAGCAGTTCTTTGAAATTGGTCATTAATTTGTGGTTCTAATTCTAGTTGTATTTAGTCCCAATATATTTATTATAATATAGTTTAATTTCATTAAATTAATTTATTTAAATTTAATTTACTCTTTTATTTAATTTAAAACTGTGTTTCACATATCATTGGAGAAAAAAAGTCTTAATGCAGATACATTGAAGTCACCAACAACTTGCTTTCAGTCAATAAATAAAATGTTCAAATATGCCTTATTTAAAAGAGAAATGGTATTTATAATACTGATCTCCAGTGCATCAAATCACTAATTCCTCTTTTTTCGCATATACAGCTAAATCCCCAACCAGAATTTCTATTTAATTACCTATAAGTTTTCTAATTTGTTTGTCCAATTAGCATCCAAGTTTGTCCTTGACTAACTCCAATGTCCTCTCTAGGTGTGTGCCTCTTGCCCCTTTCCTGATCATACTACATTCTCTTTATGACTCGGATACACGATTTCCCAACTTTTACTAATATTTTGACCTGTATGGCTACAGCTATTTCCCTAATTTCTACCAGATATACAGAAGATTTTCAAAGAATAATTGTTAAATAAATATAGGGATGAATAAACAAAAAATGAGAAAATGAAGTTGACTTTAGAATATGATTGAAAGATCCAATGAAATAAGTTTTTATAATAAATTCAATATTAATGTCACCGTGACACAGGCACTAGTTAAAATTAACATGAAGAAGATTGCTTACAGAAAGAATGAAAACAGAGGAATCCAGAACTAAATTCTAATTATTGATAGCAATGCCTGGAAAACAAAGAATCAAAACAGAGACACAAAATGAAAAGAATATGATTGCAGTTGAAAAGATTAAGAATGAGATTGCAAAATAGTACTGTTCCAGGCCCCAGAGACTGTTAGATAAGGACTTAGATTGGTTGAAAGGGGGACTTTTGCAGAGCTTAGCTAATTGAAACAGGTTTACAGGAATGATTGGGGAAGAAGCCAAGTTACAACAAATAGAGGATTCAATAGAAAAAAAAAGAGTAAATTATGTGCATAAACAATAGGCTTATTACTCTTGCCCATTAGAGAAAGGAATGGCAGAGAGATACAGTGGTACATGGAACAGAGTGTGTACAATGTTCTCCACTGATGCTGAGGACATGTACACATGCTCAGGAAATTGACGCACAATGTAGAAACATTTTTCATGTTTGTAAATGATTCTTGATGAGATGAAGTTTCCTTTAAAAAAATCTCCTCTAATCTGAAAGGTCTAAATATGGTAAGACACCATGAATTTCCTCTGTACCTAGTATACTGGTTCATGCTTGTAGTCCCAGCACTGGGGAAGGGAGGCCAAGAGGAAGAAGGTGAATTGCTGACATGCCTGGGCTACAGAGTGTTATTAAAGGTAAGGAAACGTGTATTTACTGAGAAAGCACTCGGATAGCTAACTGATTGAAACCAGCTCTTCACTCAGATTAAAAGCAGAGTACAAGTATGCTTTCAGGGTTGGGGATTTAACTCAGTTGCAGAGCACTTGCCTAGCAAGTGCAAGGCCCTGGGTTCAGTCCACAGTTCTGGAAAAAAAAAATAGAAGAAGACAAAATAACGAGTATGCTTTCACAGGAGTGCAAAGGGTCAGCAGCACACCGTGTGGAAACAGTACAAACTCATACCACTTTGAGATGGCCAATTCAAAATTAAGAAACAGTTTATAAATATTAGACTTAAAATTTTAACTGAAATTTTGAAAAACTGTGTTGGCAGACTTTACAATAACATTTGAGTATTTGCTCTTTGCTCTTTTTGGCAAAGCACTGACGAATTATTAACTAATGCAATTCTTTCCCATCCATCATGTTTCTCTCTTCTCATCCTGAGGACTTATCCCTCAGACCATTAGTCTCATACCATATTCAGTAATGCAAGGAGGAGTGTCACTTACTGGGAAGCGCACAGTTCCCAAACGCCTTTTTTAGGGAAACCATTTGCTTCAAATGAATAATAATTTTCATATTCTGAGGGCATTCCACTACCGGTAATCATAATTACAAAAAGTAAGGCATTTTTTCATTATAAATTGCATGTTGAGATATATTTTCACATTTGTATATCTCTTCACTTTAAAAAAACATTCTTTTAGCTTTCAGAATATTAATTAGGATGCACAAAATGAGAAAGAATCCAGGCATGATGCTGTTCACCATTACTTCTTGCACTTGAGGCAGATGGAGCTAGTATCCTGTGAGAAAGGCCAGCCTGGTTTACATAGTGAGTTCTAGGCCAGTCAGGGCTACATATTGAGACCCTGTCTAAAAATAAATAAATAAATAACAATTCACAGACCTAGAGAGGCTAAGTAACAAGGAGGGCTCAAGGGGGTATATAAGGATCTCCCTGGAAAGGGGAAATAGGATAGATTTCATGGGTAGACTGGGGGTAGGTGGGGATAGCAGCAGGAGGAACCAGGCAAAGGAAGACCGAGGGATGGATGGAGAAAGTACTTGGAGAGATGATTATAATTGGGAGGCATTTGGAAACTTAGTGCAATGGACAATGGAAACTTCCTAAAATCTTCGAGGGTAACCGTAGTGAAGACTCCTAGTAATGAGGAGTACTGACCCTGAACCAGCCATCTTTTGTAACCAAGCAAGGCTTCCAGTGGTGGAACATGGACATAACCTAAACTCAAAACCTTCAACCTACAATTTGTCTTGCTGGCAAGATGTGCTGGGGGTAATGGTGGCATAGAATTTGTGGGAATGGCCAACCAATGACTGGTCCAACTTCAGACCCAAGCCATGGAAAGTAGCCCATGACTGACACTGCCTAGATGACCAGGACCCAGAGGCTGGATAGCCCAAAGACCTATGATAGACCCAAACATGACTGGAAAAAAAAGTCAATGAAATTATTCCTATGATAGTATGTTGTACTCATAGACTGGAACCTAGCCCAATCATTATTAGAGAGGTTTCATCCAACAACTGGTGGGAGCAGATGCAGAGACCCACAGCTAAACATTAGGAGGAGCTGAGAGAACCCCAAAGAAGAGGGGGAGAAATGATTGTAGAAGCCAGAGAGTTTGAGGACACCATGAGAACATACCCCACATAATCAACTAGGCAGGGCTCATAGGGACTCACACAGAATGAATCAACAATCATGAAGCCTACATAGGTCTGTTCTAGTTCCTCTGCATATATGTTATGATTATTAGCTCGATGTTCTTGTGGGTCACCTAACAGTGGGACTGGGGGGTGTCTCTGACTCTTTTCTTTGTTCTTGGGACCCCTTTCCTCCTACTGGGTTGCCTAGTCCAGCCTTGATATGAGGGTTTGTGCCTACTCTTATTGTAATTTGTTTAATGGTGTTTGGTTGATATTTCTGAAAGGCCTTCTCTTTTCTAAAGGGAAACAGAGGAGGAGGAGTGGATCTGGGTGAGAGGGAAGGTGAGGTGGGGGGCAAGGACTAGGAGGAGAGCAGGGAGGGGAAACTGCAGTCTGGATGTAATATATGAAAGAAGAATAAATAAACACTAATAAAATAAAGAAAAAGTAAAGGAGACAATCACTTAACCACTGATCTATAGTGGTATTGAGGGACTTGTAATTTTACATTTGTGTGTCAGTGAAGGTATTTTAAAGTTTCAGGAGTTTGAGATCCTTCCTTTTTTCCAGTTGTACAATTTAATAGTAAAACCCACAAAGGAGACACTGAGAAAGAAATCTTGAAAAACAAGCTTGAAATAAAGATAGGAAAAACATAGCGCATCTGTGCTGGAATCCCAGTATACTAGCTAAACACCTGGGACCACTACTATACTACAAACAAAATGTGAAAATAATCTTTCCCACAAAAGTAGATTTATAAATGATTGGTCCTCCCATTACCGACTTGATTTCTGACTCATCTGATTTCCAGCATGAAAATACCATGAGGTAGTGAGAATTCCTTTTCTATTCTGCCTAGCTCCTTTCACTTGGGATGGTGCCATTTTGTTATTTATCTAAACAATAGCATTTATCAGAAGTGTATTTCTGCTCACTGAAATATGCATTTTATTGTAAAGGTATACTGGTTTGCTTTCATATTCACCACTCAATGCATACTTGATTTGTTTCCAAAATTTTTGACAATGTTTTCATTAGGATTTTACCATGATGTTATCAACTAATGCATTTTCTGTTGCCTTAGCAGAATACCAGAGAGATGGCTAATTTATAAAGAAATGTATTTCTCACCGTTTTGAGGCCTGGGAAGTGCAATATGAAGGTGTTAGCATCAGGGGAGGGCCTTTTGCCTGTGCCTCAAAGCAGTGGGAGGCAAAAGCATCAGAGCCAAGATAGCCTAAGAGAGAAGACAGACAAAAGAGGGCCAGCTCACTTCTAAAACATGCCCACTGTTGTCATAACAAACAAACTCCCACAATAACCACATTAGTATATTACTCCTGAAAGATACCAACGCAGAGCATGATTGCATTGTAAGTCTTCTGTAGTACTGGGGCCTAAATGCAAAACTAGCAATAGAGAGATCACATGATAATTAGAATAAGGAAATTTTAATCCATCTCCCTCCCCACAAAAAATTAAGTGCCAGCAGAATTGATTTCAGTGAGAACTGATGAATTAAAGGAAAAGAGAACTTTCAAAGTAAAGAACATAAGACATAAGAACCATCTTTACTTCAGTGGCATGTTTCCTTACCTGCCCAGGACTGGGACTCTGATTCACTGGAGTGGGAATATTCATGGCTCATGGGAAGGTCAAGATATTTGGTCAAGACCTGGCAGTAGTCCTGAAAACTAAATCCACTAACACTGAGGAAGAATTGCAGGGTTTTGCAAATTTGTTCTTGAACACAGTTAATTGGGCTCTTATATATCCTTTATTTGTCTTAGAATGAATTTGTCTATGAAAATGAAGAATGCTAAGATTTTGATGGGAAAAATGTTCATCTACAGGCCAATTTACCCAAAAATGCCACATTAGCAATGCAGTCTCGTGATAGGAATAACTTTAACTTTAACTTTCAGAAGCAATCTATATTTATAACGAAATAAATCTGAATTATAATGAGTGAACAGAATTCAGATTTCATTAACTCCGACAATATATAGATTGTAAAATGATTGCCAAAGCAAGTCAGAAGAAGTATGTAGGAGGAAATCAAAAGAAATATACAAATAATATTTTTTATTTAAGAAGCTGAGAAATGAAAGCCCCTTGTAGGAAATTTACAAACACTCATGCATGCAGGGCGAAGAGTACTTTCTCATCTAAAGGAATTAGATCTAGGATGCACAGTATAATTCACAGAAGACAAATTCATCTTCACTATAGAGCCTTTTTAAAAATAATTTATACTTATGGAAGATGATGAGATTTAGAAAATTTAGAAATTCTGCTAATTGCCATATCATCTTGGATAGATTATAGATGAAATTCTGAATGGTCTTATTAAATAAGAAACAGAGCCAAATAAAGAGTTAAAAGCCCAGAGATAAGAGCAGTAGCCAAGAGCTAAGATCACCTTATCTTACCACTCGCTGCCATCCTTCCCCTGAGAGAGAGACCTTCTTCCTGTGTCCTGTCTTTTTATTGCCTTTCTGTCCTGCCTTCTCATTAGTTCTAAACCCAACCTCATGACTTCCTCATCACTGCCTGTCTATACAGACCTCCAGGTATCTGTGGTTGGTACTGGGATTAAAGGCATGTGTCACAATGCTGGCTGTGTCCTTGAACACACAGAGACTTTGCCTGCCATGTGATCTGATTAAGGACGTGTTCTACCACTGCCTGACTTCTGCTTGATCCCCAGGCAACTTTATTTATTAATCTACAAATAAAATCACATTTCAGCACAAATAATATATCACCATAACAGATAGCTTAAGTGACAATTTGCATATTTCTATTCATCAGATGGGCTAACTTATCAGGGTCATTCTGGTTACCATCAATGCATCATGGAGAACAATTTTCTGTATGTTTTAAAAAAAGGATGTGTGTGTGTGTGTGTGTGTGTGTGTGTGTGTGTGTGTGTGTGCACAAAATAGAACCAGACACAAACATAATTTATTCCACTTCCCTAGCTGATCTCTTTTCACTGTCAAAATGATTTTAACAATAACATTGAATGAAGCCATTCACCTGGGATTTGTTATGCATTTACCTGCCACGAAAAAATGTTTTCTTCTTACAAAAACCTGAAAAGCATGGAAGAGTATTTCCTTTTGCACAGCTGGAAGAGCTCAGTAGCTGGTTTACATTTCCTGGTGTATGCCTTCTGGGTGCAAGCAGAAAATAAATGAAAATAAAAATAGAATAAAACACCTTGTTACAAATGAACATCAACCTCAAAGATAGTAAACAGATTTCAGCAGAATATGCAAATATCCAATTAAATAATGTGACCAGAAACCCCAAATTTCATTGAATTGAAGATTTACTTACTAGGTTCAGCAAAAATGGTTTAGATGTCTTGTTTTATGAGTATATAGTCGTGTGTGTGTGTGTGTGTGTGTGTGTGTGTGTGTGTAAAATTGTGCATATATGAACAAGATGTGTGCACAATCCTGTGCTTGAATATGGTCACAGAAGTCTGAATACATGTGCAGAAGTCAGAGACAGTCTTGGGTGTTGGCCCTCACCTTTCACCTTATTAGACATGGGATGGCTTTGTTATTATGCTGCTGTATATTTCAGATTAGGTAACCAGGAGATTCAGGGATTATTCTGCATTCACACCTCATTCTCCCAGAAAAAAGTTGAGATAATTACAATGTGCACCCAGATATTTTGTGAGTTATGAAATTTAAACTCAACTCCTCAAACTTGTAGCAAGTGATTTTACCTACCAAATTGTCTCCCTGTCATAGGTCTACTTTTTTTATGGATAAAGCCATGAATAGCAACAATCTTATGAAAACTCTGCTATCAACAAGCAGAAGAGTCAGCTTTCTCAGAGTTTTAGCACGTCTTTAACAACAACCTCCCTTGAAAGGAATCCTGATTTCTGTAGTGGTTATATTCATGATCACTTTCTCAAAAAGGTTAAAAGAAATTAACCTGGATATGTTTTATCCAAAATGTTAACATATAAAAGATTAGTCATTGGTCATTGAGGGAATTGAGTCATGCTACATTTTCTTTTATCTTTTCTAAAGGTTAGAGTGTTTAAAACCTCAGGAAGTTTTATTTTTGTTTAGAGAAGCAAAAGTGCCATTTCATAGTAAAAGCAAATATCAGAGCTGCATTAAAGTTGATTGCACTCACTGTGTTTGGAGAAACTGTAAAGAGCTGCTCTGGCCTCAAAAATATTTAATAAATTATAAAAAAAAACATATTACTCAAGTGTTAATTTTACTCACATTTCTCAATGCCAGTTTCTAACAGTAAATTATCGCTTAGTCTACACTACAAATTTCCCTTCTTTTCATATTTTATACAATAAATGTTTAAGCCACTGGTGAAAAATGATATATTAACATTCAGAGTTTACATCCTTCCCTCCAAATACTGTGAGAAGGAACAAAATTATTTTAAGGTGTTTAAATCCTAAACATGGTTTTGAAATGCAGGAGTTACAGGGTTTATAGGCTAAGTAATACCCTGTTCATGCACCACACTAACTCTGAGGACTTTGTACCATAAGGTACAAGTATTGAATGAATGGGACAACTGAACAGAACAAGCATAATAAAAAACAAACACCTAAGATCACAGCTCTGAAAGAGTCATCAACCCCAGTTCTGCCTCCAGAGGGAACAGCTTTGAGTGGACACAGGCCAAGAGAACAAAGTGACCCTGGAATCCAAATGTTTAAGTTTCTACAGAAGACTTGAGGCTCTCCTTACTACCCAGCTATACAAACAGACAGGCATTCATTTATACACTGTTTGCTGACTTCTTGCCACTTATCCAATCTCCAAAGCAAGGTTTCACGTGACTTTGACATGTAGATCTTCTATTCTGTATACTCTCTTTTTATTATTTAGACATTTATCAACCGAAAACCTTCTATTGATGGCTTACAATTTTCAAATATTTTTGGACTTCTGTTTTCTTCCACAAGATATAATATTTTGCAACCCTTGGAATTTAGGCATGTGTTGGGAGCTCCCTCTTGCCAAATACTCTGAATTCTGTATCTTGGTCCATCTATGTTCTCATCAAACTTCAGAACTCAATCTTAATTTATCTCTTAAAGGTTTGCTCAATCCTTTGTTCAAAATAGTGTCTATGAAGGCACAGAATGTATCTGTCATATCACTTTGTAATTATCTTGTACATTCAGTTCTTTATCTATAACTTCCCCCCAAAACCCAAGCAGTAATTGAACAGTAACATATTTATGTTATGAAACTGAGATGCTAACAGATATATGCTCTGAGTTTACTAAATATGTTTAATAAAGAGATAGGTACTAAGTGTTCTGAAAACCAGAATTTGCCTGTTATCAAAGGCTTAGGAAGGGCTGGAAGGCAAATAAAATAAGTATAGAAAATTCCTCATGCTACATGAGATTACTTCAAAATGCTTCACAAAATTGATGAACAACATGAGTTATATAATTAAACTGATACTAAATTTTAAGATGGGAATGTTATGATAACAGAATAATTCAAATGAGCACTATATATCTCCCAAATATATGGGTACAATAATCATATTCAACTACTTGACATAATCTACTATTTTTAGTGTACATGAGTCAGAGAAATGGTAAAATAAAGGGTTTGTGAGTAATTATCCATATTTTTTCATAAATATTAGTATTTTAAATTATAATATTTATCAAATGTATCTAGTTAATACTTAGGATGAATTCAACTTAAGTTATGATTTAAAAATATTGGTTAGAAATTATATGTATGTAATAAAAATTAATGTAAAAAGAGGTCATGAATTTGAAAGAGAATAAGAGAAAGGCTGTATAGAAATTATTAGAGGGTAGAAGGAAAATAAAAAGAACAAGGGAACATTATTTTAAATATCTAAACAACATTCTATAAAACATTTCTACGAAAGTAGAAAATTCCATATAACTTAAAAGTACGTATTTTGTGACTACCACTTTTAAGACATTTTAGCATAAGAACATGCTCAATATTTTGAACCTGCAATAAGGTGAAAAAAAGAGGCTCGCATTTATTTAGTCCTTACTCAGACTTGACTCACATCGATCTTATTCCTTCATCTTTGTAAACACAAGAACTTTCAGAACTAAAAAATACTGTAAAAAAAATTCCAAGCCTATTATGGTTAAATATGTGTTAAGCTAAACTTAAGATGTAGTTTTTTTTTATTCCTTGACTATTTTATTTGCTTTTGACATAAAGGTTTCCATGTAAAATGTATATTTTATAAGTATGCATTTAAAAGTTTATATATGGTTATATATACATTTGCATGATTATTTTCTTTTTGTGCCATTTATGTTTTAATGTATAGCCACAGGGCATGTAGTTTCATGTGTATTTTGGGTAACATGCACATATATGTATCTGAGTACAAATTTAAGTAGGCCTTTAATCAATGTATTTGGGAGACATTGGCTGGTAAAAGTAAAACATGGCACAGTAAACACAACCTTTCATGCTTTCTGTCAGGAACTTTCCCCCACCGTCACGAGTGAGAATAGGTGATTAAAAGTTAGGGTTAAAAGAACACAGTTTTTCAGTTAATTAAAAAACATTACCTTGGACAATGAGATTTATTCATTGTGAGACACAGATGGTTATCTGAGAAGATGATTTTGGGTTTAGTGAAGGGAATTTTTTTTTCCAAAAGATTTTGACTTTTTATTAATGCCAACTCAGATTTGGAGAAATAGAACAAACAGCATTATGCAATTTTAATTCTTTCCTCCTCCATTCATAAATAACATTTCTTCCATTTGAGCACAGCCTCCAAACACAGGCTTCAAAGATCCTTGCTCTGTCAACAAAGGACAGTTTTTTTTTTCAGAAGTGCTAGTTAAATTATATTGAAACTTAAAAGTATTTCAGAGCATTGCCTCAGAATTTTACTAAAAACAAAATCGAAAAGGACACTTATTTTTCCTTTTTGGAGGTACCTTCTGATCATGATGAGGCTTCGGGAATTATCCTTCAAGACAACTTCAGCTTCAGTGATAACAACTGAGAAAACTTAAGCTGCATGTTTTTGAAATGTGCACAGGTGAACTTTATCTCACTAGATAATATCTTTCCAAGGGTCTTAATATTAAATTTGATTCTGATGGTGATCAATGATTTTCACTGGTCCTAAGAACAGCCTTCAAATATGAAATTAAGATATAAAACAAATACAGCAAGTCTGTAGAAATGTTCTTTAGCTAGCACTCTCACAAGCCACCATGGCTAATTTGGGTGTTATTTGTCTTACAGAGAAATCACACTGTTGAAAATAATATCCACTCACTAGGAGATAATAATTCAGTATAATTCATTTGGTGAAGTGTCAGTGCTTATGCTTTGGGTGGATATATGGGTTGGAATCAAAAAAAAAAACCTCAACAGATGATACAAATTCTCTATTAAGTTCCATTTCTTGTCTTTTAAAGAAATTGAATAGTGAGCATGGGAGAACTGTCCCCATTACCCATCTTTCTTGTGGCAGCATGCTTGGGGAAGAGTTGCTCTCCTCCCCCACACCCATCAGTGTCTGGGGCAGGTAGGAGAGCTGGCCCTATGGTCATAAGAGTGGGAGAGCTATCCATGATCCCCACCAGCTGAAACACTATGGAGAGCAGGCCCTGCACCTTGGCAGGGGAGCACAATAGAACCAACTCTGTTAGTGCAGGTGTGGGTGAGCCAGCCCCAAAGTTGTAAGCATGGGAGAGTTATTCCCATTTCATATCTGATGAACCAACCCCACAGCTGCCCAAGCCCAGACATAAGGTTATGACTTGGCCCACCACATCATCCACCTCATTTATAATCTGCTGGAGTATATGAAGGGATCTGACCTGCAGACCCAAAGCTACAGGATCTCCATAACACAGAACAATAACAAGATATCCAGGAGGAGCCCTAGCAAGGGCCCAGTATCAATAGGGTAATAGAAACCAGAGGCCTCAAACCAGACGAATGACTATTTGCAATGAACACTTGCAAATAAAGATATATGGAAAAGGGAAAAAAGGACTCACTGTGTCACACTGCAGCTTCTATGATAGATTTTAAGATTTTCCCTTATTATTTTCTTTTTTTTTCTCTCAAATTTTGTTTTATTTGGAGGATGTGCAGGGACAGAGGGCAGATGGGAAGAGACAGGGAGAAAAATGAATGGGATCAAGATACATGATATAAAACACATATAGAATAGATAGATAGATAGATAGATAGATAGATAGATAGATAGATAAATACATACATACATACATACATACATACATACATACATACATAAAAGAAACAAAGAAATTGAATAGTAAAAGAACTTAGGTTTCTATTTTAGGGATGTTTTTGAGAAGTTTTCTGCTCTCCTTTTTAAATTTTTGTTTATTTGCATATTCTATCCATCTATCTGTCATCTATCTTTCCAGCTACCTAATCTATCTATCTGTATGTATGGCGTGTGTGTGTGTGTGTGTGTGTGTGTGTGTGTGTGTGTGTGTGTGTGTTTGCATTCTTGACTATCAGAGGACAACTTGCAGGAGTCAATACTCATTTTCCACTTGTACTTCATACTCCAGTGTAGCTGGACCACAAGCTTCTTGGTTATTCTCCTGTTTCCCTCTCCCATGTCTCCATAAAAGTTCTGAGATTCCTAATGTACACTGGGTTCTAGGGTTCCAGATTCATGGATCCCAGGAATTTAACTCAGGTCATCAGTCTCCAGCAGTGAGTACTTTTGTCCGCTTAGCCATCTTGCTTGTGTCTTTTTAGGGATCTAATATGTAAATAAAACTTGAGAAACTTAACACAAGTGGAACATTATATACAATATTAAAACACAATTCACATTATCCTTATTTTGAGTCAATAATATTTTAAAGTCTTGTTCTCTTAGAAACATACTTTGTGTGATAAATTAAATAATATTCAAAATTTGTAGCAAGTATTTTACTTGAACTTTACAACCATAGCTTTAAAGCTGAAACAGTAAATAATAATGTTTTTGTATACTGGTTTAATAAAACACTGATTGGCTAGTAGACAGGCAGGAAGTATAGACTGGATAAGCAGACAAGGAGAATTCTGGAAAGAGGAAGATTAAGTGAGGAGATGCCAGCCTGCCATCCAGGGAGCAGCATGTAATGGTACAGGTAAAGCCACGGAAAACATGGTGACATATAGATTAACAGAAATGGGTTGAGTTTAAGTGTAAGAGCTAGTCAGTAGTAAGCCTGAGCTAATGGCTGAGCATTTTTTTCCCATTTTTTTATTAAGAAATTTTCTACTCATCCTACATACCACCCACAGATCCTCCCTCCTCCCTCGTCCCACTCCCCAGCCCTCCCTCCCAAGCCATCCCCCATCTCCACATCCTCCGAATCAAGGTGTTCCATGGGGATTCAGCAGAGGCCAGCACATGGAGCTGAGGCAGGCCCATTTTTGATTAATATAAGCCTCTGTGTGTTTACTTGGGTTTGAGCGGTTGTGGACTGGGCTGAACACAGGAAAACTTCTGGCTACAGAAGACTATTTCCATCAATCTCAGCATTCCTTAGTTGTTTGTGGTTCTTTATTTAGGGCTGAGGCCTCATGGGCTTGCCCATTCCGCATTAGTATTCCTATCCTTATTCATGCCATGTGTTAGGCAGCAATGTTGGAGAAATTTCATTAATCTCTGACATTTCTAGGAGTCACGGTCTCCCTGTTTTCTGACTCTTGCAATCGTTCCCCCCTCCTCTTCTACAATGATGCCTGAGCCCTAAGTGCAGGAGTTGCATTGTAGGTGTATCAGTTGGGACTGGGTTCCATAACTCTGAAGTTTGATTGGTTGTGATTTTCTGTAGTGGTCCCTTTCCATTGCAAAGGGAATGTTAGATGACGGATGAAAACTATATTTCTCTATGGATATAAAGACAAATTCTTTAGAATACAGCATGGGATTTATTCTAGTTTAGTAATGTAGTCACTATATGTTCTCCTCCAAGATCCATGGATTTACTGCATGATATTATCCATGTGATACTGTTATATTATATGATATATTATTAATGATGTCACACATAAGAGATCTCAAATGTCTACTGGAAAACTTCTAGAAATGATAAACAATTTCAGCAATGTGGTAATATACATAATCAATTTGCAAAAGTCAAGGGAAAGAGATCACAAACACACTCCATTCACAATAGTCTGAAAGGAAATACATTATCTAGGAAGAAACCTAAGCAGGAGGTTAAAAATCTGTACAATGAAAACTTTAAATCTCTAAAAGAGATACACATTTTAGAAAGTGAAAGGCAACTAATGATCACATGCTGGTAGAAATAATATTATAAAAATGATTATCTTACCAAAAGCCATTTACAGAGTCAATGCAATTCCAGATGAAATCCCTATTATATTCTTCATAGAAACAGAAAAACTAACCTCAAATTCATATCAAACCAGAAGACCCCAGATAACCAAAGCAATATTTAGTTAAAAACAATAATGCTAGAGGGATTATCATTCCAGATCTTTAAATATATTTCAGACCCATAGTAATAATCACAAAATGGTACAGGCACAAAAGCAGACATATAGACCACTGGAACAAAATCAAAGACCTAAACATGAATCCATGTAACTACATCTATTTAATATTTGATGAAAGATGTCAAAATCAAATGCCTGAGAAAAGCAAGCCTCTTCAACAAAGGATGCTGAGAAAATTGGATGTCCACATGTAGAAGAATGAAACTATACCAATATCTATCACCTTTAATGAAAAAGTAACTCAAAACAGAAGAAATATAGTTAGTACCCACATTACATAGACATAGGAAAGGATTTCCTGAAAAGAACTCCATTTTCCCCAGGATTAAGGTTACTACTTGCACTCTTTAAAAAGACTCATGCAGAGAGTTTTTCATCCTCTGACCATGTGACAACACAACAAAACTATGAACCAGAACAAGTTCTCCTAACTGGTAACACACTAAGTTGATCTCTGATCACAAGGTTTACTATCACTTGACTGTGAAAAATAGAGATTTCTCATTTTTTATTTAGGAGCTAATCTTTTTTTTAAATTCAGGTACAGAATCCTGAAAATCTAAGAAAAGCTTTTAGAGAGTGCATTCATGCAAAGAACAGAATTCCATGGACTTAATGACATTACCTGGAATTTGTCTAACTTCTACATTACATCTTCTGAGACAGTCAACTGGCTCAAGGGAAAATAAAATCCCTTCACTAATTATTGGAAAAGTATCCAAGGATTTGTGGCCATATTTGTAACCACAAATGCTGTTTTCTGTTCACAAAGCACCTTTACCCCTTTCCATGTCCCACAAAAAGTGTCCTGTCATTACAAGATTGAAAGTCATTATTCAGATTCTCAGTCAAGCAAATTCTAGATACCAATGATAGGTTCTAAACCCAGAAGAGAAATGATAGCTCACCACCCCAACAGCCAATGATGAAGGACAGGGCAGAGGAAAAGGTCTATCATAAACCCTGTTTTTAATTTAACACAATTCACTTACTAAATTTCTAAGGAAACTATCAGGTTTGTATTTTAATGAAGGGCATTATAAATGGAATATTAGGTATGTAACCCTTATAAATAATATATTTATCAACAAAATCAATTCATTATCAAGTAGACTTCAGTGTTTCAAAGTCTGAAAGGAAGATAATATGAAATAAATTCAATTTCCCAGAAATAAGAAGAGGAAAACAAGTGCTAGATCATCAAATATTTAGAGTTATTGCCAGCAGATTAAATGATATTAAATACGTGTGGGGAAGATGAGAACTTGCTGAAACATGAACTGTG
The DNA here is from genome assembly GCF_007827085.1 of Peromyscus californicus insignis. NCBI lineage: Eukaryota > Metazoa > Chordata > Mammalia > Rodentia > Cricetidae > Peromyscus > Peromyscus californicus. Next base: position 67,624,378 of record NW_026294458.1, read on the forward strand.
TCCTTGGGGGTTATTAAAACAGCAGTGACTAATTGCCAGCTAACTTCACGGAAATAGGCAAACAGTGAAAGTACTGATCTTAGACACCTTACCTCAAAATTGAAAATTCAAGATCAGGAGAAATTCACTGATCTTGAATATTATAACTATCTCAACTTTTGCCCAAATGGAAAATAATACTATCTGATGTTCCTGGAAGGATGAACAGATAAATGCTCATTAGACATAGCACAGCCTCTTCGGCAGAGAAAACCTCTGATCTGGAAACCAATACAATACTTAAAGTCTGAACAGGAAATGAAAAGAAAGCCATTCTTCATCTCCAGAAATTATAACAAATAGAAAGAGTGCAGTTATGTCGACCAGATCAGCTGAATCTTTCCTTTGACAAGCTGAACAATTACTGAGAGCAGAAAGGAAGGAAATAAAGGAAAATAAAAGCCCACAAGTATTCTCTTAGTGTAGTCTTTGGATGCCAAGTGTTTGAATGAAATCAATCCCATCCCTATGCTGGGCTAAACTCTGGAAGTCCACACTTTTTGTTTCTTTATTTTAAAACTAAAAGGAGGATTTTTTGACAGTATCAAGGCTTTGAGTTTTTGGCCCATTTCCACACTTCACATTGTGCCAACACTAAGCTTTCAACCTTTCTTGGAGGCTTGATTACAGCTATTCATTTTCAGGTGGTGATTTGCTCCACAGGAGACCTCATGCTCTTATTCTGTTTCTGATAATATGCCCACTAAGCAATGAATTGGAATTCCCAGGAAACAACTGACTCCTAAAATTTTAGATAGTCCTTCCTGGCAGTGACCTGGCTAAAGGAGATGAGAGGGGAATTCCCTGAGAGTACTCAGGAATTTCCACTACCTTCTTGTATGTATTTTGGGAAACACAAAACTTCTGACAGCAATTCAGGCTAATTATGCCAGTGGAGACAATTATGATGCATTGAATACAAAACAGGGCAATGTTTTATGTGTCTTGCAACCTGAGCAATCTGGATAAAAATTCAAGAATTATTTGATTGTGTGTGTGTGTGTCTACATACATTTATATTATCTGTCTATGTCATCTAGCCTCCTCTTGCCCATGAAAACTTTACATTTTTGAGAAAAGAGATTAATCTGTTAAGTTTTCTATCGGGAGATATTCATCACTTGAAAATGAACTATGATTGAGAGAAACAAGATATTCCTAGAAGAAAACTGTTTAAATGAAAGTAAAGTAAACTGATTACTCATCAATACCTAAGAAATTTAAAATTATCATCTTACAAGTTAGATGGTTTACATCTAAATAACTTCAAACCAATATTTAGATTTATATTCTGGGTTTTCTGGTGATGAATAACTTATAAGTAGCTGTAAACATTAATAAACCGATGATTAGATCAATACAATGCCTATTAAGGAATACAGTTCTCTCATGAAGGAATATTCTATGTTGTGAATATAACAAGATTTACCATTTTATATACTTTTAACCAACTTATATCAATATGCTAAAACATTTATGAATAAAGATAATGAAAGCACAAATATTTAATGAAGTCCTTTTTAGAATGTGTCTCACTAAGTAGCAAAATCCCAGTTCCGTGGGGACTTCACAGTCACTAGTCTACAGTTCATAGGCTTCCACTAGTGTGGCCAGTCATCTCTGCACTTCTTCCTGTCATGTCCCCGCCTGCAGAATCCCTCCTCTCATTCATCGATTGGATTCCCAGAGCTGAGCCTGGTGCCTGGCAGTGGATCTCTGCATCTGCCTCCATTAGTCACTGGACAAAGGCTCTGTGATGATAGAGTATTCGCTAGACCGGTCACCAGACTAGGCCCTCTGGATACGGAAGACGGTTGTTTGGCTCGAACTGTTTGGGGAACACCCAGGCAGGGGCATCAGGATTCATCCCTGGTACATGGGCAGTCTTTTGGGAATCCGGTGCCTGTGGTGTGGCGCCTTGTGCAGCCTTGGTACACTGGGAAGGGTCTTAGACCTGCCTAGGCTCAGTGTGCCTGGCTCTGCTGATTCTCCATGGGAGACCTTGATTTGGGGGATGTAGGGATGTGGGGTGGCTTGGGAGGGAGGGCTGGGAGATGGGAGGAGGGAGGAGGGAGGATCTGTGGGTGGTATGTAGGGTGAGTAGAAAATTTCTTTATAAAGAAAAATGGGGGGAAAAAATTAGCAAAAACCCCATACTTAATACGCAGGGTTTTCACTTCTTAAGATTTTATAAGCAATTATATTGAAGATTTTCAAGACAATCTCAAAAACTAATGTTGATAAACAGTATTTACATACTACATCTTAGAGGATATATATTGACAAAAAATATCCTCCCCCAGGCCACTGTCTAGACCACAGGAAACCTGGTTGATCAACAGGCATATGGGACATCACAAAGTTCCAACTCCCAAGTTTCCATATTACTGTAGCCAACCGCTAGACACAGTGAGTCACAGCCGAATGCAGCCCTACTGACAGCATGCAGACTGTTTAGACAGTGGTGGATCTGATCTCAAATCAGGCCAAAGCAACATCAAACAGCTCAAGGGAATGGTTTGTCTTTTATGCAGTGGAATTTCTGCACTTACCAGAATCCAGAAATCTTCGCCAGAGAAAGAAAATTCTAGAATTTTAGAAATAAACAACCTTTCATGACTCAGTTTGCTTTGAAAAAGACATCTTTGAATTAACATATTTAATCCATACAGTTACAGATTATCATGTCCATGAAGTGTTCAGGTCTCTGGCCATAAAAATGAGATATGTGACTAAATAGAATGACAAAGACCTATCTCTAATGAGACTAAAGGGGGAACAAGTTGCATAACTAACCATTGATCATTGTTTTAGTCTATAGATACACAAATGTACACAATTTTATTTGATCCCTATGCATTTCTTAAAAAATATTATTTATGCTCATATTTCTTAGGAAAGTTGAAAGCATTTCAAACAACTATTCCAAGATTAAAAAAAATATTAAGCCCAGTTAGGAAAATCTAAATCAAATACAGACATGTTGGACTGAGAGTAAAAAATTACTGCAATTGTGTCTCCTTGCTACTATATTCACTTTGGGGAACTGTAGCTCTCACCCATGTGGATTACACATTTGGTATAATTTACCTTAACATGATGTTATGCCCATTGCAAGTGACTGGGTCATGAAACCACATGGCTTTAGCCAGATTGCGGGAACTTGCTTACGCTCAGTTGGTGCATATGACTCAGCTAGCCAGGTTCAAGTGAAAGAAATGTGTTGGAGAAGGTGGGAGGGGTGCATTGTAAGGGTTTTTTTTTTTTTTTTTTTTTTTTTTTCGGTTTTCTTTTCTGTCTTGTATTGATGTAGTCTCTAGCAAAAGCCACTAGGAGGGCTTACATCACAGCTATATTGTTTTTATTAAGTTCAGATATACATAAACCTTTCAGTTAGTTATAAGTAATTTTATAGAGAGAACTATAATGATTCAGTCCTTTCCATGATTCCTATGTTTATAATGTCAGCTGCTCACTCTATACAGAAGGTTCACTTTTTCTTCTGCGTAGTTTTTAGGCCTACTCTGTTGCTGACTAAGATTTCTGATTTAATTTTATCCAAAAATATGCTTAGTTTAATTTCATTATTGTTCTTGCTGCATAGAACTTTGGTTTGACAATTTTATTAGGGTTTCTTTTGTCCCAAAATTAGAAAGTTTCCGTAGGGTTGGTTTGTTTTGTTTTGTTTTTTTTTCCCCAGAAACTCTGTTTATAAATCACCTATTAGGAAACTCTTGCTTTTGTGTACATTACTCCAATTTTCTCCTATTTCCAAGATGTGGACTCTATCTGATTCTCAGTCTTTGATGCATCCTGTCACTTTGTCTCACTTCTACTTGATATTTACAAAGCAACTTTGATCTGAAAATACATGTTTCTACCATTCAGTTTGGAAATTTTTAAACCTAATTGTGTTAGTTAACTTTTTATCTCTGTGACAAATATCTCAGAAAAGCAAAGGAGGAAGTAATTATTTTGAGTCAAGGTATGAGAGTTTTTAGTACCTGGTCAGCTGATCCCTTACTTTGGACTTGAGGTGAAGCTGAGAATCATTGTGGGAGCCTGTGGTGGAGCAGAGCTGCTCACCTCATGGAAGATAAGAAGCAAAGACAGGATGTGGCAAGCGGCCAGGGGCAACTTACAAATCACATCCATAAGGTCCAATGTCCCACACCTTCCATTGTCTCCTAAATTAATCACTAACTGGAGACAAAACCATTAACACAGGAGCAAATGGACGACACTGAAAATTCAAGCCGTAATTTATTGCTTTATGTTATTGAACATTTTGTCTCTAGTTCTTTCCTTTACCTAATTACACATATGTTGGACTCTTTCAGCTCCTCTGACCTGTTCACAAGTTCCTCTTTCTTAAACCCTTGTATCACTATCAGTTTCGGGAATTCTAAACCTAATGATTGTATTAGTTAACCTTTCATTATTTTGAGTCAAGGTATAAGAGTTTTTAGAACCTGGTCAGCTGGTCCCTTACTTTGGACTATAGACAACTTTTATTGACTTATACTTATTTTCTTTATTCTATTTCGCAATTAATCTCATATAATATTTGTTATTTTGTTTCAGAAACCTTACACTTCAGTTGTACAATAACAAATTAGTTCGGTAGTACTGCTTCCATCTCATTTGCCATACATTTTCTATCAGAAGCAGTATCCAGAATGAAGTAGAGAAAGTATCAAGATAATATATGTGAAAGGAACACAGAGGCAAAAGAGGACCATTTCACATGAGGAGGTTAACTATTTTTGAATTTTTTGCTATGCTCTGACCTATGAGAACTTTGGGACAATTTTGATTTCTTAGTAATATGTTATGGATATGCTATGGTGTTCTTGTTACTAGGTAACAGTTCACTAACATAACTATTGTTGGTTCTTGGAAACTAGCCACATTATGAGCTCATGCTCAATTATCTAATTCCTAAAGAATCTTAATTAAAAGTGAACTTTAGGGAGTGCTACATAGATATAGTTAATGTCATCATGAATAGTTGAAATGAATTTACTGCTATCATAACATTAGGAAAAGTTGCAGAAAAAGTAACCCTGAGAGGTGGAGAAATGGTAATAAGGCTAACTGATGTTCATGTAATGAAATCTCACTTAGTGATATTTTAAGGCAGTTGAGAAAGCATATTTTAGCTGCTCCTTGGGAAAGAGAGAAAGCTGAGATTAGGTTGACATATATTTGAAGTTGCTTGAGGAATTCTAACTAATGAAATACTTAATAAAATAAGTAAAACCACAGCATGGTTTAATACAAAAACAATTTCAACTACACATTAAATGTGCTGATAATGTTCTAGAATAATACATAATAATGCATACTCACATTCTTTCACTTGGGCTATATATAAACATGCAAATGAACAGTATTTCTCCTATCTGATGATCTCACTTTCCTCAGACTGGAAGGGAACCACCTTTCTTTGCAGCCTCATGGGATATTTCAAAGTTTGTGGGCTAAAGTCTCTTTGCAATGTACATCAGGTAGGAAAAAATACCTTCAATGGACATCCAGGATCTGGTTAAAGACTCTGGAAAGCACAAAGCATTTAGCAGAAACAGTATTGTATTGTGAATTCATTGACTGTTTCAAATAATGACAATTCAAAATTTTACACTTCAAGAATGCATACCGTAGCACAATCAAATGCCGAAACACAGAAAACAAAGGGCTGGAGAGATGACTCAGTAGTTAAGATCACTGGCCATTTTCTAGAGGACCTGGGTTCAAATCAGAGCATCTACGTGGAAGCTTACAGCAATTTGTAACTCCAGGCTATCTGATGCTGTCTTCTGCCTTTTGTGAACACATGGCATGCACATGGTACACAAGCATACATGTCGCCAAAGCAAACTTACATAAAACAAACAAACAAAAACAAAAAGACATGCAGTAGAAATAAATGAATAAAACATTATAGACAGGAAAGCGTATCACATCAAGCTAGTAACCAATTATTTTACATTGAAACTTTATTTTTCTTCATGACGTTAAGTTTTGCTTCCCTTTTCTTTATCTCCCTCAAATGCCACAGATATTCTACCTTCCTTTCGGTTCTCTGACCTACAGTGCAATGAAGAATGATTCCTAGTTTTTGCCATTAGTTTCAAATAAAATGTGGAATAATCCTTCAGAGTCAAGCTTATTGAATAGCAAAAGGTTAAAGTTTGTCTCAACTTGTATTACAATTCCAAAGGTTTTGTTTGTGAGGCAAGGGAAGTTTCACCATGTTCTGATAAAATTTGTTTTTCTTTAATTAAAGCTAGGTTGAGGGGCTCCAATCCAAATTCCCGAGTCAAAATGAGTTAACTCTTAAGTTGGAGCAATTGAATCTGTTATTTGCAAACAGTACTGATAGCATCTAGAAATATATTCACTATTAATGTTTTCTTCTATTAAGAAAAAACTATTCACCTATACTAAATCACCTTAAAACAGTTCCGGTTTGATAAGTCACTTTGCTTAAGTTATGAGTGTATGCAAGATGAATACTTGCTTAGCCAATGTTGCGCTGAGGATGCATACACGTTCTTATGCGCACTATTATATAGAAGATGTTGTACATAGGGATGTTGTTTCAAAGCACTATTGGTGAAATTCTCAAACTTCTTTATCTGGAGAAAGTGAAACAGGTTCTAGTAGCGATGAAAAATAATTGGGTATGAGGATAAGATTTAGAATGTAGAAAGGAAGTTTTCTGGTTTGACAAAGTGACAGTAGATGATTCTTTTTGAGGACCCATCACAGTACTAGCCCCAGGAAATTGCGGAGGTTTCCAGTAACATCCATGATTGCTCTCCTGCTCAGTGGGCCTTAAGTCCAATTAGACAGTTGTTGGTGACCCCCAACATGTAAGCAGCATTTATTGCACATTTATGCATATCTTCCTATGATGGTTGTTTTGTGGTTGACATTGCAGCTGGTAAGACTGTTTTCTCATTTGGCACTTTGCATATTACTATCTGGATCCAAGAAGCTACACTGCAGGAGAGAAGCATTCCTGTTGTATCTCGCTCAAAACATCTAAGTCCTCTATCCTAAGGGTAAGAGAGCTCTAGAAATAGGGGCTCACCCTCAAACCATGAGAAGTGACAAAGGGCTACAACAATAATCCACATAAAGTGTAGCTAACATCCCTCACCAAAGAAGTCTTCCTTTCAAAAAATGGAGACTATTACAGAAAACAGTAACTGGACACAATGCAGAGATCAACAGATTATGGGGAACCAAGCCCCAACAAATAGATCTACACCATAGCTTCTTCATCTGTGGCTCAGATAACATTACAGAAGAGTGGGTGGAAAGATTGTAAGATTCAGAACATCACAGAGTCTGCCGTGACACAGTCTCTCCCGGAAAATGGCTGCTTAAACAAGACTGGAATGAGAGCAATATCCATTGACACTTAAACATGATAGGAGGGGAAATTCACTGGGTACCTCGCCTAGACAGAGAACTACAGTCAGTGAATGATACCAAACAATGAGTGAGAGGCTTAAGAGAAAGTAACTGGGAAGGAATCAGAAAAGGGAATGGAGGAGCGAAAATGATATAATTCCATTTTAATTAAAAACATCATCATCGTTAATTTGGAACGTTTCTGAAGAACTTTGCTTAAGGTGATTTTGGTTCCGTGCTCAACCTATATTACTTAAGCTGTGTTCCCAGCATACTCTGCCAAAGCCTCATCCTTGAGCATGACGTTATCAAGGAAGAGAGTGGATGGAAACATTAGAACCAAAGGCAGACAGGGTGGGATCTCACAGGGAAGAAGGATTCTACTTCCAAGCAAGGGGGCAGGGATGTAAAGATAGCACATTTCCATCATAACTTTGACAACAGGAAGATATTTCTTTTTGAAGACAAGTAAAAGGGACTAAAGCTAATGAAGTGAATCATAATGAAGTTACAGCAAAATTAAAAGATTTTGTGTGCAAATTCTGTAATTGATACAAAGATTATTTCGTAACTGTGCTTTTGTTTCCTCAAGGTCCTTGTTGTAAAATATTTACTTCCTGTATGTCTTCAGATAACTGTAAACAAACTAGAGCATTGTTTCTTGTTTTTAGTCTATTTTACACAAAGATCTGATAGTTCCTTTATATAACAATTTAAACTGACAAGACGGGGCTGATTTTCCTAGATAATAAAATCTAAAACCTCATTAAATTATATCAGACAATTAATATTAGAAAAATATATTAATGTGAGGTATAATGCCTAAAGAAAAAGTCTGAAGTGTACCAGTATTTTAATGCCATATTTAAATTTTGTCAGATCATATCAAAGTAGATTATTAGAACAAATCAAGCTAGAATAATTAATGAGTTCCAAGTCGCATATATTAGTCTACCCAGCACACACTCTCTCTCTTTTACTCTCTTCCTTCCTTCATTTATTATTTATTCTATAGTTTTCTATGCTTCACCACAATCTACTGGATTTATGTCCTATTATGCTGTTACAAAGGGAAAAATATGAGTATTTGAAGATTCTTCGTTATCATAGAACACCAAAAACAGCATTTTTCTCTTATTTCGGAGAAAACGAGCTATTGAAAAGACCTATTATGCTACTTTCTAGTCACTTTCACATAGGATTAGTGTATTGGTTGCAATGATCATAACAAGAGGCAGAGCCGCTGAAGCCGTAAGTAATTCAACATGTTGCCTATAAACAGCCTCAAGGTCTCTGTTTTAGGATGCTTAGTGTCTGAGGGATGGACAAATGAAGGACATAAATACAAGCAACAGAGTAAAACCAAAAGTGAGATGTCACATCACAAATCAACATCTTAAAATTATACCATCATCCAACAGAAGGTTGGAGTTCCATCTTACATCTGGACACTGATGGAGGGGAATTCCTCTTGATTACTTAAAAGAATTATGTCCTGGAGTTGAGGAGCCTTAAAAACTGTAAGTGGGAGACATCTTCCACCCCTGCAGAAGTAGAGACTGAAAACTGGGGCAAGTCTAGTCTTCTCTAGCTGTTAATCCAATCCTGCCCTATTGCTACTACAGTTTAAATTAGATCCTGTTGAGCCAGAAATATCATTGTGGAATTTACAGACATCAGTAAATGGTATCCCTAGTTTAAAATTGCAGTCTTTAATCTCAAAAAAAATTATTACCAAAGAAAACAGGAAGTAATATATTTATGTGGTTAGAAACAATCTGATACTCAACCTTCATCGAAACATAATTAAGTAATACAAGATGGGCTTGCCACCATATAGATATATGAAGCAAAGTAAGAACTGAAGTTTTGATGGGTAGGGAGGTAAAACTGCAGAAGGCAGAGAGAGGTAGGAGGACAAGGGTGGGTACTGGGCGAAGGAAGAACTTCTCCTGCAACCTTGAAGCAGGTCCAATGTCAGAAGAACTAGAGTCATTTTTCCCATCCTATTACCTCTGTGAGTGCCTGAAAAGCATGCACACCATCTCCAGCCTCCGTTGTTCAAAACTGAAAAAAGATCCAATATTTTGAATACATGAGAGCGTTTGTTGTCCTGACTATTTTATAAATACAGAGTTAGCAGTGTTAATATCATAGGTCCATTGATTTCAACCAAATTTGGAATATAGTGATAAGAGGAAAAACGATCTGATCTACAGCCATTTATAAACTGTAGAGAGAGCCTCACTCTGATTATTTCTGCTAAACAAGCTAGAATATTTCCATTGTCCTAATGTGGGTATAATGGATAACAAGGAAATATTCAAACAAAAACATTCAAAATGTATGAAAAACCTCCCTCCTAGAATTAGCTTTAACAAATATCTGGCTGACTTTCTAAAGTAGGAACTACACCCTGAAGCATTCTCATTGAAAATCAGTAACTACACTTACAAACTTCAATTAAATCATTGTCTCACTTTTCCTCCTCATCTCTCCACAGCCTTGGGTAGGGATTTTAATGCTTGCCCTCTTGTTTCTTTATCTACACTTTTCTGTCTTAATTATATCTTCCTTTATTATTCCTATTCTTTCACTCATGAGTTGTTTATTCCCAAACCTGTACCCATTGCATGGGATGTAATAGAGAACAATAGAGCCCTTTCCAATCTAATGTAGAGAAGCACACTGGCCACTTTTCATTACTAGATGGCTGCCATCACATAGACACCATTTGGCAAGACAAATCTTTAAAGTTCTTCAAAATTCACTTACTTTAGTACTCCAATTTTTTATTGTTGTTAATGACTGTCAATATTAAAAGTAAGCGATTTAGCTATAGGCAAGTTTAATCTATGAAGCAGAAAACACATTAGTGTTTATCTGGAATAGGCTCTATGGTCAAAAGACTAATGGAAGGACCAAGTCAGCTTTTTACAGGTAATAGAAACATCTGCATTTCATCTGCCTCTCCCAGTTCCTCTAATGTTCACCCACCTTCCTACCCACCCAACTTTGCACTTTTTTTTTTTTCATTTTTTAACCCATTAAGCCCAACTTACACTACACATATACTCTTGGGTATTTGATCTTCCATAGAGTGTGGTCAACCTATTGGGGTAACACCCTTAAAGAAAACTGACTCCCCTCTCTCAGCACCTGTCAATCACCAATAGCTCCTCAGCTAGGGGCAACCCACAACCTCTAAATACTCTAATCATTATTTTTCCCTGAAACAATATCCTATTCCTCGGACCGTCTTTCCTTCCATCACATCCTCCTCTGGGTCTTGTCTAGATGTCTGTTCTCTGTTGTCATATGTCCAGAATAAATTTCCACTCGTCTCTCAGTTTTGTTTTTCATCTGACATTTTGTCATGAGTTTCTCATTTCAACCCTATTTTTTTGCCTGTGTATATTACTAATTTGTTTTAGAATTCTCTATGGTTGAATACAGTCAACTATTTTGTCTGTGTATTCCAATATGCAGCTCCTCAGCACTAGTTTGAAACACAGATGGCATTTCAAGCCATGGTCTCCTTAGGCAAGCAGCTTAGTCCTGCTTAGAAACTCTGGTGTAGAGAATCGAGCTCTCCCTGCTATGAGATTATTGGTCTAGCACAGGAGTAGCTGATGTGACAATAATGGATGGCCTAAAAATGGTATATTCCAACCATCTTCTACTTAACATGTCTAAATCTATAGCCAACTACTTTGCATTAAAACCAATTTTTCAGTCCCTATTATGATGAAAGGCAATTTTACTCATTTGTCCTTTTGAGAAATTTTGTGTCCACTTTTTCATTCTCCATCTGTCACTATGTCCATAGATTCTAAGCATAAATTGTGATCTCTGTTTACCTTTCATGATTTTAAGTTTGAATTATACAAATTACCTCTGTTCTGTATTCAGACTTGACCTACATTCACCATGAAAAATGTTTGTAAAGCAGGAGAGGTTGTATTTCACGACTGGGAAAATCATGCAGTGACTATCCACCTAACCATTTCTAGTACATTGTAGACTATGAGCTGAGCTTCCCAGATTGAAAACACTTCTCCTTATGAAAACTTAGGCAATATTATTCTTTCATCACTGCCTAAGGAAAAGCCCTAGTCTATGTATTTATGTATACATAGCACATGCTAAAGTCAATGAAGTAATGTGGGTGTTTCTTCCTAAATGCCCAGGTGGACAATTTAGGGGCTTCTAGACTTTTTTAGACTAAAAATATATGTATACATTTATAAGAGAAGATTTTGGAGTACACTTTGGAGCCAAAGTGGAGCCACTGGAATGAAAATAATTATTCTTATGAAGAGACCTAGATGGCATTCACTGCAAGATAAATTTCTCTTATAAATGAAGAATATAAGAGGTGGTGAAAGAACTGTGACATCCTAAAATAGAATAAGACTCAGTGGCATTTATCTTTTGCCAAGAAGAGTTCAAACTGTTTTACATATATTTGCTACTTTTATTTTTATTTTTATTTTTTTTCAGTTTTTCCAGACAAGGTCTCTTTGTGTAGCCTTGGCCTTCCTGGAACTTACTCTATAGACCTGGCTCACTTCAGACTCACAGAGATCCACCTGCCTCTGTCTCCCAAGTGCTGGGATTAAAGGCATATATCACCACAAACTGGCAATACACTTGCTACTTTTAAATCTCCACACAATAGAAAAAATTTTATCACTTTATCTTTACCCATGAAGAAACACAGCTATATAGACAGATGAAGCAGCTTGCCAAGGAAACACAGCTATAAAAACGGGCAAGTTTAAAAGCTCAAACAGCAAACTCTAGTTTCTTTTTGTGTGTTTCATCACTTTCCAGCACTGTGTGACCAGAAGAGAACACAATGTAGAATACTCTAAAATGTAATATCCAGGTACTAGGTGATTAACATACAAACAGAAAAATTAGTTCCCAGAATATTATTCCCTGGTGTATCCATAACAGATTTAATACAACCACTAAAACAGCCAAGCCAAGAAACTCAGCCCTGGAGGTCAGGCTAGGCTGGTGGCAAGCCAAGAAAAGGGCAAAGGAATGTTGAGCAGCAGAGTTGAGTGAGTTTGCATTGAGAGATTCTAAGGAGGAAGGACCAAAGCCTGGTCAAGGTTTACAGGTTGGGGCACAGATCACAGGGGTCAAAACAGGCCAGTGAGCAACAGGAAAGAATCTCATCCAAGGAAAGAATCATGAGACGTGTGTTCCATTTTTATCTGCCAAGATGATGAAGGTGGGCGTTCATTTACACAGGAATTTACGCGGGACCATAGAAAACAGAGGTTTCTGGGTCTGGGAAAAAACCAGTGGGTTTAAACAGCTGCTCTATTTGGATAATTTAATTAATTTTTAATCAAATATTCCCTAGTTTGAGAAGCTTTTCTAGACTGGGAAGACTGGCCAACAACATCTCTCCAGAGCAAGGTAGAGAAATGGCATAGAAAAGAGTGTAGAGAGTCCATACCTCCTGGAGATACCCGGTGTCCTATTATGAGTCTAGAAGCGAGAACTGGAGTTTTGCTCTTTAAAAGCCATGAGAGATTAAACAAGTAAGCTACCATCTGTAAAAAAAAAAATGAGGCAACATATTGAAAATAAATTTAAAAAATATTCACCAGACCAACCTCAAAGTTTCTTACTAAGTAGAATAGATTGATTCCTTAACTGAGTTTCTGCTTCATGCATACAAGAGGGATTTAAGAATTCACTGACATTTTTCAGCCCAAGCAGGTATCACTCTTGGAAGATTAATTTTGGTTTTAAGGTAGATATTCTTCTGATTGACACATCAATCTATGCACCTGCCTTCAGGATGGATCATTTGGAACTTGTGCTAAACTCACAAGTTAAGAGAGTTTCTCATTTTCTGGAGTGAGGTACAAAATCAGAGTAATAGAGGAGTTGTCGCAATATAAAATGAGTCTTCAAAGTCAATTCTTCATGTAGACATTCAGATTTCTTAACAGCTTGTGTTATTTATAAACATATGTTGGAAAGATTCTCAATTTTATAGCAGGATTTAGTTGAATACAGTCTATGATAGTCTACATGAGTACACTTCTGCAAAGAATCTGCTCAGTCAGAATATCCCCAACATTCTGAGGCTAAGAAGGAGAAATGAGGACTTAACAGCCACTGCCTACTCAGAGACTGTCAGCTAAGCACAAGCATTTGTCACTGAAATTTTCAGCCCCATTATTGAGAGCAAGCAAATGGTGTTTGTGTAAATACAGATATATAACACCGCAGAATGGACTAAGAGGAGAATAAAGGATGATCATATACAGCAGGGGTTCTTGAAGGTCTCACATCAGATATTCTGTGCCTGACTTCTCTAGGGAAACAGAGCATCACAACAGAATAAACTGTTCTGTATTCTTGTATGATTGTAACAGGTTTCTGCATTCAGCCTCCCTAGCAGCCAATCCTCTTGCAGCTGTGTGGATATGAAATTCTTCAGAGAGCTTCTCTTTCCCTAGTACTTCCAGCCAGTGTGAACGCTTTGATTTCCATGCTGTCAATTTTCTTGATATGTAAAAATAGGCAAAAATATTCATTGTTTTAGACTGAGTACAAGCTGGTACATTCTAATAAGGAACATGGCAGAGATATGTGGCTTTCTGTTTATTACGGTGGCTAACTGGCCCCTCTTGTGCTTCTCTATTACATGTGCTCTCCCAAATACCTGAGTGAACATTTGATCAAGGGAAAGTAGTAACAAAAGGCAGAAAATGACTGGATATCCATTTACATGTAGTCTCATTCTCTTTTAAGTCCTAGAAACAGTTGGATTTCAGTATTTGTAAACAACTAAAAATTCAACATCTGATAGTCCAGTGGCCACTGACAAGCTTGAAAATCCAAGCTCAAACTGTACTTTGCATCCTCAATTTTATAACCCTTCTACTCATTATCTCTCTGTCAAACTATATAGAAATGGACTGACTGAATTTCTTTTCATTTATTCCTCCAGCTCACTGTTTACCTTTTATTAGATACCGTTATTATGAGATGCAGTTGTATTAGTTTGTGTAGCTCTGGTTGACCAAATTTGGCAAAGAATGTAACATATTATATAAATATATTTTCTCCTTAATGAATTTTACAATTTAGGATGTTTTATAGTATTTTTTCCTCATGTGCTGTCTTATTTTGATTTCCTAGAACAAACACCACCATAATTGTAATGGATTAACACTGACTTATGTGGCTCCTGGCAAAGCTGAGACAATGTTTCTTTAGGATGTTTTCCCAAGAGTGGAACTATGAACACTTAGGTCTTCTCATTCACAGCTTCATGAGATGATGCCAAATTCCTTTCAAAAAAATGTTAGTAGTGAACTCTCTGTCTTGTGTGAGTTCTCATTATACATTGTCTTTGCCAAAACTTCATGTTTAGGGACTTGTTATATTTTGCCAATCTGGTGGGTGTTAAATGGTATCTCTTTGTGGTATCAACTGGAATTTCCCTCATTACAAAAGACAATGAAATGTTTTCATGTTATGAGTGGTTCACTGAAATGATCGTTTCTGAATATTACCAATGAGTACATTAAGGTACAGAATTGTGAGAGTTTAAATCCTGAATAACATTGATTTTAATACACTATGAACATTATGAATTGTTACTTCATAATATTGAGGGTGTGATGTTAACAGACACACAAAAATACTCTTTAGGCTTATCTACTTGTTATTTTCAAAATAAATTTTTGATATTCTTTGTTATATTTTGGTAACTCCATAAAGTGTGTACACTGTGTTTAAATCATATCTAAGTCCAATGGGAGCCTTCCACTCATTCAAGACCCCCACGTCCCTCTCTTAATTTCATGTTCTCTTCTTTTTTTAAGTACTTTTTATTTCTTTTTCAAATGACTCACTAGGTTCAATTAGTACTGCTAATACTAGGATTCATGCAGGGTCAACCACTGGAGTGTAGACAACTTATTATGTGCCACACCCCTGAGAACCCTGAACATTCCTCTCTCAGCTGCCATCTTTTAACAACGCAAAAATAACTCTTCCCATTTTAACAAGGCATATTTTATCATCCTGTCTAGAATTTACATTGCAAAGGTCAAAATAGGCAATAGATATAAAGTGAATTTGAAGGCTTTAAAAATACTTGCCAAGAAGCCACTAAAAAAATGTTACAGATTGTGTTGATACTTCCATTAATCTTGCTATATTGGAATATTTAAAGAGGAAATTTAAAAAGATATAGACACTTGGGGAACCATATTTCAAATCTTAATTTTGCCTTGACGGTAGATCCAATCTGCAAGTAAGAATTTAAAACATTGGGCCGGGCGGTGGTGGCGCACCCCTTTAATCCCAGCACTCAGGAGGCAGAGGCCGGTGGATCTCTGTGAGTTCGAGGCCAGCCTGGGCTACCAAGTGAGTTCCAGGAAAGGCGCAAAGCTACACAGAGAAACCCTGTCTTGAAAAACCAAAAAAAAAAAAGAATTTAAAACATGTTGGCAAAAGTGTGGAAAGAGGTCACTGCTTATATCCATTTTTGTTGGGAATGTAAGCTGTAGAGAAACTATGAGAACAGTTTGGGGGTTCCATTTAAGGTACTACAGTAGTATTAGTATACTACATATGACAGTACATTAATATTAATTACCCATATGGCCTTCGAAATAATCAAACTTACATTAGCTACAATGAGTTTCTTCATGTAGTATATATCATAGTTCCATGAAAATCAAAT
The DNA here is from genome assembly GCF_007827085.1 of Peromyscus californicus insignis. Lineage (NCBI taxonomy): Eukaryota > Metazoa > Chordata > Mammalia > Rodentia > Cricetidae > Peromyscus > Peromyscus californicus. The sequence goes on from NW_026294458.1 coordinate 67,640,573, forward strand.
GAAACAGGTTTTATAGCCATCCACGTTTTTATGTTTCTATAACACATGATGTGGAAATGAGACAGAACAGTTTTATCATTAATTAAATTACCAAGAGACTTTTTGGTGAGTTTGCTAACTTTATACTATACATATTTTGAAATTAAATATGCTGTATGCTTTTTAAACTGCATATAGTAAATTGTGTACAAGTTCCCTAAGGAAGATAAAACTCATTTTAATTAGTTAACTCATAAAATTGTGAGTTTAACATTAGTTAGCTGACCATTTAAATGTGTTTTACTACTGTAAGTTTTGAGCTAGAACTATACCTTGTTCATTGCTTAAATATTTTCCTTAAAGAATCCAATACTTCAAAATAGACTTTTATATTCAGGGTATATGCCAGTCCTCAAGCCTGAACTATGTTAATGTTGAGAAACAATGCTGCACACCTCATACCAGCAAAAATGTCCTCATATCCATGAAGAGATGCTGATTGGATCCTAACAGTCGGCCCATACCATACCACTGGCATCATTCATTACTATAAACTTGCCAACGGCGTTGTAGGTGGTTAGACATGGGAACAGCCACATCTCTCCATCCCCCTCTCTTTCATTGCCTTACTTCTTTTGGCCTGTGTGGTTGTATTTATGGTATTTATATATTTTGTAATACTTTATATTCAAATAGAGGTTAAAAGCAACATCCCTCATGAAAGAGGCTAGAGACAAACGTAGGATTCTTCCCAGAACCATGGAAGTTTTAGATAAGACGACTAGGTTTCATTTTCAGTACATTTTTTTTTATTTTTTCAAGGCAGGGTTTTTCAGTGTAGTTTTGGTGCCTGTCCTAGATCACGCTCTGTAGGCCAGCCTGGCCTCAAACTCACAGACATCCGCCTGGCTCTGCCTCCCAAGTGCTGGATTAAAGGCGTGCACCACCGCTGCCTGGCTCATTACATATTTTGTAACTATCTCTTTTGCACAGACTTACTTCACTCAAAGGCAGCTTCCAACATAAAAGGTATCATGTTCAGCAATAGTGATTATTCAATTGGTAGCTAAATTTATGCATTTTAATAAGAACGATTATTTCATATCAAAATTAATTACTTATGAAGCCATAAAAAAGCAGTAAAACACAAATATGCATTATATACACTGACCTTCATATTTTCACTTGATTAAAGAATTTCATTTATTTGGATGTGGTTAATGGATTCTGTCAGGTAAAATTAAGTTCCTAGGTTTTAGATTTTATCATTTTGATAAAAGAATCTCAGGTATTATGCAAAGAAAAATACAGATAGGAGTATTATGCTTCATTCTTGAAGGAAAGACTCTCTGCCACTCAAATTAGTTTATTATATTATAGAATAAGTTGAAGTTGTATAATTCTGTTTCTTTATTAACTGTGTGCACTCACATCTGCATTGAATCTATGTATTGAAAAAGACTGTCTAACAATTGTTGGGGAAATGTTACTCCATTGTTTGTTTGCTCATGGGACTTTTTCTTCTGAGAATGACTCACTATAGCCATTGGAACAACCATAGGTAAAAATCACCTGGGGATGGAGCCCACTTCTCTTGCTTTGGGGAATCTTTCTTTGACCATGGGCATGATCCAGGCCAGGCTCTTAGAAACTTCTCCATTTCTGAATGAGAAGCTCCAAGGAGAAAAACATTCAATAGTCCTATGCAGCTATAAGGCATATGAACCACAAAAATAATTTTCCCAGAAAGATATCCTCAATGACAAAATATTAGTATCTTTCTATTGGGTAGGTGAGGTTACCAAAACCTGTCTAATTAGATCTGAAACCAGATCAATAGGAGAGAATCCATGCCTTGTACTGTGAACCTAGACAACATCCTGTGCTTAGAGAAGTCATAAACCCTAGAGTCGATCACACTACTGCCACTTTACTATAGCAATATAATTTCTAACTGTATTATACTTACTTTTATACCTACATATAAGTGTAGTTCTCACTTCTCATCAAATAAACTTCTTTTTGCAACAGATACTGACTATTTGAGAGTTCTAAAACTGATGAAAATGCATGGAACAAATGCATGGCTCTGTGGTGTGAAACCTGGATTGATACACCTACAATGCAATCACTGCTTCCAAATAATCACTTGACACAGTATGTGAAATAAACACAGTGTTAGTTATTACCAAGTTTGATGACTATTGAGTTAATCATGTGTATTATAGGTCTGTTTAGTGTATTCCCTCGACATTTATAACAGGTGCATATTTTTAATTTAAGGCTGAAGGAAAGTCACAGAAGATGGGCAGAAAGGTTGTAAGAACCAGAGGACCACAATGCCTGTTGTAGATAGCATCTTCAAGACAGAACAGATAAACCATACCCTGAAAACCTCAACAATGTTCCCAAACAAGAGTTGCACAATGGAAATACAAGTTGCTGTACTGACATGGATAGAAGAAATTTCATGAGGCCCTACCCCTATATAAAGAGATACAGAACATTAATGGCTGCTGACCGAGGGAGTATTAGTTTTCTCCAGGGATAAGTCCCTTGATATGCTTTTCTAATCCCAAATGGTCAGCCCCTAAGCACATCTATATACAATAACTTTAAATGGATCCAGTAGGTTATATATACAAATGATAAGACATACACTGTAACAATAATTAAATAAGAGCTCATGAATATGAGAAAGAGTGGGGTCATGGGAAGAGCTGAAATGATAAAAGGGAAGATGGAAATGATAAATACAGTATTCATTTATGAAATATTCAAATATAAAAATCAAGAATAATAAGAGGAAAGCAGTAAGTTTTCTTTTCTGTGGTATTGCTATCCCCAATGGTGGAACAATTAAACTTCTCATATAAACTAAAATATTACAGTAAGATAAACAAATATTATTGCTATCATGGAAGATTTCATTAATCTTAGGATCTTTTGGTCCTTTAAATGACTAAAGGAAAGCACAGTTGGATTTTCACTAGGTATTAATCCTGAGTTTGATCAATTCAGAATAGTTTGTTAAAAGTTATATTTTAAAGCTGGTATGGAGTCAGTTTCCACTCTTCACAGCAGAGGAAGCATTTGAATGACACATGTGGCCTCAGGATGTCTCCTTGAACAGGAAGTGGCAATTCCCGTCACTTGATACACCCTGTTGCCAGTTACAGCCTGCCACTCTGCCTAGTTTATGGCTTCCTTTTCACTTACCAGCAGCTTTACATCCAATAATAATCATTGTAAAGGATGACTGCCCAAGGAACTTTATTCAAAAGGAAACTCACATTGCATTGGAAGCATTAAAGTCAGAACATGGAAAGTCCATGTTTTTCCTGCTTTGCATTTTTACATAACAAGTAATATTAACACACATCATCATGATTGCTCTATTCAAGAGAGCTATGAACCAGAAGTGATATACATGTCCACAAACAACCTAGTGGTGTGATCATTGCTCAGGTGTTGGTAAGGGGGAAAGCCACTGGGAGAGATCTTCAAAACAACCCCTAGATTTTATTGTATTCTATTCTAATAACTCTCAATGCAAATAAAGTTACGTTTAAGAGAAACCAGGTTACACTATCAGATACCTACCATTTTATAATGACTTTCGAACAAATGTACTTATAATTAGTGCCTTGGTGTTTCTATTATGATAGACACCATGATCAAAAGCATCTTAAGGAAGAAAGGGCTTGTTTTGTCTTGCTCTTATCTGCTCAGGTCATACTCCATCACTGAAGGAAGTCAGGACAAGAACTAGAGGCAGGAACTGATATAGAAGGCACAGAGGAATGATGCTTATTGGTTTGCTCATCATGTCTTGCTCAGCCTGCTGTATTATACAGTTCAGTACCACCTGGTCAGGTATAGCACCACTCACAGTGAGCTGGGCCCTCCCACATCAATCATTAATAAAGAAAATGCCCCAAACGTGCCTACATGCCAGTATTCAGGGGACGTTTTCTTCATGGAAGTTTTCTCCTCTCAGATGACTCTAGCATATGTCAAGTTGATAAAAAAAATCTAGACAGCAAATTAGACATGAGTTTTCAGAATTTTCTAACTGGATGTGTGTTTATATTATATTATAAAAACAGAAAACAACTGAAAGTGTTTAAAATAGCATTTGAAAACTGATGAAGACATCTATAAAGTTTATTTCCATGGAAAAAAAGGATAATAATTTTGATGCAGACATTTTATTTAGGACTAAGTGTTCCAAAGTCTCTCACTCTTTGCACATTGTCCAGCTGTGAGTCTCTGTATTTGTTCCCATCTATTGAAGGAAGAAGCTTCTCAGACAATGGCTAAGCAAGACACTGATCTATGAGTGTAGCAGAATATTGTTAGGAGTCATTTTATTACCATGTACCCTTAGCAGAACAATAGTATTTGGTTTTCCCTTAGGTTCACACTCTATGTAGTCTCAGGTTCTTGGCCACCCACATATTGTTGGAGCTGGATTCCATCTCATGAAGAGGGCATTAAATCCAATCAGATACTAGTTTTTTACTCCCACAAGCTTTGTGTTACTATTGCCCTAGAGCCAAAGAGGACAGAGGACACTAAGGAAACAAGGCCTTTTACAAACTGTAGATCCAACACACACAAGCTCACAGAGACTATCACACATGCACAGAGCCTGTATGTGTCTGGGCCACAAGTGGCCCAGGTGCTGAGAGGGGAAATGGACACAATCCTGTGTCATTAGCCAAAATGTTACCTTCTGTGGATAAGTGCTCATAAGTGAAAAAATAGTTTCTCCGGCCATCTCGTTTGGTGCACAAACCACTCTTAAAAGCAGGCCCCTTGCTCAGCAATATGTGACCAACAGGAAGTTAACTCAGTGACATTTTTGGAAGATTATATGGGATTCAGTGTAACAACAAAGAGAAATGTTATGACTTCACAGTTTAGTCGGCTATGAAGCATTCACTGAAATCGGTATGATAACCTAGAAGGACATCCCTCTGCAATCATAGGTTCCTGGAAACTACTCTATTCTTAAACATTGTTTGATCATAGACTAAAATTTCTTTTATAATTTATACTAGTTTTTTTTTATTTTTTAGACTATAATGTAATTACAGTAATTCTTCCTAGAAACCTTCCCATATAACCTCACATGCACGCCTTCAAATCCTCAGCCTCTTTCACTAATAGTTATTGCATACATAGGGAAGAATGGAGAGAGGGTAAATCCAATAGACGAAGGTAGATAGATAAAAAGAACAATAAAGATGCCTTTAAAAATCACCAAACAACCATAGAATTAACTATTTACTTAAGAAAAAATTGTAGTACATGTAATTATGGGTACACATGTACATATACATATGCCTCATTAAACATACAGTTTAAATGAAGTCTTCTCATCTGGGTTGATGGTGCTCCCTCCAAGAGCCAAAGTCCACCCAGTAAACCCAATAGCAGACTTGAGTTATTTGACAAGACTGTTGAAAAAACTCCCCCAAAATGCAGGCTATTGCTCTGCCCTTGGTTACCCACAGGTGGAAGGTAAGTCCCTGTTGCTGAAGACATCCTCTTGATGAAGACATCCTCTTGCTGAAGAAACTATGTACTGCAGGTCCTAAGTTGGACCTGACCTAATTACCCCTCCCCGAGGACTAGCTTTCATGGTAGCAGATGGCTCTATGAAAGCTTCCAAAAGAGGGATGAAACCACCCAACTATGATATCTTTGAATCGTATATAGTCCAATTGCTAGAATAATAGAAGGAGTTAATGTTGGAAATGCTCATATATCCCTTTGGAAATACATACTTAAATAAATTTCTTTTAAAATGTACCTCCTTTTCAAGTCACCTGTTGTTTCCCAGTTTGTGGGAAAATTTTTAAAAATGAGAAAGACTTTTGTGACTTTGAAAATAACTGGGGTGCATGGTTCACTACTTGGTCACAGAAATGGCATCTGAAAATAAAACTTCCATCTGAACTGATTTTCTGCTAACAAATAAATTAATGGTAAGTGGATAAAGATTATTTATTTATTTATTTATTTAATAGCCCAGCTGCAGTTTGCCCTCCCTCTTCTCCTCCCAGTTCCTCCAGCAACCCCCATCTGTACCCTTGCCCCAATCCACTCCTCCTGATTTGGGTTTAGGAAAAGGCAGGTCTCCCAGAGACAGCAACAAAACATGGCATATCAAGTTGCATTAAGACTAAGCACCTCCCCGTGTATTAAGGCTGGGCAAGGTGACCCAGTATGAGGATCAGGGTCCCAAAAGCCAGTAAAAGAGTTAGAGACAGTCCCTGCTCCCACTGTTAGGAGTCACACAAGAAGACCAAGCTACACAAGTGTCACGTATATGCAGAGAGCTTCGGTCAGTCCCATGCAGGTTCCCTGGTTGTTGGTTCAGTCTCTGTGAGCCCCTATGAGCTCAGGTTAGTTGATTCTTGTGGTGTCCTTGACCACTATGGTTCCTAAACTCCTTTCTCCCTGCCTTCTGCAGGATTCCCAGAGTTCTGTCTAATATTTGGCTGTGAATCTCTACATGTGTTTCCACCAGCTGCTGAATGAAGTCTCTCTGAAGGCAATTGGTCTAGGCACCAATCTATGAGTATATTAGAATATCCTTAGGCATCATTATATTGACTTTTTTCCCCTCCAGTCTTGTTAGGTTCTATCCCAGGTCTTTGGGTCATCCAGCCTGTGGATCTTAGTGCTCCAGGCAGTGTCAGGGGTGGGCTCACTCTCCTGCCACGGGTTTTAGAATAGACTGGTTATTGGTTGGCCATTTTCCCAATTTCTAAGCCACTCTTTTTCCAGTACATCTCATAGATAGGACAGACTGTAGGTCAAAGGTTACGTGTATGGGTTTATTTCTTTATGTCTCACCTACAATATTAAAACAACCTAAGAGATGTTTTCTTTTATTTCTAGCAGTTGTAACATTTATTTAATGGGTAAATATATGTATCATTTTTATTTTAAAATAAATATAAATGACTAAACAACACAGAACATTTTAGATCGTGAGTTATATGCACATCATCATCATTCACTTTTAGTGTATTTAACAAGGTACAATGTTATAATTCACAATTAATATAAACTTTGGGCAATCAAATAGAGGCAGTGCCTGTCCTTTAAAGCTTTGGCATCAGATATAGAGAAAAAGAGGCGGAATGAGCAAATTGTCAATTTCACTTTATTTTCAGGCTTCTCCATCAGTGCCATCGCATATTAGCTAGACGATTCTGCTACCAGGGGTACTAGAAAATGGATGTTGTAGCATCAGTGTGCTCCTCTGGATGTTCTCTTTAAAGGAAGGAAATTGAGAATGTTAGAGTTTGAGCTATTGCTCTGTCTCTTTCCTCTGTACACAACCCCTGCATTCTCTCTATCACTTGTGAAAGCCTGTAGCTTTCCGTTCTTTTGTTTCAACTATGCTGAAGAATTTTGCCTATAGGTGTGTGAAAATTTGAGAATATGTGGCTTGGCACATGGGCTGTGGTTATAGAAATTTAGAAAGGTAGCTTATCTATTGATAATATTTATCAATATCCTTCAAAATTTCTGACATCTAGCACCACCATTTATATATCTAGCTTCAAAATATCCCACTTCTAAGTACAAACCACAAATCATAAAATGGTACACTAGGTACCTTAGTCAACTCACTCTCAGGCCACAGAGAGGGATGTTTCATTGTACCATCACTTGGTACCAGTTTATTGTTTTCTTGCCCTGTAGGTCGGTTTTTCCTGCTCATTTAGCCCTGGTAGCCTGTGCTTCTGCTAATTTTCCTTGCCAAAAGCCTTCACTGTGGTTTGCTGGCCTTCAAGTGCAGCCCCGTCCCCTGGATAGAATTCGACAGTTGTCTTCCCAACTGTGAAGTCCACACAGGTTATGAAGTATCGAGAATCTCTAATATAAAATGAAGCAGTGCGTTCTCTTTCTCCTATGTCCCCTCAAGTCTCTTATTTTCTTCTTCCCTCTATAGTTACTTAGAAACAACCAAACACCCCTAAACAAATAACCAGAAAATACTAAAAGAAAGCTCTGGTATGGTGATATTGTGTTCCCCAAAATATTGTGCACCCTAATAAACTTATCTAGGGTCAGAGAACAGAACAGCCACTAGATATAGAGGCCAGAAAATGGTAGCACACACGCCTTTAATCCTATCACTTGGGAGACAGAGATCTCTGTGAGTTTAAAGCCACACTGGAAACAGCCAGGCATGGTGACTCACGCCTTTATTCCCAGGAAGTGAGCCTTTAATCCCAGGAAGTGATGGCAGAAAGCAGAAAGGTATATAAGGCATGAAGACCAGGAACTAGGGCAGGTTAAGCTTTTAGGCTTTTGAGCAACAGTTCAGCTGAGATCTATTTGGATATGAGGACTCAGAGGTTTCCAGTCTGAGGAAACAGGATAGGCTGAGGAACTGACAAGGTGAGGTGGCTGTGGCTTGTTCTGCTTCTCTGATCTTCCAGCATTCACCCCAATACCCAGCTCCAGGTTTATTCTTATTAATAAGACTATTTAAGATTCCTGCTACACTCTGGTTCATTATAGAACAAAGAGAATATGCATATTTTCAAAACCCAGTTTCATATCCAACCCAGGCTGACAATGACACAGCATAGTAACAAAATCATTCAGACAAGATCTCACAAGATGAATCCTCCTTTCTCTCCCTCCCTCCCTCCCTCCCTCCCTCCTTCCCTCCCTCCCTCCCTCCCTGCCTCTCTCTCTCTCTCTCTCTCTCTCTCTCTCTCTCTCTCTCTCTCTCTCTCTCTCTCTTTCCTTTCTTTAATGATGACCTGAGAGGAAACACTAGGGACTCATTTGGAGTGACATGTATTATCAAAAATGAATAAGAGATCTTTAAGAGTCCTTGTAAATGAAAATGTCTCTTCTTGAGGAAAATAATGTTTTTGTATCTGTATTTTTTAAGGTATTTCTAATCATTATCAAAAGCAGAAATTCTGTCCCTTTGCTGTCAGTGGGTCCTATGAAGGTTCTATCTTACTACAGTGGAATGTGTGTGTAGAAGTCACTGTGGGCAGTTGTAGGCACCAAGAAAGACACAGGATTTAGGGAAAATTACAAGAAATGTCTACTTCAAAGTGAAAAATTAAAGAATTATAACATAACTTCATGTTGTATTTTTCACATTCAATTTAACAGTTTAATAATTTTATTTTAATTAAATAGATGAAAATTTATTATGACTAAAAGCAGAAAGTGACATTTCTAAATTATTAGCAATTCTGCATGAGAAAGTTTGCTTTTAATTCACTTGCTAATTAAGATTTATAAAGTTGGTACTACTGAAACATGAAATTTGAAAAATAATTACACAGTATTAAATAGTTCATGTTTATTCAAAACTAAAATATTATTTCTAAGAATTTAATAATAAACATAAAGCCACTGAATTACATAAATTATACTAAAATATTAGTATTATTTTAGTAGCTCCTTTTTACAACTTAAAGAAACAACAACATCTACCATTGATAAGCTTTGTTTTGAACCAGAAAGACACATATTAATCTTTTCATAACATTTTACACTATTTCTATCTCTCTCCCACAAAGACCCCCATGCCCCTACAAAGAAAGGCTTTTGTTAGGGACAAGAGAACATACACACACACACACACACACACATACACACACACACACACGTATCTTTGTATGTAATAAATAATTTATTATTACTTTCTTAATGACATTTAATGGGTATTTTATACTTTAATTGGAGAGAATTCTTAACATAACTTTCCAATCACCTACCTTTTTCTATTTAAACACAAACTATTGTGAATTGGCTAATATGAGAGCAATGGATCTGGAGTGCAGAGTTGCATGTTCAGTGACCAAAGAACAGAAGAGAGAGCCAAGTAATCCTGAGCTACTACAACCACAATCTTTGCTTTTGTGGATTTAAATAAATCTCCTCTAAGTCTTGAGGGTAGAGTAGCAATCTCATGTCTATGTTGTCTCCCCATTAATGGTGCTTCCACCAAGAAAGCACAGAACATCTGCTGAAGCACAGATTCCAAGATCTGGAAGACTTAGATAAAGTATATCCTAGATGAGGTAACAGAATGTGACTGCAGGACTAGGGAATAGGGCAGAGGTAGAAAGTTCAGATGCCCAGGACAGGCTCTGTCCTGCAGCTTTAAGGGATCATCAGATTTGACTCATGGAAGAAACAACATCTATCATTGATAAGTTTGTTTTGAGCCAGAGACATGGAATAACATCTTTTCTTAACAATTTACACTATTTCATTTTCTCTCCCTCTCCTCCCACCTAAAAAGAAAGGTTTTTATTAGGGACAGGAAAACACACACACACACACACACACACACACACACACACACGAGAGAGAGAGAGAGAGAGAGAGAGAGAGAGAGAGAGAGAGAGAGAGAGAGAGAGAGGAGAGAGTCATACACAGCAAGGCACACACGGAGAAAGAGTGTCTGAAAAGCAGAGAGAATACTTGGGAAGATCCTATTATTCCTTGAGGGTTGGGGCTCTTTAGGGTTTTTCCCCAGTTTAGGGTTGGTCATTTTGAACAAAGATGCTGGGGGGGACAATATTTGGTGTAAAAAGAATTCCTGCTTTGGTCTTAAATTTTTCGGATTGGTCCAGGCTGGGCAGGGGAGGCTCTACTGGCCAGAGTAAAAGTTCTTCAGGTCTTTGTTTTAATCTGTCAGGCTTTTGGGTCAGGTCAAAGAAGGTGAAGAAGAAGGCAGCCATTTTGGAATTTTACCACATTTTTATTGTATTAGGGATTTATAGATACATATGTTCTAACTGTTTCTGGGCTGTTTAAATGAGTGACATAAAAGGGGCAGCACTTAAAGAGCTTCTGAGGAGGGTGAGTGTAAGACAACATGATAAAACATAAGACGGCCCTGTGATGATGACATACATACTTGACATCCTATGTGAATGAGGCAGGATCTGTAACAGGTTTCAATGGCACTGTTCAGAGAATTTAAACCTTCCTTCCTATGAAATTGTTTGTTTGTTTTTAACTAAAGAATGCAAATGTGGCTGTGAGTACTTCATAAATTCTAACTGAAAACCAGGCATTTACAACCCCAGTCACACACACACACAGAGACACACACACAGACACACACACACACACATACACACACACATACACACATACATACACACACACACACATACACACACACATACACACATACATACACACACACACATACACGCACACACACTGATTCCTGAAACTTAGGATTGGGAGTTATATTGTAGATATATCTAATGGGACTGGGCTCCACAACTCTGTATTTTGATTGGTTGTGGCTTTCTTTTATGGACTCTACCTGTTACAGAGAGAAGTTTTCTTGATGAGGGATGATGACTACACTTGTCTGTGGTATAAGGACAAATATTCAGAATAAGCTCATAATGCCTCACCCAACACAAAGAACTACAGGCGACTAAGGAAGGCTGAGAGTGGGAGAAATCGTCTTCCCCAGGGAAGAGCACATAAATTGATTATATGATTATATAGTATCAAATGATCAGCACCCAAAACATATATATATATATGCATATACAAGTAACATTATTTAGAAATACATATTTACGTGTCTCTGTGTGTGCAATAACAATAAAAAATGAAGCTGTGAATTTGAAAGACAGCAAGGAGGGTAAAAGAGAGAGTTTGAAGGGAGTAAAAGGAAAGAGAAAATGATGAAAACATAATCTCAAAAAATAATTAAAAACAATGGAATAAAAATTTAAAAAGTTATAAATGAAATATCCTTTTAAACAAATATATTGGTTAAATGACCAAACACGTTGGTCACTGGTAGTATGCTTTGGTCTAATGTTTCATACACACATACACACACACACACACACACACACACACACACACACACACACACACCTTCCCTTTTGAGTTTTAAGAATAGAGTAACCTATTCTCATATCTTTCACATCTGTTTAATATGGAGAATGTAGTTTTATACCAGGGCACTTTCTTAGAATTCAGGCAGTGATAGGTTCAATAAAATAAATAAATAATAATCAAAATAAAAGTAGACAGATGCTGTAGATGATAGACTGATAAGTAAAACACTGATGGCCAATAGCCAGGCAGGAAGTATAGGCAGGACAAAGAGAGAAGAGAAGTCTGGGAAGTGAAAGGCTGAGGCAGAGAGATGCTGCCAGCCACTGCGATGACGAGCAGGGTGTAAAAAGTACCGGTAAGCCATGAGTCACGTGGCAAGGTATAGATTAATAGAAATGGGCTGAGTTTAAGTATAAGACCTACACAGTGGTAGGCCTGAACTAATGGCCAAGCAGTTTAATTAACATGAGCTTCTGAGTGATTATTTTATAAGTAGTTGTGGGATCCGTGGGGCTAGGCAGGACTGGAGAAAACTCCAGCTACAGACAAATGGTTAAAACAAGCACATATGACTTTAAACATATGAACATTGATTATATAAAAGTAAGTTTTACATATGAAAAATAAAGAATTATTTAATAAAAGCACTTTTGAGATTATATATACTGGAAGTCATTATGCAAATTTGGAATGTAGAAGTGAACAAAAACCCTTGTGAATGTCATGTTTAATCAAGAATTTACATTTAAAACAAGAATGATTAAATATGTTATTATTAAATAAAATATTTTATAGAAAGAGAAAATGAAATAAATAAGAAAATGAAAAGAATATGTACATGTATTGAAATATCACACTGTGCCCTATATATGTATAATCATTATATGCCAATAAAACTAAAAATTGAGAATAAAATGTGACTCAAAATTTCCTTTAAAAAGTTAATGCAATGCCAATTTAGATAAAATATAATCATTGTAATATACCATCAGTAAAAACTTAACAAAATTATTTATATTATTATTATTTTGAAGACTCATACGGATTTCACACACATAGCATATCTTATCTCAGACAAGCCACATTTCAAAGTGACTGATGGACATTTCTAGCTTTTGGACACCATTCTGAACAGTGTTTCCCTTACTCCACATCCTCTCCAACATAGGCTGTCATCAGTGTTTTTGATCTTAGCTTTTCTGACAGGTATAAGATGGTATCTCAGAGTCATTTTGATTTGCATTTCCCTGATGGCTAAAGATGTTCAGCAATTCCTTAAATGTCTTGACCATTTGAGATTCTTCTGTTGAGAATTCTCTGTTTAGATCTCTACACCGCCCCCCCCCCCCAGAGAAACTAGGTAACAAGGAGGACCTTAAGAGGGACATGTATGGATTGCCCTAGGAAGAGGAAATAGACAGTATCTCTTGGGTAAACTGGGAGAGGCAAGTAGAAGAGAGAGGATGGGAGATGAGAGCACGAGGGATCGATTGTCTGAGTTGGGGGAGAGATGGAGAGGGAGAGGAATGAAAGAGATACCTTGATAGAGGGAGCCATTATGGGGTTAGGGAGAAACCTGGTGCTAGGGAAGTTCCCAGGAATCCACAAGGATGAACCCAGCTAACACTCCTAGCAATAGTGGATAGGGTCCCTGAACTGGCCTTCTCCTACAGTCATCAGATCGATGACTATCCTAATTGTCATCATAGGACCTTCATCCAGTAACTGATGAAAGCAAGTGCAGAGATCCACAGCTAAGCACTGATGGGAATATTATTCTGTATGCTGTGAATGTGTGTTGCTCTGATTTGGTTGATAAATAAATGCTGATTGGCCAGTAGCCAGGCAAGAAGTATAGTATAAGCAGGATAAGCAGGGAGAATTCTGGGAGAGGAAGGCTGAGTGAAAAGACACCAGCCGGCTGTCCAGGGAACAGCATGTAATGGCACACAAGTAAAGCTACAGAAAACGTGATGACATATAAATCAACAGAAATGGGCCGAGTTTAAGTGTAAGAGGTAGTCACGAGTTAGCCTAACAGCTGAGCAGTTTTAATTAATAAAAGCCTCTGTGTGTTTACTTGAAAGAGGTGAGTGGGAGAGATCTGTCCAGACCACTGGCAGGCTGGGACACAGGAAATCTTTCAGCTACAAAGCACTGCTCAGGGCCCCTGGAGTCAAGTTGAAGTGAGGGAGGAGGGATTACAAGAGCAAGGGAGGTCAAGATTATGATGGGGAAAATCACAGAGACAGCTGATCTGAGCTAGTGGGAGCACATGGACTGTAGATGGACAGCTGGGAAACCTGCACGGGACCGAACTAGGCCATCTGAATATGAGTGAGAGTTGTGTGGCTTGAGCCATTTGTGGGGCCCCTGGTAGTGGGACCAGAATTTATCCCTGGTGCATGAACTGGCTTTTTGGAGTCTATTCCCTATGGAGAACCTTGCTGAGCCTGGATACAGGGGGGTGGGGCTTGGTCCTGCCTCAACTTGATATGCCAGACTTTGTTTACTCCCCTGGGAGGCCTTACTCCCTCTGAGGAGTGGATGAGGGGTTGGGTGTTGGCAAGGTGCCGGGTGAGCAGGAGGTGGAGAAGGAGGGGGAACTATGGTTGATATGTGAAGTGAAAAAAAAAAGGGACATACAAAAAAATACCCAAGTTAAATAATAAATACTCATGGAACAAACCCTGGGCCTTAGAGGTGATGAGGGGCAGACAGCTCAGACTTCTCCTTTAAAAATAATTTTACAGAGGTGTTGTAATACATAAAACAATCTCCACATTCAGTGTGCAAAATTCATCAGGGCTATATTAATATGCATTGTATAATCATTACCATAATCTAATTTCTGAGCATTTTTATCACCTCCAAAAGAAACCTTCTGTCTGTTAGTGGTTTCTCCCAATTGCCCTTCCAAAGTTCCTTACTGCAAGACAGAGACAACTTTAATCAATATTCGTTTTTAGGATTTCTCTATTCTGGGAGATTTTATACAAAAAATACAACACATCAAAAGCAACTTTAATTGTCTTATTTGAATTAATAGGTTTCTCAAGGCTTATCCTTGTCATAGTATATATCACTAGTTCATTTATTTTTGTTGGCACATAATATTCCATTTTATAAACATAGAATATTTCATTATTTACTGATAGATACAAGTTGCTTCCTTAGGAATACTTTCATGCAGTTTTCACACATGGTACTGCAGGCATGCACATAAAATTCCTGTTGGATATATGCTTTATTGGTTTTTCGGCCATATATCTGGAAGTAGTTATTTTTGGCTCATACATAAACATTATGTTTATGACTTTGTAGAAATGCCCAATTTTATTCTAAGTATGACTGCCCTGCCTCAATGTATTGAGGTCCATGACACCTTCACACCATCCTGTCACTTATTAAATGATGTAAATGGGCCTAGAATCCTTGTGGTTTCCCTATTTACCACTGAAGCTGGGATTGACAATGAATTGATCTGTGTTCCAATGTCAAATTCACTCTTGACCTTCATGGAGTAAGATAAGTGGTCTAACCTCAGTTACTTAGTTTGAAATTAGTAGATGCTTGAATGTTACCTAGCACAATTACCCCACTTTCAGTCCCTGAGAATAGGGACTGTGAAACACAGACATGTTATAGACAAACCTTTCTAACACAGGAAATTATGGATAATTGTGCTCTGGAGAACGTATCTTGGTTTTAGGATGTTTTCGGTGGTCATTAATTCATGCTGTAACTATGCTCATCCCTTTACAATGCAAACATCACCTCCAAGTACAGCCATAGTTTCCAACACCTGACTCATCTTCCGCGGCAATCTCTCTGTGCACTGAGGAATTATTCTAAGCATCATGGTTTCCTTTACCTTGTGGGAAATGTGGGAAAGGATCCTTTTAAGGTGTCCTTAAGGTATCAAATAAGGATGTGTTGGGTCATGGGAATACGGTGAATTTATTACATTCTTAGTCATAGTGAGGGAATCATGCCCCAAATGACTTCTTATGGGAAGTGGTTACCCAGTGCAATGTGACATAATGCCACAGAGAGGGGATTAGATGATTAACACAAAAACCGTGTGTGAAGCATAAATTCCAGACTGTGACTCACTTTTCTGCAAGAACCCATGAACTAGTGGAGGAATTTGATCTGAAATTAACCTTTTAGTGTAAACATAGATTATCCATCTCCAATATAAAGCATCTCAGCAAAAACACGTGTTAATTCTAGGCAGAACACACCCTTGCAATCTCAGAACTTGGGCAGGGGAGACAATCAGTTATCTGTAGCTTGCTGGCTGACCTGTCACACTGAATTGAATTATAGGTTCAGTGAGAAACCCAGTCTCAAAAATAACAAATACTATACCTGTCCTCCAAAAGCCCCCAGAATCAAGTGCTTGCCACACAAGCATATCCACCCACAGGTAGGTATGCACATACATATCAACACCTACATGCACACACATCCAGACATCTGCCTTTTGTATTAATATATGATTATTATAAAATCAAGAAAATGTATTTTTCTTTTGGATAATTGTACATTATACACATATACAGATATATAAATTCCGTATAATTGCATCTTAGAGTGTGTACAAGATTTGAAATGATGTATTAGTTATTTATGATAAATTGTGCTGTGGTTTTAAGCAGCTGGATTCTGCTGTAGAAGTGCGGAATGATGGACGTTTGTGGTCCAAGGTTTCCCCCTGGTGGCCATGTCATCATCAACAAACCAGGACAGTAGATGGAGAAAGTGCTTTTCTGAAGCTGTGTTCACAAGTAACTTTAAAATAAAAGCACAGTGGTAGCGGACTTGGGGGAGCAATGTGCTGTAGTACCCAAGGCATCTTGTCATCAGAACTACCTGTGACTTGTTAAGACAATATGTTTCTCTTCCCGTTGGAGGAGGTACTAATGATATGGCCTCATAAGAAATCCTAAAACAGTTGTTCAAGATGCTGTTCGCCAGTTCTTGGTTGTTTTCCAAATGAATATGACAACAAATATTCTAATTAAATTAAAGTCAGGATCTCAAAAAGTCTGTGTTTTGTGATGTAATTTGTCTTTATGAAATTAATATGAGTCATTTTATCCCATTGTTGCCAGAGAAGTAGTTATCAACTTAAATTCTGTACTTCTGTGAAAAAAAAAGATTCAACAAATATTATCATTATTTTAAAGCATGGCGTTGAGGAATGATGTCATCTGGAAAGCATAAAGGCTCTTTAAGGTCTGCTCCAAAGCCCTTAAAAAAGCCTTTAACAAACTTCTTATAGGTTCACAGTACAAGAATTTGAAAGAATCTTTGATGTTTGAACTTTTGGTGGCTGGATAAGAATCGTGATAAGAAGATTAAAAAAGAAACCTGTTTCATTTGCTCAAGGATCTCACCACTCCTCTCTTTGGAGGATGGCAGGTGACTGCCACTCACATTAAGTAGCACAGTCAGTGAAGAATGGGACAAAACGTTATCCATTCACTGTTGTCTACCTAGAGGATATTCATGCAGTATACATTTTGCTAAAAATGATCACTGAAAATAAAGGACATGTAAAACCTTACTTTTTTTTGCCATTGACAGAATTTAAAATCAGGGATAATTTGATGAATTCTAGGAGTAAAATGGATGCTAAGTATTATGTTATCTATATTCATTTTTTTAAACTTACAACTTAGGAAATACCCTGGGTTATTTTAAATCAGATGAACTGAAGTGGAGCCACTAATAGGGTGTGTATCCTAATTCAACCTTCCTGTACCTGCATCCAGACTGTCCTTAATGCCTTTTCTCCATGTGTGCATTGATAAAAACCTCCAGTCTCAAGTTCTCTCTCTCTCTATCCCTCTCCTCCCTCTCCCTCTCCCTCTCTCTCTCTCTCTCTCTCTCTCTCTCTCTCTCTCTCTCTCTCTCTCTCTCTCTCTCTCTCCTCCTCAGTACTTTTACTGAAGGCTATCTTCATCCATGTTTAACTATATGCTAACTTCTAAAAGAACAAAACACAACTGAACCTTCCCCCTTGAGTAGACATCCTTAACAGCACTGACCTCTTTTCACACCCTCTTTAGCCCTGCTATGACTTCTCTCCCCACTGCTATGTCTTCTCTGTCATGATAGATTGCATCACTCTGGAACTTTAGGCCAAAATAAACCCAATCCCTTTTGTCAGGATATTTTATCACTGAAATAAGAAAGCAACTAAGACTGTTCTACTCTATTCAGGATCAAAAAGATCACAAAAGCAAATCTTGCTATTTCAAGAGAGAAAAAAATCATCAGTGCAGATGTAGGGAAGTAGAATCTTTGTATATTGCTGATGGAAATGAAAATGGTGTGATCACTGTGTGAAACATTATGATGATCTCTCTATCTCAAGCTATGGCATTACTGTATGGTCCATCCATTCACCACCAGGTATACTCAAAATTATTGAAATCAATAACTAGAAGAGATATTCATACATCAACATTCAAAGTTCCATTATTTGCACTAGCAAAAATGAGAACAATATGAATATCCAGAATGTGGTATGATGTGTATGATAGACTACTACTAATTTCTGAAAAGAAATGACATTTTCACATATTAAAACAGAGATAAACTGAGGCTGAAGAGATAGCTTAGCAATTAAGAACACCAGCTGCTCTTCCAGAGGACCCAGGTTTGATTTCCAACACCCACACTGAAGTTCACAATTGTCATTAAATCCAATTCCAGGGGATACAATTCCCTATTGCGGTCTCCAAAAGCAGCAGTCACACAAGTGGTGCACAGACACATATGTAGGCAAAACACTCATGTACATATATCATTTTTTTAACTTAAGAAACAAATAAATCTTGAACACATTGTGATAAATGAAATGCACAGTTTATTGTCAAATGATAATGTTTCCATGCAATCTTTTTTTTTGATGTGAACAACATATTACTCCAGAGAAGTTATTATGTGTTTTCTCGTTTATCCATTTATTTTTATTTCTGAGTATGCTTTCAACTTTCTATTTCACTCAAGAGAACATAATTAAGATTCCATCAGTTTCCCCACATCTGGCCAGTGGAGCCCTGTAAAGCCTGGCCTCTATGCTTGCATGACATGTTCCCACCTGCTTTTGAATATTCCATATTTTCTTGCCAAACATAACATTCCTGCATGTACTTCTGCTAACCCAGCCCTAAAACTAGTTATTTTTCTCCAGGAAACTTGACTCTTTCCAATGGATGTTAATATGACTTTGAAACCAAGACCAGTTCTAAGTGTATTTGCTGTTAACAGAGGAACAAGAT
The DNA here is from genome assembly GCF_007827085.1 of Peromyscus californicus insignis. Lineage (NCBI taxonomy): Eukaryota > Metazoa > Chordata > Mammalia > Rodentia > Cricetidae > Peromyscus > Peromyscus californicus. Next base: position 67,659,736 of record NW_026294458.1, read on the forward strand.
CTCTGTCCCCATAATAAACAAATCTAGGAAATATGCGTACACACTGACACACGCAAATGTGGTTTTATCAGCACTTATTTCCCTGTTGGTTTCCACATAACAAAAGCTAAAAGTTCCCATTAATTATTCCAAATGCCATAAAGCCCTGAGGTGATATTTTATTTGTGCTTTGATAAATAAAGCTTGCCCGGAGATCAGGGGAGAAAGTCCAGTCATTTTAAGTAAACAAAGTCAGGCAGCACATGCTCTTAATTCAATCACTTAGCAGGCAGGGTCTATGTGTTCAAAGACATGCTAGGGAACATAGCCAAGCGTGATGACACAAGCCTTTAATCCCAGTACCAACCATAGAGACCTGGAGGTCTGTACAGACAGGCAATGACAAGGAAGTGAGGTAGCTGGGCTAAGAGCCAATGAGAGGGCAGAAAATCAAGGTGTATAAAGGCATGGTTAGACAGGAAGTAGCTCATATTTGGGAGCTGCTGAGTTGGTGAGATAAAGTTAGCTGTGTTTCTCCATATTCCCCTGATCTCTAAGGCTTTCACCCCTATATTTGGCTCTGTGTTTTTTATTTAATAAGACCACTTAGAAATTCATCTACAAAACTCCACAACATGCACTGTTTCCTTCCCCTTTCCATACTGTAACCTCACTTCTGTAGTGGTAATAACTGTAGATGCTGCTATTATTCATGGCTACCGCACCATATTTTCTGGCATTTCTGCACTGCTTCAGCTGGCTGCAGCTCCAGGTCCTCTCACAATGTTCCTCTGCATCCCAACTTCCTTGCACTAGCCTTTGCCCTCAGTGCAAAGTCCCTCTCTCAGAGCCTAACCCCTAGCAGAACAGATGTCCTTTCTCATTCGGGGACACCTAAGAGCTTGACTGATCACTTATTCATATAAGAAGGAAGTTGTGAAAGAAAGGAAGGGAGAAGGAAAACAGGGAGAAATGGAGAAAAGGAGAAACAGAAACAGGAATGCTTGAGTCCACACTATTACCACTGGCTCATATATAGAAAGTAAAACCCTAGCGCAGCTTATATCTTTGTGTGAGCGTGTTCTTTGTCTGCAGCTCCAACACTGAAAGGTTAGTCTGATCTAAAAATGAAAGAGATTTTTTTTATAGGCCCATGATGATTGCTGTGTGTAGGAAAGTTTCCATCTAAATATATGAGAACATTAAAATCCAGATTATTCGAAAGATGCATATTGCCTAGTGTTATATTTTGCAACTGAGAGATGAATTTGGAGACTAGGAATGATAGTAAAATTATAATATAAAAATGATAGCATGAACAGTAGTTATGCAAGTTCATACCTACCCTCAGCTAAGCTGTTTACATGGCAGCTATGCAACGCTTCCTATGGCAACACAGCTCCCTGGTGTGAGGTCCTTGTTTGTTTTCAGGGCTAGTTTGGGAATGCAGGGTCTCCAGAATAATAGTATAATTGGTAGATGTGAACATTTTTCATCATCTTTATTTAAAAGATAGTATTTGTGGTTTCAAAGTCTTTATAATGTTATGCAAGCGCTTATTTTTGTGTTGTTCCACTGAAGATGATAGATTCTTAAGGATGTATCCAACATAAATATTCCACTCTGGTATGGCATTTAGCATCCACAATGAACTTGAAAAGCAATATTTGAGAACTGATAGAAAAAATACATCAATAGACTATTCTGAGGAAAAACACATGTACTTCATCTTTTAATAGCATTAAGTAGTACATTTTAAAATTTAGATTTTTACCAACTATAATTTCTGAATTTTTGCTTAGGTTTTTAATCTACAATTTCTTATATAGAAACAAACATTAAAAGCATCATTAAGAGATTAAATTTGGAGGAAATCATTCAGTTATTTTTAAAAGTTACACAAGCCATGATTTAGATCGCCCTTCCTCGTAATATCTTCAGTATGAAAACACTGTTTCTCTAGTAGCTTATTATTTTTAGTGGTCATGGTTTTTCCCTCTGTCTCTCTTTTTAAATACTGTGAGAACGCTTGTCCTATCCACTGTTCTGGCACATCTTTAATCTACTGTTTCTTTGCTGACTGTGTGCAGAGTGATGCATACACACCAAATGACTAGCTCTCCTTGCAGTAAACTAGTTCTCTTTTACTTTGCATAGCTAAAACTTTAGAGTCACCAAGTAGCAACTCCTCATTTCTTTCTTTCCACAAAACTATAAAGCTACTGCTTTTTATCTCTGTAAATTTGATTACTCTAGGTACACATACTGTGTCTTTACAGTACTGTCTTGTCTTGTTTAGCATCATGTACTCCAGGTTTATTGAAATTGATGCATGACACAATTTCCTTTTTGATTCTAAATACTATCCAATTCTATGTGTAGATTATGCTTCTTTATCCATCTCTCAATAGATAATTAGTTTGTTTTCATAACATATTAAATTAATAGCATCCCTATACTATAATTAAAAAGAGGAAAATACACTAAAGCAATATTCTTAGCTGCATGTGTTCTCAATCAATTTATATATCTCATATAAGTAATTTGTTTGTTTTGCATCATGTATCACACAAAATTAAATTGATAATGTAACAAGAAACAAAAATATTATAAATTTGGTGATATTAACTAAAACATTTTGAAGTAAGTATGACACAAGATTCTGAACTTTCTATTTTTTCTAATTGTTTTTAAAACAAGACTAGAAATGGAATTTCATGTACAATTTTAAGATCAATTAAAGATTAAATTACTCTTTTGCCAGTAGATATTAAATGAACCCTACTTTCATATGTCTAAAAGTATGTATGTATGTATATTATATATATATGTATATATATATATATATATATATATTCATTCCATGGTTATTGTAGTCAATACATGTATATATAGTTTTTCTTTTAAAAATATTTACAAAACTTATCTCTGAGTTATGAGACCTTTTTGTAATGGCTGTGTTTGACCTAAGTAACAATGGAATTTGTCTTTGTAACACTTGTAGTTTTTATGAGTGTTTAATAGCGAACTTAAGGCACCTAAAAATGATATAACATTTGTATAAATGCCCCAGGTTACTTGCTGTTTTTCAGTCCCAGGCTTCTCTTCAAAATGATCATGAAGGCTGAGTAACTTAGAAAACTGATGGGTAGCTGTGGTCCACTTTTATGCCATCTAAAACTTGCCATTGTGAATAGTCAACCAAATATCCAGTCTTCATTTTGTATTAAGTTTTCACCTACTAAACATTTATGTTTCTATAAGTATCTGTAGTGGGCTGGTCTGAGTCAGCTAACCGATTTTACATTAATAATAAATTGTTTGAAAATGTAACATTTTCATCCCATTCTCTCCAGAATAGATCTTATCCACTGCCTACATCCTGAATGAAAGCACTGTTGACTTAGAGTTCATGAAGGGGGAAGGAGATTCTTTCCTTATTCCATCAATAACTATTTTAAATTCATCTTCTCTTTCCCAAGGAATTATGTGACAAGAATAGCATTTTACTAACTCATGGAAAGTCTATTTAAGCTGCATCCAAAGACATTTTCATTAACTAAAAATACTAGACACCTAATGCTTTGAGCTTAGTTAATCTATCTGGCTGGGAGAACACCGCTGCAAAGTGGACAAGGTGAGAAAGATGCCCTTGACTTCTCTCGTGGTTGGGGAGAAGCCCAAGTTCAGTACTGAAGTCAGGAAAACTGACTGGACACGTGAATGAATAGTTGTCTTCATAGATTTATGAGGATGTATGCGAAAAGGACCGCCAGTACTCCTCTCCAGGTGTTATTCCCACTATTTCCTCATTTATATTTCTCTCCCCCTTCAATGGATGCAGCACTGTTGTTTGGGGTATTGTCCTGTGATGGTTGTTGTATCTAAGGAAGAAGGTAATAGTTCAAGGTCAATTCCATCTGCCAGTCACCTAACAGTAGAGTGTCCTCAGAAACATGCTGGAGGCCTCTAAGAAACATCACATAGAAACATAGTACACTGAATCTAAAGAGTTGTTACTATGATGTTAAAGAACCATTTACCTGAAATATTTTTAAAACTGCCTTAAAAACTAAAGTATAAAGACAATAGCAAAGAGAAACACTTGTATAACAGACAAGAGATATCAGAAAATTCATTTTTATTTTTAAATTATTATACTTCTCTGTTTATTTCTCTCATACTAAATTCAAACTGAATTCAAAGTAGACCTAAGTTTCCTCTTAAAAATGTTGATATTCAGTGAGGACCATACTAATCTGTGGATATAAGGACAAATGTCTAGAACATAGTTAGAGATTATGCTGGTTTAATAAAATGGGAGTTGCAAGTTCTCCATCAAGATCGATGACTTCATCAACCCTGGATGTTTACTAAATACTGGGTATGAGTTCATATTGTTGAGCAGGCCTTACATCTAACTAGAGAGATGTGGGTTATGTAGCCAGAGGCTTTAGTGCATCCTGCCCAGTCCCACAGCTGCTTATAAAATAATCACTTAGAGGGTTATATTAATTATAAATGTTTGGCCAATGGCTCAGGCTTATTACTAACCAGCTTTTTCAACTTAAATTAACCCATTTCTATCAATTTATATTTTGCCGCGTGGCCGTGGCATTATCAGACTGCTGGCATCTTGCTCCTTGGGTGTCTGAATGGAGTCTCTCTTGGCTCCACCCTTCTTTCTCCCCATATTCAGTTTGACTTTTCCACCTAGCAGTATTATGCCCTGCCATAGGCCAAAGCAACTTTATTCATCCACCAATAAAAGCAACACATATTCACAGCATACAGAATGACATCCCTCATCAGGGTAACATCCAAGTTACATATGCCACTGTGCTCCCATTGGATTTTCATGACATGCTGGCCATTATTGTGGTTCATATACATCATGGCTGGACACAGTCTTCCCCAAGGAAGAACATAGTGATTTGTTATTCAACACTAAGTGGTTATCCTTGAAAATAGACCTAGAAGTAACATTATACAGACTGAGCAGATTGTATTTAGGAATGTGTGTGTGTGTGTGTGTGTGTGTGTGTGTGTGTGTGTGTGTGTGTATGTAACAGCAACAAATGTAAAAACAGATCTTGAATATGAAATAGAGCAAGTAGGGGTACATGGGAGTCTTTGGAGGGAGGAAAGGGAAGGGGGAAATGACATTACTATATCAAAAAAATTTAAAAGAATAACATGAAATATTTTTTCAAAAGTGTTTATCAAAATCAAAATATTTGATACAATCAAAACAAAAAGTGTTGATGTACCAAATCTTGGATTCTGCAGCTCTGATTCATTAGACTTACGTAACTGGCATTGCTCTACTATTTTTTTGATACCATACGATGCATTTGAAAATAGATTTTACCTACATGTCCAATGCATTTGAAAAATTTGACAGAAAGTTGAAATGAAGATGATTGGAAGCGCTCCATATTTGTCAAGATATTTTGAGGCAACTTAGTAAAAAAGACAGAGGATTTCTCTGTAACAAAATTATATTTCCTTTTAAAGATTTGTATGTGGAAGCCATATTTAGAACTTTGGTGACTAACTTTCATACATTCCTATTTTGGCTGCCTTGGCCTTGTTCTGAACAAGAAAGTCTGAATCTCAGAACTCCTAAATTTTCTCCCTTCTTTTCATCCTTAAGTGAAAAGAATAGTTTGAGGTGGCTGCTTCTTCTGAAAGGGGTAAATCTGTTGTTTATCTGTTTGTTTGTTAATTAGATATTGATTTTACAACTCAAGTTTCCCACTCAAGTGCAGAGTATGAATACTTACTTTTTCTCATCTTTACAGACAGCAGTATGGAAAGACCTCTCTCTTGAAGTAGCTGGAACCTCTTGAATCCACAGGGTCAAGGATGCAGCCAACCATGTCAATGTCCAGATAGAGAGATATGTGAAATTAGTATAATGGAAACATCTTAGGAAATAGTCAAGTATCTATAAGTTGTAGCTGCAAAAAATTTCTCAATCATATTCTCACAAAGAATTGTCTGTTCTGTTTTCCACTTAGCTTGTGAAAGTTTAAAATTAAAAGCGAGATTGTTTATTATTTTAGATTATATTGCTGATAGAATGATAAGTTGGCTGTTATGCCAATATAGCATACAGTGGGTGCTGAAATTGTTTGATGGGAGTGCTCCTAATTTTCTTAATAAATTTCTCTGCCTTGTGGGATAAGTCAGCTATTAATTATATTGCTCTCAGGTGCTCTGAAACTTTGACATGATTCATTTGGAGATTTTACTTTTTAAAGATCTCCTCAAGAAGAAAAGGAAAAAGATGAAGGCAAGTATTAGTCATTGAACTAAAGATAAGATTAATAGAAGTAACTGCATATCTTAGAGAATAAGAAGAGGAGAATGGGCTATATAATTTTTTTTTACATCTCTGCTTTTCAAAGTACTAAGTGAGTGTACATGAGCAGTTTGCTAAATGGGTAACATCCCATAAAGGACATAAGTATGCCGATGTAGTTTTATTCTTAATGCTAGAGTTACCTATAATAAGTGGAACCTCGAGAAGGTCAACAGGAATAATTTTTTGTACTTCCCTTGGGAGGGCCTGAGGTCCCCAAGAGAAGGTGAATATGTGCATGCTTTTTAAGAATGGCATTGTATTTATATGGAAAGGCAAAATCTGACTGATGGACTCATTATCAGACACAGATATCCATAACAGGAGGTTGTTGCTTGAGTTTTCCTGCCTGGCCCACAGTCAGGACAAATCTCTCTCACCCACCAGTCCCACAGCCTCTCAGACCCGACCAAGTAAACACAGAGACTTATATTGGTTACAAACTGTATGGCCGTGGCAGGCTTCTTGCTAATTGTTCTTATAGCTTAAATTAATCCATTTCTATTAATCTATACCTTGCCACATGGCTCGTGGCTTACCGGCATCTTCACATGCTGTTTGTCATCGTGGTGGCTGGCAGTGTCTCTCTGACTCAGCCTTCCACTTCCCAGTTTTTTCTCCTCCTTGTCCCGCCTACACTTCCTGCCTGGCCACTGACCAATCAGTGATTTATTTATTGACCAATCAGCAACACATTTGACATACAGACCATCCCACAGCAAGAGGTGACTAATGACAACAACTAGAACATGGTGGCCACAGCAAGTGACCTTAGTTTCTCTTAAGTATAAATGGCATCAGGAAAGGGTTTTATTTGGCAGATGTAAGGGCTGCAGGATTTGGGATGGTGCAATGCACTTTAACATGTAACAGACAAGATCATGATGGGGAAAATCTACAGAGACAACTGAATCAAGCTCTTGGGAATTCAGGAAGTTTAGATCGACTTCCTGGGACTTGACTAGGCCCTCTGCATATGGGAGACAGTTATGTAGCTTGGTCTGTCAGAAGGGCCCCTGGCAGTGGGATCAGGATCGATCCCTGGTGCATAAGCTGGTTTTTTGGAGCCCATTCCCTATGGTGGGACACCTTGCTCAGCCTTGATGCATGAGGGAGGGGCTTGGTCCTGCCTCAACTGAATGTACCAAGCTTTGCTGACTCCTCATGGGAGGCCTTACCCTTTTGGAAGAGGGGATGGTGGTTTGGGGAGAGGAGGCTGGGAGGAAGCAGAAGGAAGGATGAGAGGGAGATCTTTGATTGGTATGTAAAATGAATAAAAAAAATTCTTAAATAAAAAAATTAAATTAAATATAACAGATGTGAACTTATGTTTATTATTCAAATATGTCAAAGTAATGTATTTTCTTTATTTCTAGGGCTGAATTCAATTTTTGACTTACTTCTGCCTGCCTGTTACGAACTCATTAAATGAACTCACTGTAGACCTCTGTTCTTTTCCCAACATCCCTAGATGAAATCAGCCTGGCTCATGTTTTTGTGTCAGCCTGTCCCTCTACTCCCCCAGTCCTTGACCCAACCCTGGAGGTTCACAAGTCTTTAGCCTGTCAAGTAAAGGACACATTATCCTAGTTGGTTTGAGCCTATTGGTGATAGAATGGGAGAGGTCTGTTTCTCATCCTTCTCTTCTTGGCAAGAACAGTAACTGGAACTTGCCTGTTGGTACATATTTGGTTCCCCAGCAACACCTTGGCATTGCCTCTGAAGTTCCAGGTTCTTAGTAGGATAGTTGCAACATGAATATCATATATTCTTATTGACTCAAAACAACAACAAAAATTTATTTTTTTGTGGGTTTGCAAAGTCAGATTGGGCCATCCATCTACAGGGTGATCAGACCGGCCCTAAAGGAAACAGGACCTAAAAGCAAACTTGAGTCTACTCTGCTCATGGTGGATGGCAAAAATCCAGGAGACTAGAAACACATTGTCTCTGACTCACTCACATTTCTTCCCATATTTTAGTACTAAGCAAGTCAAAATCCATCATAAAGTCTAGGAAGATGGCTCTGAGTAAAGGGTTTACATTACAGACACAAGGACCTGAGTTCATGTCCCTGAACTTTCACAAAAAAATTCTGTGTGGTATTGCCTAGTTGTAATCCTAGTGTGGGAGATATGGAAACAGGTAGATTCCTGGCTCTGTAACCAGGCAGCCTGACCATAGAGAAAGTTACAGACAAATGAGAAATAATGTCTCAAAATACAATTGATAACATTCCTCAAGAATGAAACCAAAGCTGTCCCCTGGCATCCATATACACCTTCACACAAATGTGCACACACAAATGTGGACCACACACATATTAACAAAAAATATATTGCTGCAATATCCAAAGTACTTCTGGAGAAATTGTACAAGGGGTGGTAGGACTAGACAAATGATAAAATGTGATCAATCTCTTTCGATAAACTCCTCTTGAAATTCATATCCAAATATAAATAAAAGCAAGGATCAGATAATTATATGACATATCAAAACACCATTTTTCTTGAAAAATGAGATAAATTGGAGATATTGACGGGGCTCTATGACAAAAAATGGACTTCTAAGTAGCCAAATCTCTGAGCAGTAAATATGTTCTCTTTTAATAAGAATTCTCCAAAGAGACTCAACCAATAGATATCAAATGATTTATAGAAAATCAATAGATGATAGTAGATAGGTAAGATAGATAGATAGATAGATGATAGATAGATAGATAGTAGATAGATGAGAGATAGTAAGATGGATGGATGAATAAATGGATAGATGCATGGATGGATGATACATAGAGGCAAGGTGGATACATAAATACATGGACAGAGATAGGACAGTATAGGTGGAGACAGAGACCGAGTTATATCAGAGGAGTTATTTTTTAGGGACTTGGCTCACATGATTATGGGGGGACCGATCAGTACCATAATAGGCTTTTTGCACACTTGAGAACATGGGAACTGTTAAGAGTATCTCCTTCTACTTCTAAAGACTCAGAAACACTGAAGTTAATATTACTCACTATCAAGCCTGAGAGAAGTACAGGGAGGTAGATGGACAGAGATGTTCTTTGCAAAGTGAACCCTAAAGAATTTAGGCTTTAGATGCCTAAGAGCAGAAAGAGCGTGTCCCAACTCCAGAGAGTGAGAATGTGAGCAGGTTTTCCTTTCCTCTGCTCTGTGTTCAGCCTGGCTCCATGGTCAGTTGCATTGGTGCCTTCATAATGGTGAAAACGGACTTCTTTTTTAAAAAATTATTTCATTGATTTAGTCTCTTCCGGAATCACTTTTCTAATATCCCAATTAGGTTGGTAATAAAAATTAACCACCCCACCTACCCAGAAATCTAGGCCCAGTAAATATAACCTTTCTGTTTAATTGGGGAAGTGCCATGTAGGCATCACTGAAATAGAAGAATCTAGGATAGGACAGTCCCTGCCCTCAGGCATTTCTAAATTCTCAACATTTCTCCACCTGGTTCTGACACCCTTTGTCTTTGGGAAAGAAACAAGACATGAAGGACATATGTCTTTTCTCCCAGATTTTCTTCCCTTGATTGTTTAGAAGTTTTCACTACATGTTGAAATTTTGAGACACAGGTAGTATCCTTCTAAGATCTCTCAACTCACCACCCAGCATGTCTATGCTGGTAAAACTTTTTCATCCCTAGATAAGCATCTAGGAGGAAGAGGACAAAATGGTATAGCACCAGTTTTCTGATGGAAGACAGACACATCTGTTAGGATATTTATCCAAACTGTTTTCAAACACATGAGAGCAGTGATTAAATACAAATTCACTATGTGTGTATGTGTTATGTGTGCATGTGCTCATACATGCACAGAGAAGTGTATGTGTGTTTGAGGGGAGAGCCACCTCATTTGCCTTATGTGGGGCAATGTGCACTTTGTTTTTAAAGTCAGGGTCTCTCATTGAACCAGGAGCATGCCAGTTCACCTTGGCTGGCCATCAAGTTATCTCCATTCCTACTGCTGGAATCATTGACCTGCACTATTGCACTAAGCTTTTTAACTATGGGTTTGGGGGATTGAACTCAAATCACCATGCTTATGTGGCAAGCACTTTACATATTATGATACAGTCCCAATTCACAGGTTCACATTTAATTTACTAACCCTCAGGAGCAGAGAGAGTTTTCACTGCAATGTCATCTATCTGCTTTTCTATGCTCACAGAGTTTGTTCCAGGGCTAGGGAATCAAACGTGGTTTCTATCTTTTTTTATAGTATGTCATCTACACAGTGTCTTCCTAACACTATACAACACCTCATAGTTCATAGAAGATTGTAACATTTTCAATTTCCGCTTTAATATTTGGAAATTTTCCTTTCATGATATTAACAAATTTTGCTTTTATTGTTGCTTTTCCAAGTGTAAGCATAAAACTATATTCAAGAGAAATAGATAGGAATCATTTCTTATCCATGTAGCACCCAAAATCCTTCCAATTAGAAGCTACACATACTTCCTTCATTTGTATATTATTTTTCCATTTTTCAAATGTTCCTTGACTGTGTTGGAAAGACAGGATAGTCCATCATGATCAAAATAATAACACATATTGATTTTGATGATTTATTTTCTCTAATTAAATATTTTCTTCCAATGATTGTAAGAATTTTAAATGTATAATAGATTTTTGTAACTGTCATATACTTACAATTAAGGAAATAACAAAATTACCTTCAGCTAGCATAACATATTTACTATTGGTATATTAAAATATCTGCAATAATTAAAGCACTGTGCAATGTACAAAACAAGATATAGGAGTTCCTTGTGTTCTTCTTGAATTAGTGGTAAGATATTAATAGGAGAGATTCTAGTAAATTTGTCCAATAATGTATATACTCCCTTTCTTTATTTTCTTTTCATACCTGTTTTTCTGTTTTATTTATTGGGCTTCATTTTCCACCCCCAAGAAATAATTATGTGGGTTAAGATCTCCTCAGTAATTGTATTTGTAAATAACGTCACTTAAACCCAGTTTTGAAAATATTTTTTTTCTCGTTGCTTTGCAAAGCTTTTTTTTTTTCATTTTTCTTCATTAAGAAATTTTCTACTTGCTCCACATACTATCCACACCCCCCTCCTTCCTCCTTCCTCCTTCCTCCTCCCTCCTCCCACCCCCAGCCCTCTTTCCCAAGCCACCCTGCATCCCTACATCCCCCAAGTCAAAGTCTCCCATGGGGAGTCAGCAGAGCCCAGGTCCAAGCCCCTTCCCACTGCACCAAGGCTGTGCAAGGTGTCACACCACAGGCACCAGATTCCAGAAGCCTGTCCATAGACCAGGGACAGATCCCGACCCCCTGAAAATATTTTTATTGAGATTTTATCCTTGTGTTAGAAATCCCATTGTTAAGGAACTTGCTAAATTCTACGTGAAACAATTTAAGTTTCCATACTATATGTTTTTACTTTCAGTGTGCATAGAAAGACATGGATGTCACATGCCATCTAGCACTTAATTGCCTCCATATCCAGGAGGTAGGCTTTGCTTTCTGCTTTCCTGGTGGCTGTCATGGAACCAATTATGAAGGTATACATGAGAAAGACCAGCAATAGAATCTCACTTCTCAAACTGTTTTGGATTTTGTCAAATAAAGGAGCAACAACAACAACAACCAATAAAATCTTTTTAATGTCTTGATATGGACTCAGAAGGCACTGTGGAGCTAGCCATCAATGCGGCATTTGCAAAGATAAGCAGCCAGTGTGTTTAATATCACACTTTGAAAATTGTGTAGTGGACATTTTGAAAAACTTAAAGAGGTTTAATTTTTTTCTTATTCTGTAGAGTTAGCAGCAGACTAACAGATTCTTTATTCAACCTCTAAGTGATTGGTCAAAATAAACTTCCCTGAAACGCATCAAGTTAACTCATTGTACTGATACCAGAATTTCAGTTTGACAGACTGAAATTCTGGTATCAGTCAAAAGCAGTAAATTTGGCAGCATTTCATAAAGTAAGGAAGTATGCATGTTTAAAGCAACAATAAGCCCAATAGCAGACATGGTTTCCTGTTCAACTTCTCTCAAATCATTTTATAAATCATGCCTGAGATGTTTGACCCATAGCAGTTGACTCTTTACCCCCCCCCGAAATATTTTCATTTGCTACTAAAATTCTCCATAAATAAAATTGGTTGTCTAGACTTTCATGATGTGTCCCAAATTGTACAAAATACATTTCTAAATATTGTTGCAAAGGCAAGCAACTGGTTGCTATGATTCCGGAAATTAAGAAGTAATGAGGTTAAAGCAAATACAAGTTTGGGGAATAATTATAGGAAAAGAGATTAACTACAGGGAGAATTATCTCCAAACCTAATTAGAAAATCTGAAACTCAAATGAACCTAAGCATGCACAAATGGTCGTAACAATAGTCAAACAAGTCAGTAATAACTAAAGCTAGAAGAATTATTAAGACTAGATGTGATCTGATAGAATATGGCGATCTTTCAGTTTATAACTACTGAGGTAAACTGGAAAGTGATATGTTATAATAAAACATAAAGCAGAATTTTAAATAAAGTTTATCAGACAGAATTAAATCATCGATATCCAAAAATGTTAACACTTTATAAATAAACAGGAGAATTAAGATTATCCATAAACTATGGTTGGCTCTGAATTTTATACAAGAAGAAACATTACATCGCTACCACATATCAACATCAATAGATCCTGAAATGATGCAAAAATGTTGGATTTAGTTACTAATCAATTTGAAGTAAATACTAAATTATTATGTGATGACACCAGGAAAGTTATAGTCATAATTACTGAGCAACCTGGTAATCTTGATGAAGAACCATAGCTTCCTAAGAGAGAAAATAACAATGATTGCAGTACTCAAACCCAGCTGTTCTAAGAAACAGAATAAAGTGCCATTTAAATTTGATGCAATTAAAATATGAAAATTCCCTGTTCAGTCCATACTGATGTAAACAAGTGGAGTGACAAACTAAATTAGTATATGGAACAGAAGTACCAAACATGTGCAAAATATTTAAGAATAAATGGTGTAGAAACTGGATGTAAAAGGATTAGGGACAGCAAAGTACATTATTGGAGTGTAGGCTCCACATAAAGACCCCTTATGAATAACACAGAATCCAAATGGAAGGGGAAAAGTAGAGAGGTCTGATAGGTAATACTTTAAGCTAGGTGCCAGGTAAATGAGATAGATTCCTGAACTTGTAAATTCAGTCAAATAGTAATGAAAACCAAAGTCAAATGCAAATATTTGAGCATGCTTCTGTGCAACTCAACCATAGCCCTAAAGTTGTCAGGGATGACTCCATTTAAATTCTTTTTGTATATGTATACATTTCAGGAAGCTTCTACAGTAGTAAGTTTCAATATGGCTTTTCAAATAGCTTTTAGAGTTAGTTGTCTCTCTCCAAATTCCCTCCTTAACATTCCCCTCCCATTTACCTCTCCTATTGTAGTTTCCCTTTCGCTTTATAGCACTATACTCTTTTTACCCCTTTCTTGGAAGTTTTCTTCCTCCTCCTTAGTCATTTACTAGCTACATAATATCTGTGGTTATTCTGTTGAAAAGCCCATATATAAAGCTTAAAATCTAAATCCACATATCTGAGAGCTCCACCCACATACCTACAAGCTTCACAATTTCATGTTTTCTTAACAGCTGAATAATATCCCATTGGGTATATATACCAAGTTTTGATTATGCATTCATCACTGGATGGGAATTTAGGCTATCTCCAATTTCTGGTTATTATGAATAGAGCAGCAATGGGCATGGTTAAGCAAATATTTCTACTTAAGATGTACAGTCTTTGGGAATATGCCCAAGAATAGTATAGCTGCACCCTCTGGTAGATTGCTTTTCAGGTTTTTCAGGAACTTCCACACTAGTTTCCACAGGGACTGTATCAGTTTGTACTCATATCTACAATGAATAGGTTTTCTTCTTACCATGCATCATCATCAACATGGGTAAGATGAAATTCTGACTTGGGTAAGATAAAATCTCAAAGTAGTTTTAATTTTCATTTCCCTGCTGGCTAAGAATGTTAATGTAACATTTTAAAATTGTTTCTCAGCCATTTTTATGACATCTTTTGAAAACTCTACTATTGGTTATTGACCCTCCACAGATAGTAAGGCCCCATTACTGAAGACACAACTTACCTATACCATCAAACATGAAGAAATCAAGCTGGTGCCCAACTAGAATCACCATCCTGACTGACTAGCATTCATGATCCTGGAAGATGTTTGCACACTACTACCATAGGGAAAAAAATAATTAAAATTATCACCAAGTTACAAACCTTGAGACCTATAACAGTAAACTGACTTGAAAGACATACTCATGCAATAGTGTCACGAACATTATGGGAATAACGAGTCACTTACTTTTATTGGATGGATGGTTCAGTCTATAAAAAGGAGCCTATACCTAGCATTAGACTGTTATTAATGAAAGGAGGAGTGGGGCAGTGGGAGATAAGTAATGCACATGATAAGATGATAACAGAAATGAAAATCCAGTCTCCATTTCTATTGCACTTAACAATCATTGGTCCTGTGCTCATCACTTAATTCAATATTAAGTTCATTTTAGTCTTTTGTGATCTGTGTTCCAACCAGTTTGCTAGGAGAACTTACTTCCATATGCACAATGTTACTCCCTCAACTTCTCCTTTTATTGAATAGAGTCCATTCCTCTTCTAAGAATTTTAATCTATTTATAGATGGCCTCAACTTTATTTGTTATTTTAGCTTCAAATTGCTAGAATGACAGTTTTCCAAGGAGTTACAGTGTAGAGGATACAGGGATAAAACTCATAGAACACTGAGGTACAAAAGCTTGCAATTGAGATATAGGAAATGAATGAGTGACAATATTTTATTATATGAAGATTAAACATTGTTTTCCAAATTTATCAACTTACTTTATCACAGGAAAGGTAAAAAATACAGAAGTTTTCATGGCTAGGAAATAGCTTAGTTTGTGGAATACTTGTCAAAAATGCTGGCAGTTCTGAGTTAAAAACTTCAGCACACCATAGAACAGAGTATAGTAGTGCAAACGAGAGGAAAGGGGTGTGATTAAAAGTGCAAGGACGTTTTCTGATACACAGCAAGTTTGAGATTAGACAAGAATACATGGAACCCTTTCTCAATAAATAATAATAATACTGATGATGATAATAATAATAATAACATATACAGGATTTCAAGTAAGAAAAGTAGTTTACCCAATGAATTAAATATTTTGAATATTCGCTGAATTATAATATGCTTTAAAAAAACAATTATTCTAAAATTTAAGTGACTTTTATGATTATCAAAATATTATTGTTAATTATTTTTATAAATATTAGATTAACACTGCAAAATATTTTTAAATATTTTTATTAATTTTTCTTTGAAAATTTCATGCAGTATGCTTTGAGCATATCACCCCCAACATCTCTTGCTAATACCATCTCTACTCTTCCATGCCAACCTTTCTCTACTTTGAGATTTTTTTTTTCTTATTTCTTCTTTTCTCTATTAAGTCCAGTTTTTGTTGCCTAGCCAATCTTGGGTTTCTGGCCTGACATTGTGTTTGGTCAGGCTATCAGAGGTCACATCATTAAATAAAACTGATACTCCTTCTCCCAGTAGCTCTCAAATTCCAATAGCTCTTCAGCTGTGATAGGACTGTGTGTCTACTCTGTACTAAGACGTTTCTGGTGTGGAACTTGAAAAGACCTTGCACATGCTCTTACAATCACTGTGAGCTGATATTTGCATCTACCCTGTTATGTGTGGGGAAAAAAACTGTTCCCTTGATATTATCTACCACCTCTGGGTCTTGTAGTATTTCTGCCTGCCTGTCTTCCACTAAGATCTTTGAAACTTGAGGGGAAGGATGTTATATGAATGTCTAATAAACACTAAATTTGATAATTTGGGGAGTCCCTGTGTTGATTTCCATCTGGTGATTGGAAAAGTTCTTCTGATGAGACATGAGAAATGTTCTGATTCATGGGTATAACAATGGGCCATTAGAAAACATTTAATATATGTCTAGTTAGTAGATTAATAGTATTTGGTTTTCCCCTATGACCTATCTAGCTAAGGGTTCTTCACCCCTTCAATAGTGACAGGCATGGCTTCCATCTCACGGAGCAGGACTTTGATCCAAGTAGAACGTGGTTGATTACTCTCATAACATTTGTTTTACTTTTGTACAAGTGGGCTCAAGTTATCTATCTAGGCAGTCTTTGTTGTAATTTGAAGAATTCTCAGCTGAGTGAGAGTGAGGCTTATCTCTCTTCTCCAGCAGCTGGTATATCACGTTCCAGCATCCTGAACCAGGAAGAATGATGTTTCCATATTCTTAATGTTTCCATATACTACAACTCAAGTGTCTGGTTTCTCAGCAATAAGGTCTTATTGTCACTATCTGGAGTAGGGGTATGGGTCATAGAGAGGAGTATTGGAATTGTGGAAATTGTTTGTTGCTTGCAATAAGGAGTGTACCTATGCTGATGATGGGAACTGCCACTTCTGGGTTCCCTTTCTCATTATTAAAGATAATTTAGGAAATGCCATTTATATACTTAAGACATATTGAGCTTGTTGAGCTTTGAATTCTATGTTAATCAAAATGGCCCATTGTTAGTATGCCACTCTCCTGAAGTACTTAGGCTCCATGTCTTAGTTATGCAGGTAGAAGGCTTAAGAAAATATACAGGGCCGGGCGGTGGTGGCGCACCCCTTTAATCCCAGCACTCGGGAGGCAGAGCCAGGCGGATCTCTGTGAGTTCGAGGCCAGCCTGGTCTACAAAGTGAGTTCCAGGAAAGGCGCAAAGCTACACAGAGAAACCCTGTCTCAAAAAAACAAAACAAAAAAAAAAAAAAAAAAAAAAAAAAAAGAAAATATACAGAGCTAGGAGAACTCAAATGACCTAATATTATTCTTATTTATTATTATCATTTATTTTTATTATATTGCTTTTTATTTTAACAATTACTTCATTATGGATTCAAAAAATCAGTGTTATTCCTTTTCTACCTTGTTATTTATGTATATGAATAAGAAACATGTTTCAAATATTTATTTTACAAAAGCTAGTTTTATGTACTTCCTTTGAAATCAACATAACTGCCTTATCTCCTCTTAAGCCAATATCCTTGGATTTAATGAAAACTTGTCAGAACATGCACTCAAGAATTTAGCATTTAATAACACTATAAATTTTCTTCTGGTACTAATTCTACTTTTGATATGTTATAATAAATCAAATTTGTGTTCTTTTCCATTAAATCAGATAAAGCGAAGAAATTATAAGTGCAGAGAACTGAAGAACTTTAAATTATCTTTATGTTTGTGTGTCTTGATTTTAGACAATGATATTGACTATAGACTTCAATACAGCAAAAAAAAAATGAATTTTTCTCAAGAGTGGTTTATCCTTAAGTCACTATGAGGTTTCTTACTCTGTTATCTTGAGAGTTTTGATTTAGAAGAGTTCACATCCAAGGAATGGAATTCTCTTAAATTTTATTATTTGTAGGACTTTTTATTGACAGATATGAAATCACGTAACAATATTTGACTGTTCTTTCATATGATAATCTTCAATCTTCAAGACAATCACCTTCTCTTGTAGCTCTGCTGTATACTTACATTCTTTATAAACTTCTTATCATCTCCAGCCTTTGTCTTTTTTTCTACAATCTGTGTGTTCTCAGTTCTTTTAAGTGATCTTCATATGGTCTTTTAATGTCCTGACTATGGGTGGCTGTGATAACTGTACAAATGAGCTCTATGTTATCAGAGTATTGGACTGAATGTCATTTAAGAGATAGAAATAGTGTAATTCCTCTCATCTCCATTATTTAAATAACTATACCATTCCCTAATATAAAGCAGAGAAGAAGAATGAATGATCACGCTAAGCTTATATTTCAGTAAGACATAGAAGGGAATTTTAGTGGTATGACTTCACTGAAATATCCCTAACTCTGTGATCTTATGTACACAAATATAAACAAAATTTGCATTGCCCTTACAGTTGAGCACATCATAATTTCCAAGATAAGGACATACAATGATAGGAATTTGCTGATTATCTGAACTAAAAGTTCACAGGAAAAGTTAACCACACCTTGCAAAGAAGGAACGCTTAACCAAGATTAGATTGATGCGTTGTTTTTCTCTGTCCTGGTCTTGAGACTAGTCTTCCATTTTGGCTGGATAGTTCTTCAGTTGCTTTATTTCCTATTTATCCATGGAACAGCTGATTCTGAACACTTTGAGCTTTTGAAAGTGATGATTGTGAAACAGAAAATGAATATCCAGAAGATACACGTTGGAACTACGAAATTTGAGTTATTGTTTGACTCTACCTTCAGAGCAGACAATTTTATAGTTTGTTGATAATCACTTCAGTTGGATTTGAATTAAGCAATGTTTACACAAGTTCTTATTCTAAGATATTGACTTTCCAGACACCCTGGCTCCAAGAACCCACATTATGCTACCAAAAGTTATAAAAGATTCTTCATTACAACTGTACATTAGTAGCCCACATAAAAACAACTCTTCTATAAATATGGATTTAGACTGTACTTTGGTTGATTATATTTGTTGTGTCTCAGCAAAAGCATTGTGTGTGTGGTCTTGGTTTTGGTCAAGCATTTACTAAAATGATGTTGAAAGCAAAGCGCTGTGTTGTAAACACTTCTGAGAATTACTGAAGTTTACTATAGCATTTATATCTGAAAGATTCGTAAATGGTATACCTTTGGTGTGAGATATTTCAGATATGGACAAAAGTAGTGATACAGCTTCACATGTTCCAATAGATTCCCATGTTTCCATGAGACATTGGATAGGGATGATGCTATTTACATTGAAGAGTGCTAAAGCCCCTTAGCCCAGATTTCCTGGAAAAAAAAAACAATCCTGTTGTAGGAAATGAGTAGGGGGAAAGTGTAGGTTTGATGTAGCAGAAGAGAAGAATTTTTTTTCTGGCCCTTGGCTCATTCCCCAGGCCTAGGCATAGAAATGATTATGCAGAGTAAATACAGCTACAGTTTCTTCTGGTTCCAAGTTTTCTGTGTGGCCATTCTCTTTTCATAGCTTCATAGTAACACTAAATTTTGAGACAGTGGTTTGCCTCCAAGTAGCACCTAATTATCTACACCCATTCAGGGATATATATTTTTTAATTAACTTTTTGTAGATAGGTCTTATTATGTAGCTCAGGTTGGCCTTGAACTCATGATTCTCCATTCAAGTACTTTGATTATAGGTATGTGCAGTTGTGTGTGGTGATCTGTGTGTGCCCTAATAAAATTTGCCTGAAGATCAGAGCACAGAACAAGCAACTAGATTAAATATAGATGCCAGACAGTGGTGGCACACACCTGTAATCCCAATGCTTGGGAGTCACAAGCCTTTAATCCTAGCACTTGAGATCTCACACTTTTAATCCCAGTATTTGGGAAGCACACAAGCCACTAATCCCAGCACTAGGAAGGAAGTGATGGCTGGGTAGAGAAAGATATGTAAGGCATGAGGAGACAGGAATTAAAAGCTTTCTTGTTGGAGAACTTTTTAGGCTGAGGAGTCCTAGAGGTAAGATGTGGCAGTGGTTTGTTCCTTTGTCTCTCTGATCTTCAGGCAAATTTTATTAGGATATACAATATATCACCACAGTTGTGCTTGGCTCATATTTTTCTGTTTAATCAAACAAAGTCCATACATCCTAAAGGGAAAAAATTATCTAGTAGAATCAACAGAAAGAAACCAAGTTTGCAATTTCATCTTGGAATACAAATAGATCTCAGGCTTGATCAAGGACCTTACACTACTGCAATGTCTGTTTTTGAATGAGGGTCATGAACCCTGTGGTGGTTACATCCAACTGCCAACAGTAGCTGTTTTTGATATATTGCATATTACTAAAATGCCTGAGTCATCATGTTGAATATCATATATTATATTTGTACAGAAAGGTTATGGAGCTTTAATCAGATATGGAACCAAGGAAGAACCAGGGCTAATAGAACCCTCTTTGCTATCATTGATCCATATCACAGACACTAGTGCATAAATGTTTGCATCCATTCCACTCTTCAGTCCTTCAGCCATGTGTAGTTATCTGGAATAGATAATCAATTCATTTACTTAATAATAAGCGATGACATATTTTCACTAAAATATCATAAGACAGAATTCAGTCACTGTTTAGGAAACAAGATGGATTAGTTACTTCAATGAAAATAGATGTGATGTGTAGCAGAAGGTGTCATTTACACACTTGAATAATAGCAACAGATGACAAGTGGCACAGTAAAGTAGCATTATTTATGTGTAGAGATCCTTTAAATTATGTTGAGTACAATACTGTTAATTGTTGCATATCAGCATTTTATTTAAATTGAAACACCCTCTCCTGAAGGAAGTTGGGAGACTTACTAGTCTCAGAAATCTCTGAAAATTTACAAGATTCCTAAAGTGTGTGAAGCTTAACAGATTCATGAAGCCACTCCCTGAAGTTGTATCAGCACTAAAGAACTTCTTAGTAGAGGATACTCTGGTGGGGCACCACACAGACTGGACCTAGAAGAGCATTTACTCAACTTTCTATTAGTTACCCTTGCCAGGGCAAACTTTTCACTTATTCACCTGTGTCCCCCTCTTGTTCCTGATTTTAAGTCCACTAAACTCATTGGTTCATCAACCTAGACTTAGGTAGAATTATTCATTTAGTCTGTCATTGGCCTGCTATTTATAGTGAACAGAGACATTTTTCCGTGTCCCTCAAGGAAAAGTCACACAATAGAATTCTAAAATTAGATTCCCAATGCCTCTTTCTAAAAGGAAGGGCTCATAGTCAACAGCCTCTTTTCCTTGACTCGCAGGATGGCTAGCAACTCTCTTACTTTCTGGTCCTTCCTAATTAGTAACAATATAACAATACACCAATTGTCTGTATCTCTTAGCTGCCTTCTGATCTGGCCCAGGAGGCTTTTGTTACATAATGAATTTATATCCAAAAGTGTCCAAAATATCCTGGAAGCAGTTCTCTCTTTTTCTAGGTTCTTCAGAAAGAAAGAGCTGTTACAGATCGAGAGCCAAGCCAAATTTTAGACAAGGCCAAAATTTGAAAAACTTATAATCAGCACAATTTTGATCAAAGAAAACACTTCACACAGAAAGCACAGGCAACTAAAACTTTCTTCACACCAACTTATTTAATTTAATGCAAATATCAGCATCAAGAAATATTCAAAGAATACAAAGCTCAGGAACTAGAAGAGCTTAGGGCACCTTTATCTGCTCTGTTAGGTTTAGGCAGATTTTTTCATCAAAAACCACTTTAAGAATCAAATATTAATTTCATATTGATTCTATCACCAGGATATTATGTATAAGTTCACCTTCTATAACTTCTATAACAAAAACCATAGGCTGAGAAATGAACTGTTTCACGGCTCTAGATATTGGTGAGTTTGGATCCTCCTGAAGGGTATAAGTGTCTACCTCTTATAGGGGTCTCCTCTGCACGGGTTCTAGGGTTTAGTGGGGGCTCTGTGGATAAATCTGGTATATGCCTCTCTTCTACCTAGGTTCTCTGATGTGCTGTGGTTTGTGAAGGTACATCTCCCTTACCTAGTGTCCTGGAGTCTCTTGTCTGTGTTTGATACTCTGGCCCCATAATACATCATCTTTCATCCCACATAATAACAGTGCACATGTTCATGTCCAAACCTCTCTGTCTTATGAGGACAGTCTTCATATTGGATTACAAGCCCACTCTATTTCCTCATAAATTAATACTCTGTGCCAGTATTTCAAAATTCAATAGGCGATATAATCCAACCCAATAATGAATATTATGTGATACTATATTATATCATACTATATTATATTATGTGTACATATATAGTTTATGCTTTAGTGAGTAGTTTGTTTTCAGTGATATATACTAAACCATAATCTGGCAACTCAGGAAAAATAATTCATTCTGTGTCAATATTAGCACCTTTAGCATCAAAATCCACAAGTTCTGATTTGCATCTCATATTAAGGTTCCCTTCTCCCCTGGCTTACACCCCATCCTCCAAAAATTGATTCTGATGGATTTTCTTTTTTTATTAAGAAATTTTTTTTATTCATTTTACATACCAATCAAAGATTACCCTCTTCCCCCCTCCTGTCCCTCCAACCTCCCCGTCCCAAATCACTGCCCCATTCCCTCCTACAAGAAGGTAAGGCCTCCCATAGGGAGATACATTTCTTAGAGGCAGGTCCACGCCCCTCCCCCTGCCTCAAGGCTATGCGAGGTGTCCCAGACCCTGATGGATTTTCAAAGCAAAGAAGAAGGTTTCACCGTCTTCTGCTTTAAAGCCTATTTGTATATTTGGCTTACATATTATTCATATTTTTGTTTATCTTTGGGTTTCTTCTTTGAAGACTTTCCAGCCATGAAGAATGTTGTGGGATAACAAGGGAAAGCCCAAATGAAAGGAAACTAGTGGTTTGGCAATTTAAAATCATTTAGAAATAGCCTTGCTGAAACATCCTTCCACTGCCATGTTCTGACTTGTTTTAATATCCTTTATTATCTCAGGAGAAGCCTGCAGTTATTTAGCTATTATAAGGAAGACAGCACAGAGATGCTTTTACTTTAGGGTGCTGTGTATTTGCTCATAATGGGGTAATTAAAGCCCAAACTCAGCTCATATTGTAGAGAGCCAGTCAGAGGAGAGAAGGGAACAGGGGAACAGTGTCCTTATGTCTTTATTTGATAATGAGGACTTCATTTCCATGGCAGTTGTGAGATCACATCCACAGTAATGGACTGTTAAACCAGAATTCGACATTTATTCAAACTTCTGACAGTCTTTCCTTTCATTAGACATTTTTAAATGCTCCATTGAAGACATGGTGATTTGGGCTGGAGCATGGGGTAGGGAGTGGGGGAGGGAGAGTGGATAGATCTTGGTTGAAATGAAATGATGACCAAATTACCAGATTTCTTGTTGAGAATATTAGCAGTGCTTATCCTGTGAACAAATAATAATAATGATCCAAGCCAATAAACACACAGTAAAATGAAAGGTGTTTCAAGTGGAAGCAAGTTCTACCTGATATAGTTTGGAATTTATGAAATAGATGTTACTATGTCTGAGGTATACTGATGTATTTGTATATATAGATTATAGATAGATGAATAGATAGACAGACATAGATATATAGATAGATATATAGACAGATATGATAGATTTTGGATGAAAAATAGATACACAATAATAAAAAAAATCATGTAAAGTTATCACAAATCATGTATCACTCCCTGCTTCTCTTAGGAAGAATTTGGTCTCTCTTCTAATTGTTGTTTCTCCATAGTGTTTCTAATAGTTTTGTTGCTTGAAAAGCTTTTCCAGGGGACATTCAAGACATTCCCCCAAGAAAGGGAACTCACAACAAACTGAAGTAACAATTACACTAGAGTCAAGCTTGCTGAACCAATGAACCATTATTGTGGTTACTAACGCGGTGTGAGTGAGTAGCTACTCACAGAAGCAGGGATGACCCTAAAAAGAACAGTTACGTCACTGAAAAGCACGCCCAACACAGTTGACAACTGAAAAGCTGGATCCCTGGTACCCTGGGCACTACTTGCTGTTAATTCAGTGAGTCCTGGAGATAGCCTCTCTCCAGAGTCTCCTCCCAGGAGTTCATTATACCTCCATATAAAACTGGAGAGGGTCAGCCATGAGGCTTCCAAGTTTCAGCTTTCTCAGACACATGACAATTGTTTGCCCCCTCTGTCTCATGAGCCTTTTTCCTGGAGAAAATATTTGATCCAGAAGGAACTGGGATATAATACATTTACTGCTTCTTCTGAAGATTTTGTTAAGTATCCTTTGTTGACTATTGGGCATTCATTCCAACAACACCACACTATGCAGCCATGGAGCTCATTTCTTTGATTGATTTTTCTCTTTAAAGATGAAACTCCAGTTGGCTATTGAAAAAAAGCCAAAACAAAAACAAACAAACAGACAAAAAACAGTATTTCCTCCACCTTGTACAACTGGTTCAAAATTACATACATAGTCTGAATGACTCCCATCAGGTTTAAGCTAAGTTGTAGAAATGGAAAATCGATGAAGCCATTAATGGATAAAATTACTGTACTCTTTGATTTTTAGTCTCTGCTCATGTTCACATAAACTACCTGCTAGTCTCAGGCTGATTGCTAATTTCAATAGACTTCTTTACCCCAAGCTGAGTCATTGAGTAAAATTTACACCCGTGGTTCTCCTTGTATCATCATAGCTAATAGTTTAGTCATTTGGAAGAAGGAAAAGAAACAAAAATTAACCCTGATATTTTGTGTAGGGTGGCTTTAAATTTCTGATACATCCCAATACTGTATTGATACTGCTTCCATGAAGCACAGTTTGCTTCTCAAAAACACTCCTGCTCACCTGTCTGCCTTATTTTTTAGTCTCAATTTCTCCTGTTTTTTTTTTTTTTACTTTATTCTAAATATCTTCTTCCTGTGTCCCATTGCTGTTTAACTTTTAATAGCATATGTCAATTTTCTGGCTGAGACACTTGTACCTTGTGTTTATCATTGCCATTCTTGATGTGTTCTGCCTATATGGGAAGCTAACTTTAGGATGTCACAATGCATTCATTAGAGAAGTATTTCCTTCCATTAGATAGACCTTATTGGTACTTCCTAAAGTCATCTATCCTGAGAAGTATATATTTTATTATTTTCCAACTAACCATCTACATGAGGCTCCAGTCCCCTAGCAGGACCCTGGACCAGGCAAATTCTGTTTTACTGCCCATTCACTTAAGTTTATTTGTCTTGCTCTTACCATGGTGGTTTGCAAGATAGTTCACAGACTTAGGTAATTTAATGTAGGGGTTTGTGTGTGTGTGTGTGTGTGTGTGTGTGTGTGTGTGTGTGTGTGTGCATATATCTGCCTGTGAATATGTGTGCATGCCTAATACATTTTTAAGTAAGTCATTCAAGAGTGATTAAGTTTTCTACTTTAGTTAGCTTTAGCTCCGTGAGTTTATTTTCATTGCATCTGCACTTGAAACAGCCTAAGTTTCTTCTGTAATTTTTAAATTAAATTATATTTTATTGGTTGAAACCATGGTATCTTCCTCTGTTTGTTTACATTATTAATGTCAGTCTTCAAAGAGATCTTAAGCCATTAATTACACTTGAAGCATGCAGATTGGGCCACCCACGCAATTGTTTGTTTCCTCAACCATACTCCTTTGCTACTGTAAAAATGGGAGCCAAACTATTCTGATCCCAGACTAGAAGACTGCAGAGCATCATGTGAGGTTAGCATGGTAGATCAAAGGGATCTACTGGATGTGTTAGTGCTCATTTTAAATTACAAAACCAATAGTTTGCACTGTGCCTTTCACTGCTCTTGGTAGTTGAGCTGATTAAGAAGAATACAGCACCAGTGTGGTTCTCCATAAGATTTCATTCTGGGTAGGTGGAAAGAATGAACCTTTCCTTTCTGAAGGTTTCAAAAAGTCGTCTCAAAAATCTTATACTAAAACTGAAAATATATATACTTGTTCATGATCCACTGCTCAATATGGTCTTTGTTTGGTCTCTCTCCCTTTTTAGAAAAATCCCATGCTGTGATAGTTTGAATGTAATAGGCTCCCATAAACTCATAGGGAGTGGCATTATTAGGAGGTGTGGCATTGTTGGAGGTAGGGCCTTGTTGGAGGAAGTGTGTCACTGTGGAGGTGGGTTTTGAGGTTTCATATGTGCTCAGCCACACCCAATATCTCAGTTAGCTTCCTGTTGCCTACAGATCAAAGATATGAGAACTCTCAGCTCCTTCTCCAACATCATGTCTGTAGTGGGTAGCCTTTCCAGCTTTGGTCTGGAAGTTCCAACCCCCATTGAGGCTTCGGTAACTGTCACGCCTACAAGGCAGGGGCAAGAGAGGGCCCTGAAGACCCGAGATCCAGATGTGCCTCCCTCTCTTGTTTCCTGGACCCTGGACGCTAGAGTTAGACCGAGAAGAGTTCTCCAGAGAACACCGCCCGACTGCTCTGCATCTTTCCCAGAACGTGCAACCTACCTATCCCTTCATTTGTAAGTTACACCACTAAATAAATCTCCCTTTTAAATACGTGGAGTGCCCTTAATCATTTACCAATATCTGGCACTCAAGTGGGGCAAATTCCAAAGGCCTGGGTGACTCCTGCCCTCAGCTTCCTCTCCAGCTGGCGGGTGGCGCTTGAAGCTGCAGGTTACCACCTGCAGAGTTCTGTAAAACCAGGAAAATCCTACATAGTTCCATTCCTGAAAAAGGAGCTAATCCCATCTCAGTTCCGCAGCAAGTTTAGGCCTTCCCCTTCCTCCCTGAGTGCCCCTGCCCTAGCCCAAGGCTTCCACAGTTTCACCTAGTTAAAATAGACAGGGCACTGTCCCCTGTCCCCAGCGGGGTCTGGAGTTATGCCTGCTGACAAACCTATTGTCTGTAGAGGCAGAGAGGGGCTTAGAGCCGCCTGGAAGTCTCCATGCCCTGAAGCTCCAGAGGGTCACCGGAAAACCTGCCGGCTGCCTGTGCTCACTCTGCAGCCAATTAAACATGATTGCTGTGATCATGGTGTCTCTTCATAGCAATAGAAACCCTAACTAAGACACATGCCTATACATCCATCATTGTCTTAAGTGTCTGAAGTTATCTATTGTCCCCCAGTTGTAACTCACCAAATAAATCACATGACTTCTTTCTCTACTTGTATCCCTGTTACTGTCTCTCTGGAATATGTCCTCTTGTGCTCTTTGTCTACAAATGTCACTCACCTTATGGCTACAGGAATAAACGACACTTCCTAAGGAGAAGCCATGGACCTCCATTCTTAATTTTTTTTTTTTTTTTTTTTTTTTTTTTTTTTTTTTTTGGTTTTTCAAGACAGGGTTTCTCTGTGTAGCTTTGCACCTTTCCTGGAACTCACTTTATAGACCAGGCTGGTCTCAAACTCACAGAGATCCGCCTGTGATCATATATATATGATCATATATATATATATATATATATATATATATATATATATATATATATATATATATAATCCATCCTTTATAGAGTACATGATAATGATAATTAAGGACCCTTATAAAAATATTAACAGCTATGTGTGTAAACACAATTTAGTAATAAAAAATGCTGTCCTTATGGGTTATTTCCTCCCCATCTCTGCAGGTGTGATTGGTCTCACCTCTATTGCTGCCTCCACCACTGCAAACTTTCCTTTCTACCCATGACAATACAATATTTCAGTGGGCTCCAGTAGCCAGCACAGCTGTCACTATCACTTTGCTGAAATTACAAGTTTCTTCCAACAATGATACCTCATGGATAGACCAATGGGATTTCACAAGGCTATTTAAGGCTGGAAAAGGCTATAAACGTATGGAGGAAGTCCTCTAACGAAAATTAATGATCCCGTGTGACTACAAGTTGACACATACTAGTCATCTGATGCATTTTCTATTTTTGAAATAGAATATCAAGATTTCCATGATAGTGTCATAGTATGTACAACATGACGGGTTAATTTGTTTTGATAACTAACAGGGAGATAACTGTAAAAACAATAACTATCAAATGACAACTCTATTTAGCTTCACATTAAATGAGAAATTTATAGTCTCAAAAAGAAATCAAATTTTACATTTTAAGCACAAATAAATATTTTTTAAACAAACCATAGGAGACAAACTTTGATGGAAACATGGCCATGAATTCTTAGACAGGACATGAGACCAGGGTAAGAACAGCAAAACCAGAAGATGGGATGCTGTAAAACTTAAACACTTTGTGATGTCAAAGTCAAGATTTACAGGATGAAAACACAACTACTAATTATGCATGTGGTTGGGAATTATATGCAAAACATATAAACAATTTCTATAATATGCCAAAAATAGACAGATAATTCAACTTCAGCAAAGATCAACAGGCAAACTGAAACAGTCTCATACTAGTGTAAGAAAAAGTTGAATCTTTACAAGGTTGATCAACACACATCATTTGACAAACCAAGTAGCCTGGCAGCCTATAGATCCCTAATCTGCTTTATATGAGAGCCTAATATTAGTGTTCTTATTTTGGTCCAATGGAATATCAATAAATGCTGATGAATCATATGCCAACAAGTCATAGAAGTCCTAAGAGAGTATCTGTTGCATTTTATACAGGTGCTGAAGGAGTGATCTCCAGAGTAGACTAGCATATATAGAGGTGGGGGTAGGCTCACATGCACTGCTTTGCAAGGACATTGAACATCAGAAGCCATTGAAGGATTTCTCAAGGCAGAGTTGAAGATAGGCATGAAGAGAGTACAGGGATACTTTGTGTACAAATGACTAAGCTATACGGTACTTTCCTTATCGTTTACCACAAATCTATGCATATAGTTAAAATTATTTTCTATAATAAATTTTAGGCCATAATAATAAAAACTAATAAGTGAGATGCAGAAATGGCTTAGCAGATACTGTTTTCGAAGAGGACCTAAGGTCAGTTCCCAGTACCACATCAGACAGTTCACAACTGCTTTATCTCTAGCTCCAAGGAGAACCTAGCCTCTCTGGCTTCTGTGGGCACCAGGACTCATGTGCACATGCCCACACATAGACTCACACACATACACATAATAAAAAGTGATTAAAAATACATCTTTAAAAATAGAAAAATCAATTCTATGTGTTGCAAAAACTGAAAGGCAAAGCACTATTTAAACTCACTGACTAAAATTCCCACATTAAAGTTTTGATCATGATGATGTAAACAGTAGAACAGTAACAATGATTTAGTTTCCTCAAAAACCTCTGACTGAGTACATTAGTTGTAGATTCCTTTTTTTTTTTAATTCATGCTTTGATTAAAAGTAACCCCTTGCTGGCTGAAGCCAACATGATTTGCTGTTTGTTTTGGAAGCAATGTTAAGTTCCATCTTAATGCATGTCTAACTGGTAAATCTGTGTGTCAAATAATATCCATAGTTCTTTGAAAGTAATATATATATATTCTCTTACATGTTGATATAGGGTGTATGAACATTAACACATTCAATGTGAATGGTATGTACACATTGTTTTCCTTTAAAGTAATTTTGTAGTAGAGCCATGGTAGTCTTCCACTGTGATTATGGATTAACATTCTTAGAACTTTGTCATTTTTTTCTATTTATTCTGAAGTTCTGTAACTAGGTGCTTACAAGATTGGGTGCTTTTTTGTGTGAAGTGTTCCTTTTTATAGAGACTACATTTTTTCATAACAAAAGACTAGAATGCCTTGATAATAAATGGTCAAACACTATGTAGTGCTTCTCATAGACAAGCAGGAATGCCTTATAAGTAACTATTGAGTACTCTAAATAAACATCAGTGTGTTCTGTTATTTAAAAAAAAATAAAGTCACTTTAAAAAGAAAGATACTGACCCCTTCCATTTCAATGATTTTAACATTCTGAAATTTATATATTCTGAAGTTGTATGAATAACTTAGACAATTTTTATAGCAATTGACTTTATATTTAGTTTCTTTTTATTTTTCTTTATTTCTTTCTCTTCTTTCTTTCTACTTTAGTTTTCCTTTCTTTTTTCTATTTCTTCTCCTCCTTCTCCTCTTCCTACTCTTCCTTCTCCTTCATCTTTGTCTTCTGAGACAATGTCTCCCTGTGTAGCCCTGGCTGTCCTGGAATTTGCTACATATATCAAGATGGCCTTGAACTTACAGAATACCACCATGCCTCCTTATTGCTGAGATTAAAGCATGTGTTACCAACAGAAGTTCATGAGATACATACAGTTGCATCCTTATAAATACTCTGTAGTGCTCCTTCATTTCTCTGTCACAAATTTAAAATATCATTATTATTTTCTATGTATAGTGAAATTCTTCTTTTCCCTTTCAGATTTACTTGAGCATATATATAATATGTAATAACTAAAGATATTTCCCAAGAATTATACATTTCCTTTGACATGAAAACACAGCATTTAAGACACTAGATCTAACATTAAACCAATAGAGAACTTAACTGCTCTTATGTGTTTCATAGCATTAGAATATATCATAACTACATTTTATCATAATCTGACCTTTTTGCATTTGTTACTATTAATATTGAGCATCATTTACAGGTATTTAGCAACAAACAAACATTATATTATCCACATGCTTCCAGCTAAAATACAATCTTTATTGAGAAAGGAAAGGCCCCCTCCAGCCTAAAATCCTCCTTTGGCTTAGCCTGTTTGGAAATTGGTCAAAGACTTTTAAAATGTGTGATGGCACATACAATAGAGCTCTGTCACATAAGTATGACTCAAGGGTTGATAATCTCTGAAAATTGCTTTGAATACTTGTGTTCTCATTAGGAACAGAGTTATTTTTATAATTTCCTACAGGAAAAATTCAGGACAGCACAGGGTTCAAAAGGAAGGCCAGGAAGAAAAGACGCGGAGGTTATTTGTTGAATTAAGTCCTGTGAAATTGTCTCTCTGGCACCATGCTATTTTAAGGACTAGATTGTTATTGTTGAAAGGAGATCATATTAAATTTTAAAAAAAGATACTAAATATAAAAAAAAAAACATGATACTGAAAAGATTTTACCATGTGCTAAAATTATTTCATAGGAATAGTCTCATCTGTACAGTTAGGAAAATAAACATTAAAAAAATTAAGAATCTACATTTTAAAGCATGATCGTTCTATTGAGACAATTAATGATAAAGTAACATATATGTTTGTTAGTTACGAATAATACTCTGAGTAATTTGGCTTTGCATCCTAGGTACTTTTCAAGCACAAGTCAATCAATTTGAGGTAGGGAAGCGGTTTTCAAAGTGGTCTGCAAGTGAGACCACACAGGAGGTGCTCGGCATAAGTAGAATGAACCGACGACGTTGCCAAACTCTACCGGGCCAGCCTGCTATCAATCCTTCACAATCCAGACATGGTCTCAGGACTGCGAGTGAGCACATGTTAACTACCTTCTTCTTAAAGGCTGTGCTGTAGTCTCAACTCCTTGCACTCCTTGAAAAACGACACAGGCCCAGAGTAGGAAGGGACATGCTGTCCCAGATAACAATAAGAATGGAAGTTGAGTGGTGTGTCACTTCCTGAATTTTCTTGAACTCATCTTTATCTTTGCAGTTTACCTCATTTCCCTTCCCAGATTAGAACAAAATTCAAAATGTATTTATAGCTTTATTCAGCTAAAATTAAATCAAAAGAAAGGTCAAGTTATCTGTGGTGCCTTGTGCATTCTTCTGCCTTTAAACTGTAATCACAACCTTCCCCATAAAGGACATTGCAGTGGACTTGTTATCAGCTTTTTCTCCAAAGAGAAGCTTAGCATGTGTATAAGAAACACATTTTAAGATGATTTAGAAGATGTGGTACATTACACTGTGAAGTCAGATACTCTGTCGAAATAGAAACAAATTGAACTTTATGAAAAGGTCCTTGAAACAAATTGTGATGATAAATGCTAACTCAGACATCCAAAACAAAGATTTCTCTGTAGAAATGTATGTTTTACTTGCAAAGGAGATCTGAATATCTTTTCTACAAGAGAAGGACCAATGATAAGAATCACTATAGAAGTTTTTCTGCTGAATCTGACTTTGTTATTGTCACACTGCAAAAACTGTAAGGATTAGTTAACATCTGTGAACTCCTGGATTAGTCAATTAAAAATGGCAACAGCATCATCATGAACTGGCTCAGAAACTTAACTTGTGTAGCATGAATCTTAAAAGGTCTTATTAATAAAAACAAATCCAGAGCCAGGTATTGGGATGAATGCTGAAAGATCAGAGAA
Organism: Peromyscus californicus insignis; assembly: GCF_007827085.1. NCBI lineage: Eukaryota > Metazoa > Chordata > Mammalia > Rodentia > Cricetidae > Peromyscus > Peromyscus californicus. Next base: position 67,691,996 of record NW_026294458.1, read on the forward strand.
ACAGAACAAGACATAGCTAACCTCACCTCACCAACTTCCCAGCCAATCCTGTTTCTTCAAACTGGAAGCCTCTGAGTCCTCACCTGAATGGATCTCAACTGAAGTGCTGCTCAAAAGCCTAAAAGCGGCCGGGCGGTGGTGGCGCACGCCTTTAATCCCAGCACTCGGGAGGCAGAGCCAGGCGGATCTCTGTGAGTTCGAGGCTGACCTGGGCTACCAAGTGAGTTCCAGGAGAGGCGCAAAGCTACACAGAGAAACCCTATCTCGAAAAACCAAAAAAAAAAAAAAAAAAAAAAAAAAGCCTAAAAGCTTAAAAAAGACCTAAAAACCTCTAGTTCCTGGTCGTCACACCTTATATACCTTTCTATTTCCTGCCATCACTTCCTGGAATTAAAGGCGTGTGTCTTTCTCAAGCAAGACATGAGATCTCAAGTGCTGGAATTAAAAGTGTGTTTCACCATGTCTGACTGTTTCCAGTGGAGATGCGGAAGGATCTTTGCCTCTGGAATGCTAGGATTAAAGGTGTGTGTGCCACCATTTTCTGACCACTATGTCTATCTAGTGGCTGTTCTGTTCTCTGACCCCCAGATAAGTTTATTGGGATGCACAAACTTGGAGTGTTCTATAGGTTGGCGTGGCAACTTCCATCCCCTGAGTTGATACATTACTCTTTTGTATATGAAATTGCTTAGGAAATGTGTTCAGCCACATGTCCTCCAGTTTGTTGGACTCACCCCAAAATGCTGAGGGTTGTTGTATAATGAAGGGCTGTAATTATCCATACATTTCAGATCAATCCCAATACCCAATGAGCATGGCCTGAAATTTAGAGAACATTAAATGAGAAAGAACATCAGAATTACAGAAGAAGGTCATCCTGGTTTCTTTGTAGGTAGCAAAAAATTATTTAGTTATGACAAAGAAATAACAGTAAAAACAAATAGCATATTAAATATAGTTTGTGACTCAATATTTAGTTGTGTTTCCCAGAATCATTGTGAAAAGACACCAACTTTTAAAATATGAAGTATGCTAATGAAGTGGATAGAAAAGAATTTGATAAAATATTAAAATAAGAGTGGTGATATAGTCAGAAATGGTAAATTTGGAATAGTGAATTGTTCAAAAGTAAAGTGAAACTTGTCCAATTTTGCTTTAGTGAGCTCTAGGTTATAGAGAGAACTTTACTGAAACACCACATAGGTAGTTGGAAACACAAAACCAGAGTTCTTTAGTTTTAACACCAAGGAGCAAATGTACACACTTGAAAACAGATGTAGTGTCTGTCTGTGTGTGTGTGTGTGTGTGTGTGTGTGTGTGTGTGTGTGTGTGTGTGTATGTGTGTGTGTGTGTGTGTGTGTGTGTGTGTGTGTGTGTCTGTTGGGAGAGAGAATAGATGAGTGTAGGACTAGTCAAAACTTTGAAAGCAGTGGCTTGACAGATCAAGAATGAACCCATGACAAACTCTGGAAATGTAATACACAAATGTTCTCAGTGACACCAAGATACCCAAAACATCCACAAGTAAGATGCTTTTGAACAGCATCTTCTGGGCTTAAAGCAGATTCTAAACTATAAAGTTCAAGAGGAGCCTCTCTTGAATGTTATGGGTTGGATATGATGGAAAGAAACTGAAGTTAAGGGTAAAAAGGGGCTACATTTGGCAGAATAACTTTGAAGAAAGAAAATATCATCATAGAATTAAGGCATAAATAAGGAAGGGTGGGTGTTTTTAAAAGGTTTTGGCATGAAGAAGACTAGACTGTCTTTCAAAAGTGTTGTATCACTGTATGCTGATCACTGAAAGTCAAACAGACTGGAGCTTCATACATGCTAGAAGATGCTTTACCCTAACATTCCTCTATCTGTTTAAATACTAGATCCATTAGTAACAAAACACTTGCTTCCTTCTTCTCCATGAGATTTCATTATCTAAGAGCAGCTGCTTGCAGAATTTCAAAGTCCTAGACAGACTTTGTCGGAAACTGCTAACTGTCCTCTGTATGCTTCTAAAGAGAACCACTTACAAACTACTGCCTGTATTCCGGGCTCATTCATTCCCCAGCTAATGATTTACTAACCATCAAAAGCTGCCTGCACCTCCCATTTCCTCCTCCATCACAAAAAAATCACATAAAGCCCTTGTCTGTCACTGCAGTACTGGTGTACTTTCTTGAGAGTTTTCCGGTGCAGACTAATGAAACTGTGTTCTAGGATGTATTTTCCACTCTGTCTACTTCCAGTTCATTCCAGATAACTTTTGGAGAGGAAGGGGAATGCTTTCACCCCAACAACTATTCTCAGTGTAGAGAAACACCCAACATCTTGACGGACGGAAAAAGAAACCCACCTTTAATATGGAGAAGCAACATACAGGGGCAGGGGGAAATGATCAAGTAAATGACCACATATTCAATGGGATTTTTTTCCTTCAGAAAAAAAGCTTTCTTTACTCCTTCCTGTCTTTCAGGGCTAGGACCAACTCTCCATAGCCAGGCAATTACTCATCACTCCTTCCTCACTCTGGTCTAGCCTGGGCGCATGTTGTGCACGTGCTGGGCTGACCTCCAGAGCTGCAGTCTAGAGGACTTCCTTAGCAACTTCACTCTCTGCTTCTCTTGTCAGTGGGTTCAGCTGTGTTTTCCACCACATTTCTGCTTCTGCTGTTTCTAAAATCTGTCTTGAAACTTTTAGATTGAATTATATATTAGTCATCTTTGACTATGTTTCTGGTAGGTAAAAAAAATAACAAAGTACATTGCAGTTTGCAACAGACCACAACAGTCAATTTCTACTTAGTAAAGAAAAATGAGGAAAGGTAAGGCCAAAGAATATAAGGATATGATCAGTTGTCTCAGTGAAAGGGGAAAATGTACAGTAGTCAAATTAGTGAAAAATCTTGTTCCCTGATTCACAATTTTATCATGGAAAGTCTAAGATTCATTTTGAATAAAAGAACTGAATATGCTAATTTTTACCATTGCTTAATAATTTTGCCCACAAGTGTGATCCGAGATACATGGTTTAAAGGCAGATGACCAAACAACAGAGTTAAATACAGGTGTAAAATTCAGATCACTGGTGGTTAAGTGTAAGTAACATTCTTTAACTTAATTACAAAGGAAGATTTCTAATTTTACTGATTTGGGGGTAGGGGGAGGGGAAAAGAGGCAATGATACAGAATCCTGATGTATGATGTTCATTTATAGTAGAGCAGCAGGGGCAGAAACAGAAAGAGAAATTAAACTATCAGCAAGAACATATGAGAAAATATTAAATATTTGATCAAAAACCACCACCACCAGTCTATCATATTGAACTGAGAATAAAATTATTGAATTTGGGAGAATGTTGTCACATACATTTAGTAACTAAGTCATTGAGAATACAGCTTTTAAAAATATATTATGAGAAGAAGACTGAGGGAATTTTCAACTGTAATAGAAAAAGGAGGTAGTGGTTTCCAGAAAAAAAAATGACTTATTAGACTTTCCACAATAGGCTACTGCCCTTATTAATCTTACTGTAGCATTCAGTTACTGGCAGGTAGTTCATTAATGACCTGGCATTTAAGATGAATGCTTTGTACTTTAAACAAATAATTGCAGATTCTTTGGCACACAGTAAGAATACCTGTTAAATGATAAACATCTTATTGTAGAAATGTGATAATTTCTAAACCCCTTGATTTCTTTATCTAGTTATTTTTGTTATCTATTGGAAATAGTATGCTATCTACATTTGTCTGTAACTGGTAAATTTTCCTTTTGAGAATTTGTCTTAAGCATTTAATGAAGAATTTTATTTGCAAGAAAAATAAAGTACAAAGTTATGTTCAAAGATATTACAGTAGTGTATTGTAGAATCACCGACTAGCATTAATATAATCTATTTTTTGTTCATGATTGCTTTTACAAACAACATATTTTAGTGTAGATATATGCATCACAAGGGTGAAAAAATTTACCTGTGTTATCTGTAGCTTAGGACATTAAACAATGTATGGAATATGAGGTATTCAATAAACTCTATTCAATAAATTAATGCACTGATAAGTTAGTGCATATCAAAAAGAAATGTGTGGACAAGACCAAATGTCATTATGCTGGTTAGATTTTTTCAACTTGACAGAAGCAAGAGTATTCTCAGAAGAGAGAAACTTATTTGAGAAAATGCCTCCATAAGATTGGTGTAGATGAACAGTGTTATTACATAAGAAACACAGAGCCAAGTGCAGAGTTAAAAGCCCAAGAAGTCAGAGCAGTAGCTCAGAGCTGAAATTTACAACTGCCTTTCTTACCTTTCGCTGTAGCTGTCATCCTTCCTTTCAGAAAGAGAGCTATTTCCTGTGTATCTGTCTTTTTACTGACTTTCTGTTCTGCCTTCTCATTGGTTGTAAACCCAACCACATGACCTCCTCATCACTGCCTGTCTATACAGACTTCTAGGTCTTCTATGGTTGGTATTGAGATTAAAGGTGTGTGTCTCCATGCTGGCTGTATCCTTGAACACACAGAGATCTGCCTGTCACATGATCTGGATTAAAGGTGTGCCACCACCACCACTGCCTGGCTTCTGCTATGGTTTGCTATTAGCTCTGACCCCCAGGCAACTTTATTTATTAACATACAAACAACATCATATTTCAATACAATTAAAATATCACCATAGATTGGCCTGTAGACTTGCCTGTGAGGAATTTTCTTTATTAATGATTGACATGGAAGGGCACATCCCATTGAGGGGTGAGGTCAAATATGGGCAGGTGGTTCTGAGTTGCATAAAGAAAGTAATCAGACAGAGCCATGAAGAACAAGTTAGTACGTTGCATTCTTCCATGGTCTCTGCTATAGGTCCTGCTTGGAGTTTCCTGCCCTGCTTGAGTGCCTGGCTTGGCTTCCCTTACTGATCAACTGTGAGCAGAATGTATAAGCCAAATAAACCCTTTCCTCCCCAACTTGTTGTTGGTCATAATGTTCACTATAGTAATAGAAAACAAACTAAAACAGTCACTTATTATGTAAAATTATACATTATGTTCAGCATACTATGCTCACTTTATTAGTGTTTTTATTATTGTTTTAAACATCAGGCAGTTAAAATTAGAAAGGCATGGGGTGGAATAAATAAAATTAGAAAGGCAAGGGGTCATAAATAGATTACCTGAATTCTACTAAAAGATGAATGTTCCTCTATGTAGCATTATCTATTTATTAAAAGCTTGGAAAAAATAGATTTTTTAATCCTATAAGTAAAAATTAATCGTGTACAAAAAAATTAACAACAAGAAAATAAGCAAAATAACCTCACCAGCATTCTCCTGCAATTTCCACTTCCTTCCAGGAGCCTGGCATTATCTTATAAATTGTGGATTATCTTATAAATTGTGGCAGATCATGTGCTTAACTTAGGTTAAAAAACTTAGAAAAATCAAGGTGCTCAAGGACATGATGCACACTTCTATGTTTGGTTTTAAAGTTTCCTACTTAAGCTAGTGCTATCCTGGTTCTCTATGGCTTTTTCAGAGTATGCCATAGTCATGTAAGGCAGCCTCTGATGATTTGTGGTTAGGAAAAGAAAAAAAAATCTCCTTGACACTTCATTGAAAGTAGGTCACACATCCCAGAGGGCTGGATAAGTCCAAATTAAATAATGGCATTTTGTAATACCTACCAATTCTTCTTTAACAGAAGACAAAAATAATTACTTCAACTAGGTCTCATAGATTTTTAGAAAGCAATTATGTGCCTACAGACTGGAGCAGAAGTAGAAAGTGGATTTGAAATCTCCAAATACTCCAAGAAGTGAGAAATAAATACAGAGGCCAATAATAAAGGCATAAACATCCTTCTGAACCTCCACTAACCATATGGTTAAGGACTAGCATTCAAGTGTAATGCAATGAAAGGGATATATACTATTGAGAAGCTTCCAAAATAGCATCTTATGTCATGAAAAGGTGTTAAGGGCTTTTATTCCAAGTATTTTTTTCCACTGACAAGGAAATTTGGCCTGAGTAATGTGTGTATGACGTGAACTTTAATAAGAAGAATGAGGAGATTTTAGCTTGAGTTATGTATTCAAGTAGTTGTAACCAATACCAACTAAGAATGTCTGCATTTCCTCACATGTGTCTTCAGTTACATTCTGCATGTCTGATGAAAATGAGGTTACTAGCTGAACAGAAAAGTTGCTTTTCTTCGCCATGATCTCAACATGCTTTAGTATTCCTAGTCCTGATCGATTGTGATAGATTCTAGGAAGAGACTCAAATAGCTCTTCTGGTAAAGAAAATGATCCCAGGGCTAAGTGTAAATGCACTGCCACAAACCACAGAGCTATGCTGCACACTGACTCAGAAGCTATTCATTTTATCCACCCCCTCATTTTCTCCTTATACTTCCTCTTTTCTATTCTACCTCACTCCATCCCTCCCTCCCTCCTCCCTTCCAAACTTCTCTCTGCCCCTCCCATTCTCCCTTCCATACCATTACCTTTTATCTTCTAATATTCTGAAGCAAGGTATCACACTACATATGTCAGGCTGTCCCTAAATATCGTAACTTCCTGCCTCAACTTCACAAACTCGAGGAGGGCAGGTGTGTGCACCTGTTTCATCTTCTCTTTAAACTTTTATCAAATGATTTAAGGAAAAATGATACAAAAAGAGCTAATGAAAATGTGTCTGTTTTCATAGAATGAAGTTAGCATGTGCTCCAGGGATGCTGGATTGTGAGATTTAAAAAAAAAAAAAAGTGATGGGGTTCTTTCCCCACATTCAGCCTTTACCCAGAGGTGCAGTAACCATGAATGGCCTTAACAATTCGAATGTTTCAAGCCTTTCACTCAGGAATGAAATCCCAGCTCTGACACAGAGAATGTTTTTAAACCCCCATGGCTACTTAAACTCCAATGACCTTAAAAATCTTAAAAAAAAAAAATGAACAAATGAAATCCTGAGTTTTTACACTAGAAGATAACTTAAAAGTCTCAGTGCTAGGCCCTTATCTTGAAAACAGTAAAGAGCAGAAGAGCTATGCCACCAGCCCTGATTTTGTCCCTGAAAACTCCTTCACTGTGCATCTTGAAGGGATAACTGCAACGCCAAAGAATGTTTTACATTTGAAATATTCAAACAGAGGCCAAGTTCCTGCTCTAACAATCTAATTGATTGTTACAAAATGGTGAGGGGGTTCATTCTCTTGAATCCTAGGGTGTGAACAAAGAACTTGCCCACACCTTCCTAGTGGTAGTTGCTAATAATCTCTTTGAAGTTAAGTCTCCATGAAAGAGCAATGTAAAAATCCTTTTTATAACTGGAAATGCATCAGACTCGCTTCTCAGCAACTCCTTAGCCAAATTCCAGTAAATCTCATATTATTTGGCTCATTTTTCCTAAACCTGCTGTGATTTAATTCTGTTTCAATCCTATCCAAATTACCACTCTTGAATTTTTTTGCTTAGCAAATACCTTTTGTAAGCTATATTATCAGTGCTTGTCAAAACTGCATGTGTGAGTATGAAAAAAAAAATCATTGTAAAACTAATACTCCCCCTACTAATTCAATTACTGTGGAATTTGGTTTTATGTGTGAAAAGATCATTTAGGTCCAAGTATGGGAAGACTGCTAAGGCAGGGAAACTTGGTGAGGATTTTCATTTTGTGGTTATTTTAATTTAAAGTTCAAAATGAGTTCAGCAGATTAGAAACCCAGATTATGGATACTACCTCCTTTTATTGCTAAGAAGAAAAATTAACTCACCAAATTCTTTCAGGAGTCTCCCTCCTAGGTAATGTAGCTACAAGCTGTGGGCAAACTCTTGCTTAGCTTATTTTATTAATAGTGAAAAATAAATGAGTGATTCATCAGAGAGTTTATTCCTTCCTGCACATCCAAAGTGTTTCTAATGTGAGGCCACATTTGAGGTGATTTTCCAAATAGTGGGCAACATTAGCCCATTGGTCCGTGTCTGATCACTGGTCTGGTTCCCTCAGCCATCCATTATTGTTAATTCATAAGCATTTATACAGACCGGACATGTAGGATACAGTATAAAACACAAGGGGAGGAACCACACATGTGCATGCCATGAATGAACACTGTGATTAAATCTCCATTCAAGACACCTATTTGTAGTCAGTTATTCATTTTTAAATACCATTATATTTGTTCATGATTTATAAACACTACTGCTGTATACTCTCAAGAGAAATGCATTTGAGTGAGAGGCTTCCATTTCTAAATTGGACCTAAGTTTCATATGAGAGTAGTAACAATTTGAGGGGACTTTGGAGATGGCTGAACATGTAAAGACGTTCGCTGCCAAATCTCTGGAACCTCCAAATAAACTGGGCATGATAGTTCATATGCCTATAACCCAAGTTGCTATGAAGGGCAGAAACCAGAGAGTTACAGGGGCTTGATGGCTGCCAGTGTAGTTCCAGGTTCAAGGGCAGACCCTTTCTCAAGGAAATAACATGGACAGTGGCAGAGAAGGACACTGGCCATCTTTGGCTGTTATCCACACTTTTACTGTGGTGTTTGTGTATCTAAACAGATACATCTGCCTCCAGCACACATATACAGAACCAAAACATACACCTACACATACTGACTAGCTCACTACCTGACTAACCACAAGCACTCCCAAAAAATTATTCTTTATTTAACTGATTCTAGAATATTTTAAAGTTGCTTTTCAAGAAGCTAATAGTTCAACAATAGCTTGTTAACAAAGGCTAGATATGATAGGCTGAAAAGCACTCTGTAAGACTGATTTTGGGAAATGAAAAAAAAATGGTTCAAAGTTTAAAAAAAGAACTCCCAGATGCTGTTAACAGGAATGCAAAATAGTGTAGCCACTTTGGAAATCAGTCTGAATGTTTCTCAAGGAATTAGAATCATCATATCACTTAGCTATACTATTCCTAGGAATACACAAAGGACTTGATATCTTACTACAGAGATGCTTCTATATCCATTCTCACTGATACTGTACTCACAATGGCAAGGGATTGAAATTAACCTAGATGGACATCAACGAATTAATGAATAATTAAAACGTGGTATATATGTACAATGGAATTCTGTTCATCTGTAAAGAAAAGTGAAATCATAAAATTTGCACCATTGAGTTATAGAAGTACAACATGATAGATACAGATGAGAAAATTAACTTAACATTTTTATAAAACATAATGACATATCAGCAGCTATGAGTAGATCAGATCAGAAAAAAGAGAGTGTTCAGAATTTTAAGTTTTGGAAAAGAATCTCTGCTGTTCTATCATAGGTCATATGGTCTGCTGTATATATCTTGCTAGAGTGCATTTAAAGAGGATACCTCATGGAATTATGTTCCCTTTTTAGCATTTAATGAATTCATAGGCTAAATGCACTCCACAAGAAGTCCCTGTGTAGGAGAAGTATATGGACCACTTGAAAAATATGTTTTGCTGTAATAATGGGGTGTATATCAATCAACTGGCTGGGGATTTAAAAAAGGGACTATACAATCAAAGTTCCCTTTAAGACATGTCTTTTCAATCTAAATATCTCAGAAGATTGCATGCCTAAGCAGCAGTCCATCTTAAGAAGAAAGTGCAACTAAGGATCAGGCAGGAATTCCAGAAGGGAAAAGAGTAAGCTGTGTGATAAGGTGTTATATAAAATATGTCACACAGCTGAACAATTAAAAAAGAAAACATTTCATAATTGGCAGCGGTAAAATAATTCGTATCAATAAGACACGTTTAAACTATGAATACTTAACAATTAATTGCATATTGTCATGCCTTTGTTTCCAAGCCAACAATGCTTTTGCTTTTCAATACATAAAATTCTGTATTGTCTCAAAATGTAATGTTTTATTATTTGTAAATCATTAAGTAAGAAAACTCTTAGAAATTAATATGAAGATAGTTTCACTTAATAGTCACTGTAATTAACATTCTGATATTTCTCAGAATACACCCCCTACCCAATTTTCTAATTCCCCACAATAGTGCCAGACTATATTCTATGTGAATGATCTGGTTCACTTTTTAGTTCTTTGATCAACACTGTGACCAAAAGAAACTTGGGGCAAGAAAGGGTTTGCCTTGAGATTACACTCCATTATCCAAGGAAGCCAAGATAGTAGTTCAAGGGAGAAACTTGAAGCAAAAATCATAGAGGGATGATGCTTGCCATCCTGATATCTTAATTTTTCTCTGGGTTCATACTCAGCTGCTTTTCTTATATAAGGGTCAACTCCCTACAGGTAGTATATCCCACAGTGGACTAACCCTCCTACAACAGTTAGCAGTCAAGAAAATTCCCCACAGATAGGGTCAAAAGCCAGACTGATCTAGACATTTCCTCAAGTGAGATTCCTCTTCCCAGGTGAGTCAATTTGAAATTAAAACTAACTAGGATCCTGAAGAAACCACACATTATACTAAGCAATAGAAATATATTTACTATATATTATTACACTGAGAAAAGAGTAAATATGTGCTGTGTGAGACACCATGCATCAGTTAATCAGTTATTTAAACACAACAGTGTTAATACAAAGAGCTAAAAGAGTGGAATTTAGCTTGCTCTTACCACAGACACACCTAAGGGAGAATATTAGAAAGCAATGACTATATTAACTTCATTGACTATAGTAATCATTAAACTGCATATACATGCCAATAAGTCATGCTGACCACATTAAATATATACAAGAAGAATAAAGTTAAGCATTTATGACTTTCTGCTTCCTGACTATGGCACAATATAACAATCAGCCTTGTGATTATGCTGCTATGCTCACCTAGCCATGGCATAATTTATTTCTTCCTAAACTGGTAGCTAAGCTAAGCTTTTCATTCCATAAGTAAATAAATATATAATGATTACTCACTAGACATAAAGAACTGTAGACAGTAGAGAGCTTAAATATAGACAAAAATTGTGGGAGAAAGTTGAATCCAAGAGCTGGGGTGCCACAGGGAAGCCTTTGAAATTATTAAAACACAAAGCTCCAGAGACATGGAACTCAGATCTCTGAGAAAAGGGCAACAGTTGGCTTTTGCATGTTTCTGTGAAAATAAGAAGGAAGAATGTCTGTGCACACTGATAAGGAACAAATTATTTTAATAGAAACAGGGAGCAAAAATGGGAACAGAAACCAAATAGGAAAGAAACTGTGGTTCTCCTCAGAACCTCGCCCTCTAGTTTCTTCCTTGTGAGCCCCTATTGGCAAGCTTGAGCAAGGAGCCTGCAGGGGCCAGAAGGAGGTTCACAGTAGCCCCAGCTCAGTATCCCAAAGCAGAACAGAGAGAAGAGATTATTTACAAATAAATCCTACATAATAAAGGAGGAAGAGAAAAAAAGGAAAGATATATTGCTTTCAAATATTTGAGAGTACAAGAGGAAGCAAATAAAAAAAGAAATGATGATCAGTAAAAGTAGTTATTAGTGGCCATTTCTTATATTCACTGCTCTTTGCAGAGCGAGAGGGGTGGAAATGCATATGGCCAAGACATTGGGTAATTGAGGTAACCAGTCACAGAACGGATTGAGGTAACCAATCACAGGACACAAATAATTTATCAGTGTATTTCCAACACCTGATTATGTTGCCAAAACATAAATTCACTAAGACATGAAAATCACTGTCAAACCTGGGGTCTGCAGCCTACACTCTTAACTGCCTTCTAATTTCATCAGTTTGGCCAACATGAGAAATGCTGAGGTATTGTCCTCATGATTTTGGGAACACGGGAGCTGACAATTGCAAAATCTGTCTATTGTAGGCTTGAGCCTTTTAGAGTCAGGAGATACAAATCTTGGGTTGTTGAGATGGCTGAGCTGGTAAAGTGCATTCTGTGGAAGTCTTAGGAGCAGAGTTAAAATCCCACAAGTAAATTTAAAAACCATGTGGGTGTGATGGTCCGCCTATATTCTCAGAATGACACAGAGACAGAAATTCCCCAGTACAAGCTGGTTTGTCAATGGTAGCCAAGTCTGAAAAACTCCAGAATCAGCTGAAGACCTTCCATCAGTACACTGGAGATGCTTGGAGGAAGACACCTGACATTAATCAAGGGCTTCCACTGGCATCAGTGCATACGTGGTGGGCACCTTCCAACACACATGGGCCAACATGCATCCACACACTCATTATTATTATTATTATTGTTGTTGTTGTTGTTGTTGTTGTTAATGTATTCATTTATTTTACATCCTGATTGCAGTTTCTCCTCCCTCCTTTCCTCCCATCACCTTCCCCAATGCCCCCTCCCCCTAGTCCACTCCTCCTTTGTTTTCTGTTCGGAAAAGGGCAGGTCTCCCATGGGTGTCAACAAAGCATGGCATATCAAGTTGAGGTAGGACTAAGCTCCTCCCTTATATTAAGGCTGGTCAAGGCAACTCAATATGAAGAATATGTTCCTGGAAGCTAACCAAAGCACTAGGGACAGGCTTTGCTCCCACAACTAGGAGTCCCACAAGTAGATCAAGCTACACAATTGTCACACATATGGGCTTAGCTTGGTCCCATGTGGGCTCCCTAGCTGTTGGTCCAGAGCCTGTGAGCTCCAATGAGTCCAGGTTCGTTGTTTCTGTGGGTTCCCTTGTGATGACCATGACCCCCGGCTCATACAATCCTTCCTGCCTCTCTTCAACAGGATTACCTGAGCTCAGCAGAGTGCTTGGCTGTGGATCTCTGCATCTATTTCCATCAGTCACTGAATTAAGGCTCTCTAATGACAATTGGGGTTGTTACCATTCTAATTACAAGAGATGGTCAGTTCAGGTTAGATCTCTAGTATTGCTAGGAGTCTTAGCTGGGGTCATCCTTGTAGATTTGTAGGAGTTTCCCTCACACCAGGATTCTACCTGACCCCAAAATGCTCCCCCAATCAAGATGTCTCTTTCACTACTCTCCCCTTCCACCCATCCTCTCAACCCAATTCCTCATGTTCCCATCCCTGCCAGGCCCTAGTCTACCCAGGAGATCTCTTCTAGTTCTCCTTCCCAGGGAAATCCCTGTCCCCCTTTGGGCCCTCCTTGCTACCTAACCTCTCTGGGGGTAGTACTTTTTACGTATTTAAATCAAAGAACATTTAATAAGGGCTTGTTAAATGTCATGATTAAGTTATTTAAAATACGTTGACTAGAAAAAAATTACAAGGCATAGAAACAGAATAGCAAGCAGAAGCTAAAGAGGGGATGGAGGGAGATCGGAAGTAGGCATGACTAAAGAGAGCCCAGGTTGAAGTGTCCTGCATGTGATATTATAGGAGTAAACACACTAATCTATACACACAATAAAAGTGCCCAGAACTGAAGGCAAAAGACACACACATACATACATACACACACACACACACACACACACACACACACACACACACACACGAGCATATAAAACAGGTAAGCTATGAGTAAGGTCTAGGAAAGTGAATTTCATCTTGTTTGGGATCTTTTATAATTCTCATACAGTGAGTTACTGCTTTATGAAGACTGCTGATGATGTAGAGACCTCTCTGGATTATTTATCATGTCTTTATGTGAATCTACAGTCACATAGAAATGAACAAATGAAAAAGAGAGAAAAACGTCATTAGCTCAGAAAAAAACATCAATTGATATCTTTAAGGGCCTCTGTTCATGGGCCTTTTAAAGTTAATATTTATGACTAAATTAATTGGAAATTTAGAAAGAAAACTCACTCACGTATATGTAGTTTGAATCCTATATTAACTAGTATTATAAGGAGTGGAAAAATACTGCTTCTACAATCCAGCATAATTTCTGTTTGTTGATGGGGCCAGCCAGTTTGTTTGCTACACATGGACATCACAACCACTCATGCTTAAAAACAGGCAAGTTGTTACTATTAGTGTTCTCTATATATCCTATATGTTTTATTTCTTAGTATTTTCCTACACAGTTAAAATACCAAGCATATATTGACTCTTTTCCCAGCCTGAGGTTTATATAATTCCAAAATTCTTTCTATTTAACTTTTTTGAGTTTATTTTAAAAGTTACTCCTTATACAAATACAGAATGAAATAAAACTGGTTTAAGAAGAGGTCCATTCATATATTCTTGCATATACCTATACACATTTACTTATTGGAAACCTTTGCTCATTTAAAATTTTGGTAAATCAAAAGATTTGAAAGTGCTAGTGTGTGTTATTGAAAAGAAATAGAAGTACCATACCTGTAAATGGATGTTTCTCTCCTGCCTGCCAATTCCCAAATAACCAATCAGAGGCTTAATATTACTTATAAATACTCAATCAATAGCTCAGGCTTGTTACTAGCTAACTCTTACATTTAACTTATATTTCCATTTATGCTTTGCCACAAAGCTCATGGCTTGTTACCTCATTTTTTACACATCCTGCTTGCTTGGCAGCTCTCTGGAGTCTCTTCTGACTCTGCCCTCCTTCTTCCCATTATTCTCAGTTTGGCTTTCCCATCTCACTTCCCGCCCAGCTACCAGTATGTCAGCTTTTTATTAACCAATGAGAGTAATACATGGTCCAACAGTAAACTTTTTGTAATATGTATTACATGAGTAATACATATTCATAGTGTAAAAAAGGATTGTTCCACAGCACATACCAGAAGGGATATTGGTTGTCATTCAATATTCTGTACTAATAAAGCCACCAATCTTCTCTAAAATTTTTTCAAATTTTATAGTAAACATGTTTAAATTGATTTACAAATAGAAATGTGATAAGAATACAGTAGAATAATCATTTTAAAAAAGTCTTCTTCCCATTCCAAAACTATAAATGAACATAATAGGGTCACACTGTGGTGAACGCACAATTTAAACATTTGTATAGGCTCCCCTAGTAAGATCTCTGCGTGTCTTTTCTTCTGAGAAGGCATTGCTTTGGAAATCATGACATGCTACTTGCCCTCGGCAGACAATAAAATCTTCTCCATTCTTATTTCTTCAGAGAGCATTTGAGAATTGAAGTCACAAGACAGTTTTAGATGGAAGTCACAAAAATTGTTTTCAGGATTTAAAATGGCAAATAGAAACACCTCTTGGCATGTCCAGCCTGAAACAGATAATTTTAGCTCAAAATAAAAAGAAAACCACTTTGAATATACATTAATATAGGAGTGGTCCCTGAAAATGCCTGCCTCACTTAGCAGACAACCAATTCTTAACCTCGGGTTCAACTCCAAAGGGATGCATGAGGTTTCATAAATATCTGTTGTAGGAGAAAAACCAAAGTTTCCTTAAGATTAGGGCTCAGCAACTTCACTTATTTATGCTAAGAGATAGAAAAACTTTACTGTTGGACCATGCTACCTCTGTTGGAACAACTCAGCTTTTCCGCATCACAGGAAACTGACGAGAGAGAATGTGTGCAAAGGAATGTGGTTGTGTTTCCAAAAGGCTTTATTTGTAGAAATACGCAGTCAATGAATTTGCCCCCAAATAAGAACAGCATTTTTTTTTATATTTTTTTTCTTTTTCTTTTAAAATGCTTTGCTGGTACCTTTTTGAAAAATCATCATGATTCTTCTACTTTGAAATAAAAAGAAGCCAAAGCAGAATCAGAAAATAGTAGGAAAGTATATGCCTATTCATCTTTTTGATATGGGAAATATTATCTGAGAAACATGAATGTGTATTGATAGCTAACTCATCCCATAGTGGTCCAAGTGGCTCAACTCACAGAGAGAGACATGGTTGCTTGACACTTGATATAGTCAAGTAATGCTGACTAACTCTCCATCTAGGGATATACTCTTGTGCATTTGGCCAAAATGTGTGTAAAAACTCTTAGGGAACTTGTTAAAATGCAGATTTTGACAACTCCAATTTGATCTGGACCTCTACTAGCAAATTCCCACATGATGATCCCCAAACTAATGGCATAGGAACACACTTTCAATACCAAAGAAATCTAGTAATCTGAAATAGATTCTAATTTCTGAGATTAATAATAAACTTCCAGAGCTGAAAAATCTATTGAAAAATTATAGATAAATATTTCTTGGAGATTTAAGAAACTAATTTCTTAGCGCAATGTTAGTAAATTGTACCTTTTTAGTTTGTCTGTAAATTTAATCTTACTAAAATATTCTTTATCACTCTAAATATTAGAAAAGTCCTTGCTATTTTACCACAGTAAAATGAAGTTATTTAACTAAGGTATTTTATGTATAAGTTAATATTGCAAATTAATCACAGGATATTTTAATTTGTGTCATGCATACTTTTCAGTTACTCTCATAATAGCAAAACAGTAGAAATATGTGGAGTGCTCCACGTAAGCTGACCTCATCTATCGTGAGTTCCTCTCTCCTGCTGTTGATAGGTATAGCAACACTGATACAGAGCCAGGATGGATTTCAGAGACCAAAGCTGCTATAAACACGTTTTTCATTACCTCATTTCCCTAATATTGATAGTAAATTATACAGGGATTACAGGTAATAAAGGGCCTGCACACAGTCTAGGGATCTGTACTTTGGAATCCAATAACCTACACTGTCTATGCATCCATCCCATTTATTTCAAATCTCCTGAAAGCACATGAAAACTACATTGGGAAATCCACCATCCATTTGGACCACCTCTGATGGAAGGACTCAGGAGGAAATCAGAGAGGTAACAGTTAAAATAAGACTCTGGGGGAAACTGCAGCCTCTGCTCCATGTGGAGAGCACAACCTGAGAGAAAGATCCACCCCTTTGCTTGCAGACTCCGCCTTCGCCTTCTAACAGACATCCTCCGAGCTGCTGTCCTGGGCAGCTGGCTCCCAGGGGCCTCCAGGCCATGGTAAAACAGCAGTGCCTTTTTTTCCACAAGAAGAAAAGGCCTGTGTCTGTGCCCCAAGCACTTTACCACATGGTCTTTTTGGTTGAGAAAACGGGTTTTAAAAGAGGAAAATCAATCCAAAATCATAGATTTTTCCTTTCTTTTTTTCTTTTTTTTTTTTTTACTTACTTTTGAATATTTCCTCAATATTGAATAAGCCTTAAGAAAGGACGTTTCTGAAGTGATGTATTTCTTCATTCAGGGGAATAAAAAGGGCTGGTCAGCTATTTCTTTGAAATATTTTCATGTGCAGCAGTAATCTCAAAAAGATGATGACGACTCCTGAAGAACATTAGAAATATTTTCATGAGAATTCAGGAAGCAAATGTCAAAAGAAATTGGCAGTGACAAAGTTGGGGGACCAGTTCCTTTGGGAAAGTTGCTAATCAGCCAAAGGACCTAGGTTCCATCACCAGAATACCTGTAACAACCTGAGCATGGCAGGACATGTCTGTCATTCCAGCACTGGGAAGGGTGAGGCAAATGGATCCCTTGGGCTCACTGGACAGCTAGTTTAGCCTAATCAGGTGAATCTCTAGCTCATGAGAGACCTTGCCTCAAAAACAAATAAACAAAGTGATGGACCCTGAAAAATACACACACACACACACACACACACACACACACACACACACTCACAAATATACAAAACAAATTGTAAAATTAAACACAAATTATAATTATTCAATTGACCATATATTGATGAATCCTTCTTACAGGTTCAGCAGGATGAACATCAGGAGATTGGAGGAATATGTGTTCATTTGTAATATTTGACATCTAGTCATGTGGGCTGGACACAAAGTCCATCATGTTCCTTGAGACTGTGAAAGACAATCTTCAGAGAACAGAGCAGTATTAGGAAGGAGAGCACATCTGAATATTATGGGACAACCTACCTACTACCTTTGGGATAAGGCAAGAAAAAAGGCCCTCTATCCTAGAGTGCCTCCAGAACAGAAACTTCTAGAAATTCATGAAAACTCAATTCATTCAGATTCTTGTGTACTGGTATCCAAAATACATGATCATTTTCAATATAAACAAAAATCTTTTATTTTTCTCCTTAGTCATTTAATAATTTTAAATACTGTATCATTATGAATCTATATTGTTAGTGCCAATTCTACAGAATAATATAATTTGAATGTTGAAAACCTGTATAAATAGATGTTTATCTCAGCCTGGGGATCATTTCAAGGACATCAATTTTTATGATTTTATGTGTGTATGGGTGTGGGGGTAGGTGTACGGGTGTGGGGGGGGTGGGTATAAGTGTGTGTGTGTTGGACACAAATTTGCTGTATTTACTGTATTTCTGAATTTTGTATACACAGAACTATAGATCAAAAAAGGGCTATGAGCACACAGCTATATGAGTATTTATACACAAATATAAATATGTAGTCTTTTTACTTGAAGATCTAAATATTAACTTAAAATCAGAGTTGTCACAAGGAGTATGAAATATTTCTTAGATACTTTTTAAAAAAATCTCTGAATAATGTTGTCCTTTTATTTCAATTTGACTAGAAGCATTTATTTATTTATTGTGGTAATATTTTATTTGTGCTGAAATGTGGTGATATTTTATTTGTGCTTTAATAAACAAAGTTTGCCTGGAGATCAGAGGAAATAGCAAGCCATTTTCAGTAAACAAAGACCTCAGGCAGCAGTAGCACACGCCCTTAATCCTATCACTTAGCAGGCAGGATCTCTGTGTGTTCAAGGCCACACTAGGGAACAGAGCCAAGCATGGTGACGCATGCCTTTAGTCCCAGTACCAACCATAGAGTTCTGGAGGCCTGTACAGACAGGAAGTGACAGAGTTGGCCAGGAAGAGGAAGTGATGTAGCTAGACAGAGAGCAAATCAGATGTCAGAACATCAAGGCATCTAAGTCTGGGTAGACAGGAAGTCTCTCTTTGGAAGTTGCAGAGTTGGTGAGGTAAGGTTGACAGGTGGCTTTCCCTAGTTCCCTGATCTCTATAAGGCTTTCACCCCTATATTTGGCTCTGTGTTTTTTATTTAATAAGACCATTTAGAAGTTTGCCTACAATTTATTTACTTATTTACTGTGCATCAAGAGAGATAGCTGAGCAAACAGTGCCTCTGTTACAGGAATTTCAGGAGGAAGGGGCTTCCTTTCCCATGAACAGAGCCTTCCAGCTTTTTATGAAGTTCTCAAACAGCCGTCTGCTTTGAGGATGGTCCTCATCCCAAACATGATACTCCACTCTGCTCTCACATGAGCAACAGAAGTATCCAATATGTTGGATCCCACAGCTCCAGTCTAAGGATGGAGAACACAGCATTCTATTCTATTCTGTTCAAACCCCCTCATGTGAGTCTGGCTAAATGTACTTAGTTTCATATCATCAACATTCATCAATATCCTTCATTATTCATTAGAATTAAATGAAATCTATTATTTTCACCTTAGAAATATCTATTGAATATATGTCCTAATCCAATAAAATAATATGTCTAAAATCTTACATGGTTTGTCTGAAGTTCCATCCATTAAAGCCTGATAGGCAACTCTCATTCACTTTGACTATATAGTCACTGATTTGTCTGTGATGTCTCTTATTCTGCATGCGATCATTTATTCCAGCCTTTTCTCTCCTGCATCCAGGTTCTTTCTCACTGAAGGTAAAGCTTTTCCTCCTGTTTTATATTTCCAAAGAAGTGATGCATGACTTAGAGACCTCTCCATGAGATAGAATGTCAGGGAATTTTGAGTAGATAGAATGGTTGATTTGCTATTAAAAGTTTCATTTGGGAAGACAGGGTGTGAAAGGCAGCAGGAATAGGATGGCATGAGGTTGAGGCAGTAAGTTCCATAGAACATACTGGAATCTCTCCACACCGTAGCCAGGGATCTGTGACTTATGTAGATTATGAACATAGTTTCTAGACCTGGGTTCCCAGTGAGAGGGCAGCAACACTGTCATTTACTAGGTAGCTGCTTCTTCCAGTATCAAGTCTCTCTTTTGTAAACAGAACCAATGTCTTCACTTAGTATTAGTGTCTATAAAGCATCTGATAGAACCTGACGTGGGAGACTTGCTGTATCTGTGGACACAAACACGGCTCTTGGCAGTAGCCTGGGCCCAGATGTCACAGTAACCTGAGATAACAAGCAGGCTACCCACCTGAGCCCCCTCCTCACCATCTCCACCTCTTTGGATCCGCCTGTCTCCCCAGAACATGAACCATTTTGTCTCTTTCCTACTTGTATTTGCTCACCATAATACAGCCCGATAGCCTGACACCACAAGGCACTGGAAAGACTCCTGTTGTCTCCTCCCAGTCCAGGGCAGAGAGTTGAGTATCAGGTTTTCTTATCATGTGGGTTGGCACACATGTATCAAGAGATGTATATGTGTGTGTTTCTATGCGGATGTGTGTGTGTGTGTGTGTGTGTGTATGCCCATGGATGTGGAAGCCTAAGGCTGATGCTGGCTTTCTTCCTATAGCACTCCACTTTATTCTTTGAGGCAAGGTCTCTTGCTGAGCCCAAAGCAAAGTAGATCCTGCTAGTCTAGCTACCAAGCTTACCTAGTACTCCTTTCTCTCTGCCTCCTGAAAACTGTGGCCACTACAAAGATACAACTTTTACATAAGTAACATTTACATACATTGGAAATCTGAAATCTGATCCTCTTGTGTGACTAGTGCTTTATCTACTGAGCCATGACCCTGGACTTTTTTTTTTTTTAAGATTTACATTTTGTATCTAGCTAGCTATTTTTGTGTATGTGTATGATAAATGTATGTGGGTACCCACAGAGTCCTGAAGATGTCAGAAATCCTGAACCTAAAGTTACAATTGTTTCTTAACTGACTGAGATGGAGTCTAGAACTGAACTTGGGTACTCTGGAAGATAAGGAAGTGCTTTTAATCATGCAGTCATCTCTACACCTAGTAATGTTTTTAATAGAAATTTATTCTCTACATGTTGAGCAGGCTGTTTTGATTTTGTTTTTCAAGGTAGCATGTAATTCCAAGGGTGATCTGTTATGTCTCCAAGCACACTTTCATGAATAGATTTTTTTTTAAGTCACCATTTACTTTTTCTCTATTAAAAACAGGATGATAACTATGTTTCTTCAATTTATTTATATATTTATTTCCAAAAGAATAAAAAGTATTTGGCAAATGAGACAAACTAAAACATAAATTAATACAGCACTGACAGTATCTAAGTTACTATTTTGCCTCCATTCTCCTCTGAGCATCTGTCTTTTCTTCGGTGGGCTGATTTCTCCATTACGCTGACCCAGCTTTCTAAAACCTAACTCTGGAGTACAGTCTAATAGGCGATCCTCTGCTGGAGTCACATTATATTTTTAGAAATTGTTACATGCTCCTGCTGAGCTGCAGACAAAGAACGGGACTGGTGTTGTTTTCTCAACTCTCATTTGGAGCATCAGAAAATTCTACCCTTGAAAGGTTTCAGTTCTCACTGTATTGAAACTTCAGGGAAACATCTAAGAAAACCTAGTTCTTCAATTCAGATATTGATGTTTATCAGCCCCGAGTGAAATACAAGCCCTGCTGTCATTTCATGGCAATTCTATTTAAAGAGAGCAGACAGTTGAAAGTAACAGATCTTTCAGAACCTACTACTGTGAATGCTGACAGATTCTATTGCAGGCAGAAAATCACATGAGTCTCATCTCATATGAAGACAAACAAGCCAAGTTCTAGGACAGAGGCAAACAAAGCTAGACCTCAATCTGTGTTTGATGAGTATTTATCTTTCTTTCTCTTTCTCTCCTTTTAAATTAAAACATGAAATAAATCCGTCTCCATGAATTATTTTACAGAAATTCCCAAACAAATCAACCAAATTAGTCATTAAGTGAAAAAAGTACCGTGTTGTTATGTAATAGTCAAAATAACTTGCTCTACTGAAGTCTAATACTTTCATATGTCAAAGCACTGTTGTTTGTGTTTTATGAGCTTGGTTTCTAAGCTTTGTGAAAGTACACATTCTACGGCTTTGTAAACAGTCCCATTTTCAGAGAGCATAATAACTTCTACTTTTACACTATATATCCAAACACATAAAATTATTATTTATTTCTGTGGTAAGAACACCTTAATGTTTAACCAAGGGACTCTTAAAAGTAAATTGATGAAAAAAGCCTGGATTTATTTTAATAAATTGATTTTCACTAAAGCTCCTTTTGCATGAGTCTCTGGCATAAAACATTCTTCAAGAGTGACTTAGCCCAGCTGCTTGACGGGTGAAGCAAAGGACAGCAGTTACCTAATAGGAAAAATTCATTGTACATACACTAAGGTGTTGGCCCTCTCAAAGAGCCCAATCCAGAAAAATAAAGTAAATAAGGAAAACTTACTCAAAGGAGGAAAATCCATCTTACCCTTGTGTTTCAAATCTGTTGCTGAACTCTCTAAGCCATGGGCAGCAGTGTGGGTGCAGTAAGTTCTAGATAAGTCTTTATGAGAACTGAGTTCTAATCTTGTTGTTTCCTTTCACCCCCACCAGCCTGACTTGATGGGATTCCAAATCCTCATCTAGAAAGTGAAGAGATGAATATTTGCCTTTCCTGACTCAGAGTCACTGTGAAGACAAGAGGAAAACAGATGTTAACTTCCCCAGGGTAATATATAAAATAGTGCAGATATTAATGCTAATTCTCTTTGGCCTTTGAACAGGTCAAAAGCTCCTCAGACATGCTTTGAAAGGAAGAAGTTCTTTCTCTGAAGGTTAAAACTTTCCAAATAAATGACTCATTCTAAGGTTTTATACCTGAGATGTAACCCACCATCTGCGATAATAGAAAAACCAAACACCAGTTACATTTTACCAACACCTAAGGGGAAATTTGAATTTTTATCTATCAGTTTCATGTTCATTCATTTTTAATCTTCAGAGAGAGAGAGAGAGAGAGAGAGAGAGAGAGAGAGAGAGAGCGCCATGGGAAATGTTTCCTTGAACGTTCTCTTAATACCCAAATCAACAGCTCCAACCCCACATTCTTCTTTACCTTGAAAGATCTACATTGATCATCCCTTCCTCTTTGATTTTTCTCTCTTCTGCCAACTTCTACAAATACTGCTATCATTTTCATTGTTAAACAACTTTCATTGGCACTTTCCAGTCTCCTATTTTCAAATAGTTGTTTCAGCTTTTGTTTTTAAAAGCTAAATCTTTTAATAAAATCTTTTAGCTTTAAAGAAATACACACACACACACACACATACACACACACACACACACACACACACACACACACACACACACACACACCAAACAAACAAACCTCCCACCTCACCAGAAACATTTGTCAGCATTGCTTGGTGTGCAAATATGGATGACATTGAGAGCTGTTATTTTAAAAATGAAACAAACATACAACAACAAAAACCTAACATATTAGAAGTTGGGAAAGACACAACTGCTCAACCTCACAACCTATAGAGTATCAGTGATGAGCTCTACTTGGTTAATTTGTCTCAGGGGCCATGACTTGATGATTGCCTAAATTGTCAGGAACTATTAAATCAACCAACTAGCTGTTACTTTATATTGGCATAGAGAACCTGGTTTGCATCCAAAGGTCAAAAGTAAGAAAGCTTTGAGGAGGATAGTATGACTTCTAAAGGGGCAGAGTGGTATGATTTACTCTGGCTGCTCTCTAGGCAGCATGATGTCATTACTTCAGCACAGCCTAATGTGCACAAAACATTTATTTTTCTAAATTTAGAAAATCTATATTGGTCTTGGTATGAAACATGATGTCATTATCCTCCCAGAAGCATATTGAGAGTTTCCAACCACTTCTAAGCACCCCAGAAAAACTATCCAGTTAGTTATTTGTAGTTTGACAACTACACACATTTCCATGTTTTATACACTTTAACACAAGCATATTACAAAATATATTTAAATAGAAAGTAATAATTGTATGAGAGCGACTGATATTCATTCTGGCAGGGAGTGGGTGTTAATTCTATGCAAGGTCTTTCTCAGTTCAGCCCCATGCAATTCTTAGTGTAGAAAAGCTGTGAAAGTACTTGACACATTTTATTTTCCTTAAAATACTGAAAATTTGCTGTTACCTTAACCAACGTGCCATTTCTGAACTACAGCCCCGAGGAAGTTGCTTAGGCTCCCTGCGCTTATTTTCTTGCTGCTGTTTCTTCATTATTTCCGTATTCACACACCATCCAGGAGACCTGCTTTGTGGTTACCCGAAAGGCTGCTATGAAATGCTACATTATTAACTTCTTATGAAAGGCTGCAATAGTAGAATCAGCAAATGTGGTTTGATGTTAAGATTGATTTGTTATCCAGAAGACCTAGTACATATAATAAGTGACTGACCCCTAGTTAATTCTGAAATAACTCAGTGAGTTGTCATATTTAAGCTAAGACTCTATCAAGAGTCTTACATTGTTAAAAACTTTAAAAAGGTGTCTAACAAATATAAAGCTTTAGGTAAAGAAAGAAAATTATATTCAGATTATTGTACATACATGTGTGTGTATAGGAATGTACAGTTTGCATTAGTTTTAAGAAACCCTCTAGATGAGGCCATAGGAATGAAAAGGGGGCAGAAATGGGACTGGAGAGATAGTTCAATGATTAAAGTACTTACCAGTGAGAGGATGTAGGTCCAGATCTCCAGAATCCATGTAAATGCTGGGTGGGCTGGTAGGTCAACTGTATTCCAGCTACCTGGGCTACCTGGGAGCAACAGGCTAGCTCTGGGCTCAATTATGCAAGCCACCCTTAAAAGAATGGAGTGGAAGAGAAAGTGAAGAGGATTGCCAATATCAATCATACCTTTACATGCATGTACATACACATGTGCTCACATACACACACACACACACACACACACACACACACACACACACACACACACACGTGCCCTGTAGCTAGAGTCTTATTGCCTGGCCCACAATCAGGACAAA
This sequence comes from Peromyscus californicus insignis, assembly GCF_007827085.1. NCBI lineage: Eukaryota > Metazoa > Chordata > Mammalia > Rodentia > Cricetidae > Peromyscus > Peromyscus californicus. The sequence continues at coordinate 67,716,793 of NW_026294458.1, forward strand.
TCTCTCTCACCTGCCAGTCCCACAGCCGTCAGACCCAACCAAACCAAGTAAACACAGAGACTTATATTGGTTACTAACTGTATGGCCGTGGCAGGCTTCTTGCTAACTGTTCTTACATCTTAAACTAATCCATTTCCATTAATCTATACCTTGCCATGTGGCTCGTGGCTTACCGGCATCTTCACATGCTGTTTGTCATCATGGCAGCTGGCAGTGTCTCTCTGACTCAGCCTTGCACTTCCCAGCTTTATTCTCCTCCTTGTCCCGCCTACACTTCCTGCCTAGCCAATGACCAATCAGTGTTTTATTTATTGACTAATCAGCAACACATTAGCCATACAGAACATCCCACAGCACTTCCCCCCTTTTTTTTTCTTCAAAAAGGAAGGTTTTAACCTTAACAAAGTAAAATTACATATAATTTGGGAATTTGGGCATAGCTTCTCTTACTACTTCCTGCTGGAAGGGGGCGCTGGATCTTATGGGGATACAAAGAAAATTTTAGGATTATGAAATAGTCCATGAGGCTGTATTGTCTGAGCCAGTTGCCTTCAAACCATTCTGGATGTTGGATCATCTGGGCCATGGTGTCATCAAAGACCTTTCAGGGGGTCTTGGCTGGTCAAACCTGATGTATCTTAATCTGGAACAAATCCATAGCCTCTGGCTTTCTGTGGGAACAAAAGCAGAGTCTCCTTTCCAAAGTAACATATCCTTACATCCAAATTTTGAAGTCAAGATATCTTTAAAATATGCATATTGGTTTAACTCAGTTTCCTTTACAATCAAATATCTCTCTGCAGTTAAGAATCCCAAAGACAACACAATCCAGATTCTCTGTGTAATATTCATCTTTACATGGCTTATTTTCTATATTAATTTTACTGTCTCTTTAAAGACTATTTTTTAAAACTATGTATTTGTTTCTATAACTGTATATATCACTTTTTGTCTCTTTCAAGCCTATGTATATTTTACACACATTGTAAACTATTACATCTGAATCTGTCTTATTGTGAATCTATTGCTTTAAACTGCAGCAGCTGTTGCTGCTGGCTCCGCCCACCTCAGCTTCCCAACATGGCAGTGGTAGTTTACCATCAGCTCTGGGAGCTATCATGGGTCTATGCTTTTATCCAAGCACCGTGTAGCCCAGAAACCTTTTTTTTGTTGTTTTGTACTAGCAAAGTCTAAATCCACCATGCAGCTTAATGTGCCACTTGCAGAGGCCTTATTCCCACCAAACTGAAGGTCGAGCGCGCACACCAGAAACCCACAAGTAGCTCAAACCAGCAGCTGCCGATCATTTGAGAGAGACAATTAGGAAGCTGTTTTTAGCTCCGTTTTAGAATCTTTTTTCTCAGTTTTTAGGTGGAAACTCTTGCCACCACGTTGGATGCCATTTGTAGCTAGAGTTTTCCTGCCTGGCCCACAATCAGGACAAATCTCTCTCACCTGCCAGTCCCACAGCCGTCAGACCCAACCAAACCAAGTAAACACAGAGACTTATATTGGTTACAAACTGTATGGCCGTGGCAGGCTTCTTGCTAACTGTTCTTACATCTTAAACTAATCCATTTCCATTAATCTATACCTTGCCACGTGGCTCGTGGCTTACCGGCATCTTCACATGCTGTTTGTCATCGTGGCAGCTGGCAGTGTCTCTCTGACTCAGCCTTCCACTTCCCAGCTTTATTCTCCTCCTTGTCCTGCCTATCTTCCTGCCTAGCCAATGGCCAATCAGTGTTTTATTTATTGACTAATGAGCAACACATTTGCCATACAGAGCATCCCACAGCAGTGCCCACTTACTGTGCACACACATATGAAAAGAACAAGAAAGAAAAAAGTGAGGGACATAGACATATCTTAAAATGTAGGCAGCAGGCAGCCGGTTTTCTACAGCACCATCTTCTCCTAGTAGGATTTCTATTACTGAAGTTGTCCACACATGCTTTTGACAGTCTCAACCCTCTCCTTCAGGGGGTTTGATGATTTAGCCAAATCCATTGTCATGAAGTCACACCCTGGCCTTTCTGTGTCCTTACGTTCATAAGGATTTGGAAACTTGAAAGCTATATTCAGTGCACTGCCCTGCAAAGGATGGTTAAATGGTCTTCTTGAAGACAATTGCTAGAAATTCCACATGTCAGTAAGGACTATGTTACTATGGTTGTATTTCTCTCTGGCAGGACAAGAGTTGGGAATTGTGGTGCTGGAATCATTGTTGGGTTCAGTAGTAGTTACAAGTCATTCCAATCTGGCAGCCATGAAGATGCTGTCAGAAACTTCAGTGGTGGCACATTTAGCTCAAAGGCAAGGGGCTTAACTGCAGTGATGGAGAACAACCCCCTAATCCACCACTTTAAAAAAACAATTTTTTTGTATTTATTTATGTGTATGAGTGGGTGTGCCTGCTTATCTGTCTGCATGTGCACCATATGTATTGAGGAGACGATGGAAACATGAAAAGAGGGTCTGATCCACGGACATGTGCTACCTGTAATTGTGAACCTGTAGATGCTTGAAACCAAATCTGGGTCTTCTGCAAGAACAGCAAATGCTGTTAACCACTGAAGCATCTTCCTAGCCCCAAGTGAAAGACTTACCAGTCATTTGCTTCATCAGCCCCTCTGCCACTGTTCTAACTCAGTAGTTATATAAAATAACTTTCCTTAAAACATCCAGAATGGTGCACACAGACAGTGAATTACTAACTTTTTCTAAGGAAACTAGTCCAGCTTTATGCTATTTAATTACTTGTAAAATAATATATTAAGAAGTATTTTGAGTATGATTGGGAATTTTATCTCTATTGAAAACAAAAGCAATCTCTTTACATTTAAAAAGAAAATTCAGCCAGGTGGTGGTGGCGCACGCCTTTAATCCCAGCACATGGGAGGCAGAGCCAGGTAGATCTCTGTGAGTTTGAAGCCAGCCTGGGCTACCAAGTGAGTCCCAGGAAAGGCACAAAGCTACACAGAGAAACCCTGTCTCGAAAAAACAAAAACAAAACAACAACAACTGTAGCTAGAGTTTTCCTGCCTGGCCCACAGTCAGGATAAATCTCTGCCACCCGCCAGTCCCACAACCACTCAGACCCGACCAAGTAAACACAGAGACTTATATTGGTTACAAACTGTATGGCCGTGGCAGGCTTCTTGCTAACTGTTCTTACAGCTTAAATTAATCCATTTCCATTAATCTATACCTTGCCACATGGCTCGTGGCTTACCGGCATCTTTACATTCTGTTTCTCATCATGGTGGCTGGCAGTGTCTCCCTCACCCAGCTTCCTGTTCTCTCAAGTCTCCTCTCTCTTAGTCCCGCCTATACTTCCTGCCTGGCCACTGACCAATCAGTGATTTATTCATTGACCAATCAGCAACACATTTGACATACAGACCATCCCACAGCAAACAACAAAAAAAACTCACCTTTCCTCCAGGTCATTACATTTCAACACTGAATTACTGAAAGATAAATGCTGCTTTTTTTTTTCTTTACCTTAATACAAGAGACAGTGCTTAGTGGTACTATAGTATGATATGCCATGCTTTGTTGATACTCATGGGAGGCCTGCCCCTTTTTGAACAGAAGCAGAGGAGGAATGGATTGAGGGGGCAGAAGAGAGGTGAGGGAGGGAGTGGGAGGAGAGGAGGAAGGGGAGACTTTGGTGGGGATATAAAATAAACACATAAATTTAATTTCAAAAATAAGTGTGAATTGTGTATTGAAAAGAAAGAGAGAAAGAAAGAAAGAAAGAAAGAAAGAAAGAAAGAAAGAAAGAAAGAAAGAAAGAAAGAAAGAAAGGAAATAAGGAAAGATAATGGGCTCCAGAAAGCCAGCTCATGCACCAGGGATAGATCCTGATGCCACTGTCAGGCTTTGCTGATTCCCTATGGCAGGCCTTACCCTTTCAGAGGAGGGATAGAGAGTGGGTCAGGGGTAGGGGGGAAATCTGTGGTTGGTACGTTAAATGAATAAAAATATTTTTTAAATAAAAAAAGAAAGAAGGAAAGAAAGACATAAAAATGAAAGAAAAACAAAATATCCCAATTTTCTTTTTTTTCTGTTTATTATTTATGCTTTAACCTTGGTCTTTACTTGTGGAATGTAACTGTTTCCCTTACCAAGTTTCTTATTTCTGATGTCAACACCTCTGCTCTCTTGGTCACTGGTGATGGCTAATCTTGGTTGTCAACTTGACTCCATCTGGACTCAACCAAACCAAAGCAACGGGGCAAGTCTGTAAGGGCTTTTCTTGATTGGATCATTTGAAGTGGGAAGAACCAGTGTAAATCTGGCCCACGCCCTTTGGTGGCAGCCTACATACAAAGACACAGGAGGAGGGAAGCTGGTTTTTGCTTGCTTGCCCTTGCTCTCACTGGCAAGTTCATCTATCCTGCTGCTGAGGGTGTCCTTCACTGGTATTAGAATTTACTTCAAGATTCCAACTGGAGACCAACTGAGATATTCAGTCTTATGGACTGAAAAACTATTAGATTTTTGACCTATCCATCAAGAGATATAAGCTGTTGGATTAGTCAGATCACATCCTATAAGTCACACTAATAAATCCCCTTTAAATTTATTCAGTCTATCAGTTCTGTTCCTCCAGGGAACTATCTCTAGGACTCTGTAAGCAATGCATCCTCTGCTATAGTCAAACTTTACTTCTGATTCTACCATACATGTGAACTATTCTCTATTCCCTGATTTTCATACCTCTTTATGTCAACATATTCTATTAACTTTTAACCTGAAAATAAATGTGCCTCATTAACCCATTCAATCAGTATCCCAACTTTTCCATCTTCTTCAGTCACTGCCAAATTGCAGGAAAAAATAACTTTATACTCTTAACCTAATTCTTCAGTGTCCTATTTCTTATTTGGTATTCACTCTGGCAAGTGTTCATGAAGCCTCAGATGGCAAGCATCAATCTTCAAACCAAGGACTACTGACAATAGAGCCTTAAAATTTATATTGACAATAAGTCCTCTGTGTAATTCATGTCTTAACTTCAGTTGTGTGTGTGTGTGTGTGTGTGTGTGTGTGTGTGTGTGTGTGTGTGTGTGAGATGAGGAATAAAGATGGGGCCTCTCTGTCACTGAACTACATATTCCACCCTGATAGAATTTTACTTTTTATTTTGAAATAAGATTTCACTAATTTGCCTAGGCTGGACTTGAAATCACTTGGTAACACAAGCTAATCTTGAACTTGTGATCTTTTTGGCTCAGAGTTCAAGTAGCTGGGATACACACTAAGCCAACAAGACTGGGTAAATCTTAAATTTTGAGATTATTTATGTGCAGATTTTCTTCAGCCTCCTCACAAAGGTTGACTGGCCTAGATTATTCATCAGTGAATACTTCTTTCATCTCTAATCTATCACAATGCCATGTCCATTTCTTTACAGACTGTAAATTCAATGGTAATATAATAAATTGATATAAAAGAATTTATTAGATTAACGATCAGTTGACTTTACTTTGATCTTTTCTTATTTTGTACACTAAAAGATAGTGATAGAATACAACATTTAGATGGCTTAATATATTTAACACTATCACATATTAATTTAGTATTATTAATATTAATTAATATAACACAATATTACCCAGATCTTACATATCTCAGAAAGGTCCTATCCTAAAGGATGGTTTGCTTGTCTGTAATACAGCTGCGAAGTGGTTGCACCTTTGGAAAGTGACACCTAATAGAAAGAACCTAGGTCATTAGAGTTGTATCCTTACAAAGGAGTTTGGCCCAGTTTTTTGTTTTGTTTTGTTTTTGTATACACCCTGCCATGATGTTCAGTTGCATCACAGATCCAAAAATATCATAGCCAGTAGACCATAGTCTGAAACAAGGTGGCAAAATAAATCTTTCCCTTTGCTGTCTTCCTTAGTTACTTGTCACAATGGAATGATGACTAACAAATTAACGTTTATTAACAGTGTTAATAATATCAATTCTCATAAAACTAGCCTATTAACTGAAATGTTTTCACAAAGTGTATGTCACTGATGTTGCAAGAAAAAGTAAAATGAAGCTATAAAATGGGTCAAGAAAGATGTTTACATGGTCATATGATCTAAACCACTTTGGGAATAAACATGAATGTTCCAGTTTCTTGAATGTCAGACTGTCTTCTTACTCACAGTAATTAGGTCAAGTTGTTGCTGTGGGGCTAGTGTCTACCTCATGACTAAATTCCTTAGAAACTGATGCTAGAAAGTTTACTAAGTTAAGATTTTGACTGTTTTTATTCAGCCACATGTGAGAAGCTTATGATGACAAAAATATATATTCATTTTATTCTAATGTTCTTATTTTAGTGATAAAGCACCTTGAATATATATGAAAGGAATAAATTGGTGATTTAAAACTGAGTATTTAGTTGTTTACTTATTTTTGACTTGGGAATTTGAATTTAATTCCATGCATTCTTTTCAGGACACATGAAGAAGGATAGAAATTAGGTTATTGAAAATTGAAATGCATTGCCAATTAACACCACCATTTGATGAGACAAAGAGTATAGTCATGTGGGACAGATACTTTATATGTCTTCCTATACATGTTAAAAAGATGTTAATGTGGAGATGTGAATAGTGATGCACAGCCATAGACCTAATACTTGAGTGGATGTAGGAAGATCATGAGTTCAAGGTCATTCCCACTAGACAGAGAGTCAGAAGCCAGCCTGTGCTACACAAGACCATTTTTCCACAAACAAAACAATGTTAGAAAAAAACTGTGTGATGATACAGAAAATACAAGTTGGTCAATGATTTTTGCCTAAAAATTATGTTCCTTAGTTTTCTATGCCTCTAGGACCATCATTCTGCTGTCATTGACTGTGAGTTCTCTAATGATTTACTTAATCACTATCACCCACATATGCCAGTACTTCAACAACTTACCAAGACACAAGAAGATGACTAAATGAGTTGTTCCACTGAAAACATTTCACAATGACTATTATATCCCAAATTTTTGTTAACCAGCTCTACTAAAATACACCTTCAAGTAACACAGGATTTGCAATGCATTTGTGGAATATGTAGAGCATTTTGTGGGAGTGAATTTACTATTAATAACTATGATTATTTTTAGACACATTGAGAGACTTACAGGGATGAAGCCATGATTATCACTTAATATTATTGGCAAAGCAGATATTCTTCAATACTTCACAAAGGTTAGATGTATAACAGAGAGTTTTCAATTATCAAATGTATCAACTGTGAGATGTGTTTTCTAGACATATAGTTATGAAGGGCATGGGACTCATCATTATCTTAATTTAGGGTCTCTAAAATCTAGAGAAGGAATGATTCATGAATCATTTATTTGGTTAATCTTGGAACCAAATAGAAATGGACTGAATCAATATAGTAAGAAAGGGAAGCAAGAATTCAATAAAACTTAGATGGCTGAGCTGCATATTGTTGTGGGTAAATGGGGTCAATCTGGTATTATATCCTTGAGAAATTCAATACAATATACCTCAGAATCATGCAACTGAAGAGTGGAGGACTTTCTTCTAGGTTTGAAGGCCCATATTAGTGGAGTTTTTCTCCAAAAAGCTCTAGCTAGGAGTTTGGGATATGCTAAGTGAGTAAAAGCATTACTTTGCAAGCACAAGGCTCTGAATTCAAATTCCCAGCAGCTATTCTGCATACCTATAACTCCAGCACCGCACAACAGAGAAAGACAGATACAGTTAGCTCTCTGATCAGCAACCTTGTCTGAAATTATGAGTTTCCAGGTCCATGAGAGATCATGCTTCAGCGCAATAAGGCAGAAAGCAAGAGTAGGAACAAAATGTTTTGCTCTGACCTCCAAATGTGTACAAAAGGATGCACAAACTAACACGATGATATCCACACACTACACCACACACACACACACACACACACACACACACACACACACACACACACACACACACGGCATACATACATACAAAACACACACACACACACACACACGCACACACGCACGCACACACTCACACACACATGGCATACATACATACAAAACACACACACACACACATACACACACACACACACACACACACACACACACATATGCATGCACGCACACACGTGCACACACACAGGCTTCAGAAAATACATGAGGGAAGCTGAGCAACTAGACCAGTAATCCTAGCACTCAGAGTCAGATAAAGATCATCATCCCAAGTTCTATACATGCCTGGGCTACAAAATGACTTTAAGGCAAGCTTTTCAATTTAATTTTACAAAACAAAAGGATAAATACAGGTTGGAGATTTAGCTCAGTGGTAGAACCTAGCAAGTGCAAGGCCCTGCTTTCGGCCCTCAGCTCTGAAAGCAAAAAAAAGTATAAATAGGGCTATAAATATAGTTCAGTGGTAAAACCTCTTCTTTAAGAAGCACTATATTCAGTTTCCAGTACTATAGACAACATCAACAGTAGACTTGGAGGCAGAGACATCTGGACAATCGGGCTGATACATTGTAGAGACAGAACCCATGAAATCTCATGCAAATTGCCACATGAGCATCATGGAATCTGAGGGACTAAGAGAAGTTGTCCCAAGGTATGAATGGTAATCTAGGCTACAAATTACATTTATTTATAGAGTCATTGGTTTCCAACAGAAAGGACTCTCTTTACAGGTGCCAGAATTCTTGGATCCTGACCATCTGAAGCAAGAGACTTAGTGAATAGTGTTTGAAGGATGTTTTTGTTAAAACATCTTAATCATACAGGTTAATGGTATTCACTGGATTGTTTCTATTCATGCATGTAAAGAAAATGAATAAGAATGATTTTCTCAGATGACACATCAATAGAGATTCATCTAAACTCTGACATCAAAAGAAATAAGTAATGAGTAAATTTGATACTTGTTAATTTAATGTAATAAATAATAGTCACTACATTGTGAATATTAATAAACAAAACAGCTAAACAACCCACCTCAACCTCTCCTCTTCTACTCCCAAGTTTAAAATGACATTAAAGGAAACCTAAATGATATAAGAGAGGCAAGCAAAATGATGTCATTCATCACTTATACAATTGTAGGGTTTTAAAGTGATTTTAGTGTGTAATAGTGAACAGTAATAAGAATTACAAACAAATTCTCACTTGATGGCATGAATCATTTCATAAAACCAATCTGGAGCAGTAAAACCTTGACATTGGTCTTCACCCAGACCCTGAGCCAAGTGGACTTTAGAAAGAGATACATGGACTCACAGTACATTTTTCACATGGAGTGGTACCAGAATTTCCTTTTCTTGATCCAAAGCTCCTCTTTAGCTGAAGTTAATCACTTTGCTTGAATGAAATAGTTTATTTGAGTGGACAGTGACATAACTATTGTATCTTATGCTCAAAGCATGGGGTATTTTTATATAAAGACAGAACTTAGATTTTCCAGGATGCCCAAAACAAAATTCTTTTTTTGAGATTAAGTACGAGGAAAAATAAATTTGAGGAAAACTGGGAATAGGAAATGGAAGTGGTGTTCCCCAGGGAGAAGCACCCCAATAAGTGGTCTTGTGCCAAAATATCAGCCCTGAAAACATACATATGAATAGCAATATGTGGGCTGAACAGGTTAAATTTAGGAATATACACACATTTCAGTATACATACACATGTTCATTAGTAAAAGAAGAGGCCATAAATTTGAAAGAGAGCAGAGAGAATGCTTTGAATGGAGGAAAAGGAAGGAATAAATGTTGTAATTAAATTATAATCTCAAAAATAAAATTAAAAAATATGTGGATCACCATATAGTCCATGTTTTAATGGATTTTAAATATTAGCATTTTGTTAGATAAAATTCTCTATGGGTATTTTTGTTATAGTTTAGGAGATTCACTTTTAATATTGATGTAAATAAATATATACAAAGTTTTTAATTCTAATAAAATGTTAGCCACAACATCTTAATTTCCAACTTCTTTTAAAGCTCAAAATATGTTTAGATAATGCATCACTAGACTCATGTATTTCCATACCTATACATGCTAGATTTGATAAATTATTTAAATCATGCAGTATACAATAATTTCCATGTTCTATGGAGAAGAAAACTAAAATTGTTTTCATTTCTGTGAGTTACTATAATGAATTTAGATACTAAATACATTTCTGCTACTGAAAAATTAACATTAGAAAGAAGCATTCTTTAGCTACTATTTAATTTTTGTTTAAAATTTCTTACTACATTTATTTATCTATTTTGTGGTTGTCTGTGTGTGTGTGAGTGTGTGTGTGTGTGTGTGTGTGTGTGTGTGCGTGTGTACTCTGCCTATGTGTATGTACATGTGTACCATGGCTAATGTGTGGAGTTGAGAGGATAACTTTTGGGAATCACTTCTCTCTTTCCACAATGTAGTTCTTGGAAATAGAACTCATGCTATCAGGTATAGTAGCAAATACTGTTATCTGGTGAGCCATTTCACACTGGTCCCTGGATTGTTTTTATTTATGACACTTATGCAACAACATGTTGTTTTACAGGAGTCCATTTATAAGGCCTGGCAGTGGTGGCACACTCCTTTAATCCCAGCACTCGGGAGGCAGAGCCAGGCGGATATCTGTGAGTTCGAGGCCAGCCTGGGCTACCAAGTGAGTTCCAGGAAAGGTGCAAAGCTACACAGAGAAACCCTGTCTGGAAAAAAAAAAGACAAACAAACAAAAAAACAAAAACAAAAACAAACAAACAGGAGTCCATTTATGTTCCTGTTGTATACATGTGAGTGGCCAGCTGATAGATTTGGGGAAATAACTGGATCCCAAGTCCTCTACCCTGATTGATGGATTTATTGCTTGATGGATTCATATTCTGATGATATTATGGGGAACTGGGATGTCTCTGGGGTCAGTATCTTGCCCTGGATCACTCTGACATTTTCTCCCTCCATTTCAAAATAAATGATACCTCACTTTAAATTGTCTCCAGAATTTCATAATCATGCACAAATACTATAATAATAAATTCAACATGTTTCACTGATTTCAATGCTAGTTACCAGTAGTCTGAAAAAAGAACTTCATCTGACTAGTGGGAAAGGAGACACTCTGGGAGCAGCATGTATACACACACACACACACACACACACACACACACACACACACACACACACTCACACAAAATAAAATATTTCTTGAAAAACAAACATAATATTTTATGATTTCTTTTCCTTTCTACTGCCTCTCTTCATCCCCAAAACTAATAATGTTATTGATTACTATCTCTACCTATATATTTATGAGAAGTTGATTAAGAGCTTGGTTTTCTATGGATCATTTCCTACCATGGCAAATGGTGTCTGCCATTCTTGAAGACTAAGCAATTCTTATTCTACCTCTGTACACCATATAACACCTAAGGATATACTTCTGTGCCCCAAGTCCTGAGAGCCTGAACAACAGCTGAGCCTGCATCAGGCATTCAGTTTAAGGAATCATTGCACAGTTATGGTCACAAATTAAAAATATCCTATTTACATTTAAATATTTTCACATTAAAACTACTCACCTATCAGGAACACAGTGAACCTAAAGCCAAGATTATCTTTATTATTTATACTGTTTTATTTTCCTGAAGATTTCTCTGTGTGATTCCATACACTACTAGAAGTATTTAGTTGCATTCTTTCCCAAAGATGTTGGAGGGAACTTGATGACATTTGAGAAAGGTGCCTTCTTATTATAGGTAAACAGGTATTTTCAGTGTTGAAAAAATTGATTCCAAAAAGTATAAGAAGAAAATTAAATTAACACATGATATTGTTGATAAATATTGTGTCAAATTCTTCTGTTTAATTTTAAGATTAAAACCAAAATATGCTTAAGTATAAAAGCTTATTTTGGCTCAGAAACTGATGAATGCTACTGCAATGTAAAAATCATGCTTTGCTCTGTTTCTTGTCTTTGGCCTCATAGCAACAGTTTGCAGAAGCAGTTGGAAGGGTCCATTTTTTTAATATGAGGTCACTCTTCAATTCAATAAACTAAATTTAATGCATAAACCAGTATTTAACTGTTAATGCCTAAATATACAGGAGCGTTCTCAGTCACCTAACACTAAATATTAACATTTGGAACAAATTTCCCCACACATAATTTAGAGTTAGAAAAAATGAAAGCAGTTTTATATTTAACATCATTCAATCAATGTCCAATAATCTGTTTGCTTGAGAAAAATTAGATTTTGAGAGTTATTTAATGCAGTAATCTGCATTTAGTTGAAAATTCCTGTACTAATTGGTAAACATAAAATCCAAATCATTAATAAGTAGATTATGATCATTTAATTCTCTAATTGATACTTTAAAATAACCATACTTAACTGGAATATTAGGATCTAAAATGTCAGCTCTAGAGTAAAAGGATAGCCCGCATTCCTTTTATGCTTTGTCTATACTTATCATAGACTTGAAAATCATCTCTTTGAATTTGGATCCATGGAGGGCCAACAGTGCTCTCAGAAGTAGGACTGGTAGACATTGAAGAACTTAAACATGCTTGGACACAGCCCATATACTGACAATTCGTAAGTGAAAATGATGACAGACACAAGAGTCCATAAGGTAAGTTGTAAGCTTATATTATTGACTATATTATAAAGCATTGGCTTTATGATCAAGGCCTTTGCTATAGAATTTTCCTATAGCACTTAGTGACAAAAAAAAAATCACAATTTATTTGAGCCATGTGGAACACCGGGGAGTTCTTATGTAAGTGCTATAATTTAGAATTTTAGGATAGGCTATTATGTCTTATAATAATCAATGAGACTTGCTACTTGGTCTGCAGGTTTGAGAACCCACCAAATTATGGATTATGTAGTGAAAGAGTCTATTATGTAACTAATCCATTTAATGATAAATTAACTGTCAAAAAAACCCAGCAGTGTGAATATTTTTAATAATTCTTTTATTTTTAGATTTTTAAATTATATTTATGCAATTATAATATATAATTACACATAAATAATTGGGTAATTACATATTCTCTAATTCTTCCCTCAAAATTTTCACATATATGCCTCCTTTATCCCTTGCTAATTCATGGCCTCTGTTTCATTAACCATTGTTACATATGTATATGAATTTACACATTTATCTGTAAGTACATTAAATATAACCTTCTCGGTCACTATAATGTTACTTTTATGTGTATTTTCAGGGATGACCATCATGTATTGGTTGGCCAAATTAACCAAATTAAATAGGAATTATTTATAGCCTGCTTCTATTATCTCTGATAGATGGCATATTTCTACAATTTATCTACTCAGACAGTAAATTTGTTCATTCTGACAGGTCACTCTTTTTTTCTAAATCAATCCTTTTTCTTACTTAGTGGGTCTTTTATTTCAGAAGTTATCCTTGCCATTTCTAACATCATATTTACTGTCACAGAAAGTCTGAAAATTTAACTAATGGACATTAAATGAGCATTGGTTAGCAATCTATAGTATTTTCAGCCATTGGAAGAAGTCCTCAGTGGATGAAATTGAATATTAAAGGCAATGCACAGTCCTTGGCTAATAACACAATCCCACAGTGACATTGCAATAGAGAAGGAAGTCTTTTGAGAAATGACAGAATCTCAAAAAATGGTTAGAATTTTGTTTGTACATTTCTTCTCCTCTACCTGTACTTCAAAACTGATGTAATGCCCAAGAATAGCACAGAAAGTTGGCTTCATATAAAGCAGCAGCTGAAAGGGAGATTTTACAGCATATTTATTAAAACTAAGAGAATGAGTACATGCTGAATAGTTCTACTTAGAAATTAATAGACAGATCGGCTTCTGTGTCTTGGAAGCAAATGTCTTGAGTTAATTTGACATGACATGAATTGTACTGGCAGTTAATTTAGCAATGGAGCATCCATCTTTTAAAGATTACTCCACATTGGCACCTTCATAGTCACTTGGCAAAGCTCTTCTAAATGTCCTTGGCTCAAAGAAGTTTTACAATAAACTTCCAAGCCAATGAAGGCAGAATCTTGGCTTTTGTGTGGTCAGCCTCAGCCCACTTAAGGGTATGTGTTATAATGAGCAAAGAGAGTATATTAGTAATTCAAGCTATTTTTTCTGTCAACCAAACTCAAGTTTTTAATTCAACTTTTTGTAAATGTACATTTATATAAACATTTTTACAAAAAATAACAAGAGAATAACCTATATTAAAATTTTTACAAATTTAAACACTAATATTAAATGACTTAACTTTGGAGGGTGGGATCCTTCCATTAATATGTGTTACTAAATTAGAAATACGCTTAGTGTATTTTGTGAGATTACTTTCTTAGTCTTGACAATTATTATATTTAATGTTATCCTTTCTTTATATTCTTTTCCTATATCCTTGACTTTCATTCATTTTTTAATTCATATTACTTTTTGGAAGCTGTAATTTAATTCATCATTTTTTTTTTTTAGTTTTGTGGGAGTTGTTATTGATGTTGTTATTGTTTGGACAAAGTCATGCTTTGTAGCCCATGTTGGACTGAAACTCATTGTGTAGCTACAGTTAGCTTCAAATTCCTGGCAATCCTTGTCTTCAGCATCACACATGCAGGGATTACAATTTTTTTTCGAGCACTTGTCTCTAAATGTTGCATTTATATCAACTCATGTTATATATACGATATTAAATGCAAATTCAGAAATGGATGGCACAGTTAAACATCTAAATAAAAATGAAATGTCTAAATTATTGTTTTCTATCACTAAGTTAGTATAGATAAATAAATAAAAGTGGGTTTTTATGTTTTTGAACGTAACTACTGAGATTAAGACTCAGAACCCATGATGTTGAAAAAAATCAAATCTATCCAAAATCAACTGTTCACTACTAGAGGACATTTAATGAAGAGCTAATTTTATATTTTTCAGAACTGGATTTGATCAGTTCCTGAAAGAGATAGCCTATAGTCCCTAGGGATATTCTGCTTTCATATATATGAAATTGTAGGGTGGATTACAAACATATGATGTTCACAACATATATTTTTACTGTGACAACAATGTTTAAGTCTAGGTCTGTGGCATACTGTAACAATTTGTCCTCTGTTAGACCACAGCAAGGTTGAATACTGAGTAGCTCAGGTGAGTCAAAGGAGCTCCAATTATAAAAGGTGAATCCCCAATAAAAACCTTGGCCACAATTTTTGTTTTATCTCTGGCACAGTGGCTGCACTTGAATCTACTGCTGTTTCACCAATGAATGTGGCTCCACAGTTAGTGGCCCACATCTCTGGTAGTGGCCCAGCAGGTCTTTACATCTTGCCAGATCCACATCCTGCCCTTGCCAACAAATGTAGATTTAACTAAATCTCTATCATTCTGTTTATCAATAAGACTCAGGAGTCAGAGGCTGGTGATAAAACCTGCTAGTTCGGAGAGCTGGAGGAGCTCCAAAAGAGAGCTTCCTTACCCTCCACGAAACCAAAAAAGAACACCATACTCAAAGTCTCTCCCTACTACTTCTTGAACATCTCTGTCCTCCAGATGCCCTCTGACTCTCTATGGTTACTTTCTGTCAGTTAGATGCTAGCTCTGCCTCTAATCCAAGGTTGATTTTATTTAATTAATGCAAATGCAAACTCAGATTTCACAGTGTTACCCTATATCCCACAACATTTCCCCCTATTTGTTTAAATACAAAGGAAAGGTTTTAACTCTAACACAGTAAAACTACATACAATAAGAACAATTATCAAGTAAGAATTACATTGACAATGCCTAGTCTATCTGTATTTTATAACTTTGGAGAAAGTGTTCTATTATGTGTCCTATCTGGGTGAGTCCAAAATTTTGTATTTCAATCTCTTTCTATCATAACTTATATTACCAACCTAAAAATATCTTTTTAGAACTTAAAATCTTTTCATAAATAAACAACTTAATCCTTTATGTTTCTCAACCTTTATAAACTTTACATATCTTTTGTTGGTTTGTTTTTTTAATTTGGTGACAAAAACACCTGTAAAACTATAAACTATCTAGTTTTTAGCTCCATCAGAGACCCGAGAAGGACAAAATATTTTCTAAGTAAACAGGAATGGAAGAGCAAGCAATTTCCAAAACTATAGAAATGAGAGAAATAGCTGGCCACCAAGAAAGTCACCCAAGTTTCCTCTGCAGTATTGGGCTTCCATCTTTGGCCTACAGGCCCAGAATATCTGAAAGACTTCTCTGGGACACAGCAAATTTTGAAAGATGTACTATCTTGTCTTGGTAAAGTTTAGCAGTCAACTTTTTTTGTATCCTGCTTGTCCAATTTGGACAGTACAGTGTCAGCAATTGAAACAAGGGTGGTTTCGTGTGCAGTGGCTAGTTCTACCACATTTAAAGCCAACTCCATATGGAAGTTTTTTTATTCCCATCATTTTCTCTGAAGTATATTGGTGCTGCCAGGAGCAGGTATATCTCACTGTCATGAAAAATCTTATGTTATTAAAACATCTTACATGCCATATTATGCAGATTTTTGAAGTCTTTGAAGACCACCTATCTAAAATATATCTCTGATTGACCTTGAAAATATACCTAACATGGCTACAAGTTTGGTTGTTACAGATGAATAACTACTAACTTGTATTTCTTAATTATCCTAAATAGTTTGTAATAATATCTTTCAAGTATTAAAAATTTACATTATGTTTATTTTTTAATGAGCTGCATAGTTACAATGCCTTAAACAAGAGTAGAAACAAATATACAGTAACAAAAATAACCTTAAATTTGTATCAAGATACAAAAATCTGTACCAGTGTAAAAATATAGGAGACTGGTAGTACTTTTTAGTTTAAAAGTAGATTCAAAAACTTATCCTTTTGTCCTGTTATTTCTATACTTCCTCCTTTTTATTCACTAGATAAAAGAGAAAGGATAGAGGAATGAAAAAGAAAGAAATCCCTTAATCCAGCCTTCTTTGTTTAGTTTCCTCCCTGACCATTACCAATAACAACTTGCAACTAACCCCTCTAAATTATGACAAACATCCATAACCAACTGAATGACCAAAAATCACCAACATCACCTCTTGGGAATGTAGACCTCATGTTCTTAAAATTACTGCCTGTTGTCTGGGGGTGACACTATCTTTAGGGGACCCTGAGAAAGTTGGGATAATGGTCAAATCCTGGGAGAGCTATCTGTGTCATTTGTTGTCCAGTCTCTGAGTGATGGGAAACTGCAGGGCTTAACTCACATTCTTGCTAGAGTAGTCTGTGATGTTGGAGCAACTCAAGTAGCAGCTTTAAAGTTGTCCTGAGCAATTTTTAGTATGAAACTGATCTTTGGATTGTGTTTGTCAGCTTAATGGCAATACCACAATTCAGGAGAACTTGTCATTGTAGGCCCCCATCATCCTTTTGGAGACCTTAAATGTTGCTGTTAGGAATGGTCATGGTTCACTTTAGAAAACTCTAGCTGGAACTTCAAGTATTATACCATGTGTGTATAGGAGAGCTACTGATTTTTTTTAATCTAATATTGTATCCTGCTACATTACTTAAGGTATTTATCAGCCGTAAGAGTTTCCTGGTAGAATTTTTAGGTTCACTTATGTATTGTATCTTATTGTCTACAAATAGCAAAAGTTTGACTTCTTTCTTCCCAATTTGTATCCCCTTCATCTCCTTTTATCGTCTTGTTGCTCTAGCTAGAACTTTGAGTACTATATTGAACAGATATGAGGAGAGTGGACAGTCTTGTCTTGTTCCTGATTTTAGTGAAATCGCTTTGAGTTTCTCTCCATTTAATTTGATGTTGGCTGTCAGCTTGCTGTAAATTGCCTTTATTATGTTTAGGTGTGTTCCTTGTATTCTTGATTTCTCCAAGACCTTTATCATGAAGAGCTGTTGGATTTTGTGAAAGGCTTTTTTCAGCATCTAATGAGATGGTCATGTGGTTTTCTTCTTTCAGTTTGTATATGGTATATTACACTGACAGATTTTCATATGTTGAACCATCTTTGCCTCTCTAGGATGAAGCCTACTTGATCCTGGTGGATAATTTTTTGATGTGTTCTTGGATTTGGTTTGCCAGTATTTTATTGAGTATTTTTGCATCAATGTTCATGAGGGAGATTTATCTGTAATTATCTTTCTTTATTGCATCTTTGTGTGGTTTGAGTATCAGGGTAACTGCAGCCTCATAAAAAGTTTGGCAATGTTCCTTCTGCTTCAATTGTGTGGAATAAATTGAAGAGTACTAGTATTAGCTTTTCATTGAAATTTTCATAGAATTCTGCACTGAAACCATCCAGTCCTGAGCTTTTTTAGTTGGGAGTCTTTTAATGACTGTTTCTATTTCCTTAGGGAATATAGACCTATTTAAATTGTTTATCTGGTCATGATTGAACTTTGGTATGTGGTACCTCTCCAGAAAATTGTCAATTTCTGTAAAATTTTCCAGTTTTATGGAGTAGAGGTTTTTGAATTATGACCTGATGATTCTCTGCATTTCCTCGTTGTCTATTGTTATGTCCCCCTTTTCTTTCTGATTTTGTTAATTTGGATGCTCTCTCTCTGCCTTTTTGTTATGTTGGATAAAGGTTTGTCTATCTTGTTGATTTTCTCAAAGAACCAGCTCTGTGTTTCATTGATTCTTTGTATTGTTGTCTTTATTTCTATTTTATTGATTTCAGCCCTCAATTGATTATTTCCTGGAATCTATTCCTCCTGGGTGAGTTTTCTTCTTTTTTGTTCTAGAGCTTTAAGGTGTGCTATTAAGTTGCTATTGTGAGATTTCTCCAACTTCTTTATGTGGGCATTTAGTGCTATGAATTTTCCTCTTAGTACTGCTTCCATAGTGTCCCATAAATTTGAATATGTTGTACATTCATTTTCATTGGATTCTAGAAAGTCTTTGATTTCTTTCTTATTTTTTCCTTGACCCTTTGGTGATTCAGTTTAGCATTATTCAGTTTGCATAAGATTTCAGACTTTCTGTAATTTTTGTTGCTGTTAAAATCTAACTTTAAGCCATGGTGATCCAATAAAATACAGGAGGTTATTTCAAATTTTTGTAACTGTTGAGATTTGCTTTTTAACATAGTATGTGGTCAATTTTAGAGAAGGTTCCATGGTGTCCTGAGATGAAGGTATATTCTTTTGTGTCAGGGTGGAATGTTCTACAGATACTCAAGTCCATTTGAGTCATAACATCTGTTAGATCCCTTATTTGTCTGTTAAGTTTCTGTCTGGCCATTAGTGAGAGTGGGTGTTGAAGTCTCCCACTATTAGTGTGTGGGGTTTGATGTGCAGTTTAAGCTTTGTATTGTTTATTTTACATATGTGAGTGCCTTTGTATTTGGGGTATAAATGTTCAGAATTGAGACTTCATCTTGATGGATTTTTCTTGTGATGAATATGTAATGTATTTACAGATCTCTTTTGATTGATTTTAGTTTGAAGTCTTTTTTGTTAAATATTAGAATATCTAGAACTTAAGCTTGCTTCTTAAGTCCCTTTGATGGAAAAGTCTTTTCCCAACCTTTTGCTCTGAGGTAGTGTTTATCTTTGAAGATAAGGTGTATTTCTGGTATGCAGCAGAAGGATGGATCCTGCTTTGTATCCATTGTTAGCATGTGTCTTTTAATAGGTGGACTGTGTCCATTAATATTAAGGGATATTAATAAGTAGTGATTGTTAATTCCTGATTTTTTTATGGTAGTGTGTGTGTGTGTGTGTGTGTGTGTGTGTGTGTGTGTGTGTGTGTTTCCCTTCTTTGGGATTTGCTGCTGTGGGGTTATCTATTGCCTGTGTTTTCGTGAAGGCATCCAACTTCCTTAGGTTGGAGTTTTCCTTCTATTGCTTTCTGTCAAGATGGATTTGTGGATAGGTATTGTATAAATCTGTTTTTTTTCTTGGAATATCTTGTGTACTCTATGATGTTTGAAAGTTTTGCTGGGTATAGTTGTCTAGGCTAGAATACATGGTCTCTTAGTGTCTGCACAATGTCTGCCCAGGACCTTCTGACTTTCAGAGTCTCCATTGAAAAGTAGGGTGTTTTTCTGATAGGCCTGCCTTTATAAGTCACTTGGACTTTTTCCTTTGCTGCTCTTCATATTCTTTCTTCATTCTGTATGTTTAGTGGTTTAATTATTATGTGGTGAGAAGACTTTTTGCAGGGTGGGGGATCTAGTCTATTTGGTGTTCTGCAAGCTTCTTGTATCTTCATAGGTATTTTCTTCTTTAAGTTGGGAAATTTTTCTTCTATGATTTTTTTGAGTATATTTTCTGTGCCTTTCAGTTGGTATTCTGCTCCTTCTTCTATTCCTATTATTCTTAGGTTTGACCTTTTCTTGGCATCGTGGACTTCCTGGACATTTTGTGTTATGACTTTATTGGATTTAGTATTTTTTGGCTGATGAGTCTATTTCCTCTATTGTATTCTCTACACCAGAGATTCTCTCTTCCATCTCTTGTATTCTGTTGGTTATGCTTGCATCTGTGTTTCCTGTTCATTTACTCAGATTCTCCATTTCCAGTATTCCCTTGGTTTGTGTCTTCTTTATTGTTTCTATTTCAGTTTTCAGGTCTTGAACTGTTTCCTTCACCTGTTTAATTGCTTTTTCTTGGCTTTCTTTAAGGAATTTATTTATTCATCTTTATTCATCTTTCCCTCCAATAGGTTAAAGAGATATCTATGTCTAAGGGAGATGCTTTTGGTCTGATCTTGAGAATTTTTATAATAATCTGTAAATATAGTTTGTTATTTTTTAAAATGCAAACATAGCAATTAGAATCTGTATCTGGATTTTGTCTCAGGGTGGTGTGATGAAATTAATGTACCACCACCACCTTGTTTGCTATAACTCTGTAATTAAAAAAAAAACCAACTGACTTATAGAGATCCTTCTTTACTGTGATTAAATGAATGGGCTATCATTTTTCTGCTCAATTTTTTTATCTCAGCTTCAAAACATTCTAACTCTTAGATATTTAGAAAACAGGCTTGAATTGTAACAACCCCTTGAATTTATTTAAAACCTTTTGAATCTATTAATAGAATTTTTAATACCAAACAACAAAAATATCCTTCTTATTTGAGAAGAAAACTCAAAAGTTTATGTCCAAGATAGTATGAGCCATATACCAATCTAGAGTCTAACAATCTAATATATTGTGGTGGTATTGTGTTCCCCAAAATATTGTGCACCCTAATAAACTTATCTGGGGTCAGAGACAGAACAGCCACTAGATACAAAGGCTAGAAAATGGTGGCACTCACACCTTTAATCCTAGCATTTCAGAGGTAGAAATCCCTCTGGATCTCTGTAAGTTCAAGGCCACATTGGAAACAGCCAGGCATGGTGACACACACCTTTAATCCCAGGGAGTGATGGTAGAAAGGAAAGATATATAAGGCGTGAAGACCAGAAACTAGAAGGATTTGGCCTGGTTAAGCATTTGGCTGGTTAAGCTTTTAGCTTTGAGCAGCACAGTTCAGCTGAGAGCCATTCAGATATGAGGACACAGAGACTTCCAGTCTGAGGAAACAAGATCAGCTGAGAAGCTGGCCAGGTAAGGTTAGCTGTGGCTTGTTCTGTCTCTCTGATCTTCCAGTGTTCACCCCAATAACTGGCCTCAGGTTTGATTTTATTAATAAGAACTTTTAAGATTCCTGCTACAATATATAATTAAGACACATGGTATATGAAACCACATTTTTTTCCTTTCATGCCAGAAAGGCAATTATACTTTTGGTAAATCATCATTAAAAAATATTATATTTTTTAGGCCTTATCAAATGAAAGGCATTTGTTAGTCTTATAAGTTAGTTTGGATTGAATGAGCAAGCTGTTTAATGTACTATCACCTCTCCTGATCAAGAGGCCTCTCATGTTTCAATCTAGTCTTTATTAAACTTGATGGTATCCATACCTTTTCTTCTCCTTTGGAAACAAGAGCAAATCTTCTCCAATGTGACACATTCTGTTTTCCATTCTGAGGTCAACATGTCTTTAAAATATACAGGCTGATTCTACTCATAAGTTTTTTTCTACTGTTCAGTGTCTCTCCACATCCATTGTTCCATTTTCATTAGCATTTTAAAAATTGAAAGTTGATAAAACACTGTGTAATTTATCTCAGGGGGTCTTTATTCACCCTTTCTGTTTATTAAGCATATCTTTTAGAGTTCAATTAGATCTCTCTGTTACTGCTTGCCCTGTAGGATTGTGTGGTATACCTGTAATATGCTTTATGTTGTAATATGCAAAAAAATCTGTTTCATTTTACTAGAGACGTTTGCTGGAGCACTGTCAGTCTTAATTTGTACAGATATCCCCATAATGGCCATGACTTCTAATAAATGTGTAATTACAGAATCAGCCTTTTGAGAATGTAAAGAAGTTATTCATTGAAATTATAAATATATATGTATATAATGGTGCATATGTTTTAATTTTCTAAACTCTGCAAAATTAAACACATCTATTTACTAAATTTCATTTCTTTGAGTACCCTTTGTGTTACTTCCTCTAGGTTATGGAGTTTGATTATCCAAAGAACAAGTAGAACACTTCTTATAGTTGATTTTGCTTACCACCATGTGATAAAAATATCTTTCTTCAAACCTTTGCTATTAACATGGTGTTTCTTACAAAATTATGAGGCTTCCAGAACATTTCCTATTAATAGCTGATAATTGTCATCATTACCTTGTGAGAGAGAGCATGGTAGACACATATGAGATCTGATATGTATTATATACAATAGATGGTTTCTACTTTTGATTACTTGTTGTAATTGAATAAATAAAAAATTCTGAATCACCTTGAATAAGTTCAGCAGTTTCAATATGTAAAACAGCTCTTTCTGCATACTGAAAGTCAGTAACTGTATTAAGATATTCTGAAAAATCTAGTAATACCATATAATTCTGATTTTTTAAACTTAATCATAAGGGTGGTAATCTACTTTACTTATGTTTCCTGACTTACAGCCTGCCTTTCCTGATTTATTTGCATCATCATAAAATGTAGAAACTCCAGAAATTCATGTCCCTTTTACTAGATGAGGTAGAATACAACTAGTTCATTTTATAAATTTCAGCTAGATCATTTTAGCCATATTTTAAGGGACTGTACATGGAATGAATTTTCCTTAGTATTTTTATCAATTACTGAGTGCAGACCATGAAAAAAACTCATGAAAAACTGTGAAAACTGTATTTTAAAATTGTTTTTCAATTCTTTTTGAAGCTCATTATTATATATGTGCACATATCTGTTGCAATTTTCTTTCATGAATATCCCCCTTCAGCGTTGTGAAAAGAAACTTTCTGTTCATAATGACATTAAATCTTAGGGGAGTTTTATAAGAAAGTGTTGACTGTAGGAATGTTAACACAATCACCATTCTAGGGGTTGTATATGTAGCAAAAGGAACGTAATGTGGTTGAATTTGTCATTCAAGTGAGGAAATTATTTATAATGAAAGATTAAACTTGCACGAGGAAAGGTGATGATCATAAATCTTTTCTTGAAGAGTACCTTTGATCACACAAACTATAACTCCAACCTGTCCAGCAAGATTTGTCCATTATTATAATGCTGATATAAATTCTGAAGAGTTAAGCAACTGCTTCAAATTCTACTTGGGGCTTTACATGAGACCTTAAGCTGTATGTGTGATCTAATAACTTCCCATAATTAAAGAAGTCTTAGCCTATTCTTCCATTTATAAATGTTTAGTTATGTTCTACAAAATACTAGCTAGGCGACTGTTAAATATTTCTGATCAAGCCCCAATATTTATCCACACCTCACTAAGGGTTCTTATTTTTTATCATTTGGTTCCTTTGTGGGTCCTTACTTCCATCTAACCCCTGTCTTCCTAGATGTGCTTTTTTTGAGTGCTATATTTTCTGATTTTATTTTTTACAGCTCCTTTAAATAATTCATTTTATTTCTTATCCTGCAATCCATTGGCATGTTTATTTTCTTCTGTGTATTCTCTGATTACTTTAGAAATTCCACTTTGGGTCAGTGCTGGTGACCAATTCTATGGCCTTGCCCATGCTAAACTAATGCTCAACAAATAAGTAACATCTCTAGTCCCTTAGTCTTTCTACTTCTGATTGGCTATATTAACTGAAGTTTGATTATTTGTCTTTTTTTCCACATTTAGAGTCTGGGATACATGAATGGATTCTATACTTACTTGTTATTAGCATTCTTTTTAGGAATATAGTAGATGTATATGTCAATTAAAGGACGCTCAAGGAGCAGTGATATGGTATGCTTTTTGTGTGAATATTTTACTTTGACTTTAGGGAACACTGCTGCACTGAGCTCTCTATTTCCTTATTTGTCATGTTTGTGTGACCTCCTGTTATGACTTATATATCTAGAGGTGATGTGACTCAGGATTTGGTTTCTGGAGCCATATCCTCTGTCATCTTCCTCTTTTTCCTCCTCAACTCTGGTGGGTTTCTTGATGCTTGAGACCAGAGCATGGGAGATAGAACAAGAAACAACAGCTTGATTAATCTTTGAATGGAGGTATTCAAAAACCCCTTGCATTTTATGGTTAGACAACACTGAGTAACTATTTCCTACTTATCTATGAATATGTTATTCCATAAGTGCCTATAGTTTTAAGAGAAAAAAATTTCAATGTACATTTTCCAAGAAAAGAGCCATGCTACTTTCTGAACATTGTCTGTGTATAGAAGAACACATTGGCTTCCATATTTCAGTTCAGATGCTGTAGGACTTGGGCATTTGCTGCATGGTTTATGGTTTGACATGGTGCTTTTTGACTGTAAAGATGTTTATCATCTCTATTTTTCTTTTTTTTTCCTCAGTGAGATATAACAAATGAAAAAGAACTAAGATGTTCTTAAGTAGACAACATAATTCGTACTTCACATGACTCATTCTCTATGTTCTGTGACCTTGTTCTTTGAATATGTGACAATGTAATATAAAAGTTCTGTACAAACATAAATTTAAAAGTCATTTGGCGATGTTTCTATTCCTATAATTGTATCTTCCAATCCAACTCCTCCTCCTGTCCTAACTTCATGGAAATAAATCAGTGAGTATGTAATTTTTAAATGTGTGGCATAAAACCCTTTTTCTGTGATAACTAATGATTTTGAAATCTGGGGTTTTTAATTTGTTTAAAATTAAAAGCATAGTCTTAAGTTTTGGCAAAGTAAATGAACACTTATCCAGTAAGTTTTTAATCTTATTTTTAAGATTATTATGTTTGGTTCCATACCATTCTTATAAATATTCATAGTTTTAAAGTAAAAATTATTTCAAAACCCATGCTGAAGACTTGGACATTTGTGTATATATCCATCCATGTCTCTTTTTGTTGTTGTTGTTTCTAGAAAAGTTGTCTCTTCTTAGATTGCCATAAAAAAGTGTGATAGTCTTTGTGGTTCACAAATAACAGAAATGTATTTAAACAGAAACACATTTTTCACACTTGTGGAGGCTCACTTCCAGAGATCAGCATTGTAGCTTCCCAGTTTCCAGGAGAATTCCTTCTGATATATACGCTTTCATCTTATAAACTCACATGGCACAAGAAAGATCAGACTTCATAGGATCCCTTATCTCATTAGGAGTTGGACACTAATCCATTTAAGGTCCTAATACCATCAGATTAAGTGGGTTCTGAACTGCAGTATGTGCATTTATGATGACACAATGTTGTAATATCTAAGGAATAGGAGATAAAAATCTAAAATAAGTAATTCTTCCACAAACTATAAACAGAGCACCATGAGTGTTTTAAAATAAGCTGCATAAAAAAGGGTACTAGCCTCATTAATCCACCCAGGGCTATCAGAAGAAGGTATTTATAAAATGTCCTGCAAGGTATATATTTCATGCATTAATGATAATGGCTGGAACTTTCAAACTGTTCTGTGAAGAAGCACAGATTAATAAAGCTAGACAAAAGAGGATGGAAGAAGAAAAACAAAGAGAAGTTTGCCTGAATAAAAACCAAACACATTTCATTTTTAGATTTCCCTCAATGTGTCAAGTAAGCATACAATTGGTTCATGAGATGGTAAAATTCCTCAAATGGCATCCCAAAGTAAGGAAAACAGCAGCATTTACATCTAACTTAGTGGAAGACACACTTTAGATTTCTTTTAGAAAAGTAGATTCTGGCATCTTTTGTCCTCCATCAACATGTCAGAATGTCTGTACCCAGAACTGACATGTAAATCTCGATTTCCACCAAACAAATAAATACAACCAGGAGACTTCCTCACAGTAATATTTTAAAACCAAACACCTGGTCTACATAGTATGATTCCCTCCATTACTTAAGCCTATTCCATTATAATCTGCAAAAAGATTTTAAGCAAAATTTTAAAAGGGTTAGCAATTTCAAAAATATTCCCCAATGAAGCCAGTTTTTACGAAAAACAGAGTAAAGTCTGAGTATTAAGATGAATACCAAAGCTTCACAACAAGAAAGTGAGTGTTTTAATTCATAGTCCTTTTAATCATGCATCAGTTTCGTCTTTCCAATAATACAATCTGTGAAGGATCAATGAAACCATGCTAAGAACTTCTGAAAATCTTATGATCACAGTCACACAAACTGTGAGGTGGTAGGGATATGTCTTTGATGTAAGTTTTTACAAACAAGGTAAGATAAAAGGAGAAGATATGAGAGTTTTAACTGAGGATGTATTTAGTAGTTAAGTTCTTACCTTGCACGTAGAAAATCTAGTTTCAATTCTCAGTGCACATATGCATAGCCATTGAAAGAAAGAGAGGGGGAGAAAGCAAGAGAGACAGAAAAAGAAGGGAAAGAAGAAAGAATGGAATAAAGAAAGGAAGGATCAAGGAGGGAGAAAGGAAGGACTGATTTCCTTAAGATGACTACAAGCTTGCTATTAATTTTAAATTCTATCATTGTTCAGAAGCTACAGAACAACAAAGAACCTTTTGTAGTAAATCTGAATCTCAGGAAGTTGCTGGGCAAGGACCTGGACCTAAAAGTTGAGTAATATTAATTACATATTGCAAAAACAAAAAGGAAACCACCAAAATAGCTGCTGCCCCACTGTTAAGGGCAGGACATCAAATGCAGCATTATCTCTATGTGGTAAGGACTCAGAAGTTGTACTGAGCTTCTTCTGTTGTAACATGGGATTTCATACAATATTATACTTCAGTAACACTTCATCAAAATTTCCTTTTCAGTAAAGCCAATTTCTTTCTTATAAGATGCCCACTCTGGTGAGTTAAAAAAAAAAAAAAAAAAAAGAACATGGTGTTTAGATGTTTGGCATGGCCTGACTTATTTCTAAAAGTCAGTTTTTCAGAGAATAAAGTTCACTGTCACAATCAATATGATGTGTTAAACATCTCTGCTTTGAATTCAGATACATCCACTCTTCATTAGAGAATGTTAGACTGAGTGAAAGGGCTCAAATTTTAAGCTTATATACATTTGAAAGTCTTAATATGGACTATACAACTTTGTTTTTCATTTTTGTATGTTTTTATCATTTTGTGGTAGAAGGTCCCTGTCTAAAGAAGAAAAGTAACAGTTTAATTACTGATTGAACATCAAGTATTTTAGGGTCTGGATTGTTAATGAAAAGTTCTAGTTTCTTATATTGAAGAGCAGCACATAGTTTTAGTTCTATTATCTGTCTACCTATCTATCTATCTATCTGTCTGTCTGTCTGTCTGTCTATCTACTATTTATCTATCTATCCACCCATAATCACCATTATCATCATCATCATCATCATCACCACCATCATCATCATCAATCTTTATATCCATCCATATGCTGAGGAAACATAACAATTCCTTAACTGGGTGACTGCCCCAATCCATTGAGTAATCTTTAAGAGTCTCATCTTCACAGAAGCAGAGAACTAATATGTGACCCTTTATATACTGAAACTGAAAACAATTCATTTTCCCTGAAATTTGTGGAATCTAGTTTTAATGAACAGCAGAAAGAGAAACTAAATTTTGGCATAAAGTTTCTTGTCACAGGGACAGATGCTTTTATGTCCTGATATCTTGTGTGTATATAATTATTACAATTAGATGACAGGTATGTGTCTCTTCTTAGTATTATTGCAAAGAATACATATCAGGAAGCCAGAATGAAAGAAAGCATTGTACATGCAAGTATTTTTTGATGCATTCAGTTGTTCTAAGAAGATATATATTCCTATGTTCCCCAAAGTTATACCCTGGAGTAGATTGGGCCATTTACTTTTTATTATACAATATTTACAGCAAATGTGAATAATGCAATCCTAGTAGTAATGATTGAAAGACATTTGAGTGTCATTATTCAGTAACTCTTTTGTCATTGTACAGGATATTGGGACAGAACAAAGGTTCTCAAAATTTTATAGGAAGGAAGATTTGAGAAACTTCCACAGGTCTATCCATCATGCAACTAAGTTAGAGAATAAGCAACATTGAATTAAAATTTTATGAAAATAGGAAGTGAATGCAGAAATGAGTGTACCATGGGAATTTATGTATTTATGTATTTCACAGTACTGTGCTTGGTGTTGTAATCTGACTCCTGATCTTCCTTATTTGTACCCTTGTTACTATAGTGCACCTTGGAGCATACCTAGGTGAGGGGGAATTCAAAGCAAGCAAGATTTCATCCTGAGTTTAATACAGATTTGTATCAAATCTCATTCTCTTAGCTACCAGACTGTGACATGTGTAGTATCTTATTTTAGTTCTGTTTTAGCTTCTAATGGATCACTTTTTGGTGGTTCTAGGGCTGGAACTTCCTTATCAAGTCAAGCACTCTCTGACTGTAAAGCAGTCTTAGCTCCTCTTAAAGGTTTGGAAAGAAATTTTAAAATGGTTTTAAACAACCTGCATTCAAAATTGATCAGTAAAAGTTTATTTATTTTTTAAGTTTTTTTTCTTTTTACATACTAATCCCAGTTCCCCCTCCCTGCCCGTCTTCCACCCCACCCCCCCCACATCCTCCAGTCCTACCTTCCATCCACTCCTCAGAGAGGGTAAGGCCTCCCTTGTGGAGTCAACAAAGTCTGGTATACTAAGTTGAGTCAGGACCAAGCCCCTCTCCGCTGTGTCAAGGCTGAGCAAGGCATCCCATCCTAGGGAATATGTTTCAAACTCCTAGACTTCAGTTGAAGAGAGGGAGGAGGGATCACAGGAGCAAGTGAGGTCAAGATCATGATGGAAAAAAACCACAGAGACAGCTGACACGAGATAGTGAGAGCTCATGGACTCTGGCCTGTCAACTGGGGAACATGCATGCGACTGAACCAGTCTCTCTGAACGTTTATGACAGTTATGTGGCTTGATTTGTTTGGGGAGCAGTGGGACCAGGACTTATTCCAGATTAGTAAAAGTTTTAATGATGGCCTGTAGATATTATGTAGTTGTGAAGATGAATGCTTCCAGTTATGAATTATAGCTGTTAAATTCAAACCTAATCAGTATCTCTAAGTTTACAAAACTAGTCTCTCCTCTCTCTCTCTCTCTCTCTCTCTCTCTCTCTCTCTCTCTCTCTCTCTCTCTCTGTCTCCATGACAAGAAACAATAACTAGATATTCTCGAATTTGGAAGCTAACAAAGTGAAAAGACAACTCATTTACTTCTGAGATTGGCCCAAAAACATGTACAATAAGATGATAATCCTATATTTTGCAATTTGTATCATAAATATAGTTATTGCATTTTAATTTAAATTAACTAATATTAAATCATAAAGATAATATATATCAAAGAAAAATATTGAAATTATAAAGCCTCAATCTAATATATTTGGTTGATCCTTAAACAAATTTAGAGAAATGACAGTATCTGTATAATTAGAAATACACTCTTACACATTTGAGAAGAAAGTTACACTTACTGAAGCATCCAGTAAATTGCATTGAGAGGAACAGAATACTGTCTGTCATCTGACTGATATTGAATAATATTTTTTTTTGTTCCTTGTATTCAGCTTTTTAAGATTTGTAGTAGAGAGTGGTAACATTTTGGTACTAATAAGAGAGTAATTCATTTGTTAATGTTACATTTGTTTCATGTAAACAAAAGTTCATGCTGTACTTTTCCAAATAAATGTCATTACCATTTGCTTGGTGAATGTTCAGATGGTGGAGCATGGAGTTTAAGAGAATGGATTTAGGGGCTTAATCTTCTTGATTTTTTAGCCTGTATCCTTCATTGACATGGAATGGTTATGGCTGTTATATACTTGTAGAATTTGTGTCCTGAAAATTAGATGAATTCATACCTTACTCACCATTGGCAGCTGTTGGGATACAATGTCTCAGTTGTGAACAGTAATCATCATTAGTATTAATGTTATTATTAAATAAAACTGATTTTTCCCCTCAATACAGATTGAGAGATATTCTAGCCCTCAAAAAAGGACAAATTAATCACAGGTAAGAAGCACAACCTACATCATAGTACACGGTTCAGCCTCAGTTTAAAGCCCCAATTCTCTTTGATATTACTCTATTTTCTCCCTTGTTCAGAGATCCAGGCTCCAAAAAGCTGATTAAGGTTCATGCCACAGTCAGATAATTGTGTTCACATGCCTGCTAGTCTTCCTTTTTTAAATAAATCAAATTCATGACAAGGTTGATAGCAGGCCTCTTGTCCATCAGTAAATGATAGAGTCATCATTCTTTCATTAAAGCTTGGGAGAAAAATTATGATTACTAGTGTTTCTGGCCAAATTTTGTTCATGTCTGCCCACTGAATTTGTTTGGATACCAGAAAATTATAGAGTGTATGATTCTAATTAGGATAAGAGATTAAACCCTAGGAGCCATGCTTCAGCAAAAACCCTGCTATAAAACAACATTAGAAATCATCCTTTTAACCAACCCAGTGAAATTTGCTTAGTCATTAGGACTCCAAGTGAGTTTTCAGACCTTGAGACAAAACACTGTGCCAAGAAATATCATCAGGAGACTGGGGAAAATGCCAATCCATTTTAATGATGGATTTTTATTACTAACTTTGTCATCTAACTTAACTCTTCTGTTTCACATCTTCATACATTAGAGAGTCTTGTCTTAATATTCCTGTGATATTGTTACCAGAATTAAATCATGTCAGACTATTCCTCCCAGTTCTAATATTTAGTTTATTTTTTCTTCCATTTGTGTATAATTTCCATGGCAACATGGGCATGGTGAATGTGTTCTGTCAATCCACACCTCTCCATGTACCACAGTTTGTTGCCCTTTAATCCACATTGATGAGTTTTGTTGTTCGTTATCAACTAGCCAAAAACTACTTTCATCATTGATATTAATGGTAAAGCTATAGTCTTTCAATCTACAAAATATACAGAATCTCTTTTCATGAGATTTTATGTATGCAAGAAGGGATAAGACACCCTGTGCACCCAGCTGCCAGGACCTCTTCTGCAGTGGGCAGAGTACCAAGGCAGCTGTGTACTCTGGCATGAAAGCAGAAGAGCAGATGCCGAGCAAGGTACAGAACAATTTCTTCAGCCTCTGTGGCCTTCAACGGGGCAGCTGTGGTCCTTTATCTGGTACTGCTTTTTAAAGAATTTTTTATCATGAGGCTACCTATGAGGAACTCTAATATTGTCTCTAATTAGGAGTATAACAAAACAATTTTCTATTGGTTTTTTGAAGGTATTTATTTATTTGTTCTTTCAGAAAACTTGCTTTCAAAGACTTTAGCAAGATTTCACAGAGTATATTTCTTTCTGTTTCTGTCTTGCTCCTGTGAGTTTCTTCTGGGTCTCATATATAAAAGTCTTGATGGCTACCTTGGGAGAGAATGTTCAAGTCCATGTGGCTTTATTCTTTGGCTTAAATGCAAAATGCAGAATTCTTAACATACACCCTAACATGAAAAGGGGTAGCTGTAGTAATAGGGATAGTTCTCACTATCTTACAAGAGAGGAAGTTCATGTATACATACAAAGCAGAGCTTCCCACATTTGGAGTGGTTCATGTATTCTTCCTATAATGTATAGACAAAGGGAAGGGTGATTCAGGTCAATTTCAGTTTGGTGTAGAAAAAGATAAAATGATACTTACAAGTAGGTCCATTCTGAGTAGAGATGCCATAGATGAAGTATTGCCTTCCTTTGCAAATGTAGGGGTAGCTCCCCTTAAGTCTGAACAGACAGAGAGTAAATTCATTAAGGATGGTTCTTCTATGGTCCATTCATTCCACTTGAGGACTATCAAAGAAACATTAAAGTTTTAACTTGTGTTTATGACTTGGTGTTTGGTTCAATGATATGATCACATATACAGTGTTTTTGTTTTTCTGGGCTGCCATGAAAATGGAAATAAAATTGAATTCTGGGTGCCTTAGCACATATATTGGCTATGCATTATATTTTGATGACTGCCTGTTCCTTTCACTAGCCCATTTATTAACTGGATTTTTAGCATTGATATTTAATATTTTGAGTTATTTTTACACTTTGGATACTAGTCCTCTGTCAGACATAGGTAGAAATACAACTTAGTCTAAATACTAAATAAATCAGTATGACAGTTCCTCAAAACACTAAAAATAGAACTATCACATGACACAGATACAACTTTGATAAGGTCTAGAGAATTCTAAGTAAATAATATCTGTGAGATATTTGCATATCTATGTTTATTTTGATAATATTTATACTAGCCAAGTTATGAAATAAGTCTAAAAGTCCATCAGCAGATGAATGTATAAAGATGATATAATGCACATAGACAATGGAGATTTATTCTTTGACAAAATGAAATTATTGTTAACAAGAAAATGGATGCAACTTAAAATAATGATGTAAGTCAAACCCAGAAGGCAATATCACATTTTCCTTATGTTTGTCATCTATCAATACAAACTATAAAGATGGAAAAATTAATGAGCATGATGGGGTGAATATGGTTAAAATACTAGTAATACTTAAATGAACATTTCTTTGTCAGCCTTGTGATTATTACAATGAGTATACATCATTAAATTAATTTGAAACCCAACATTTAGTCTCTTATAGTTGTATAGGCCACACTATCCCAAAATCAAGGTGTTAGAGGATCATTTCAGTTTGGAAAAGTTATCTTCTCTTGTCTCTTAAAGCTCTGAATCATTCTAGAAATTGTTTGGCTTGTGAAAGCCTAAGTTCAGTCTCTCCCTATATGCAAGTGGCCTCGTCCTGTAACCCCAGTCTTTTATATACCTTCTATTGAAAACCAAACCATTGAACCATCTCTCTATTCCCTGTTGTTGACTTCCTCTTGTATAATTCTGGTATTTTTAAGGTGTGCACTGAACCAGCTATCACTATTATATCCCATTATTTTTACTAAGACATAATTCATACACCATAAAATGTATACCTTATTTCTAGTTTATTCTCAAGTTTATGCTACAATCAACATCCTAATCACAGAATATGTTTATAACATTGAAAAAATTATGTACTGTAGATTCTTAAAAACTATAAAAATGCCATTTGATGGGAGAGAGAAGAAAAATTTTAAGGGAGGGGAAAGTGTAGACTATGATGATAAAGAAGGGGAGAGGAGGGATAAAAGGAATGAGGTTTAAGCAAAGTGAAAGATGGGAGAGTAGAGAAGGGGGAAGAGAAGGATTAATAACACTAAGGATGTTTGTTGTTAGCTGCTCCTATGACAGACTAGATGATGAGTGAGTTTCCAGGGATTCTTTTGTCTCTGTTACCCATCTTGCAATATGAATCCTAGGATTGCAGATAGACACTGCTGTGTCCAGATATTCATATTAATTAACTTAATTTGAATTAATCCATAAACTGAATTATGCTCAACTCCAAAGTCATAGGATGCCAAAGAGAAATCCAGGGGTCCCAGGTGTGATACAATCCTTAGAGATTTGTTGGTCAGTGATGTCTCATAGACTGAACAAAATACAGGGCATTTCTATCGCTCTTGCTTGCCCACCTGAACTTGATGGTAAGACCATATTGCTGAAGACATCATATATATTAGTCACAGAACTTGGAGAAATCAAGTTGGTACTAACCAGGAAGCTCCCTCCCCACCAGCTATCTTTTCAGAGTACGGGCAAGTATTATATAGGCTGCAACAGAAAATGAAAAATCATCAATAGTTCCACATGACTGTGAACTCTGTACACTGCAATAGTGGCGAGATATGCCAATTGGATGCAATAATGGGACACATGTTTCAAGGGAAAACATCCTCTTTCTGATTGATGTAAGACAAGTTTCACGGGAGAAATCATGTGTCTGCACTGTTAATGTGACCAGGAACTCAGAGTTGAGAAGGTCATGGGCTCCATGAGTGAACTTACTATTATCCTACTAAATAAACATATTATCAAACTGCCTTTTAATATGATGGTGGTCTCCTAAGATTATATTGCCTCTTAATAGAGTAGTCAACTTTTTATAAATATAATCTACCATGCTCAAATTACAACATCAATATATTTCTTAAAATATAGTCCTGTCGGCCGGGCAGTGGTGGCGCACGCCTTTAATCCCAGGACTCGGGAGGCAGAGCCAGGCGGATCTCTCTGAGTTCGAGGCCAGCCTGGGCTACCAAGTGAGTCCCAGGAAAGGCGCAAAGCTACACAGAGAAACCCTGTCTCGAAAAACCAAAAAAAAAAAAAAAATAGTCCTGTCAAGAGACTCATAACTGTATGTGAGAAGTTGTATCTAATTATATTGATGGTTTACATATCCCTAATATTAGTTTTGCTCAGTATCTTTTCATGTGTTTCTTTCTATTTATATATTTTCTTTGGAGTAGTGCCTATAAAGTTCTTTGTTATATTTTAATTGTGTAGTCTTTTTAATTCAATTATAAGAATCCTTTACTTTCCAAAAGTTCTTATCATATATACTGATGGAAATACTGTCTTCCATATCATAGATTTTTTTTTCAATTTCTTTATGCTATACTTCATGAATTCAATTCTTTTTTTAATTTTGGAAGAAGCTTCTTTTACCTAATGTTGCCTTGCATTGCCTTTGTTTTAGGGACCACACACAGGGAATCATTTTGCAATGCAATATAATAAACTATCTTCATAATTTTATAAAGAATTTCATACTTTCAGTTCTTAAAATTAGACCTTTGGCATGTTAATTTTATGTATGCTTATATAATGTGTAAAGCTTGTCTATTGTTTTCATATGGAAATCTACATATTTGTACCAGCACATGTGTTGAAAAGATTTTCTTTTCCATTGGATTGTCTTGACACAACTTCCCCTAAATTATTTGTACTTTCAGTTCCACATAATAGAATGTATTTATTTACACAAAGGCAAATTAATTTCAAAATTCTAGATTCTACAATATTTATTCAGCCATAAAATCAGTCCCGTGTCATACTTGTAGTGAGTTTAAAATGGAAGTGAATTTTCCAACTTTATTATAATTTTCAAGATGAAAGTGAGGTATTCTCCTTCACTTTTAAGTCCATTATAGATATTAGGAGGAGCTTGGTGTTTGCTTCTCTTTATTTGCATTTTGTGAGCATAGGTATTTTGCCTGTATTGGGTCTCTTGGAAGTAGAATTATAGACTATTTTGAGCTGCTATGCAGATGCTGGGAACTGAATCCTATAAGACAAATAGCTAAACAGTCTTATTAATTAAAAAAAATGGAGCCAGATATTGGGGTGAACGCTGAAAGATCAGAGGAATAGGACAAGTCACAGCCAACCTCACCTTACCAACTCCTCAGCCTCCAGAGTGAGCTGCTTCCTGTATACTCGTGCCTATATTCTTTCTGTGCCCTGCCATCTCAATTCCTCTCTCGGCCCAGCTACATCACTTTCCTCTTTCTGCCCAGCTTTATCACTTCCTATCTGTCTGTACAGACCTCCAGACCTCTATGGTTAACTACCGCTGGGATTAAAGGCCTGTGCCACCAAGCCTGGTTCTGTTCCCAGGTGTGGCTCTGAACTCACAGAGATCCAGATGAATCTCTGCCTCTCAAATGCTAGGATTAAAGGTATATGCTACCACTGCCTGACTTCTTTCTTTAATATGGTGGCTGGCTATTTCAACTAATCTCCAGATAAGCTTTATTGAGGTACACAAATAAAATATCGCCACAGAATCCTAGTTCTCTGTAAAAGCAACAAGCACTCTTAGGAGCCATCTTCCTTCCCCTGTTGTTGGCTGCTTCTGGTTTTGTGGATTTTTGATTGCCTTTGCATTTCCCTCACTTGGAGACCATGAAGCTTCTTGTTTATGTGTATTGATGCTACTCATCAAATTGTGCAAGCTCCCAGCTGTTTTTCAACTATTGTTCTCCAAACTCTCTCTCTCCCTCTCTCTCTCTCTCTCTCTCTCTCTCTCTCTCTCTCTCTCTCTCTCTCTCCCCCCCCTCCGTCTGTTCTACTGTTTTTCTCTCCATTTCTTTAGAAACTTGCAGTATACGTGCTTTGGCACACTCTATGATACTCTTCAGTCTGTTTATTTTTCTTCATTCCCTTTTCATCTTTCTTAGATTGCATGACCTCATTGATTTATCTTCAAATTGGCTGATTCATTAGCCTGCTCATGTCTATTAAGTCCTTCTAATGGGTTTTTAACTAAATTATTATCCTTACTGATTCACGTACATATGCATGTATACATACATACATACATATGTAGATGAGAAAGGAAAAAGAGTTGGTGGGAGTCTAGGAGAAGGGGACACAAAACAGAAGAAAAAAAAATCTCTTAACTCTGAAGGATAGAAAAGAAAGATTTTGTTTTTGTACAGTACCCAAGGTCACAAACCCAGTGTTGACAGTACCTACAGTGAGCTATGTCCCACCCCCCACTTTCAATTATCAGTCAAGAAAATGCCCCACAGGTTTGCCCACAGATCAATCTGGTGGGATATTTTTCTCAATTGAGATTCCTTCCCAAATGACTCTAGCCTATGTCAAGTTAATATTAAAACTGTCATAGTCGGCCGGGCGGTGGTGGGCGCACGCCTTTAATCCCAGCACTCGGGAGGCAGAGGCAGGCGGATCTCTGTGAGTTCGAGGCCAGCCTGGTCTACAGAGCGAGATCCAGGAAAGGCGCAAAGCTACACAGAGAAACCCTGTCTCGAAAAACCAAAAAAAAAAAAAAAAAAAAAAAAACTGTCATAGTCAATATATAAGGGCCCCTCTTATTCTTGAACATACTTGAATTTCTAGTGTGTGTGTCTGTGTGTGTGTGTGAGAGAGAGAAAGAGAGAGAGACAGAGACAGAGAGACAGAGAAAGGCAGAGAGAAAGAGATTGCAATAAAAAGTGTACCTAAGATAACTGAGTATTGAAATTAAAATTCTGCTTCCATGGAAACCCTAACAAATTCAACTAAATATTAGTTATTGCCAAGCACATATTTTTGAAACTTTCTTTATTCAAATAAACAAGTAGTAAACTTCTAATAGAGAAAACTATAATTATTTGTTAACTGTGCCTTGCCAGAAGTCTTACTGGCTGCCTCTGTAGTCTCATCCAGTTTTCTTGGTAACCAAAACCATCAAAATTCTTTGGTGTGTAAAATAGTGATATAGTTTTCTAAACTCGAAAGATATGTTTGAAATTAATTAGTATAATATATGATTACATTTGAAGTAAAATCACATTACTTTTATTTTTGTGTTTTAATTCACACTGGTTTTATGCCAATATTACCTTCCACATCCCTAATTATTTTCAGTTGCAGATTTGAATAATAGTAATGCTTTGGAATGTACCTTGAAAGTAAAATAAAATGAGTCACAACATCAACAGTGGAATTTATGAGAATCATGAAATAAAAGGTGAATTAGTGTGTATTTTAATGTAGGCTCTAAATAATTAAGAAAAACTGAAAAAATAAACACAAAGTTGATTATCCTGTCTTTATACTTGTTGGTTGCTTCAGTACTTGGTAGAGAATGATACATGTTATTAAATCAAGTGAATCTTTGACCCCATCCATATAAAAGCAGTAAAATTGGTCATGGTTACTATGCAATTTATGATACAAAGATTACTGATTTATAATAAGAAACAAAAATCACTGTTTTTTTGTTTGTTTGTTTGTTTTGCTTTGTAGTGAGGCCTCAAAAGCTAAATATTACAAGGTTTTCTAAGGTAGAGGAATGTTCATTTTTCACATTCCAAGGAAAATCTCTCTCTCTCTCTCTCTCTCTCTCTCTCTCTCTCTCTCTCTCTCTCTCTCCCCCCCCCCCTCCTCTGGAGTCTTTTCACATAAATGCTGTGCAGATGCTGTTCTTCAAGGCGAACATTATAACACTGGGTAGGAGTGCAGTGTGATTTGCAATTTGAGAGACTGAGCTCTCAGTAAAAGCAAAATGAGCGTATTAGAATTTGTCCCCTGAAAAAATTTTGGGTCAGTCAGCAAATAGATAAGGAAACATTAAGTTAATGAAATTTCTTTCTGAATCTACCTACCAAGAGTCTAAGTGAAGATGCCAAGATGATCAGACAGAGAAATTAAGATGGTTGAAAATCTACTTAGATATCAAGGGTTGTCAGATACTGAGAAAGAGAATTTTTGGCTAAATTAACTCAATGGCATCCCTTACCTAAAGCTAGATATTGTAAAAAAAAAAAAAAAAAAAAGTATACAAATGGGCCCAGAAGATGACTCAGAGGCTTGATTAAAGACTGTCCAATAAACAATTTATTTCCTGCTGTGATATTTTTGTCCAAAGATATGCAAAAAATACAAGGATTAAGAAATTCCAATCCATGATTCTTTATAGTTTTATAGTTTGTATAGAAAGTACCCATTCCAAAAAAGGTTATTTTCTGAAGTGTTGGGCCAAGATGGTGAAGCTGTGCAGGGGTAATTCATTCATGCTAATGATAGATAAACAGGGCAATAGGAGGTGGTGCCTAATTAGACAAAGTAAGTCACAGAGTACTTGTCTTTGAAGGGTTTATATACTTCCTTAGCCTTTCATCTCTCACTCCCTCTACTGCCCAGTGCCCCTGGGGTGAGTAAATCCCTCTGCCTTGCCTCACCATGATAAAGTGAGTGGAAACCAAAGTCAAACAATTTTCTCTGTAAATTACTTGAGATACTCTGTCACAATGATGTAAAATCCAAAATATAAGAAGTGTATTATTTGCAAATTTGTAGTATTGATCATCATTTAATAACCCCAGAGCAACTTCATAATACGATAAACTGTATTGGCATGTCTAAACACAACTTTTAGAACTCTGAAGATGGATTAAGTATTAGAAGGAAGAGAGAGAGGGAGGGAGAAAGGGAAGAAATAGGGATGGAGAGAAAGGGCAGAAGTTAAAGATAAAGTGAGAAGATGAGAGAAAACAACAAAAAAGAAAAAAGAGAAGGAAGGAAGGAGAGATAGGGATTGAATAAAATATGGACACTTATGTGATTTTTAAAACTGAAATATTCAAATTTAAAAACTGATATTATCTCTCAATGTCCTTTCCAAACTACTGACTTCCATCCATGCAAACCTGGGCCCAGTTGTATACATCTGTGAGATCTTATTTTTGCACATAGACACAGCCATTAAAAAGTAAAGTACAAGTAAATAAATCCTCTGTATGTTAAAATTTATTGTTCTTCAGAAGCGGACCTTCCCCTTATGTACAGGAAATCTGTGGCTTTGTGTTTATGCAGAGAAATACATGTATTCTTAGCAAAATTGTGGGGACCCACAGAGGCTCCCTTGTAAGACTTTACTCAAGGTCAGAGAATCTGAGCTTGCTTTACCCAGCAGGGATGCATAATGGGATGATTCTGTTACAGGCATGGCTACCAGGTGTTTTAAAGGTTCTACACTTGGATATATGTTATGCCTTCATTTTGAAAGTGGGAGATCTTTTGCTTACCCCTTGGCATTATATAAAAAGCCCTTAGGAATAAACCTCGAGGTGGCTGGGTATTGACCCAGAGACCTCCCAAAGGTATCCTGTGTCTCTGTCTTTCTTTTCCTGTCTTTGCCCTATATTTCTATCTAATGCTTCCTCATTCCTCTTTTCTTCCCCCAAAAACACTTCACCAGGTTGGAGCTGGACTCC
This sequence comes from Peromyscus californicus insignis, assembly GCF_007827085.1. Classification (NCBI taxonomy): domain Eukaryota; kingdom Metazoa; phylum Chordata; class Mammalia; order Rodentia; family Cricetidae; genus Peromyscus; species Peromyscus californicus. The sequence goes on from NW_026294458.1 coordinate 67,756,864, forward strand.
AACACAAAATGAAAAAACAACAACAACAACAAAAATAAAAACCAATAACACATACATAGAGAGCCAAGAAAAAACTAAATCAATCAATCAGAGTGAAAAGTTAGAGAGAATTTTTAACTACTTGGAACTACATTTTTGAAATCTATTTATTTCTAGCACTTGAAAGCAAAGACATCTGTTAGCAACAACTTTTAATATAATAGGGACTGGTTCTTGTAAATTATATATTAATCTGTCATGTTAAAATTGAAATCAAATAAGCATTATGGGTCCTAAATAGAAAATATTCAAATACATTGCCACAAAAATAACTATTTTTCCCTGCCAGTATAAAATCAAATTACTATCCACATGGTTCATATATTCAATTCTACAGCAGGAAGGAAAGAATAATAATTTTCCTAAGTTATTTAAAACTGTCAACCAACAGGCACTTTGGGTCATAGTAGACAAATTTAATACAGGTCTATTTTATTTAAATTGCATTTTCTACCTCATCATTTAGTTATCTAAAGTTACACAAAGGAAAGCAAATAGATACTCTGTTTTAGGAGTGTTTGTTTGTTTGTTTCTTGATACAGTGTTGCTCCGTGTGTAGTCCTGGCTGCCCTGTAACTCACTTTGCATAACAGACTGGCTTCGAATTCACAGAGATCCATCTGCCTCTGCCTCCTGGGTGCTGAGATTAAAGATGTGCACCACCACTGCCCAGCAAGTTATTACTCTGTTTTATTAATTTGACTTAACTGAGTCAACAGTACTTTCAATGAGAATCGGAAAGAGAACCTTGCCAGACAGTGCAGGACTGGTAACATGAAAGGACCATGTCTGTTCCATGTCCTTGCTGATTTATTGTCTGTTGGACACAGGCTGGAATGCTGGATGTGTTTAAGGGCATTGATTCCTTCTCTTGTTTCTTGTTTTATCTTTCTTCTCCTTTTGCTTAGCAACTGAATGAGCATATCTGCCTGGAAGCTAAATATGATCCAGTACTTTGGTTTCAAGGCATGCTGGAAAGTCCACTCAAACCAACTCAATGTAAAGCTGCAAAGACACCTTGAGGGTGAGCCAAATGGAACAAACAACTCATTTCCCCACCTTAGTGACTTTTTTGTTGCTGTGAGAAAGACGCCATGTCCAAGGCAACTTATACAAGAAACACTTTATTTGGGACTTCGAGTTTCAGAGGGTAAGTCATGACTGTTATGGCAGGCAGCATGGTAGCGGACAGGCAGTAATGGCTTCTGGAACCATAGCTGAGGGCTTACATCTTTATCCCTAAGCAGAAGGCAGAAAGCAGCTACTTGGAATGGTGTGGACTTTGGAATCTTCAAAACCCATCTCCAGTGACACATCTCCTTCATCAAGGCCACACATATTAAACCTTCCCAAACAGTTCCATCAACTGGGGACAAAAATATTCCAACACAGGAGCCTATGGGGGCCATTCTCATTCAAACTGTAACACCCCTTATCTCAACCTCAATAAAGATTTATTAACCCTTTGCATAGACGCCTTCAACAACAGAGCTTCCTTTCCACCCACCCCCATGCTATACCAGAGTTTTGCTTGCTTCCTTCCTCTTATGGTCTCTGTGTAATAAGACTTTCTAAAAACACCCCTTCTTTTGTATATCAAATCCACTCTTTGAGTATTTGAGACAAATAACCAAAAAGTCACCAGCTTGATGATGAAGAAGGAAAAACTGGCTAGTCAGACATAAGTAAGGGTCCTCCAAAGTAGTCGTTTGGGGAGGAGGTTGCTTCTCCATCAAGAGAGCTCCTGAATAAACATCTTTCCTAGGGCCATTTCGGAGGGTGTGAATAAAACTCCAGTCCGAACACACATTCCTTATGGAACACTGCTATGGAACTGGATCTCGAGGTTTTTATGCTGGAATTGGCTTACTGCCCTTACCAGCATCAGTCCATTTAAGGAATGATTTTTAGGACTTCCTCTTCAGATGGAGAAATGTTACAGCAGCGTTGAAGGCCAGAGCTCTCCAGTTAAAACCTCCCAGCCAAAATAACGGAATCCACTTCTGCCTCAAGACAGGCCAGTGTTTCCTCCCTTAATGGGTAATCCAACTGAATATTCAGTTGCCCAATGAAGGGACTGCATGTCAGGAAATCACAGATTTGAGAACTAGTGTTTGGCCAGCTCCATACTTTCTTAGTTTCAACATTTAAAAAGTTGAGCCGGGCGGTGGTGGCGCACGCCTTTAATCCCAGCACTCGGGAGGCAGAGCCAGGCGAATCTCTGTGAGTTCGAGGCCAGCCTGGTCTCCAAAGTGAGTTCCAGGAAAGGTGCAAAGCTACACAGAGAAACCCTGTCTCGAAAAACCAAAAAAAAAAAAAAAAAAAAAAAAAAAGTTATTGGAACATTTCTTCATGCCACATGCTTCTAGGTGATTTGATATTTAGAATGCATAGTGGTTTGAAGAACATTGTCATACCTCTTTCACCTTGAAAGCATAATCTGTGTGGTGATGATGTGTTCCCCAATATATCATGCACCCTAATAAATTTATATGGGGTCAGAGAACAGAACAGCCACTAGACAGACAGAGAGGCCAGAAAATGGTGGCACTCACACCTTTAATTCTCGCATTCCAGAAGCAGAGATCCATCCACCTGGATCTCTGTGAGTTCAAGGCCACACTGGAAACAGCAAGGCATAGTGACTCATGCCTTTAATCCCAGGATGTAATGGAAGGAAGCAGAAAAGTATTTAAGGTGTGAGGATGAGGAACTAGAGCCTGGTTAAGCTTTTAGGCTTTTGAGCAGCAGTTCAGCTGAGATCAATTTGGATGAGGACACAGAGGCTTCCAGTCTGAGGAAACAGCCAGAAATATCAGGAAGGAATTGTCAAGGTGAGGTAGCTGTGGCTTGTTCTTCTCTGTTCTTTCAGCGTTCACCGCAATACCTGGCTACAGGTTTGATTTTGTTAATGAGACCTTCTAACAATTCATGCTACAAATCTGTTTGCTTGAAGTTACAGAAGAGAGTCAAAGATACTGGAAATGTATAAAGAAAACTTTTGCAAGGTTCTTTTCTCAACCAACTGCTGTACTTTCGAATCACAAACAAAAATATTCAACTTATCCCTGAAAAAAGGGATTTAATGGAGACATCCCATTCAGGGAACCCTGCAGAAGAGGAGGTGGGAAGATTGTAAGAGCCACTGAGGATGGAAGACATCAAGAAAACCAATGCCTTCTGAACACAACAGGACTGATGTGTATATGAACTCGTGGAGATTGTGGCAGCATGCATAGAGCCTGAAAATTTCTAACCCACATGGGGTTCTTAGCACTGTGTGCCTAAGTTTACAGAGTTCGCATTCCAGAGAAGCAATAATGAAATCTTAAGACAGTCAGAATATAAAACAATCCAAAAAGAAATAGTATTTGCCCAGAGTAAAAAGCCACAGAAAAAAGTAATCTGTTCACAAATGTCAGTTGGCTGATGGTGGAACTAAGGAAGGAAACACTCTCTTCCATGCAGGCCGCCTAGTCTGGTCAGTAGCCTACCAAGGACACAGGCAGAAGGTGTAAGTTCATGTCAAGGGAAAAAATTACGACATCATACATTGCATTGTATTCTATGTCTTTGCTGACGAGAAATATTTGAGAATTTTTTACAATTTAAATAAATTTATGAGGTCTATAAAAGTTTAGGTAATGAACATTTTAGATTTTCTGAGTCACATTGTGTCTATCACCTCTAACACAATAAATAGTTTATAAATGAAATGTCAGTGGCCAGGATGGCTAATATTTTCAATGTGGCAAGATCTAGAATCACCTAGGAGGCACATCTTTGGCCTCTGGTGGCCTCTGGTGGATTACCATTATTAGGTAAGTTCAAGTGAGAAGATCTACCTTCATGAGTAGTGTCGTTCTACAGGCTGAGGTTCTGAAATTAATAAAAAGAGAAGAATGAGCTGAGCAATAGGAATCATTTCCACTTCCTGAGTATAAATGGAATGTGACCGGTGACTTCTCACTCCTGCTACCATGTTGTATCCACCATAAGGGATTGGTATAGCCATAAACTACAAGCCAGAACACATCACTTCCTTCGTCAAGTTACCTTGAAAAGTGCATTTTATCACAGTAATAAGAGGAGTAACTAATATGCTGTGGGATGGTCTGTATGTCAAATGTGTTGCTCTGATTGGTCAATAAATAAAACACTGATTGGCCAGTGGCCAGGCAAGAAGTATAGGCGGGACTGACAGAGAGGAGAATTGAGAGAACAGGAAGGCTGAGGGAGACACTGCCAGTCGTCGCATGTGAAGAGCCACATGGCAAGGTATAGATTTATAGATATGGATTAATTTAAGATGTAAGAACTAGATAGCTAGAAGCCTGAGCCATTAGGCCAAACAGTTTAAATAATATAAGCATCTGTGTGTTTATTATAAGTGGGCTGTCAGACTGCTGGGGCTAGGTGGGACCCAGAGAAAAAACTCCAGCTACACTAATACAGTGGTGTTGCCACAATATTTTATTTTTTAATGCTGGATCCAGTGTATAATGATGTTGACCCTATTAGCCTAACTCACATTCATCTAATTAATCATATGAATACTTTGTCTAATCGGAAACGTAAAAGTTGTGGTTCATTGGTGAAATTTGGTATGCTCGCCAGCACTAAAACTGCTACCAGGATGTATGGTATGAGAGAAGAATCTATTTTCTATTTTTAAAAAACTTACTTCAGTTGAAAATCTGCATGCAAACATGCTTTCTGGTCATGCTCTGGGCTAATCATACCATATTTTACAACACATTTTTATTTTCTAGGATCATTCAAAGGTGCAATCAATGTTTCGAAACCACAGGTTATTTGTTACAAGTAAAGGCCTTGGAAATCTCAGTGACTATTCTAAATGACTTACTCATAAATAGAACTACAGAAGAGGAAGTTTACCAGTCAAATTCAGCCATGAGAGAAACACAGTAAGTGGTTGTCTGTGGGCTGACAATTTGTCATTGTCAATGTCATTGTCTTCAACAAAACTCTAACTTTATTTAATTTCAGAAAATGGAAGTTGATTGTCCTTAAATCCTAGTAATATATTTAAAGGCTGCATTCACAATATCATTAAAAATTCTATAGATTTTAATAAGCAAATTTCAATATATAATGTTGCTCTATTATAAAAGCAATTTACATAGCCTTATTCACTGAAATAAAATGGAAAAATATATATCATTGTATGAATTTCTCTTGTTTAAATCCTTTAGTAGCCAGTACCAAGGGTCTCTGTAATCTGACATAATAGCCAAAGGAGTGTAACTCTTAAAAAATTTTCTTCTTCCTACTGTTCTCAGATACTGATGTGCTGAACACAAAGACTCTCAAATTGCTAATTAAATCTTTTTGAAACAAGAGAGAGAAATAATATCTTTAGCCACCAAATACCCTCTTGAATGCTATGAATTTGTGAGTAGGCAGGTTTTTCTTTGTTTTTATCTCCCAAAGTAGTTAAAGTTTCTCTGTAAAAGTAACATCCCAGTTATCACAACTATAAACCCAGAGGACACCCATGCCAATATTCTGTAGAAATACTTTAACTTTCTGTCCCATTTGCAGATTCAGACTGGTAAAAGTGATTGAGAAATGGTGAACAATAACAAAGGGAAGGTATTTTTACAAAAATACACCACTTGTTCACTATATCACTAAGTATTTGTAAAGAAAACGGAAACATGATAACTAATATATGTTGTCTGTGGTCTTTCTTGGGTATGATGACTCAGGAAGGTAGCTACAAGGAATGTATGCATAGAATCAGTACAATGGTGGATACTTTCCATATTTATCTATGAGTAAACCTTCTCAGAAACTAGGGGAGTTGGCAAAAATAAAAGGAAGTAGAGTCATACATAAAAGTATCAAAACCTAAGTATGATGCCTTTTTTTCCCCGAACTTATATAGTATTTGCACTTTCTAAACAGGTATTAAAAAGCCCAGATTTTTAAACCCTGTTTGAAATTTCTGATTCACAGTGGGTGCATCTTTGCAAACAAGAGCATGACAGCCAGAGGACACAGTATTTTCACTCTCATTTATATTCTGAGTTGACTTCATTTTGTAACTAATTTTAAATTATCAGTAGGTTATATATTCAGTGGTTATGTTTTGGTTTAATGTGCTTTTATTTTTACCCTCAATCTACACCATATTAATACTTTTTGTAAAATAAATCAGGTTTTAATGAGCAAACTCAACAAGAATTTTCATGTAACACTGAACAATGACTATCACTGTCCTTATAATTCTCACTTCCCGGTCATGAGGTATCCCTTTGTGGCTATCATAATTGGTATAATGAATTTCCTAAAATAAATGGAAGTCTAATTTGATCCAGTGCCCATGAACAATCCAAGCATTCACATTTAAACCACTGACCTGATTTGAAGACGAATCATGCCAAAATGAAGTCATGCTTTTCTGTAAAGTGTGCTCCCTCAGTACAGGGTTTGAATGGTTTGTTCTGAGGGCTCTGAAGTGGGGATTTCCAGTAACAAAGACACACAATCTGAGCTCACAACTCCAGACACCTAGACTTACTTTCAATAAAAGAAACTTGAGATGGAAAGAAAATCTGAGTCATCAACCAGTTCAGTGATTGTCAGTGAGTGGAAAACTTGCTGGAGTCCTTGACCATGAGCTGGGTAAGAGACTCACAGTTTTCTCCAGACGACAGCTTTAAGGATTTGAGTACAACCTGTAATTGGGTGAGAATCATTGTATCAGTCTGTCTAACATCTAAATCTCAGACCCTCATGCCAGGCAATTTCTGAGGAAGCACATGCACAGATATACATACTTCATAGTAACCTTCACCACTATTTCAAACCTGTATCAAGTAGCTCTACCATTTCTATAGCAGTTAACTGTTTTAACATCATGAAAATATGTTATGATTTGTTTTCTATAATGAAAACACCTATATTCACAGTGTTGATATTTTCCTTGTTGGATTTCATTATAGACCTTCAAAATAAAGGATATCTAATATGATAAACACTGGAACTCTATGTGAGAATGTACATAAAAGGAGATGTAACATACAATCAAATAGAAAATTTATTAAGTAGATTAATTCTAGCTTAAGTATAATCTACATGGCATAATGTAAAGTATATGACAGTAAAAAAAAAAGCCTTTAACTGCAGATGCCACATTTGTCCAACAAAAAATTGGTACCAGCTAATATACAGTTTCTGAATGTTAATTGTATAAGCATGAAATATGAGAATTTGCTTATTATTTTATCTTGCAATAAAACTTTCACATGTCTTTAAGCAGCCATAATTTATACAATAATTTCAAAACTTAGATTATGAAATTTGATATTGTTTATGACACTTCAGGACATCTAAGAAAGGAAAAGTTTCAGTGAAAATTTGAAATGGAGTTAGGAAAAAATATAAGTATTGAGTGTAATACTTTTTTTCTTTTCAGATATTAAGTCCATATTTTATACTTTCTTTGCTTAAATTAAACTTTCTTTTTAAAGAAAAGACTGAATACTTGTGCACCCTTAAATTAGATAATCTAGATAAAATGGCAGATTCCTGTCACATATAAACTCCACAGTGTGATTGAGGAATTAATAAAAAAAAAAAAACCTTTACTTGTCCTCTAACAAGGAAATTATTTCAACCAGTAAAACAAACTTCTGTATAAAGGAAACCCTAGAAACAAATGTCTTCATAGTAGAATTTTACTGAATATTTGAAAAAGAGAATTTGCCCTGGTCCTTCTCAGTGTCCCTCAAAAATAGAAGAGCATCCCCCTTAAGTAACAATATGATGTCAGCATTATTCTTACACCCAAACTAGATATAGGCACAGAGAATAAAATTGTAAGCTCTTAGGGTTTCTTTCAACTCTGATGCAGAAAATTTTCTTTTTGTAATAGGTGGTGATTAAAACAGAGAGCCACTCTTGGTTAAAATGTAGTGAATAAGAAACATCAGAGTGTTCAGCTCTAAATGGAGTATATATGGCACACCCCTACCACAAGACTTGAAGGTCACCATGGAAGTATGACAAAGGAATGTGAGAGCCATAAGTGCCAAACATATGCAGTGAAATAGTATTATCTGTGTTGTTGCAGGCATGAACTCAAAGAGACTGTGCCTATATGCTGATGACATGCACAGGAACGTATCAGCAAAAATTCCAGCATGGAAGGAGTGATGGCCCATAAAGTACCACTCCTAGACAAAATGCTGTCTGAAACTGATGTCTGATAAAAGATCTAGATTCAATCTTCTTCAGGAATGAAATCCTGGAGAAGTTATATATGCTTAATGTATGCTCTGACTCTCATGCACATATAGGAAGCATTAAATTCAGTAGGTTTTAAAATGAAACACATAAAGTTGAGAGGAAAATGTGGAGAGTAGAGAAAGAACTGGAAGGGAAAGCTCAGGGGTGGATTTGATCAGAACACATAATATATAATTATGAAATAATCAATAATGAAAATTTTAAATAATAGACAAGTATTATTTATGAACATAAATTTAAAGTTATAAATTGAGTCATTTTAGAATACCATGTTAAAAAATGAGACATATGAATAAATTTATCCCAAATAATAGAAATCACTGAATGCTATAAAACATCCCTGAAAGTAGAAAAGAAAGGCCTAAACAAATGAATCAGAAAGACAGAATTGCTGATTCCACTCATGCCTAAGGATATCTATTGATTAAATGCAATTGCTCCCAAATTTCAGCAGTAATTGAGCAAGACAGAAAAAAAAAAATAACAGTACTTACATTCCTACAGAATTGCAAAGTACACCAAACAGATGAGGCAATCGTGAAAAAGAATTCTCAATTCCTACCAAGAGAGTCAACCAAAACTAATCCTGGCATATGGATAGAATATTGTGGTAGTTTGTGGTCTTGTAAATCAACAAAATAATAACCAATGAGTTGCGATAAAGAAAAGAAATACAGACAACTGGAATAAAATTGGGGTCTCAGAAAAGACTGGTATGTCCAGGAAGAATTCATTCTAGACTAGGGCAGCAAGTAGACTTACTGGAAGAAGCAACAGTTCTTCAGCAATGGTGCAGACACAAGTGAATTTTCACAAGCAATTGATTTTCACAACCTTACACATTACCTGAAAATGAGTCGGTCTTAAATGTAAGGAGTAAGTCCACAATCTTTCAAGGAATATATTGTAAGTCTTCCTGGTTTGGGATTTGATATTTGATTGATATGACACACAAAACATGACTATAAAAGACAATCAAAATGAAGTTTATCAACATTAATGTATTTTGTGCATCAAATACAATATTGAGATAATAAAATACCCACAGAATGAAAAATATATTCAAATATGTAATATAATTTTAATAATCAAAATATGTGAATATGAAGAATATCCATAGATCAACACAAATAACATTATTAAAATACTGACAACAGAATTGAATGGATTTTTCTCCAAAGAATGATGAATAATCCTTAAACATACAATACATTCATCACCATTAGTTATAAACTAAAAACAAATCAAGGGTAAATGATACGCTAACTCATTCCTACCAAGATGACAAGAATTGGGAAAAATAAGGAAAACAATAAGTATTGGTGAGAATAAAGTGCAATTGAATTTTCAAAAAATTAACTCCAGACACAGCTGTTGAAAACGTCAAATGGTAAAAGTACACTAGAATATAGCTTATAGTTATCACAAATATTAAATATAGAATGATCCTATTTTGCTCATGTCCTAGTACCCCCTCTTCTAGATTAACAGTTAAATAATTAACAATGAGGCTCAAGCACATACCTGACTCATGGTCTTCATAACAGCCAAATGCTGAAGGCAGGCTAAGTTTTAACCCTGAGATGACTGGATCAATAACATATGCTACATATATACATTGAGACATTACTTAGAAAAAAATGAAGCTCATATGGATACTATGTGAAAACCTTATGCAAAGTGAAATAAGCTAAACTTAAATGGTCTCTTCTAATATAAAATATCTCAGATGAAGAAATTTATATAGACAGGAAATGTATTGGAGATTAGAATTCCCTCACCATGCTGGTTAAGTTTAATATACTACTGCTGTATCTCACCACAGACCTATAAACAATAGAGCTGTGTTTTCAGGGACTAAACTCTCTGGAACTGTGAGCCTGAATAAATCATTTCCTTTAAGATTGATTTTCTTGGGTATTTTGGTGTGTATAATAAAATACTGATAGCAATTTTATTTTAAGTTTCTCTTAGGATAAGGTTATTCACTCCTTCTCCACATTCTTTAAGTGAATTATCTTGTAGTTTAGGGAGTTTTATTTTTGTCTTTACAGTATGATGTTTCTAAAAGTATGTTTGTGTTTGTTTTGTAAAGTGTTTATTTTTCACAGTGCTGTGAGTTAATTCAGTCTTCAGTTTGTTTGCTGCCATTAACTTTGGAAGCTTCTTCATCATGCTTACATAAAATACTTTCTTTTCTCATCATACTTCCACCTCTCTTTAACTCCAATTACACTTCTAAGAAATGTTTTAATGTCCTGTAGTTCCTCAAAATATGGTTTATTTTAATATTATTCTTTAAAAAATGTCCTATAAAACTTGTCACATAACACATACATATGTTTAGTCATACATACATACTTCCAGACCTTTAGGCCTTGGAAAGATAAATTTTAAAGATTTCTGGAAGACATGTGAGGAAATTACTTCTACAGCACACAAAAGCACTTCCCTTAAACCTTCTTTTCCTGTCTTCCCCAAGGGAACATATCTATGGTTCCTGCTGTCCTCATGATGTCTCCCATATCATCTTCTTACCAATCCTTTATTCATTCTGATCTTCTTGAATTAATAACTCTTCCAAACATGTTGTTATGAAAATTTTCTTCTCCCTACTCAGCTTGTATGTGTTTGCCTAACACACAAGCTATTTTCTAATCAGAAAAACAAAATGTTGGTAAGAATCATCCCTCATTAGCTGTTGCCAACATATTTATAGTGTAAAAAAGAATATTAGTTTGTCTATTTATATAAACATTTCCCACCACAGTATCTAGTAATTGAAGTGTATAACCTTAGCTTCTTGGAAGCAATGAGAAAACAAAAAGTCCTTTGAAGCAAGAAGTTAACATATGTATCCTGAACATGTCTAAAGTACAACAATCAACACTCTCTATAAGTTAAGTACACTGTTTGTTTTGAACTTAAGCTATTTTCAGTAAAATTAGTTTATTTAGATAGATAAAGCCCAGCATAAGTTAAGGTCCACATATACAGGGAGAAGTGGTAATATACTGTCACCCTAATAAATTTTGCCTGAAGATCAGAGGACAGAACAAGCCACTAGATTAAACATAGAGGCCAGACAGTGGTGGCACACACTTTTAATCCTAGCACTCGTATGGAAGAGATCCATTTGGATCTCTGTGAGTTCAAAGCCACCCTGGACTACATGAGATTGACTCAGTCTAGGAAAGCAAGAGAGCCAGGCAGTGGTGGCACACACCTTTAATCCCAGGAAGTGATATGGCAGGGTGCAGAAAGGTATATAAGGCCTGAGGAAACAGGAACTAAAGGCTTTTTGGTTGAAGCCCTTTTGGCTGGAGCTCTTTCAGGTTGAGGAGTTGGGGAGGTAAGAGGTGGTGGCTGTGGCTTTCTCTGCTTCTTTGATCTTTCAGCATTTAACTCAATATCTGGCTCCAGGTTTTTTATTATAACACTTTTTAGCAATTTGTGTTACAGGGAACCTAATCAATATTTTTATCATTGAACTAAAAGATGAGAGAAGAGTTACAGTAGAGCTGTACTATAACAGCAAATCAAGTGGTATCTACCAGAATGATAGAAATGGATTTTATCCAGAGCTCTAATAAATAAAGCAATAAAGAGGGATTTAAACCAAAAACACAATAATTGAAAGAGACTAAGATATAAAAATCCAGAGTGAGTCAGAGGAAATGAATCAGAGATAGAAGTTACAGAGATGGTAACATCCAATACAGAGACAAATAGTTGTATTGTAAAACTTAGAATTCACTAAGTGATAATCAATTAAAATTAAGTCAAAGAGGCAAATTCAGATGCTGTGGAGAAATTTGCCATGTATTTATTTAATCTTTATCCAGATAGTGCTTAATTACTATTTCTGGATATCATTCAAATCATGCACATACTAATTGTGTCCTTTCAGTGTGTGAGCAGGTGCACAGGTCACCAGAAGCACATCTCATAGTAGCCAGGGGATTTAATGACTTCTCAGCACCTGGTCCCACAGTCACATGGGCAAAGACAGAACTATTCTAAGTTAGCAGAAAGCATCCTTCATTTTTTGAAATGTAATGTCTCAAAACTAGATATTCATGCTTGACTGTTGAAAGATTTATATTTTCATGGATATGTATGTATGCATATACACATATGCATTGTGTTAATAATGTATGCATGTATGTGCATACATTCTCATTTGTTAATGAGAAGTTTATGTCATATTCTTCCTTCATCTTGGCCTGTAAATAGGTTCTTTATATTATTCACAGTAATGAGATTAAAGCTATAGATGATAAAAAATAAACTGAGTCTCTCTCTAAACTTTTGCTCCAGTTTTATTTCTTTATATTTATTTTGTGCATAAGGTTCATAAGGAGGCTTCATGGAGTAAAGAAAGGATCTTTTAAATATTGATGTATGCTAAAGTAAAAATGTGAAGGGATGATGGAAGCTGAGTGGGAAGGAAAAAAGATGCACCAAGTGTTTATGGTATTTTTATTTATTAATTGGCATTTATCTAGAGATGACACAGAAACCACTCATAGCTGCCTTAGTTTGCTTTCTAAGGCTGTGATAAATGCCATGACCTTAAGCAACTTGCTGAGAAAAGGTATTATTTGGCTTACATGTTCCAATCACAGTCCACTGTCGAGGGAAAGTGAGGCAGGACCTCAGGAAGCAATCTTGAGACTGAACTGACATAGAGATAGTGGAGAAACATTGCTTATTGACTTGATTCCAATGCCTTCGTCACCCAGCTTTCTTATCTAACCCAGAGCTACCTGTCCGGGGGGGTGGGTGCTACTCACAGTGGACTGTGCTATGACACACCATTCATAAGTCAAGAAAATGTCCCATTGGCTTGCCTACAGGTCAATCTGATTGAGGCATTTTGTGAGTTGAGATCCCCTCTTCCCAGGTCACACTAGATTGTGTCAAGTTGATGATAACAACAACAAATATAACTAGTGCAATTAACCCCTTGTAAACATGGCACAAAAATACATCATTGTCAAACCATAAACTTTCCTTTCTGATTATCTCTCAGATCCTAGATTAATATCACAATATGAAACAGTATCAAGTTTCCTGATCTTAACATCTCAACACATTAAAAGTCCAAGTTCTGTTTAAACATCTGACACCTCCTTAAATGTCCAAAGTCCTCTCACTTGTGGCCTTCAGTAAAATAAAAATTAAGTTTTATATTTTTATGGTTTATTCCAAGAGAAAATAACCAGGGCTCTAATATCTGACATCTGGAATTCACGATCTTCTGGGATCCAAAGAGAATAAGCAGCCCCACCTCTCTGACTTTGCCGTCCACAGAGCAAACAGCTTGTTCAGTCCTTTCAGGCCGACACCACCCCACGCTTTCTCTTCTCCTTGCTAGTCATCACACTGTCCTCATATCTCCAGTATGCTGGAGTCTTCACTGTAACTGAGGATGCACTTTTGCCCATGTTGTTCTCAGTGTTGTCAGTTGTTCTCAATGACCCCCTCAATCCTGAAGTTTCCATATTTTCAAAAACACTACCATGTGAGAGACGTTTTCATATTACTAAGCTTAACTACCAACTTTAGATGTAGTCTTAGCTCTCTTGGACCAGAGCTCTATATTCAGACCCTGAGGAAATACCTCCCAAAAGATTACAATTTAATGATGCTGTTTTTTTCTGATTTTTTGGCCCCAGATAACCAGCACTGATTTTCCTACAACAGCAAATGTTTCACTTCAGTGGTTCAGGTCTCTCATTAATCAGAGGGGTTATTTTAGCTCCAGATGATCAGACAACATACTTTAATTAAAAATATCACACAAATGGCTTGATAAGTCTTTGATGCCCTCTGAAACTTCGTAAGGCAGGTCTCCATCACATATAATTCACTTAGCATTCTTATCTCCCAACATAGAACAGGTAACCTCTAGTCAACAGTTTTTCAAGCCCCAAATTTAAATGCTTTGACAATCCTCCTGAAGTGATCTGTCAAAACAGTGATCCTGGTACCACTTTCTGTTTTAGTTAGCTTTGTACTACAATAATAAACACAATATCCATTTAAACAACATGGGGAAGAAAGCATTTTCACATCTCAATCAATGTCGATTATTTCTCCAAGGCAAGACATGAACCTAGATGCAGGAACTAAAATAGAGAGCATGGAGTAATGCCATTTACCAGTTTGCTCCCATAGCTTACTTAGTAAGCTTTCTTGAATAATTTGGGACCAACTGTCCAGGGGTGACCTTTCTCACAATGGGAAGATTCCTTCCACAGCAATCATTAATAAAGAAAATACATCATCAATCTTGCCTACAAGACAATCTGATAGAGACATTTCTCTATTGAGATTTCTTCTTCCCAGAGGACCCTAGTTTGTGTGAAGTTGACAATAAAACTAACCAACACAATATCTTTATGACAACAGTAGTTTTGCAAAGTTGAGTAAAGTAACCATCAATGTTGAATTATTAGAGGTCCATAGAACCACAAGATAAAGGAACTGATCAACCACATGCTCAAAACTTCTTGATTCATTGGGTTCACAAGTTGTGTTTAGTCACAGCAGTATTCCTACTCTTGTTAAGAATTTTCTATGCTTAATAACTGCATACAATTCTAACAAATAAAATATCTGATCAAAAAAGACAAGAAGGATTTATTTCAGCTACTAGCCAGAAGCAAGGCAGAACGTTATATTATCTGAAGCATGTTGTAGAGGCTGCCCACTTTATGTTAGCCAGAAATTAGAGAGAAAAATAGAGTTGCTCTTGAGGCTAGATTTGACAAAGGCATTATCCTTACTAACTATCTTAGTTAGGGTTTCTATCACTGTGAAAGGACACCATGACCATAGCAACTCTTATAAAGGAAAACATTTATTTGGGGTGGCTTACACTTTCAGAGGTACAGTCCATTGTAGTCATGGTAAGACATGGATGTGTGCTAGCAGACATGGTGCTGGAGAGGTAACTGAGAGTTTTATATCTGGCAGGCAAAAGGTAGTGGAATGTGACATTGGGCAGTATCTTGAGCAAAAGAGATGTCAAAGCTCACCTCCACAGTGGCACACAACAAGGTCACCTACTCCAACAAAGCCATACCTCATAATAGTACCACTCCCTATGAGATCATGGGGTCAATTATATTCAAACTACCACATTCCACTCCCTTGACCCCATGAGCTTTTATTAATATATTGTAAAATATGTTTAGTCCAACTTCAAAAGTCCCCATAGTCTATCATAGTCTCAATAATATTTTAAAGTCCAAAGTTTAAAGTTTCTTCTGAGATTTATGTACTCTCTTAACTGTAATCCCCTATAAAACCAAAATAAAAAAATATATCACATACTTCCAACATATAACAGCACAGGATATACATTACTGTTCCAAAACATAGGGAAGAGAGCGTAGTGAGGAAATA
Source organism: Peromyscus californicus insignis (assembly GCF_007827085.1). Classification (NCBI taxonomy): domain Eukaryota; kingdom Metazoa; phylum Chordata; class Mammalia; order Rodentia; family Cricetidae; genus Peromyscus; species Peromyscus californicus. The sequence continues at coordinate 67,772,596 of NW_026294458.1, forward strand.
CTATACCAAAACAAGATTGGAAACGAGCTGGGCAAACTGTAAACTCTGCATCTCCATGTCTGATGTCAAAATGCTCTTGAGATCTCCAACTCTGCTCAGCTTTGATGACTGCAACATACATCTCTTGGTCTGGTTCCACTCCCTGTTAGCAGCTCTCTTCATCAGGTATCCCATAGCTCTGGAATCTCTAACATCGTGGGCCTCCAAGGCAACCCAGGCTGCAACTTCACAGCTTCACACAATGTCCTCTCTGGCTCTCCATTTAGGGACACTCCTGACATATGCCTGGCCTCAGAGACTTTCCTTAGTCTCAGGAGCAAATTCCATACCCCCTTTCTTCTATTCTTAACTTCAGAACCACATGGCCCAAACTGCCAAGATCTGCTGCTTCCTGGGGGCTCTCACAGTGTCCTCTTGTTCAGTCACATCTTCACCAGCTTTCTTTTCTTCACTGCCTAAGCTTGTCTGTCCTGAAACTGGATCTCTAGACAAGGCTGGCCTCAAACTCAGAGATCTACCAGCCTCTGCTTTGTCTGCTGGGATTAAAGATGTGCAGTACCACATTCAACTCTTCTCTTAAGTTTTTCTTAAGTTCTTTTTCACACGTTGGAAATTTTTCTTCCCCTGAGGTCACCACTCACTTTATTCCATTTCTTAATCTGTTTATCTCCTTAAACACAGGACTTAGCTCCATTTCACTTCCTGAAGCTTTTTTTCTCCTCAAAATTTACATTTTGTAATTTATCCTTCTCAGTCTGCTCCTTTTCATTATAAATGTTCATTAGAGTTACCACTAATAACCACACAATAGAGTCTATAGTAGGCTGTTTTAGGATCTCCTCTGCCAACAGAATTAATCCAAAACTCTTCACTTTAGCCTCAGATAAACTCTTTGGACAAGGGCAAAAGGCAGCCACTTTCTTCACTAAAATATCACAAGAATGATCTCTAGGCAACATACTAAGATTCTTCTCTTCTTAAACATACTGAGTGACCCAAAGCCTGGTTCAAAAACTCTTAGCACCACTGTCTTCCATGGTTCTACTAGTATGGTCCATTAAGCAGTGCTTAAAGCTTTTCACTGCTTTCCTAACCCAAAGTAACAAAGTCTAAATTCCTTCGAATAAAAACTTGATCAGACCTATTACAGAAAACCCCAGTCCCTGGTACCAAGTTCTGTCTTAGTTAGGTTTTCTATTACTGTGAAAAGACATTATGACCAAGGCAACTCTTACATAGGAAAATATTTAATTGAGGTTGAGGCTTACAGTTTCAGAGGTTCAGTCCATTATCAACATGGTGGAATATGGTGGTGTCCAGGCAGATATGGTGCTGGAAAGGTAGTTGAGAGTCCTATATCTTATAGGCAGCAGGAAGTGGACTGTGACTCTGGGAAGAATCTTGTGTAAAAAAGACCTCAAAGCCCACCTCCACAGTGACATACTTCCTCCAACAAGACCACACCACTCCAACAAAGCCACACATCCTAATAGTGCCACTTCTTATGACCTTATGGAGGCCAACTACATTCAAAGTACCACTCCTAATGTGGGGATTTAACAAGGCAACTCCACGTAGTTAAAAAGGAGGTTTATTTTAGGGTAACTTACAGCCAGTAAATGGGTTGGTTACAGGATCTGGGAGAGATGAGGTACAGTCCAGTGGGATTCTCTGGAGAACTCTGCCTTGGTTTTCCATCCAGCATCCAGGATCATGAGGAATCAAGAGACCTAGCACATCCAGATATCTGGTCTTAAGGGCTCCGTCTTGGCCCCGCCCTAGGGGCAGGTCATAGGTAGGGATGGCAGTTACCAGAATCCTTACTAGGGGTAGTACTTCCAGGTCAAAGCTCGAAGAGCTACCCATTACACACACTAACCTATTCCTCTATGTCTCTCACCTCTCATAACACATTCAACTATGATGTAATGATCACATCTCAGACGTGCCCTCAGTTGAAGAGCAGTTTTCCCAGATACAAGATGTACAAGTACTTCCAAACAACATTTAGATATTTCTCACCTATCAAGATTGATTCCTTTAGTCTAGTGCTAGGAAAAAAAAGTCTTCCAGTTTTGCTTAAAGAAAACACTTTAGTGTATATTTTAAAGAAGAAACTACTCAATTTAGCTATAGTGTCCCTATTATATACATGCCTATTTGATGTTTCCAGTGTGCTCTACAGTATGCTTTATAAAGTCTTTATATGATGGCATTTGCTTATAAATACAAGAGAAGCCTAAAAGTTTACTTTCAGAATTTTTACTTTCAGAATTTTGTGGTTGATTGTGACCTAAATAATTTCCCTGAAATGAGTCAGGTTCCTTCCAAACAGTTTGGCATCCTTAATACTCCATATAGGCTACTGAGGTGGACTTGTTCATATCCCTGTCTACTGCCAATGTACTTTGTCATAAAAATGAATCACAGATTTTCTTTGGCCAGTAATAATAGACTCAATATAAATGTAATACTGCAAATTTCACTATATTCAGCTAAGAACCTTATCATCACATCTTCTCTTAAGAACCATGTATAAATAAATCATGGGAAGAATGGGGATTTAAATATTAATTGAAAATGCAGCAATCAAAAATGATATCTAATAAAATCTTGGCCCAATATTTCAGTTTTATTCAACTAACTAGTGTGCATACCAGGGTTAATCATAATGAAATCAATACCCCCCAAAGCAAGAACAAGCTCATTTTTCTTGTTCCTTAGTAATGGAGGCTCCAAGTTGACACAGATGGTAATAATGAGGAGGCAAGTTCTTAAAGTTGCCAACTGCGTCATCCTGACCTCTTTCAACACACCTCATCTGAAACGATAACTATAATTCCTGTCTTACATTATACTCTACAGCAGTACCACACATCTTTAAAAAGTATTAAGGAAACTGTTCAGAGAGCATTATTGGAAAATGAAAGAGGGCAACTATTCTGGTCAAACAAATAATGAGTTTTCATACTTCCCAGCAGTTTCCTAAAATCCCAGCTAAAGTCAAAGGCTTTAAGAAATAAAGCATAAAAATTCCTGATGGCCATCTGGAATGGACTGGAGGAGAGTTCCTTGTTAGTTACATAAAGAACGCAACCTTGAGCTGATCGGGAAATTTTTGCTGCTGGCTAGCTTTTATAGTACTACATAGGCCTCAGGGAAGCATCAGCGGTCTTTTAAAGCCCTGGATCCTAATTGCTAAAAGATGAATTTGCCAAGCAAGATGTCCACTTGTGCAATTGTGATGAGGCTGTTTATGGTGGTAACCAACCATTCGATTGATTGAATTTGAGACCTGCTCCACAGAAGGGAAGGATTCCATACCTGTACTGTAAGTATGATCAAATTCATGGCTAGGAAATCATAGGTCCTAGGGAAGAACCAACATGTAAACCAATGAAATAGAATTGAAGACCCTGACACTAATCCAAATACCTATGAACCCTTGATTTTTAACAAAGAAGCCAAAAGTGTACAATGGAAAAGAGAAAGCATCTTCAACAAATGGTGATGGCATAACTGGATGTCAACATGTAGAAGATTGCAAATAGATCCATATCTATCATCATGTACAAAACTCAAGTGGATCAAAGACCTCAACATAAATCCAGTTACACTGAACCTGACAGAAGAGAAAGTGGGAAGTAGCCTTGAATGCACTGGTACTGGAGATCACTTCCTAAATATAACACCAGTAGCACAGATACTAAAAGCAACAATTAATAAATGGACCTCCTGAAACTGAGAAGCTTCTGTAAGGCAAAGGACTTGGTAAACAAGACAAAATGGCAGCCTACAGAATAGGAAAAGATCTTCACCAACCCCACATCTGACAGAGGGCTGATCTCCAAAATATATAAAGAACTCAAGAATCTAGACATCAAAATTCCAAACAATCCAATTAAAAAGTGGGCTACAGATCTAAACAGAATTTTCAACAGAAGAATCTCAAATGGCCAAAAGACATTTAAGGAATTGCTCAACATCCTTAGTTATCAGGGAAATGCAAATCAAAATGGCTCTGAGATGCCATCTTATACCTGATAAAGGATAATCAGACTACAACCCACAGCTCCAGAGAAGCTAGGAAACAAGGAGGACCCTAAGAAGGATGCATATATCACCTTGGGAAGGGGAAACAGATGAGATCTCCATGAGTAAACTGGTGATGGGTGGGGACAGTAGAGGGGAGGGAATGGGGAATGAGAATATGAGGGAATGGGATGGTTGAGCTGGGAGAGGGAAGGAATGGGAGAACAATGAAAGAGATATCTTGATAGAGGGGGACATTATGGGGTAAAGGGTGCTATGGAAATTCCCAGGAATCCACAAGGATGACCCCAGATTAGACTACTAGCAATAGTGGAGAGGGTGCCTGAACTGGCCTACCCTGGTAATCAGATTGGTGAATACCCTGTCATCATAGAGCCTTAACCAGTAACTGATGGAAGCAGATACAGAGATCCACAACTAAGCATCAAGTCTAACTCTGGAACGCCAATCAAAGAGATGGAATAGGAATTATATGAACAATGGGTGGTTCAAGATCATGGTGGGGAAATCTACAGAGACAACTGAACCAAGCTTGTGGGAACTCACTAACTTTAGACTGACAACTGTGGAACCTGCGTGGGACCAGACTAGCCCTCTACATAAGGGAGACAGTTATGTAGCTTGGTCTGTTTGAGGGACCCCTGGCAGTGGGATGGGGATCTATCCCTGGTGCATGAGCTGGCTTTTTGGAGCCCATTATCTATGGCGGGATGCCTTGCTCAGCCTTGATGCAGGGGGGAGGGGCTTGGTCCTTCCTTAACTGAATGTACCAGGCTTTGCTGACACTCCATGGGAGGCCTAACCCTTTTGGAGGAGGGGATGAGGGGAGGAGGGGAGGAGGAGAGGAGGTTAGGGGGAGTGGGAAGAGAGATGAGGGGTAATCCCTGGTTGGTATATAGAATGAATAAAAAATTTAAATAGAAAAATAATTAAGAAAAAATAAAAACAAAAGAGATAATTTGGAAATTCATTGAAAGAAGTTTTAAAAAGTACATATGTTTAGTATCTTATTTTTATCCTGTAAAAATTGTTACACAAGGAATATTCCCAGCCTGTTAAGGAACTGGTAGCCAATTAAGCATTAAATTCATAATAATAATTCTTCACTCAATTCCCATGACACTATGGCCAAGAGATCCAGTAAACAGAAAGCACCAACCTATTCACACCCTAGGTTTCTCCCCAAGGAATATCTTGATGAGATGGATTACCTTAGCACAGATGCAGCAATCAATTACTTAAAAGTGTCTGCAAACCAAAATTTTTGCTACTTAGCACATCATGAAGAACCGGGGGTAAGGAGAGATGGAGGAGTAGAGGACTAGTAGTCACTGAAACAAAATCCCAAGTAAGTAAACCTTTCTTCACAGATGTCTGTGTGTGTGTGTGTGTGTGTGTGTGTGTGTACATGTGCATGTATGCACACTCACATTTATTTCTATCTTATATAGATATATATGAGCCCAGAGTATAAATTATTTATTTCAACATGTATATGAATATACATAAGTCTGTAGGCCTAACCGGATTGTGTGTTATTAAAATCTGCTTCTGGAAATGTGCTTTCACAAATAAAAGCATGGGATATTCCTCAGCTAGAATTTCCCTTGAGCAGCTAATGGTTGCTGAGTCAGCTGTCCAAAGAGCCACAGTCTTTCCACTTCTAGGAAACAGCATCAGGTCAACAAGTTACTTGTTTGCGCTCTGTTTGTTTTCTCAAATCTGGGTGTCCTTTGATCTTGAGTGAGCTCAAACTTATTTGGAATGAAATGGAAACAACTCTCTGCTTCCTCATCTCTAATCAGGAGCATCTCTGTTGCAATTAGAAACAAAAAGACAGGCCAGTGTCCCCTGGAGTCAGAGGACATGCAGTCCTGCCATGGGAGGTGCAGTTGGAGACTCTGGTGGAAAGCAGGCCATGAGAAGAACACTTGGCTCCATTCTCTAGGAAAACAGAGTAAGGTTCTCTCCACTCTAAACTACAGCACACCCTATCCTTCTGAGTTTCTGTCACTTTTCCTCCGACACTGGTAATTCTTCTACCACTGCCTCCATTTCCCATCGGTATTGTAAGCTGCTGACACTTTTTCCAGAGGAAAACTTTCATTATAATCCTTTACTCAACCTGCTGAGTTAAGCATACACATTTGTCAAAAAAAAAAAAAAAAAACTATATAAAACCTGGATGTCATATATAAAAAATATTAATGATTTTTCATTTGGATCAGATTATAGAGGTTATGCATCACTTTTAATGTTTGTTTTTCTGTACTACAAATGCTAGAGATTAGAAACAGCAACTATTATTTTGAAATAGAAAGTGTATTACTGAAACCACGTATTCTCTGTGCAAGATTTCATATGTAGGGCTGGTAGTTTCAAGACGATGAAGACTTTCATTTTTTGTGCTCTGCTACATTTCCTTAGGAAAAAGTAAGATTTGGAATGACTAACTTTTCATAAACCATGCTTTGTTGTACTGACTAGTTATGGTGGGGTGGGTGGTCATGTGCTTCCCTCACTTTGATTTCTTCAGAGCATTCTCTTTTTAACCGAACTATGTATGGGTGCTTTAAAATTATGTCTCTTTCTTTATAGTGTTTAGTGTGTCTTCTATTTCCTAAGATATATATATATATATATATATATATATATATATATATATATATATATATATATATATACCTAGGTAGGATTCCAAGATTTTTTCCCATGTACAATAATTCTATTTTCCTGAACAGAAACCATGACTGAGAAGCGTTCACATTCTAAAATTAACCAGAGGCAGAGAAGAGGTGAAGCAAAAATGCAGCACACCCATTTGTTATGCACCAGGGAAGCTGAAGAGACAGTTACTCCGTGACATTTCTGTTCCACTTTGGTCTTTCATTACTTTGTTAAACCACCCTCTCATGTTTTAGAGACTGTGCAGGCACATGCCTACATTTAGAACTCGTGTGTATCTAGTGGTCAAGTATTCATTCATCCAAGTTCTAATAACTTTTCTCCCTAACCTTATGTACAAACAATTTTGGAGGTTAAAATTTTTTTCTTGTTTGTATTATAAAAGCATTGAAATGATGTTTAAAATTTAAAATAGTCAACTATATCTGTCTGAAGTTGTAGTAGGCAGGTGGTAGAATTTCTTACTCCTTTTTTTTCCTTGTTATTTAGAACAGAGATTGTGGCATATCAATCCTTGCATCTATTTACCCTTAGTATCATCATGTCCAGCCATTTAGAGAATATGAACACAATGAAACTCATAAGAAAATATTACATTCATTGGTCAAATGTGCAACTTGGCTGACGACAGAGAATATATATTTAAAAATCAGCATGATAACTATGAATTTGGTGGACACTGAAAAGTTGCAATTCTAGAAGGGTTTATGAACTATTATTACTTATATTTCTACTTACCATTTCTGTCACTGACCCTAATAAACATGTGTATTTATCCAAGCTCTTGATTTTGTGTTTTTCCAAACATTTTCTTCACCTCTCATATTTTTTAAGTCAAACAGACTTGGGATTAGAATTCTGTTTATAAAACTATTATGAAATCACCACTGACCAAGAAAACAGCCTAGTGTGTATGAACAGAATAGTACATAACCTTTCTATATAACCCTACATGGAACAAACAAATAAACAAACAAAAAAGGCAGAGCTATTCTTTCATTTCAGAAGATGAATTCTCTCAGCGAAGCAAGTGGGATAACAGCAGTCAAAGAGGAGAGGGCACAGCAAGAAAAATCTTTGTTTTTATTTTTATGAAATAAGGTTTACTGGTCTGTCCCAGGACTGTAGGTAAGAACATATCTATTGTCTGTTTCCTTGAAGATAATCATGAATTGCTTGTATAAGAGATTGTGCATATGCCAAAGAAGGTAATATCATGCTAGACTTCTGTATACTATAATACTATTTGAATCTGCTACAACTATTGAGATTTTCTCATCCCATACTTATAATATCATAGGAACAAAAGTGACAGAGATTTTCTGCATCTCTTTCAGCACCCTGCCTGCACCAAATCTGCTCCAGGGTGAGGTAGGAAAGCTGTGGCAATGCTTCTAAAAAAATGAAATACACAGACTTTGTATATTAAAAGACAAGAAGGCAGCTGAGAAGCATAGATTTGGAGCACAAATCTTTTTATTTTTCACATTTACCTTGGACCTCAATGAGAGAGTGAAAATTCTGTTTACTATGATTATTTTCAAGAGAGATAGTGTTTGAGATTAACAAAAGAACAAAAATTGCTCAAAAGCAGAAACTAGTAAAGACCCCCGTCAAATAGTTGGGTCAAAAACCTTTTATAGGCCGGGCGGTGGTGGTGCACGCCTTTAATCCCAGCACTCGGGAGGCAGAGCCAGGCGGATCTCTGTGAGTTCGAGGCCAGCCTGGTCTCCAAAGCGAGTTCCAGGAAAGGCGCAAAGCTACACAGAGAAACCCTGTCTCGAAAAACCAAAAAAAAAAAAAAAAAAACCTTTTATATTGCTCAGTAGGGCATAAAACTTTAGAGCTGGAACTAAGTAAGGAGAGTAAAAATAACCAACAGGCCAGATCCTTGACACGTATCACCTATACAGGAATGTCAAGAAATGTCAAACAAATTCTTTCAAAATGATTTATATAGTAACCAAATCATTTCTCAGCCTGGCTATCCACATGCGAAGTAGTTAAATTGGAGGTTGATTTAGTACCATATACAATTCATGTGAAATTATCAACTTAAATGTGTCAGAGACATTTAACTACAAAATGTATAGAGGAAATCATAGAACAGGAGTGTCAGAAGCCAGGACTCACTGGATTCAAGAATGACTTCTTGATAATGTAGCTGCACAAGCAATGAAAGAAAGAATTAGGGGGATAGATACTTCATGAGAAAATTAAATTCCTTGAAGACATTATGAAAATCGTAACAAGAAGACCTATAGAACAAAATGATATCTGTAAATGATGGAGGTGATACAATATGAATGTGCAGAATAAATGAGAGCCCTTAAAATTCAACAACAAAAATTCCTGAACATTGTGATGAAAAAATGGGCAAGGTACTTGAAGACACGTTTCCAAATCAAATACGCAATCTGTGGTATTTTTATTGAAGTTTTAAGGTGAGAAATATTATTGTAATTAATACACAATTAAGATTGTCATACCTTTGTCTCCTTAAATCTTTGATTGTTACATAATATCTCTGCTCCTAGTATATTTCTTTTCTCTGAGACCTACTTTGATGCACTTTTAGCCACTTCTGATTTCATTTCCTTATCTGTGACAAGTAGACAATGACGAACACAAATAGTTAATCATCTTATCAAAGGATGTTTGTCTAGAAAACAAAATTTATTTTCTATCTGCTCATAAACGTTTATATTGTAGTTTAATTTATAAATGTGTATAACAATCTAAGACTTTTTTTTACAGTTATTTATTTGTATGTGTATGCAGGGGTACAACTGTGTGTATGTGAAGGCTGAGTATAACTTGTAGGGGTTCGTTCTTGGGAATAAGGTCAGGTTGTTAAAGCTGCGTAAGGACCTTTACTTCCCGAGCCACTTCACTGGCTTCAACAACCTAAGATAATTTTATAACTTAAAAATAATCCTCAAGATTGAGCCATTTCTACAGATTACCTAGCAGTTAGATTTAAGACATACTCCAAGAACCAGTGTATGGGAAATATCAGGACTGACTCTTCTCTTAGTCTTTAACCACACCATTCTAGAAAAATGTAGCAGCTCTCTACCTCCCTACTTTGTTCTTGCAATTTCATCCTTAACTTCAGTTCAGGAATAATGTTTTTCTGGAAAAAAAAATGCTATTCTTTTTACATGAAACCAGCCTAATTTTTCTAAATCCAAACTAAATTTTGTCAAAAAAGAAATGCTGAACTGATGTCTTTGCCTAAATTTGTTTTGGTTTTGGTATTACATGGAACAGAACACAAGATCTTTTTATGGTGAAAGTGCTTATTCAAACATTGTAGTGAAAGGAGAAATAGTTCCTTCGGTGTTATTAAACCATTTTTCTTATTGGGAAATGCATGAGAGTTATGCTGTACTGGTGGCTGCTCCAATTCTCTGAGCACAGAACAGAATGATGAGTTCACAGAGACATACAGAAGATTCTTCTTCCTCTGTGTGCTGTGCCTACACCCTGATTTCCAACACCATATATGGTTTGGGCTTTCTACTGAATCATTCGCTGGTTCGTTGCAATATTGCACTAAATGCTCCTCTCCCACATGTTTAACTCTAGAGGATATTGGCAGAAACAGAAAGGAGAATTTTAAAATGTTCAGTGCAACAGCAAACAGAAAAATAGCTATGTTCCCAAGTAGAATTTTCTAAGAGGTCACGCTAGAATCTTTAAACAGAGAAAAATCCTGTTTGTCCAACCATCAGAGTAGACATAGAAGCTTCTGGAGCTTATTTGAATTATTTTTAACTCAACGTATGGATGCACTCCTAGTGACAAGTGGTTCCCCACAATTTCCTTTCAGACTTCAATATTTGTCAGTATCTGAAACACCATAATTACCTGGTATAAGTCCTAGCTACCTGCACACACAGCTTCCTGAGAGAGCCCCTTGAAGGCAATGCTTGTAATTATAGGAGTTGTCCTCTTTATGTATGCTCATATTGCTCTTTTGATCCATCTTTGCTTCCTTCTCTCCTGGTAGTGTTGGTAAGACTCTCTTGGCATGAGTTTGGGTGACCAGAAAAATGTGCTCTGTGCTTCCAGTATAGGCACAATTCCTGGGTTTGGCACAAGAACAGAGCAAGACTGCGCTTGGCCTTCTGAGTCACATAACCCAAGGTCTTCCTTTTCCTGTGGAAGATAATTTGAATGGCACTCTGTTTCTTCATTAGTCTGAATGACTTGGTAATGAACTTTGTCAATATCATTCTGATTTTTTCCCCCTCTTGACAATTTCATTTTCATCCACGGTGTCAAGCTTATGCCATTATCTTCACCATTTGGGTTCTCTTTCTTTCAGTGACAAAAAAATCTGGTACACGATGAAAGCAGAAAGTACTCATGGGCCTTCTCTTTGTTCCGAATGCTGGTTCCCTGCTAATGAAGCCTGAATTGGGATGGCTTAGCTGGCGTTGTACCATCTAATTTTCTTGCATGAATATGTGATCAAGTGAATTCCTAGTATTTTCAGGTGGATGATCAGAAGTATGGATGAGGATGAAGGTTAAGAATTAAAGCCTTCAAGTGTCCTTTCCTGTGTTTTCTTCAAGGCATATGGCCCTCATTTTGTCCTTTTTTTGATGTTGTAAGTTAATTACAATATTTGTCCCTCCCTTCAAACCTACACTTATATCCCTCCCCACTCTCCCTCAAATTCATAGCCTCTTTTTTCACTAATTGTTAATTGTGTGTGTGTGTGTGTGTGTGTGTGTGTGTGTGTGTGTGTGTGTGTGTGTTTATGTGTTCCTAATATAACCTGCTCAGTCCACATATCTGCAAGTATATTTTCAGGGATGACCATTTGGAAGTGGAAAATAAATATGTGTGCTCTTCCTTAGGGAGGGCTATGTCACCCAGTCGCAGGTTTCTTAAGTCACCTATAATTCTTTTTGTAGGGTTGAGGCCTTCTGAGCTTTTTGCCATCTGACTTGCCATGTTTATTGGTGTCGTCCTTGTTCAGCTCATGTTTAGGAAGTCATGTTGCTGAGATTTTATGGGTGTAGTTTCTGATACTACAAGAAGACAGTGTCACAGCAAACTCCCTGGACTTCCGGCTCTTGCAATCTTTATGCCCTCTCTTCAGCAACATCCCCTGACCCTTATTTGTGGAAGTGTTTTATACATGTATTCATTGGGACTGGGCTCTATAATTCTGCATTGTGATTGGTTGTTATACCCACATCTCTTAAAGAATGTTTTCTTTGGCAATGCCTTCTTCTTCTTCTTCTTCTTCTTCTTCTTCTTCTTCTTCTTCTTCTTCTTCTTCTTCTTCTTCTTCTTCTTCTCCTTCTTCTTCTAAATTCTAATACGCTCCCTTAGTCCTGCTCTTGACACTAGATCTGGTAACTGTTTCAGTGCTCTTAGCCCAGTTTCTCATGCAATTCCACTGTAAACAGTTTTTATCTTTCCTTAGTTTGACTCGTTTCTAGTCAGCCTTTCTAACTTAAATTATCCCATTTCCCTTTAACTACTTTTTGCCTCTGGGCTTTTTACCTTTCTTTATTCTATATATCTTTCTTTCCTTCTTACTCCATGGCTGGCTGGCTGGGTGGCTGGCCTCTGGAGTCCTCCTTTCTTTCTCCTTTTCTCATTCCTTCCTCTCTTCCATAGATTTTTTTTCTCCTACTTATTCTCTCTGCATGCCAGCATGTCTATTTCTCTCTTTTGCCTAGCTATTGGCCACTCAGCTCTTTATTTTTTAGGCAGGTAAAGTAGCATAGCTTTACAGAATAAAACATATACCACATAAAAGAATGCAACACATCCTTGCATCATTAAACAAGTATTCTACAGCATAAATGACGTAACACATCTTCAACTAATATTCCACAACAAGAATGGCTCACATTAATGATAGAAAAAGAAGATGTCTTCCAATTATTTATCATCACCAATATAACCATTTACCCCACTTAGCTAAGGATAGTCCTAATGACCCAAGACACTAACAGAGCCCTTCTCTGATTTTATAACTACTACACAGTAAATGTAAGATCTTTCCATTCTAAGAATGTAGACTCATTTAAACAAACTCAGGGAAACAACAGTTTTGTGTAATTCTGACACTCCCTACAGATTATATTTCAATATTTAGAAGTGTTATCAAGTAGTAAATGTGAATTTATAAGTATGGATGTATGTGTTATACATGTACTTATATATACTGATATACACTCTAGTCAGCTTCTGAACAAGTTCACCATATGCATTTTGGGATACATTAGAATATTTCTAATATGTGTACTCTGTAATCCAAAAAAATTAGAATCTTATGTGTTTTAAATATTTTTAAATGAATGTTTGAATTCTTTCCTCCTGTTGAAAACAATTCTTTAGAGAGATCTGATTGAAACTACTCAGATTGAGGTGAATTAAATGACCTCATCACAGATGACTAAGTATGTGCACAATGACCATAAGCCCTGAGGATAATTTATTTAAGTGAGCATTTAAGTTCTAACAAGCATGTGGTTCTTGGATCAAGAGTATGATTTCTGAAAGTTGGGTCAAACTCATCTCAGGGCTTGGGATTAGGACTCAAGGTTACAATGATATCCTTGCATTCAATAGAAAATATTGTTAGGACCATGAATTTATCACTAATAAGAATATAACACAGACACACACAGTAATTAGCTTCTTAGAATGTTATAGACATGTCAGAAGAAAATATTATATTCTTGAAAGAAATAGCAGACAAATATGCTTCACCTAAATGTAAAAAAAATCCTTAAGATCCCAAAAGTTGAATGTGAAGGAATGTGATTATTAATTTGAGTAGATGCTAGGTAAGAAATTCTATCCTTAAAAGCATAATAAAGAGTAATAAATACACAGAGACAAAATTTAGAAAGGATGCCTTTTTAAACCCTAAAACTAACCTCTAATTTAAGAAACACAAAAAAGTTTAATGTGTACAAAAAGCACAGTAGGGAAAATATGCAAAAGCATAAAAAGAAAACATCATGTGACGAAACTTGATCAATATCCTATGAAGCTGAAGGAACGTAATTTGGCATAAAGCTATTTTGAAAAACATTGTGCCTGATCCTGTCAATTTGAGAATATGCATGTCTCTAATTCAGGAGGTTCACTGCTGGGTATGCTCTGAGCAATGTTCCTGTTCACGATGTACTGGGGATGTTTTGGCAATGACTGTTACATAACAAAGCACCTGTGAGCTTAGTGACCTGAAACAACATTCACTTCATCAGATACATTCTTCCCCAGGTCAGGGATTCAGACAAAGCCCACCAGGGATTCCACTGTTGCAAACAGCATCACTAGATTGTGTAGTTGGCGTTTTCCTGCCTGGTCCACAGTCAGGATAAATCTCTCTCACCTGCCAGTCCCACAGCCGCTCAGACCCGACCAAGTAAACACAGAGACTTATACTGGTTACAAACTGTATGGCCGTAGCAGGCTTCTTGCTAACTGTTCTTACAGCTTAAATTAATCCATTTCCATTAATCTATACCTTGCCACATGGCTCGTGGCTTACCGGCATCTTCACATGCTGTTTGTCATTGTGGCGGCTGGCAGTGTCTCTCTGACTCAGCCTTCCACTTCCCAGCTTTATTCTCCTCCTTGTCCCGCCTACACTTCCTGCCTAGCCAATGGCCAATCAGTGTTTTATATATTGACTAATTAGCAACACATTTGCCATACAGAACATCCCACAGCAAGATTGATGCTGTGATGCTCTGCTGGTGGTTGGACTCATTCGCTTATATACTGCTAACCCAACAGGGACACCTGAATGCTGGCTTCTGATTTTCAGTACCCTCTGCCTTCATTTAATCTCAGAAGCTCTTGAAGAGGATCTTTCAGTAAGATAGTTAAACCTTCCTGTCTTGATACAAAGACCACGCTGTATTTTATGTGTCCTGGGACCAAGTCAGAGCCTGCAAATACTTTCGAGTAGTGCATGAAACTGGCATATTGTTTCCCTGCCTTGTGTTCGTTACCACAATCACAGCAACAGTCAGACTCAAGTTGAGAAGATACAATCTAAGTCATCCACTTGAAGGTTGTCAAGGAATCTATACACACGTCTCAGGCACAGAATGTTCATTGTTTATAATGTCAACTGACATTTGATTGCATCTACTAAAATCTATCAAAATCCATCTACCACTAGTCCCTCGTGACCAGTCTTCTACTTACTGTATCTGTGATTTAAATTCTTTTTTAATTTGACACAAAAGTGAGATCATTTCCTACCTATTTCTTGTTTATTTTACTAGCAATGTGTAGCTGGAGTTTTTTTTTCAGTCCTCCCCAGCACCACGGACCCTGCCACCACTTATAAAACAATCACTCAGAAACTTATATTAATTAAACTGCTGGGCTATTAGCTCAGGCCTACCACTGACTAGCTCTTACACTTAACTCAGCCCATTTCTGTTAAAATCTATATGTTGCCACATGTTCAGTGGCTTTACCTGCTGCCTTTACATGTTACTCCCTGGACGGCAAGCTGGCGTCTCCCCCAGCTTCCACCTCCCAGCCTCTCCTCTCTGTTTGTCCCTCCTATCCTATACTTCCTGTCTGGCTACTGGCCAAACAGTGTTTTATTTATCTATCAATCATAGCAACATATATTTACAACGTACAGGACATCCCACAGCAACAACTTAGTTCATCATATATGAAGTTGTCTTATTTTGTAAGACTAAAGAGCATTTCATTGTCTCTGTGGTAGTAAATGTCAACTTGACAGAATATAAAAATCACCTGAGAGACAGAGCTCTGGGCACACAGAGTGGGTATCTTGATTGCATTGAGGTAGTAAAATCTACCCTCCAAGGGAGGTTTCATTTCCTCTCTGGGATAGTGGACCATATAAGTAGAGAAGAGCAGCCAGTAAGCAGCAAGCATTCATTGCTTCCTTTTCCTGATTATGAATGTGTTATGACCAGCTACTTCAAGCTCCTGACACCTTAACACACCCATTATGATGGACTGAACTGCAGAGATTTACTTTAAACTTCTCCTTTCAGGATATTTTATCACAGCAATAGGATAAGAAGCTCAAACTTATCTACTCATGTTAACTGTTAACAGGAAGTAGAGTTGAGTCCACAGCTTGACTACTGTAAATAGTGCTGCAATAAACATCATCCTGAATTTTCCCAGGTGCATGAAATGGCTTTTTGGAGTACATTCCCTAAGGTGGGATACCTTGCTCAGCCTTGGCACAGTGAGGAGGGACTTGGTCCTGCTTCAACTTAGTATGCCAGACTTTGTTAACTCCTCAAGGGAGGCTTTACCTTCTCTGAGGAATGTATGGGGGTGTGTAGCTAGAGTTTTCCTGCCTGGCCCACAGTCAGGACAAATCTCTCTCACCTGCCAGTCCCACAGCCGCTCAGACCCGACCAAGTAAACACAGAGACTTATATTGGTTACAAACTGTATGGCCATACCAGGCTTCTTGCTAACTGTTCTTACAGCTTAAATTAATCCATTTCTATAAATCTGTACCTTGCCACGTGGCTCATGGCTTACCGGCATCTTCACATGCTGTTTCTCATCGTGGCGGCAGGCAGTGACTCCTTCTGCCTTCCTGTTCTTTCTTTTCTCCTCTCTGTTAGTCCCGCCTATACTTCCTGCCTAGCCACTGGCCAATCAGTGTTTTATTTATTGACCAATCAGAGCAACTCATTTGCCATACAGTACATCCTTCAGCAGGGGTGGGATAGGGTCAGGTGGAGGGAGCAGAAAAAGGGGGAGGGGGAACCAGGATCAGTATGTAAAATGAAAAAACACTTTAAAAAAAATAGGCCAGGCGGTGGTAGCACATGCCTTTAATCCCAGCACTTGGGAGGCAGAGGCAGGCAGATTTCTGTGAGTTCAAGGCCAGCCTGGGCTACAGAGTGAGTTCCAGGAAAGGCACAAAGCTACACAGAGAAACCCTGTCTCAAAAAAAAAAACGAAAAACCAAAATAAATAAATAAATAAAAACATCAACCTGATTGCATTTTCTTCAGACATAGAATAATAGAATTGTTGGATCATATGACAGTTCTATTTTTAAATTACAAAGAATCCCTACAATAAATGTTTTCCAAAAATGTCGATTTGATTGAATATATGATGACCTGAAAGACTGAGGCACATTTGTACTGGTGCATAGGAGAACATTTCTAGAAGTGGTCAACAGATATAAAAGATCCATCCCTGAAAGTGGGTTGTGCAATCACAAGGACCAGGGGGTGAGGAGAAAGTACCTGGATTCTGGCATTCACCTGTCTCTGCTTCCTGGTCAGTCACAGTATGAACCTCACTTGTCCACCATGCTTTCCCTGACATGATAAACTGAGTTCACTGAAACTGAGCATCAGAATATATCTGTTCTCTCTTAGGGGTTCTCTCAGTAGTAGTTGAGAGTAACATAATACAGTAAGGAATAGTGCTCCTTATTCCCTACATCCTCAGCGGTACCTTCTAACCTTACTGGGCATACCATTTTAAGAAATGGGACATTATGCCTCACTAACTGTTTTTAGTATCTGATGAATTTGAGTGTTAGTAATAGGCTTTTTGTATTCTCAGCAGTCATTTTATGTCTTTTTTGTAGAAATATCATTTCTGATCTTTTGACCATTTTTAATGTTTTTGTTTGTAACCTGATGAGTTGTTTCATTTCCTTTTGGATTTTTGGATATTAACCTCAGACCATACACTTGCTTTGAGAGATTCTTTCTAGAAGATAGCTCCAGCTGCTCTGACGCTTCATCCTATTTTTCTGACTCCCTAGCTGTCTCTGTTCCACTTCTTTTACCCTATGTTTTTGACATCTGCTGTTAGAACGTTTCTCTCAAATAACAATGATGATTTTCCATTGTTATTTGATGGTTCAATGTTATATGGTGGTTCCATAGATAACTATCTGGTACAACATGTCTTATGAATTTAATTTTAGTAATTAAAACAATGAGCTCATCAGAGTCAAGGTGATGAGATCATTGTCTTGAGATCCTCAGAAATGAAGGACTCAATAAATGTTAGTGGTCTATAGTTACTATTTAAAATTGATGTTAATTATTAACTATAGGTTATTCTAGCCAAAATCAGAAACCTATTTTTGTTCAAATTCAGTTTGAAACAGATAAATTAACCTTCCAATAATAAAATACTTCATCCACCAGGCTGTTTTCTTGGAAATCTGAAGGTCTATAATGTGTCTTGGCAGTCAACAAGGTCTTGCATAACCATGTACTGATGAGTTAAAGTGTAAATGTAAATAAATGAAAAACATACGGATTATATTTTCTCTGACACACATGTAAAACTTTGAGAGAAAACACATGTGGCACATATGCTGTGGATTCAGCAGATGGGGAAGTATGAACAAAATATCCTGCAGCAGTTCCCGAAACCCACAAAATTCACAAGAAAAGGGTTTCCAGACAAAAGGAAACAGAAAACAAACCAAAAAAGAAAAGTAACAAGTAAAACATGTCCATAATTACCAATATTTAACCCATGCAACTTGTTTGCTTAAAAATAAAATAAATTTGTTTATGAAATAAATCACATTAAGTCAACCATAACCTTACTAGTTTAATTAAATAATGGTATGTATCTTGTTCCTAAAATGCATTAAACTCCAATATAGGATCATCTAATTAAAAGGAGCAGTGTCAGCAAATATTTCTGAATACTCACACAAACAAAAGGGAAGCTTTATTTAGCCATCCTTTATTTTCTGTAATAATAACTTCTATGCAGGACACTAGCCAGTTGTACGTATTTTTATAATGTCTTTATATTCTTGATAGAACTGGAGTCCATATCATGACATCTGTTTAGCAGACACAGAGGCTGTGAAGACAACAACAGTCCCCAAAACTGTACAGCAGTAAGAAAGACATGGAATATTTTATATCAAACAGGAACCTGAATGTAATTAATTACATGAATGTTAACTTATAACCAGAGAAATATATTTCACTTCCCTATTTCCTGACAAAATAAGAGGCAGATGGATATTGTCACAGGAGAGCAATCTCACCAAAAATGGTCTTCACTATAGCATTAGTGATAATAAATTAATTTGAATGTAAACAATCTAGTGGAACTGAGTGTCCTGCCAGAAGCTGCAAAAACACATTTCAGAGCAATGAACTAGAAAGCGTTCAGGAAAGTCCTAGGGAAATAACAATCTTGATATTCAGAGATATCTATACTGTAAGAAAAGGACTTTCCTAGTGTGAAGTACATGGTTAGGATGTGTTAATGACCAAGAATCTTTGTATGAGCTCTATCCAGTTTATTATTGTTACTGTTGATATTTTATAAAGATAGTTTGGGAGAGAGAAATTAGAAAATGGATGGTTATGGTAAACCACATCATAAATCTAGGTGACTTCAAGAACACAAAATAGACTCAGAACCCTTTCCAAATGAAAATAAATTCTTGGAATCACTCCTAGCCTTTCTAGGCAAGGGCCATCAGTCTTTGGAAATATGGAGTGAGATTTGAGATTGAATAGTCATGGGGGGGAGTTATGTTAATAGTAAGTATAATATGATAAGTAGAACTAGGCATCCATAACATGGAATCTGGAGGTCAACATTTTCATCATATACTTCCTAAAAGTTAGAAAGTATAACATTGTGGAAGATATATTTAAATAATTATAAACTAGCCATTCCCAACTGGTTTCAAAAATAATTATAATTTTGAGATTATCCTTAAAAAGCAACATCTTATGGATGGCAAGATACTTCAGTAGTTCAGTAGGCTGTTCTTCCAGAAAACACAGGTTTGAATCCCAGTACAAACATGGCAGTTGACAACCATCAATAACTCTAGTTCTAAGGGATCTGACACCCTCTTCTGGCAACCTTGAGATACAGGCACACACATGGTGCACAGATACCTGCAG
Organism: Peromyscus californicus insignis; assembly: GCF_007827085.1. Lineage (NCBI taxonomy): Eukaryota > Metazoa > Chordata > Mammalia > Rodentia > Cricetidae > Peromyscus > Peromyscus californicus. The sequence continues at coordinate 67,792,260 of NW_026294458.1, forward strand.
ATTTCACAGTGAAAAGAAAGTATTCCTACCCAAATTTAATATATATTTTGTCATTTGTCTATTCAACAGAATCTGGAATGACAACCCAACACTGAGCAAGTGGACCATGGTTGTTTGAACTAAGACTAGAATTAATCTTTATCAATTGGGCATTCAAAAAGCTCTCTGCAAAAAAAAAAAAAACATTGGATCTCACTTATTTTTATCATTGTCTTATCAATCACAATGTCTGACATGAAATGGAGGATCTTAGAGCACTGGGTGAGTGGCTGGGCAAGTGACAATAGAGAACTGATCTGGAACAGTTTTCATCTGCTCCTCCTTTATGTCTTATTCTCTTTTCCATCTTTCAGACCAGTGGCTGCTACTTCACAGTTTGAATAAATTGACTTAACAAGATATCACATGAACAATATTCTTGAAAAGAGACTGCAGTGTATGTTGTAGAAAAATATATTCTAAATATCCATATGGCATGAGAAGTAAGTTAGGAAATACCTGAACAATTGGCTTTCCCCAAGAGAAAATGATTGCATCATAAGCTGCAAATGCTTTGGTTTTTGACATGTGTATAGCACCAACACGCTCTAGATAAAATGAATGTCAATGTTGTTCCCACAGTAAAGACACCTAGCCCTGGGGAAAGTTAGAAGCCTACTATTGCCTAAGAGGAACAATAATTCAGATTCAGTTTAAAACCCTTGATCTTGAGCTCTAAACATATACTTAGGCTTTTCCCAAAACTATAATCCTGAGAAGTTTTGCTGCCATGAGCAAGCATCTGCATTTGTAATTCTTTCTCACTGAGGAAAATCAAACCTGAGCTGAGACCTCACTTGTACACTGATACTATTTCCAGATATTTGATGGTATCTTATTTAACTCACCTCTTTCATTTTGTTCATGAAAGTACAAGTGACAATGAGAAAATAAATTCTACTAAACAACAGTTTACTCATAATTTTTACAAGTAAGAGCATTTCACAACCAATGATAAAAAATGTAACAAAATATATTTTCCTCTAACCTGTTGCCAGCAAGTTTATCACAGGAATTCACTGAAAAGGTTTCCTGTTAAAAAGGTGAGTTTTCTTTAACAGTCATCTGTCTCCTTTCATGCTCCTGTTGAAATGTTTCCAGATGGGCATTTCTCACTAGTGGTAGTACTTGGTTAGAACAACAACAACAAAACCATTAGAATGGAACAATACACCATTACTACTTACAAAAATAATTAACTCCAATATAAAGCTGAAGCTGTAAAACTAATACAAGAGAATATAGGAGGAATGTTTCATGACTCGAGACCTTAGTAAGAACTTAAGTGATTTAGAAATCAAGTGCAGACAACAAATTGAAAATAAACCACAGAATTTTATCAACCTACAAAATTTTTATGAGACAAAAGAAACAAACAGACAATAGTACAAGTACAATAGCACAGCCTACAATACTAGAGAAAATACTTAGAATCACCTCTGACAAGAAGCTAAGTCCCAAATGTATAGTGTTCTCAGCAAACACAAGACGAAACATATATTTAAATGGACATTAGCAATAAACAGACACAAAAATGGGCAACAGAGATGTGAGTACATGTTCACCATCACAAACCAGAAGGGAAATGCAAATTAAAATAATAGATATTACTTCAATCCAGTTACAATGGACATTATCAAAAAGGCTACTTTTACCCAGCAGTGAGATAAATAAAAATTACTGCAGTCAAAAGTGCTGTGCAAAATGTCAGGTTCTCCATGCCATCATATTATCCAGCAAGCACAATGTTTACATATACAAAGGAAATGCAATCAGTCCATTTGAAAGACTCCAGCACTTCCACAATATGGAAACAACAAAAGTATTCATCAACTGGTAAGTGGATAAAGAAAATTTGGTATGTGTAAACAACAGAATATTATTCAAACTTACAAAATGAAGTTTTATGATTTCTGATAACATGGATGAAATTTGAGGACACTGTGTTAGTGACATTAACCAGACATTGAAATACAAGTATTGCATATCATTATGCATGTAGAATTTAGGAAAGTTGATTTTAAAGAAATTCAGCATATAAGAGTTATGAACAGTATGTAGAGATTAGATAAAGGGATTAGAAAAGATTGGACAATGCATACTATATTACAGGTAAGATCAAAACCTCATGCTATATTGCATAGTAGAGTATCTACTATATAATATAGTATAATATAATATATTAAAAATATATAATGGCTGGGTGGTGGTGGTGCATGCCTTTAATCCCAGCACTCGGGAGGCAGAGGCCGGCGGATCTCTGTGAGTTCGAGGCCAGCCTGGGCTACTAAGTGAGTTCCAGGAAAGGCGCAAAGCTACACAGAGAAACCCTGTCTCGAAAAACCAAAAAAAAAAAAAAAAATATATATATATATAATGATAAAAATATTTGAAAAACTTAGAAGAAAAGATTTTGTTTGTTCTCAACACAAAAATGATAAATATTTGAGGAAATGGATAAGTTTACCCCAATTTTAACATTTCCAAATGTAAATATTTATTAAATAATAATACTGGCTCACAAATGACCATAAGCATTATATCTCAATTAAAATCAATACAATTACAATTTCATGTTTGAAAAGCAAGTATAACGATACACACACAGGCTAACTGAATTTTACAATTCCATTATACTTTATATTCAGTTCAATCTTAATTCCCTTTCAAATGTCAATGAATTAGGTTGTAATCATTGACCTAGAATGAATTATTCAATGATTTCATGATGAAACTTTGTCACCATCTACAGGGAACCATAGAGTTGGCCTGGCCTAGCTGCCTTAAGAGGCATACATCATATGTTTTGGGGGTTAGAGTCCATAGCTCCTGAGGCACCATGTACCTTCCAGTTCCTGAGAGACTGATGCACTCCCTGAGGAAACGAAGCATTTAGGTTAGGCCATTTTGTGTTTCTCTGTTTGTTCCCTTAGTAGTCAAGGAAGCTTGGAAGCTTGACAGGACAATTGGTCTCAGACATTAATCTTGTGTACCCTGTATGTCTTGCAAACTTAACTGTATCCTGCAACTCTATTGAGCTTAGAAATTGCCATTATATTCTGTTTCTGACAAAGGTATAAAAAGTCTGATTGCTCTCAATAAAATTGTCATAGCTTGTATTGCTGTGACCCCTCCAACCACAGCCTGGTTTCATTCCTTGCAGCTAAATCAGGTGACCTTGGTGAGTAAGCATGGGTGCTTCCAACCCTCAATGTAAAAATTTCTCTCATATATAAGGTACAGCTGCTATACTTATTAAATTACATATATAAGGTAATTGTTTTCCCCTTGACAAGTACAAATGACTATGCTTGTTATTTTTCTTACTTTTTTAAATCACATCTACACAAATGGTAGAATATGGAAAGCGATTTAGTAATGGTCTTAGCTATCAATGGTATTTTTTTTATCCCATGAAGCTACTACACTGTTCTTGCTGAGTTATCTTTTTGAATGTAAATATCTTTGATATATTTCATTATATACACATCATTTCAGCATTCAGTAATGCTACACTTCCACAAATATGCTAACTTGGATATTTTACCCATTGTAAGGGTAAAGACATATTAATTTTTTTAATATTTGAATCACCTTATAAGCTGTTAGATACAATTTTCAATAACATAATTTGATATGGCAAAGAAAAATAATATGATTAACAAATTAAATCATAACTTCATTTAGTTTTACAGACAAAAGATTATTAAACTTCAGCTAACTCAGCTTGATAAACAAAGAGAAGATACAATGTTTAGGGACATGTTTGCATCCGGAAATGTATCAATATGTCAAAGAGGACCTCTTTAGGCATGAAGCAATTTTTCTCTAAGGATAAAGCAAACACAAATGATTAGTATCTATGTCATCATAAAACTGTATATAAATAAATAATATCTTGTCAATGGATTAAAAGGCATGTGAGGTTGATGCATGGATAACTAGAGGAAAAAAATGTGCATGTGTGGGTGGGTCTAGAGCCTCTTGTTTCTAAGTCATTTGGAGATCGTGACGTCAATATAGAGTGGGAGAGGGCTTCAGACTGCCTTGTATAGCACCCTGACTGTGGAGAGTTCTGAAGACACTTTTATGAGACCTTTGAAGAGCTGAGGACAGAGCCTGTGCAGGTCTTATACAATCACAGCTACTGTCAGTTCATGTGTGCAGCAGCACTTTCGGGTCCAGAAAGCAATGTTTTGCTGAAATCAAACTTCCACTAACTCCTAAAACCTGTTGCTCCCTCCTCTGAGATGATTGCTGAGTCCTGGGTAAAGGGGGGTATGCTATAGATGGCCCATCTAGGGGCGAGGGCCCATGCTCCTGTAGATGACTGTCTACCCATGCAATACTGGACTTGGTGAATTATTTTTAATTATGTGAAAGCACGTGAAGTTAGGGAACACTATGGGGAGTAGGTTAGGGAAAGAATTATAGTGGAGGGAATCAGGATAGATTTTAATAATTTACTTTAAAAAAGCATTTAAAATTACATAAAATATTAACAAGAACTGATACATAAGCTTCTGTGAACAAGTGAAGTTGAAGAAAATGCCCAAAATAAAGACATCTTTGAAACTACCAGATGGGAAGAAATTCTGAAGAACACATGTGGGAAGAAGAAAGCTGAAGACGGTGCTTAATGAAGGATTTCACTGCAGCAGCGAGGAGGGGAAGCAATAGTGACAGTCACCTCCAACGAGCACCTGAGACATTAGAGAAGGCAAGACTATTCCCAGGTACCTGGGAGAACAGATCCTAGACAATGAAAGGGTTTCTTCATTTTTTTTTAAAGTTTTCTATTGTAATAAATCTTTTTTTTTCCTTCTTGCTTTAATTGCATCGCTGTGGACTGGTCAAAGAACATTAAGGCAATTCCAGCAGAAAGCATACTGAAGTTTCCAGTGTTGTAGAATCTCCCTCGGTAGACATGCAGGAAACAGATTCTCAGAACCGAGTCTTGCGGAGTGAGTGGAACTAATAACAAGTATTCATAAGAAATCCAGCAACAACAAGTTGCCTAATGCAGGAGCAAATAATTTTTACTCAGAAAATTAGTTTAAATGAAAACAATCTAACTGAACTGTGAAAGTCGGGACATACTTTTATAGATTTTATAAGTGTTTGTGGTTATTCTGTCAACTTAAGAGTGATTATTTCCATGTCTATAGTTGACCTTCTCTAGTGTGTATTTCCTTCAGAGACACGGATATTTCTATAAGTAGTAGATATCACATTCGTTTGTATTTAATATATAATTAAAAAGAAAACTAAGTTACTGGTTGACACGTTTCAGCTTCTCATCTGGGAGAAATTCTGCATGCCAGAAGTCTATTGGGAATAATGGAATGAGCTTCCGTTCAGACGAAAAGAATAAAATTCACAATGAAATCACTTCCTGACATCTTCCAGTTACAACCCCTATTCGAGGAAAGAAAGTTAGACAATCTCTTTTGAACACATTTTTCTCTTCACTTAAGATTTAAAGCTGGCAAACCAGAGAGCTGGTAAAATCCTGAATCAATACTCCCTCTGTGCTGAAGCCGTTTTCTCACGTAAGTACTCGCTAATGGTCCCATTAAAGTTGCCTTGGAAAACTCTTTCTTGGTGAATCCTCCAAAAATATGCCATTGGAGCTCTCATACACAAGAAGATGCAAGATACATATCTGATCCACTCATACTAGAACCTATGATTTCTCAATGATGAGTGAGATAGACGGTCACGTGCAGTAAAGATTTGTAAGCTTCCCATAAGTCCCCTGCCTTTGTCATTGCAGGAAATTAAATATTTATTTTGTATGAATTCCAGATGACTCCATATGTAAGTAAGGATATGTAGATACATACTTACGTTATATGACCTTGACCTGAAACTTCATAATTATTCCAATACAAAGATTATTTGCAAAACGTACACTAGGCTATCTGCTTTCTTTACCAGTTGTCATTTAATTGCTCATTTTTTTTTTTTTTTTTTTTTTTTTTGTTTTTTCGAGACAGGGTTTCTCTGTGTAGCTTTGCGCCTTTCCTGGAACTCACTTTGTAGACCAGGCTGGCCTCGAACTCACAGAGATTCACCTGGCTCTGCCTCCCGAGTGCTGGGATTAAAGGCGTGCGCTACCACTGCCCGGCTTAATTGCTCATTTTTATGGGTGTAATGTGATAATTTTCACACACATGTACAAGCAATACTGATCAAATCATTACAATTTTAATTCTCTTTGCCTTTAATGTGTGATTTCTTTGTTCTGGGACCCAAACAACTCCTTTTTTCTAATGCTTTATGAGATGTATTATAAATTTTAAAATACAGTCACTCTATCATACAATAGAACAGATTTAACTTCTTTCAACAATATAACTATATTTTGGCACCAATTATCCAAATCATTCATCAGGCTAGGCAATGATTTTTTTTTTTTTTTTTTTTTAGTAAAACCATGAAACACGGACAAAGGAAAAGCAGATAAATCAGCTTGTAACAAACTATGAATCTTCCCTACAGCAAAGGAAATACTTAGCAAAGTAACAAGACAGTATGCAAGATGAAAAAAAAATATTTTCAAGTCAATAATCAGCAAAGTACCAATAGTCAGTTACAGAAATAACACAAATTCAACAGAAAAGTGACCAACTAAATAAGCATTTCTCAAAAATCTACACGCAAACTGCCAAGAAATTCATGAAATATGCACACCGTCACTAGTCATCAGAGAAATGCAAGTCAAGATCATAAGGGTATTGTGTATCACTCACCATATTCAGCAGAATTACAACCAAAAGACAAAAGTAGCCAACAGAAGAAGAACCCACACACAAGGCTAAAGGGAATATAACTTAGCAAAACCACTATGGGGAAATAACGTAGAGGTTCTTCAAAGAATAAAACCAGTACTGCCATATGATCCCTCTGTCACACTAATTGGTACATATATAAAGGAAACTACAATAATATATTGAGGTGATAGCTCAACATCCATGTTTATTGATTGCAGCAATAGTCAAACATGCAAATTATAGAATGAAAGAAGGTATATACTAACACATGAATCAAAATACACAAACAAAATACAAAAAGAAAATGTGGGTTATAGAAACAATGAGATATTGTTTCGCAGTAACAACAAAAATCCTGACTTTTATGATAACACACATAGAACTGAAGGCTGTCTAAGTAAGACACATTCTCACACATTTAGAAACTGAAATAGTTGAAGTCATAGATGGAAAAATTAGAATAGAATATCCAGATAGAAATATTAGATTAGAATTCCCAGGACTGTAGAGGTGTAGAAATTAAAAACTGTGTAGCACTGGTTGATAAATGTATCAAAGCTGTTTAATACAGTCTCCCTACCTATATGTTAAAGAAAGGCATTCATGATATTTTTCCTAAAGTGAAAATAGTCGCCACAATAACTTTCAGACACGCAAAAGTGAAACAACACTAACTCACTATTACAATAAATGTGACATATAATATTTAGCCTTTATAACTAGTGGGTGCTTATTACTGCATTTCACATACTTTCAAATGTTTACTATGTTTCTCTGTTGTCTTGTATTGGAAGCAACTTTCTTCCTTATGTTGACATAGCATATGGCATTTAGAAGATGATTCTTTTTTTTTTTCTTTTTGAGAAAGGGTTTCTCTGTGTAGCTTTGGAGCCTGTCCTGGATCTCACTCTGTAGACCAGGCTGGCCTTGAACTTACAGAGATCCTCCTAGCTCTGCCTCCCCAGTGCTGGGATTAAAGACATGTACCACCACCACCCGGCTAAAAGATGATTCTTTCATACAATTAAAATTTAAGGGTTCTTAAATTATTAGGCTTCCAGTATTGTTCATAACATAATAGGAACACAACTCAATTTCTATTCATTTATGAGAACACATGGAGCTGAGTAAAAAAGTATTTCATTAGTTCTAGCCAAATATTTCCTTATAATTTCTATTCTTTGCTTTTCCCTGTAGATATATACAACTGAAGTTTGACTTTCTAAGTGCTGTATAAGCCAAATCATATTAAATGTTCAGAGCAGAACCTGTTAATTTCTCCCCAATGCCTTGCATAACATTAAGATACTCAACAATAAGGATACATTTTGCATCCAATTCATTTAATTTCACTATGATTTATAACAAAGCATGTGGCGAGCCAAGGAAGCCTTGAGCGAATGAGTGTAGATTAGATGAAGTTCCTGAGTGAATGTGTATTGTTTACATGGTAGTAGACACACTGCCATGTCAAAGACCAATGGCTCTGACCCATAGGAAACTGTCACAACTTCTCCATGGGGGTCAGACTGGGAATTGGCAAAGTTTTCCCCTTGTCTGGGTCTGAATGTTAATAGTGTGTTTACAAAAGATTGGCCAGTGTATACAAAACCCATTTGCTGTGGGATGGTCTGTATGTCAAATGTGTTGCTGATTGGTCAATGAATAAATCACTGATTGGCAGTGGCCAGGCAGGAAGTATAGGCGGGACTAACAGAGAGAAAAACTGAGAGAACAGGAAGCTGGGGGGGAGGAGACACTGCCAGCCGCCATCAGGATAAGGAAGATGTAAAGTACCGGTAAGCCACAAGCCACGTGGCAAGGTATAGATTAATAGAAATGGATTAATTTAAGCTGTAAGAACAGTTAACAAGAAGCCTGCCACGGCCATACAGTTTGTAACCAATATAAGTTTCTGTGTTTACTTGATCGGGTTTGAGCGGCTTGGGACTGGCGGGTGAGAGAGATTTGTCCTGACTGTGGGCCAGGCAGGAAAACTCTAGCAACAAATGGCGTCCAACGTGGTGGCAAGAGTTTCCACCTAAAAACTGAGAAAAAAGATTCTAAAACGGAGCTAAAAATAGTTCCTAATTGTTTCTCTCAAATGAGCGGTAGCTGCCGGTTTGAGCTACTGGCAGGTTGCTGGCGTGCGCGCTCGACCTGCAGTATGGCGGGAATGAGGCCTCTGCAAGTGGCACATTAAGCTACATTGTGGATTTAGCCTTTGCTAGTACAAAACAAAAGAGGTTTCTGGGCTACACGCTGCTTGGATAAAATCATAGACCCATGATGGCTCCCAGAGCTGGCGGTAAGCATACTGCCGCCATGTTGGGAAGCTGAGATGGGCGGAGCCAGCAGCCACAGCTGCTGCAGCTTAAAGCAATAGATTCACAATAAAACAGATTCAGATGTAAGAGTTTAAAATGTGTATAAAATATACGTAGGCTTGAAAGATATTAAAAAGCTGATATATGCAGTTACAGAAACAAATACATAGTTTTAAAAAATAAAGTCTTTAAAGAGACAGTAAAATTAATACAAAAAATAAGCCACGTAGAGATGACTATTACACAGAGAGTCTGGATTGTGTTGTCTTTGGGATTCTTAACTACAGAGAGATATTTGATTGTAAAGAAAGCTGAGTTAAACCAGTATGTATATTTTAAAGATACTTTGACTTCAAAATTTGGATGTAAGGATATGTTGCTTTGGAAAAGAGTCTCTTTTGTTTCCACAGAAAGCCAGAGGCTATGGATTTGCTCAAGATTAAGACACATCAGGTTTGACCAGCCAAGACCCCCTGAAAGGTCTCTGATGACACCATGGCCCAGATGATCCAACATCCAGAACCGTTTCAAGGCAACTGGCTCAGATGATACAGCCTCACGGACTACTCCATGATCCTAAAATTTTCTTTGTTTCCCCAGAAGATACAGCGCCCCCCTCCAGCAGGAAGTAGTAAGAGAAGCTACGCCCAAATTCCCAAATATACCAAGCTAACTTTGGAGATGTGTAAAGGTTAAAACCTTCCTTTTTAAGAAAAGAAAAGGGGAGGTGCTGTGGGATGGTCTGTATGTCAAATGTGTTGCTGATTGGTCAATGAATAAATCACTGATTGGCAGTGGCCAGGCAGGAAGTATAGGCGGGACTAACAGAAAAACTGAGAGAACAGGAAGCTGGGGGGGAGGAGACACTGCCAGCCACCATCAGGATAAGGAAGATGTAAAGTACCGGTAAGCCACAAGCCACGTGGCAAGGTATAGATTAATAGAAATGGATTAATTTAAGCTGTAAGAACAGTTAACAAGAAGCCTGCCACGGCCATACAGTTTGTAACCAATATAAGTCTCTGTGTTTACTTGATCGGGTTTGAGCGGCTTGGGACTGGCGGGTGACAGAGATTTGTCCTGACTGTGGGCCAGGCAGGAAAACTCTAGCAACACCCATTAACTGAAGCTTCTTCCTCCCAGATATTTATATCCTGTGACTGCGCCATACAGAGTGCTCCTACAAAGACAGCTTAGCTCTTCCCCTTGGTGCTGGACACAATAAATGCAGTGAGGTTCTGGATTCTTGCAGTAGTTGGTACCAATTAATCATGGTGTGCAGAGTCCATATAACCCCAGCATTTCTCTGTATGTGTCAGTTCCTTCTTTATTCCTCCACTGACCCCCAGTCAGTATTCTGGGACGAAGCCATACTGGGTATGTAAAGGTGTTTAAACTCTCTGCTTTGGTTTTCTTAGCATAAGACGGATTTAAGAGTAGAGATCTAATAGCAATGAGAGGGATTAATACAGAGGGAGAGCTATATTAATAACAACATATAAGATACTCCCCAAATGCCTAACTAGAAGGGCATTACTACCACACTTTTCCTTTAGTCACTCTATTTTGAGACTTAAGGAGTCCTTGATGTTATCTGTGCTAGTCTACCAAGTTCTCTGCTAACATATGTCAGAACCAATCTCATTATTCTGATTTTGACCAATCTCATCCTGATTTAGCCTATCATCATTACTGTAATAGGCATCTCAATTTGCATTGTACCTCAAATTGTTCACCTCTAAATTAGCATGTGTACAACTATGACTGTTAGTTGTAGCCTTCTGAAATCATTTTGGAGATATAAACTGCTTGTCCAGAACATCAGTTTCTTACTCCTACTGAATTAAGGTCACTGTGTAAGTTGGCATGAAAGCCACCTTATTATTTGGTCCAAAATTTTAATTTTATTATCTATAACTATTGATGAAATGGTTCGTTTTGTTTTAAGCATGATGAAACTATAAGCATGTGTGTGTGTGTGTGTGTGTGTGTGTGTGTGTGTGTGTGTGCGCTTTCCAGGTTTAAAAGAACTTTCCTGTAATTCACATAATTCACATTCATGAACTCTGTAGTTGCTATAACATTCTTCCACAATCTACCTCTGTTTGCAAGCTTCTTTTAGTATGTATGATTCTCTGTACAAAAGGTATTTTAGATCCTCTGATACATTACTAGAACTAATGGAAGAATGTAAAATACAATATAAAGCTTGGAAAATAACTCTGCAATGCTTTTGCTGCTGCCAAAATAGTGAAAAGGGGATAGAAATAATTATATGCATGCTTTTGTGTATGCAATAAAATATTTTAAAATAAAGTCATGTTTTTATCAAGTATGCAATAATTAAAGCTTAACTTAAATGAGGCATTGCTTCATGTTCTTTAAATAAATAGTTATTTTGATATAAAGTATCAATTGTCTGAAGAAAAAGCACAATAAGCTATAAAGCTATTTCCCCTATTATAGGAGAGGACAAGCAAGAAACTTGATTCAGTTCTTGTGAAAGACTTAACGAGGGAAAAAAACAGAGAATGGAAATCCTTAATCAGACCTTCAAACAAAAAAGTCCTTTGAACATAATGAAATAAGCAATTTCCTTCCCTCTTGGGGCAACACCATTTCAATCTTCAAGAATTTCCGATTTAGTCCTTGACCTTTTCAATGAGGTCATCACCAAAGGAAATGTCTTCTTTCAAGAGAAACTGTGGACATTAGAAATTCTGGAGTGTTTGAGTACAGACCATGTTAGATCCTATTGGTCTGAAGAATTAACGGTTGTTTGCTGAAGAAATCACTTTCCATAGTCTTTCACAGTTCTCATATATATTATGTAAGTTTATGTCATACCCTAAGCAAAAGTCCTCCTTTCAAGTGTAACATTTCAATTATTTTTGTGATTGATTATTTCCAGAAGTAATACTTTACTGACTGAGAATTGTCTAATTTAGAAGGCTTTCTCTCTCTTAGAAATTTAACCTGTTAAAAAAAAACATAGTTGTTGAGGTAAAAAAACATTTGGTTCAAAATATTTCAATTCAATTCACTGTGTGGCTTTACCAAATTAAAATCAGGCACTTACATAAATCTATGCATGTCTGCAAAATAATTTATTCAAATTCCTTTCAAAAGGTGAGCACATATAAGTAGCTTTAATGTTATCATTTCTAGCATTACTTTACCACTTTCTGACTGGGATTAATGTACTGTGTCTAAGGGCAAAGATGGGAATTAATTTAAAATATGTGCATAATGAAGAATAGCAAATCAGATAAGTATTTAAGTATGATAAGACATAATCTGTGCCAATCATAAAAGTAATGGTTATAAAGGTTTTAAACCAAAAATAACCTGGAGACCAGAGAATTATATTTTAAAATTCCTTCAGCTCTTTTATTCTAATATTAAATAGCAACTTCTATAAACATTAGAGTTAATTGGTGGTTGGCTACTCTTATTAAGTTATGAATAATATTTCTGTATAAAAATTAAGTGGTTTGATATGAAAATTTGTCAGAGAGAAAGTAGTCTGTGTTTGTATAAAGTAACAGAAGAGGTCAAACAAGGCAATGGTTTCTGTTAAATACCACCCTAGGCCCCACCCAACGCTGAACTGTGGGGGATACAAATGATACACTATACCTGTGAGATGTTATACTCCATTGCTCATGAGTCTTGTCTCTGACCCATAGTATCCATAGGTAGTTTATCTCAGTTCTAACATTCATCATTTCTACTTTTTAGCCACAAACACACTCCAAGGAATGGACATTTTTCAGAAGGAGGATCCTGGATCTTGGACAATGATATGCATTCTAGGAGAAAAACTGAATTTTAAGTACAAAATACAAAAACTTTCAAATAATATTATGGCAGACACTCAACTATCTGCCTCAAACCCAATACCACACCACCAGATCATCATCACTTCTGGTTGTCCTTTCTTTCACGGACAAAGCACCACACTGTCAAAGTTATTTTCCGTATGCTACTAACTTCCAAGCCCCACAAATCCCACTGGTGAAATCATGGTTTTTAGTCAATCAAATAAACAGTATTTTCATTGATAATGGTTAGCTTAAATCTTGGCAAGGAACTTAATCCTTTCCAATTATATTTTAGTAAAAAAAAAAAAAAAAAAAAAAAAAAGCTCAGATGTTCCAACCTAATAAAAAAATAAATAAGTAAAAGCTACACAAAGGAAACGTTCTTTGTTGCTGAAAGCTATTCTATGTGCATGCAATGACGGAAACGCTAAGGCAATCTTGCCATTTTAAGTGATATACAGTGGTACACAGCCTGAGGACAACGGAAGGAAACATGAAAATTTGTTAAGGTTCATAGGGCATTGTTGAGTCTTGATTTTTAAACAAACGGATGAGAAAAAAAAGGTGTAAGCATAAGCTGAGGTTTCTGCTGGCATCAGCAAACACATTTTAACTAATGTGCTAACTATTAAATTGGTAACCTTTGGAGGAAGGCTGCCAAAGCTGCATTTCTGAATACTTTACATATATATCAGTTCATTTAGCATTGCAACTACTGATGGGGGAAAATGTGCCTAATGACAAGTAAAGAATAATCTGTACTTGTTAAGTACAATCAATGTTCTTAAATTTGATGGGATAGGTTTAAATTACATGGCATTGCTTACTAAAATTGCCATAGGTATTAACACAGCTGTCAGGGAAATCATTATACAGAAACAATTGTCTTTTCTTGCTTTTCACTTGAAAACTGTAAAAATCTATCTACCAAAATGATCAAGTTGTGTATTACTGTAGGTAATGATAGTCTTTTCCAAAGAATCAAATAAATTTATAATTAATTGGAATACTAAGTTAATCCAGGAATATTTATACTTTTTTAAAATTTTTCTTTGCTTTTCCAAGACAGTATAATTTGAAAGCTACCTAAAAAGTTTATTAATTACTATCAAATTCATACAATATGTACAAAATAAAATCATGAATTTTTCTTATGTTAGTAATTGGATAAAATTTATAGCTTACTAAGTTCTACACAGTAGCTTTCTCTACATTCATCATGGCACTGAAACATTTTAAGACTGGTAGTTTCTTGAGAACATTTTAGTGATAGCTAAAGTTTTAAATATTTTATATGGGTAAATGAAAGCTTTTGAATGGTCCTTGCTAGTTTATAATGAATAATCTATCCAATATAATGCCTTTAGCTGCCATTGTCCTTACTCACTCATCTGCATTTGTTCCTGTACACAACTAACATACAACATGTAGTATGTCTGAAAGGTGAGATTTCCCTGGGTTCTGAAGGAAGTGATTTACTGGGAACTTCCAATGTAGACTCTCTCAGAGCTCAGGGAACCCCAAGGAAGTGGAGGCAGAAAGCTTGTAACAGCCAGAGGGGATGGAGGACACCAGGAGAACAAGACCCTCTGAATCAATAAGGAAGGTGCATGTGAGCACAGAGCCTGAAGCAACAAACACAGGGCCTATGTGAGCCTATTCTAGGTCCCCTGCTCATGTATTACAGCTGCTAGCCTAGTATTTTATGTACTCCTGACTGTGAGAATGAGTGGGTCTCTGACCCTCTTGCCTGCTCTTAGGACTCTTTTCCTCCTGTTGGATTGCTGTGTCCAACTTCTATATTTTATTTTGTCATGTTTGGTTGATATCTCTTAGAAGCCTGTTCTTTTCTAATGAGAGGCAGATCGGGACTGGGTCATGTTGCTGGAGTTTTCCTGCCTGGCCCACAGTCAGGATAAATCTCTCTCACCTGCCAGTCCCACAGCCACTCAGACCCGACCAAGTAAACATAGAGACTTATACTGGTTACAAACTGTATGGCCGTGGCAGGCTTCTTACTAACTGTTTTTACAGCTTACATTAATCCATTTCCATTAATCTATACCTTGCCACATGGCTCGTGGCTTACCGGCATCTTCACATGCTGTTTGTCATTGTGGCGGCTGGCAGTGTCTCTCTGACTCAGCCTTCCACTTCCCAGCTTTATTCTCCTCCTTGTCCCGCCTACACTTCCTGCCTAGCCAATGGCCAATCAGTGTTTTTTTATTGACTAATTAGCAACACATTTGCCATACAGAACATCCCACAGCAGGATCAGAAGGGGAGGGAAGGTGGGAGGGAATTGGGAAGAGAAGAGGGAGGGGAAACTATACTCAGGATATATTTTATGAGAACATAATCTATTTTCAATAATAAACAAATACATGAAAATTTTAAAAAGAAAAGAAATATGAGACTTCCAAGAAAATCTTCTATGTAGATGTATTATCTGTTCCCTAGGCCACTGACATGCTATTTCACACTGTAAACAAAAAGAGCAGGTTTCTGTACTATATACTATATACTATATACTATATACTATATACTATATACTATATACTATATACTATATACTATATACAGCATAGAAAAGAATAGAATGATAAAGCTAACCTTGGGACATCCAAGATTTTTCTGTATTCTGATTTAGTATTCTTTTAGACATATGACCTTGAAAAAGGACAAATTAATTCTTCTGAAATTTAGCATCATTGCCTGATAATACTGATAATATTTCTCTACTTAACTTTAAACAAAAGAATTTAAAAGTTGAGTTCAAATAAGCAGGACTACCTCAAGATGGGACGTTGTGTGGTAAAAATATTTCCCTCTCCCATAAGTGGTACTTGTTAGTTCTGAAGGCTTTCTATTTTGTTTTCCTTTGTGACCCAGAAAACACATTAGACAAGGAATCACATCTCATAAGCAGGGTTATCCTTTCTGAAATACATGGGTCTCAGCTTCACATAGGAACTAGGACTTTAATTTACAAAGAGATGTCTTTTATCAGATAACATATTTTTTTTAAAAAAAATTGCTTACAAGAATGGATGTTTGTACAAGATATTTGAGAGCCTTATAGGAAGTTTCCAAGACTTTTCCCAAGACAGTAAAGGACAGTTCTCCATGTTGAATGCAATGTGGACTATTGACTGAAGGATGCAGAGTGGTAAAATGAGTCAGTGTCAGGCACAAGGAAAACATGAAAAGTGAAAGAGATTTCAGGTAAGGTAAGCAACATCAGAGTTTAAATGTTAGTGCCAAACACTAAATTTATCTTACAGAAAACCAAGTGATACTAATAATGGCTGGCATAGATTATTTTAAAGTGCTATAAGAGAATGTTCTTTTCTCACATGACAGTATTTATTTAAGATTTGAGGGTGGTGGATTAGGATAGAAAACACACCATATTCCTGAAGAAATGAGCATATACTGAATGGAAATTTAGCTTGAAAGTAAGGTGAGATTTCAGATATTTGTAGCAGAATGCTAAGTGTGTCATTGTCTACTCGATAGAAATAAGCAATTATTTTGGGGATGTTTTTGGATTCATTTTGAAACCTCAAGGATATGTTTGTCTCCACCAAACTTCCTGATCATGTAACTATCTGATGGATTAACAAAACCATGATTAAATGTAAGCAAATCATCACCCCCCTGTGCATAACAAGTAAAAAATAATAATAAATAAGGTACAGATGTTCAAAATAATTTCCCTTGAATTGCAGAATGGAAAACTCACAGAATGGCTCAGACTTCTTTTTTTTCCACAATGCTATACTATTCTTAGAAAATAAACTATTAAACAAGAGTTACAAGCAATTGGGATGTTGATACACACATGTGCAGAGTGGTACACAGGGTGGGGGGAAATTCTGAGGAGTAAATGTCTAGACAGATCTTCTTTCTGTGAAGTAAAAATGGATCTTAGAAACAGCACTTTAAAAATAATGAACAGTGATTGTTAAGTGCACAAACAAATCACATTGTCATATTAAAAATAAATCATAAAACAAGAGAAAAGATATGGAGAGACAAAAATCTCCACATTTGTAAACTTTAAGTTTTTAAATGTACCGACCAACTAATTTATTTTGATGTAATCAGTGGTGAAAGTAATGCCATCAGCCATCAGCAAAGCTATTAACAAGAGTCATGTGCTGTGTAAAGCTGTTGGACGGAGTTTAAAGGATCAGAATGTTCGAGGATATTAAAAAAAATGGCATGGTCCCAGTTGCTTTTGTAAGGGATTTTAAATTAAAGCAGCAAAGCTTCTAAAGCATCATACAATGGGTGGAACAAACTCCAAGCTAATTAACTTGAATTCTTGTTTAGTTGTACAGCTTTGCAGTAATCTTTCATGGAGTTCACGAAGAGAGGATTACCTGACCTTGAGATATATTTGGAGAACGGGGTAAGTGGAGGCTAAGGCAACCATCTGAAACAAGTGGCCTGTCCAGGCATGTCTGAGTCTAGTGCCTACTTCTAGACTAGGGTTTTATCTTGGTATAAAATTTAGTCCTCTGTACGCATAGCTGTATTAAAGACACACATAAAGAATGAATGCACATGGATTTATGTCACAAGAAGATGGAGTAATATTTCTTACCAAGAGTAAAGTATAAAAATATTTATAACATTTAACTAAGAATTTCAAGTCACTGTTTATAATAAAGACCCAGGATTTGGGCTGTATCTCTGTGTTAGAGGGCTTGCTTACACAGTATGCAAGAGGCATTGGGCTCTACTCTCAGTGCTGGAAAAGGAGTCTGCAGAGAGAAATACAAGAAGTACTTGCTGTGTATTAATAATTATAATTTCAGCTATAGTAGTAAAATATCTCAGCAATCTCAATTTAAATTATATGATAGTACATATTAATTGTACAAAATAATGATAGTGTGTCATTATTTTATTTTATTGAGGTTTTTTTACCCCTTTGAGAGAATATCTTATTATGCGGTAATGACTGATGTGCCTTCACTACCATAGTCTAAGCTAGCATCATTGCTCTGGTTTACCCATGATCATTAGGTGTTAAGATCCTGCTATTAAAGACACAACACATTTTGGTTGCAGGACATAGACAAATTAATCTTGAATTGATCAGTAAGTTCTCTGATGAGTTGCTTTCATTGTACAAGAAAATGTTATGCGGAGGAAGAAACATCAATAGTCTTAGCTGTTAAATGGGCCACATACTATAGTACCAATCTGTGAGACAAGATGTGCCTGCTGGTACAGTAGTGACATGATGGTTATTGCTGTAAGTAACCACATTCTGACTGTATTTGAGACCTGACACACACGAAAGAATTCATATCTAGTACTACATTATAAGGATAGTCAAAGCTCATGGTTAGGGAAGTCATTGACCCTACAAGAAAATATATTGTCATTCTTATAAATGATCATGTTGTCAAAGCACCTACTCAATATTTTTGTTTATGTTCACAGAATAGTTCTATTCTCAATGTTAGTCAGAGAAGTTCTTTTTTTATAATGGCTGGTGGTTAATGATCATAACTGGTCATCAGGCTAAGAATAAGTGCTTGTAAATACTCAGCTTTACATGGGAAACCTATATCTACCTTCTTTCCCACAAGGCTCAAGAAACGTTGCAGAAGAGGGGAAGGATGAACATAGGAGCTGAAAGTTCGGGAGGAGTGCAGTAAAGTGCTTTATTCTAGACACAGCACGGCTCTGTCACACATGAACTCACAGAAGTGATTACAGGTATAGGAGGTGCACAAGACCAACCAGTTCAAATTCTAGCATAAGTGGGGTAGGTGATCACCAGGTACCACTCCTTACTGAGGAGCAGTTGGCAGTCAATAGCTGCTGAGGAAGACATAACCATTCTTTGCGGCTGTGCTGGACAGTTCCATGTCAACAGGACACAAGCTAAAGTGATCTGGAAGGAGGGAACCTCATTTAAAAAATGCCTCCAAGTATAGTAGAGCTGACTCTGTTGGTGGAGGTGTGGGTTAGCCAGCTCCAACGTTGTGAGCATGGGAGAGCTGTCCCAATTATTCATCTGTCATGTGGTGCCATGGACATGAGAGAGATGCCCTCCCCTTTCCCCATCAATGCCTGGGGCAGGTGGAAGTGCTAGCCCTGAGTTCATGTGAGTAGGAGAAAGATGTCCATGTATGTGGAGTTTCCCACCCCAGTAGTCACTTCCAAATTTCCACACAGAGGCTTATATTAATTGTAAATGTTCAGCTGATAGCTCAGACTTTTAACTAGCTAACTCTTACATTTAAATTAACCCATATTTCTTATCTATGCTCTGCCATGTGGCTTCTGGCTTGTTGCCACGTTTTCTTCATATCCTGCTTCCTTAGTGGCTGGCTGGCATCTCCTCTGACTCTACCCTTTTCCCCATCATTCTCCTAGTTTAGCTGTCCCACCTATAATTCCTGCCTGGCCTCTGGCCAATCAACTTCTAATTAAACCAATCCAAGTGACAAATCTTCACAATATACAAAAGGATTATTCCACAACATGTCACTATCCCTCATCAGCTGCAGCACTCGGGAGAATGGCCCCTACATCTCACCTGGGCAACACAGGAGAGCTGGCCCTGAAGACATAGGTGTGGGAGAACTAACCCTGAGGATGTGAAAGCCAGAGAACTGGCCTCACCCATTACTCATAGCTTCAAGGGGTAGAATAGCCAGGACAATGATGGAGAGCCCACCCTGGTGGCAAAGACAGGGGAGAGCTGGCTAGCTGACCAACCTAGCAACTACCCAGGCCTAAACCCAGAGTTATGTGCTAGCCCACCCCAACATCCATCCTATTTGTGCTCTACAGAAAGTGGGGGTTGGTAAAGTCCTGCAGACCCAGGGCTGCTGGATCTCCATGGAACAGGGCAGCAACAAGATATCCAGGGAGAATCCCAGTGAGGGCCCAGCATTGATGGTGCAGTAGAGACCAGCGGCCTTGAACCAGACCAATGATTATTTGTGATAAATGCCTGCATGTAAAAATGTATAGATAAAGGGGTTTACTGCCTGGCCCACTGTGTGACACTGCCGTTTCCATAGTGAGATTTCCCCCTTCTTACTTTTTCTTTTACTTTTTCCCTTAAATTTTATTTTGTTTTATTTCTGTGGGGAAGGGAGATGGGTGAATTCTGGAGGCATGATGTGAAACACACAAAGAATAAACAAAAAGAATGTTTTATTTTTTAAAAAAAAAGAAAGAAAGAAGAGAAAATGCCTTTATAAGATCAATCTGTTGGCAAGTCTATAAGGCATTTTCTTAACTGGTGATTTATGGGGGAGGGCCCAGGCCTAGGTGTGTGGTTTGATCTCTGGACTGGTGGTCCTGGGTGCTGTAAGAAAGCAGGCTGAACAAGCCACAAAGAGCAAGCCAATAAGCAGTACCCCTCCATGGCCTCTGTATCAACTCTTGCCTCCAAGATCCTGTGCTGCTTGAGTTCCTATCCTGACTTACTTCAGTGATGGACTATGATGTGGAAAATATAAGCCAAATAAATCCTTTTCTCCCTAAGATGCTTTGGTTATGGTGTTTCATCACAGCTATAGTAACCCTTATTAGGACAGAGGGTATGGCTAATGATAGATTTCCTATGCTCTACTGGATGGCTCTGCACCCATGAACTTATGGATAGCACTAATTGAATCTAGCAGATTATCCAAAAGAAAGAGAGAGAGAGAGAGAGAGAGAGAGAGAGAGAGAGAGAGAAGAAAGAACAAAAGAAAGAAAGAAAAAAGAGAAAGAAAGAAAGAAGAGAAAGAAAGAAAAAGAGAAAGAAGAGAAAGAAAAAGAAAGAAAGAAAGAAAGAAGAAAGAAAGAAAGAAAGAAAGAAAGAAAGAAAGAAAGAAAGAAAGAAAGAAAGAAAGAAAGGAGAGAGAAAGAAATAGGGAGAGGGATGGAGGGAGGGAAGGAGGAAGGGAGAAGAAGAAGAAGAAAAATGGTACTAGAAGGAAAGGTATGAGGGGCAATATGGAGAGCAGTTAGAGCATTTCAGTAAGGGTGTATAATGACCATATTTCATTGCATGCAGACATGAAATTCTTAAAAAACCAAGAAAGGGCCACTGGGAAAAATAAATGCTTTCTGGATTCATAGATTTCACATTTCAGTGTTGATACAAAATAAACATACAAAAATTAAAAGAACACCAAAGTAATAATAATAAAATTATTAAAATTACATTTTTCATTTTCATAATTGTAAAGCCATGTATGTCTCTACTGCTAAGAAAGGGATGATAGCATATGAAAATCCATTCTTTACTGAATTGTAATATAATTGCAAAATCCAGACTAGAAGACTAGTTAAATTTTGTGCATTATTCATAGTAAATACAGCTTAGTTAAGTTTTAAATAATATATTGGGAAGTTGTAATAAATTGGGA
Organism: Peromyscus californicus insignis; assembly: GCF_007827085.1. Lineage (NCBI taxonomy): Eukaryota > Metazoa > Chordata > Mammalia > Rodentia > Cricetidae > Peromyscus > Peromyscus californicus. The sequence continues at coordinate 67,813,622 of NW_026294458.1, forward strand.
AGTGTAATTGATTAACACTATAAAATTCTGCCAATGTAGAGCAATAACAAGCATTTTTTTATTATAGAGAACATTCAGAAACCGAATAAAACAAAATAAATATTTATGAGCCATTAACTTCTATAATATACAATATATTACGGCAGTTTTAATAAAGACAAAAATAAGAATAAGTTTTATAAAAAGTGATGGTTTTGCAGAAAATAATTTCATGAAAACAGAACTTCAGTCAATTTATAGACATTTACAAATATAGCATTCTTATTTGTTGTCTATTTCAAAATAAAATTCATAAAAATAAATAGGGAGTATACACACAGTCACAAAAAAAGTAGAACATATAATAACAAAATAGATAACTCACAATAGAAAAGGCTATAATAAAAATCATCTATGGAAATTTAAAAAACATTAAAATTATGGAGCATCATTAGGAGAAATTCAATGTATAAAAACAAAATACTTTATGCTTTCTACTGATTGATGAATGCATAGCAAGATATTAATACAAAATAATTTTTAAATTAATTTCAAATCAATCTAAAGCCATTTAATCTGGGTCATTTTGTCACTTACATGTTTTGCTCTTATAAGTCTCTATATTCAGTCCCCAAGACAAAAATTAATGAATAAAAAAATGTTAAATAATTCAAACCAAAACTTAAATCCATATAAAATTGCTGCAAAATCAGAGAAAGAAAAGATACTTGAAGATTAGTATTTTATAAAGGATATAGCCATGGTATGAGAAGAGACGAAGCACCGAGTGACAGAATGACAGACCAACTGACTAAGTCCCTCTTCCGCTTTCTCCTTGATATATGTAATCTTGGAGGATAGTATTACAATGAGGAAAAATTGCATTGTTCCATAGATGAGGTTGTATGAGCAATTTATATTTCCATATAAGGAAAGATATAATCGATATATAATTTGGATTAACTCAAAAACCTTAAAACTGATTGGAAGCAGTAAAGCCCAGAATTAAATCTCTCCCACACTACTAGCTGCTGTGCTAACATACGTACACAAATTGCACCTAACATACCACAAGGCAAAGATGAACGAATGAATGAATGGCCAACCATGATTTTTTGCAGAAGAAATAAAAATACAGTGGTCTAACAAATACGAACACTTCCTCTTGGCATCAAAGCCCTAAATGAAAGGAAAGCAATCCCTTGGTGTTTCCATGGAGACTCACATTTATTGGTTAGTTTACAAACATAGTGGAGTCATTGATAATGAAAAGAGAAGGTCATATGATCTTCCATTATCATTCCACCCAGGTCACATGCAATCCACAAAATAGGGGTAATTATATTCATTACCATAGATTGTGAGGGCCCTACACCTAAGTATGAAAAGTAAGTCTACTGAGCACCTGAACAACTCTGACAGTGCCGTGAACCAAAGAACTTTCTCAGTTCCTTTAGCCTGCTGTAAGAGATCTGGCTACTTATAACAGGTGTGCTTTAACAAGACTGAATTATTGCTCATGGACTACAAATTAAATTATGCAGCATTCATTCCTACCCCTAACAGAGCTCAGGACAAAAATTTGAATGCAGATTTTTAGGACAGGTGTTGAAGTCATGAGGGGTTAGGATCAGTGTAAAGCATTTTACCTGTCTAGTGGCCATATGTAACCATGTGTAAATATGTCATTTTTGGTTTAAGAACATCTGTAAAGTATCAAATACATGAATTCTATTATTGACACGCATGTCAAGCATCTTAGAGAAGTCAATGCTGTCTACATTGCATGGTTTTCAAATTAGTACGTCTTTTTGATTAAAATGAAAATGTGTCATTGCCATTTAGAGAGAGTTCTATTGCAGCTTATGGAAATACAGTGTTTTAACATTTACCCAAACTATTGTTTAAAGCTTTTAAAATTAGCAGGAAATGTACCAGCTGTAAGTCAAGGTCATTGCTGTTAGCGTTTTTCTCATTTATTCTTACTTGAGTTTAAATCTTCACAAAAGTAAAGGAAAAGATAATGTCAAACAGACCAAACACAACCTGAGCAGGAAAACATGCCCAGAGACTAGATGAATGTTCTATTACCATAACTACATAGAAAGGTCTTGATTACATGGCAAATTCTTCACTTTAAGTTCTTTTTCTTGTGCATGATTTTATCATCATTATAACATAAGCGGTATAAATAATGAGCTACAAGACTTACTCCAATTGAGGACCATTGTTCACCAAATCATGAAGAGTCTTCTGAATGGCTTTCAATGGTAAGTTGTAGACAATGGTGCATTTAAAATTACAATTCTTAATTTGACCTCCTTAGAAAGAAAGAAAATTAACAAAAGGGAAAATATTTTTTAAATCAAAAGATGCCAAAGTCTCCAAAATCTGGTATTAGGTGCTTTATTTGTATTGTACCAAATAACAATACAATGGCTTGTGATAAATATTTTATTTCTTTTTTAGATGGTCAAATTCTTACCTACCTTTCCAAGGTCTTTGCCATCTTGAGACCCAACACATCATATAAAAGGCATAAAATGTTCAAGTTAGAGACATGTAAAGTTAGACAAAAACTACTGACTCCCCTACAGCTGGGGATAATTAGAAAAAAAGGGGGGTTGCCAGAAATAAAAGGAAGTTGTGTAGACATAGTTTTCTCTAGCCAGGCTTTGGGAGACCCATGGAATAAGAAAATATTTTAGGGCCCGCCCCTTTGTCTGCAGTTCCATAGACTCTAGCAGGAGAAACTCCAGTGAACTGAACATCATGAGGAACAGTAGAAATACTCAGTGTTTCTCAGTGATTTTTGTTAATGAAACAGAATTAACTCTAATATTTGAGAAACTAATAATTTTGAAAGTTCTCATGTATTTTCAAGTCAATCTTTAAGCTTAAACATGACACATAAAGTCCCAGAGCTGCCAACTTAAATGACTAAATGTCTACATCCCTTTCTATCTATTTTTTATGCTGACATGCTATGATCACCAAAGATTGCTGCTCTCTGCATAGTACTTTACTCATTTTACTTGCACAAAAATATTCACCTAGGTTATATTAATGAAACTATGATGTCTCCATGAAAGTGAAGTGCTTACCAAGGTTTTACCCAGAACAAAGAGTGATGTGAGAAATGACAGATAGATTTCTTTCTTTTTTTTAATCTGCCTCTACTGAATGTACCAGGCTCTGCTGACACCCCATGGGAGGGCTTGCTTTCTTATATGAGGGAATGGGGGAATAGGTTGGGAAGGGGAGGCTGGAGGTACAGGAGGAGGGAAGAGGGAGATTGGTGATGGTATGTAAAATGAATATAAAATCTCTTAATAAAGAAAAAAGATAGATGGATTTCTAATGATTGTATTTGCAAAGGCTGAGTTCTTAACTTGTCTTTCTACTACAATTCAAGGCTGCATTGTGCTTCCTTCCTTCTTTCCTCCATATGGTGTGTGTGTGTGTGTGTGTGTGTGTGTGTGTGTGTGTGTGTGTGTGTGTGTGTGTGTGTGTGTCTGGGTGTAGACATACAAATGGGGCACATGCACATGTTTGCATTTGTGCTGACATGTGTAACCAGGCCAGTGCCTATGCAGGCCCAGGGGTCTATATAGATTTCTTTCCCTATCATTGTTCAACTTGCTTTCTGAGATAGGATCTCTCACTGAACCTGTTGTAGCTCATCATCTAGTAATGGAGGCTGTAAGGATTCAGTCCTTAATTGCATCATCAGCCTTCAAAGGTGTCCCAGCCTAAAAAGCAGGTGGGCCCTCTGTGTGACTCTCTCTTTCCTTTCTGCTCTTTCCTTCCGTCTGGACCTCCTCCTTCTCTTTCCTTTCTCTCTCTCTCTCTCTCTCTCTCTCTCTCTCTCTCTCTCTCTCCCTCCCTCCCTCCCTCCCTCCCTCTCTCTCTCTCTCTCTCTCTCTCTCTCTCTCTCTCTCTCCCTCCCTCCCTCTCTCCCTCTCTCTCTCTCCCTCTCTCTCCCTCTCTCCCTCCCTCTCTCTCTCTCTCTTTCCCTCTCTCCCTCTCCCCCCCTGAATAAAGCTCTAAAAAGGTAACTATGGCCTGTGATTCCTCCTCCAGCACTCTCCTCCGTGGGCATGGCCGCAGCAGGCAGCGGCCAGCCACGAGAAGCAGCAGCATCATTTAACCAACAGAGGCTAGCTGGGCAGCAATCCCCTGTGATCCTCCTGTCTATGCTAGCTCAGTGCTGGGACTGTGGATATATTCCATCATAGTCCCCCTTTTCTGTAGATGTGGGGTCTTAATCTTAGGTTTTTATGCTTGTGTTGCACTTCGCTTGAGAAGCTATCTCCTAACACCTTGAGGGTTGGTTGGTTGGTTGGTTGGATTTGTTCGTTTGTTTGGGTTGGGGGGGGGTCTTTTTTTTTGGATGGTTGAAATTTTCTGTGGATTGGGAACACTACGCATTAGATGTCATCTGGACTTCAGTCATCCAACAGAACATCTTACCAATCAACTGAAAATAACCTGTGTCCTTTTCATTGCTGTTTGAATATTGTATAACCACTGAGAAAACTCATCATAGGGAAGAAAACTGCCTGAATATAACTGTTCACATAAAAATTTATTTTTGAAGATTTGGGGGAATTTAAATTGACTTCTGAAGTTAGCTTATATTTATACAGGTGAGAATGTGATCTATACATTAAATTGTTGATATATAGTATGTTAAATAAACAAGATCACATTTATTGATAGGGTGTAGGTTGAGTTTGATTTTCCTCCACAGGTTCCTAGGGATTAATGAATATTTACATGTCTATGACTATGAGTAAGAAAAGGAAAGGAAGGATTTTTTTTATGTTTCCATTTTGAATTTTACCATTTTCTTGTTCTCTTTTGCCTCTTATATGGTGTTATCTCTTCTTTCTATGGGCTTTTTCCTTTTTCATATGCTTCCTGCTAACTTCTTGTGTTGACATTAAGCCTAGTGTAAGTAAATTGGTTACAATAACTCTGGGTTGTTCCCAGATTTTGGCACCAAAATGTGAGTTTTGCAACTCTGGGAAAGGTGTCCTGACTACCTGGGGAATCAGGCAACACCTTGAGCTATTTAGCACAGCTCTGGTGGCTGGAACTGCAAGGAAGCAGTCCAACCTTGGAAGGGAAATTTTTCTGACTTCTTCGGAAAGTGAGGCCTGGAACTGCTTCAACAGGGAAGGGTATCCTGACTGTTCCTGAAAGTCAGGGTATACCTGGTGTGATGGGGGATGGTCTTGCCACAGAATATAGCAATCCTCCTCCTCTCCTGGAGAGCCTGCAGCTGAGCTTTACATAGCCCCCACTTAAGGGGGCTTCCTAGCAGAGCTCTGCTTCTTCTGCCTAAGATGTTGCTTCTTTTGCTTCACTCTGCAACAGGGGAAACCACTACAGAAATGTACCAATCTCCTCCGGCGCGGCTTGGAGAAAAGTGTTACTTTATCAGCTCTCTCTTGCTCAGTCCACTGAGGGACACTTAGCAAAGATCTTCTGTTCAGCTCCTCTTTGTTCTGCTTTTTCAGTTCTCCCTTGTTTTGTCCACTGAGGAACATCTCAGCAAGGATGTTCTCGATGCCAGTGGATGGAGATCTTCATACCCAAAAGAGAAAGAGTTTTTTTTGAGAAAGAGATTTATTTGGGAAGGAGGAGTCCAGGAAAGTAGCTTCCTCCACCAGGGTGGAGAGAACACCCTTTTTCTAACTGACTAGGCAGGATAGTTTACACAGAATGTCTTGGGGGTGGAGTCAACCAGGGGTTGACTTGGGGCCCAGGGTTCTACTGTCCTGCTCTGTGATTGGTTGGTTTCACATGTCTGTTGACCAGGGGCAAAGATGGCTCAGATCTGACTGAGCCTAACTGTGTGTTTTTCTGCCCTGATCTGAGCCATCTTTCCCTAGTTCTGGGCTCCAGTGTCAGGGTGGTTTTCTTTAGCCAGCCCCTTTCCTCTACCCCTCGGCCTGATGCATGTGCTGTGTTAAGATGAGTGTAAATTGTAAATTGTTGGTACAGTGAACTGTTCACATATGAGCTTAAGACACTGAATTTATCACCTATTTAAATGCTTCATCATGAGAGATGAAACAACTACTTAATTCTGTCCCTTTAAATTGTCAGAATATTTGAAAAGAGATACTTTATACATTTTTAATTAAAATGCAATGAAATCATTTTTATCCTTTGCTGTGGGATGGTCTGTATGTCAAATGCTCTGATTGGTCAATAAATAAAACACTGATTGGCCAGTGGCCAGGCAGGAAGTATAGACAGGACTAACAGGAGAATTGGGAGAACAGGAAGGTGGGAGGAGACACTGCCAGCCGCCACAATGACAAACAGCATGTGAAGATGCCGGTAAGCCATGAGCCATGTGGCAAGGTATAGATTAATGGAAATGGATTAATTTAAGCTGTAAGAACAGTTAGCAAGAAGCCTGCCACGGCCATACAGTTGTGTAACCAATATAAGTCCCTGTGCTTACTTGATTGGGTCCGAGTGGCTGTGGGGCTGGCAGGTGAGAGAGATTTGTCCTGACTGTGGGTCAGGCAGGAAAACTTTAGCTACACTCCTTCCCTTTCCTTGCTCCAGCCCCTCCGAAGTCCTCCCATTCAAATTTTTCTGTGGTGATATTTTATTTGTACTGAAATGTGGTGATATTTTATTTGTATGTTAATAAATAAACTTTGCCTGGAGATCAGAGGTAATAGCAAGCCATTAACACAAAAGTCAGGCAGTGGTAGCACACTCCCTTAATCTGATCACTTGGCAGGCAGGGTCTCTGTGTATTCAAGGACACACTAGGGAACAGCCAAGAGTGGTGACACATGCCTTTAATCCCAGTACCAATCATAGAAACCTGGAGGTCTGTACAGACAGGCAGTGACAAGGAACTGAGGTAGCTGGGCTAAGAGCCAATGGGAGGGCAGAAAAGCAAGGCAATAAAGGTGCAGGTTAGACAGAAAGTAGGCCCTTTTGGTAGCTCGAGAGGTAAGGTTGGTGACTATCACTATTTCCCTGATCTCTAAGGCTTTCACCTCTATATTTGGCTTCATGTTTCTTTCTTTCTTTTTTTTGGTTTTTTGAGACAGGGTTTCTCTGTGTAGCTTTGTGCCTTTCCTGGAACTCACTTGGTAGCCGAGGCTGGTCTTGAACTCACAGAGATCCGTCTGGCTCTGCCTCCCAAGTGCTGGGATTAAAGGCGTACACCACCACCGCCTGGCTCATGTTTCTTATTTAATAAAACCATTTAGAAATTCATCTACATTTTTCCATGTTTCCTGATGCTCAAGTTGATAGCCTATCTTTCTTTGATTATTATATAGAAACACTTTATTAGAGTCTAAATAAAATTGCTTTTAGAAGTCAAATGTTCTAATTCCCAAAATAAGCTATATTATATTTCAATTTATTAAAAATATTTGGGAACAAAAGATTTACTATATTTTTCTTAGAGCAGAAATGTAAGTTTTCATAATCATGCACAAATATATTTAGAGCAACTGTATTTCTCTCCATAACTTATTTTTAAAAATAGCTACATTTCATAGTTGCAAACCAAGATGGTGAAATCTAGTCTGCCTTTACTTCCATAAATAAGCATTATTTAAGAATACTCATTCCATATAGGTCTGTTATAGTCTATATGAAAACCCTAGATTAAAACAAGTATCTCTCACTCTACTTTCCAAAGAAGGTAACAACTGAAAACTGATGTTATTCTATTTAAATTTTTTCATGTGACATTGTAACTCTGAACACTGCTCACTATCAGGAAAGTCTCTTCTTGTCCAGAGTAGGAAGTATTCAGCTCTGACACATGCATGGCAAAGGTTCCAGGTTGCACAATAGCACAAGCCTCTGCCACTTCCTGGGCCCAGGACTCCTGAGGAGTCTATGTTTTCCATGGAACTTGGCTTAGTCTGTGGTCTGTAAAACCACGTAGTCCGGAGTAACTATACCCATCATTAAAGAGCAATTCAGACTTCAGGTAATTGCTAGTCACCCAGGATATTCCCTCATCATGACCATTTTTTCCAAACCAGGAAGCTCATATCCTTTTGGAGCAACTTCATTACTAATATTACTTTTAAAGTTTCATTGTCTTATATCTTTAAATTTTCTATGTTTAGTCTTCCACCTTGGACAGTTATTGTCAGTCAAATTCAAGTAACTAAAAGAATGCTCACATATCTTTCAACAAGTGTCAGCTTCCCTGTATTATTTTTTATTAAAACTTTATTATAAATAACTTGCAAATAAAAAACATTAAACACTTTGCTTCTTCCTATTCTCATGTGGTCTTTATTTACCATGGTCTCCTATTCCTTGTTCTCCCTCTCTGTTGTTGATCCAGCTGGGATCTCCCGCTCCCCCAAGCTCTCTTTCCCTCAACCCTCGCCTTTCATTACCCCCACTCATGTCCAGGCTGTTCATGTAGATCTCATTCCATTTCTCTGTCATTGGGTGATCCCTGTGTCTTTCTTGGGGTCCTGTTTTCCAGGTAGCCTCCCTGGTGATGTGAGTAGCAGACAAGTCATCCTTGTTTCATGTCTAGTATCCTGCTATGAGTGAGTACATACCATGTTTGTCTTTCTGAGTCTGGGTTACCTCAGAAGCAAAGTGCTAGAGAGGCCCACAGAAATCCACAAAGATACCCACACAACAGACTGCTGGCAGTGGTCGAGAGACAGCCCGAACTGACCTACTCTGGTGATGGGATGGCCAAACACCCTAATTGTTGTGCTAGAAACCTCATCCAACTACTGAGGGATCTGGATGCAGAGATCCATGACTAGGCCCCGGGTGGATCTCTGGGAGTCCAATTAGCGAGAATGAGGAGGGTTTATATGAGTGAGAATTGTTGAGACCAAGGTTGGATAAAGCACAGGGACAAATAGCCAAATGAATGGAAACACATGAACTATGAACCAATGGCTGAGGGGTCCCCACTGGATCAGGCCCTCTGAATGGATGAGACAGTTGATTGGCTTGATCTGTTTGGGAGGCATCCAGGCAGTGGGACCAGATCTTGTGCTCATTGCATGAGTTGGCTGTTTGAAACCTGGGGCCTATGCAGGATTGTTTGGCTCGGCCTGGGAGGAGGGGACTAGACCTACCTGGACTGAGTCTACCAGGTTGACCTCAGTCTGTGGGGAAGGCTTTGCCCTGGAGGAGATGGGAATGGGGGGGGGGGGGTTGGGGGGAAGGTGAGGGGGACGGGAGGGGGGAGAACAAGGGAATCCGTGGCTGATATGTAGAACTGAATTGTATTGCAAAATAAATTAATAAAAAATAAAAAATAAAAAATAAAAAAAAATAAAAAAAAACATTAAACAGAGAAAGCGACAATACTTAAAGTCAGTACATCTCCCTGAACTTCTATAAAGTTACAATAGCCAAACACAATAGCATCTGACCATAGAAAACCCATTTTAATTTGAATATTTATGCGTTACATTCACAGGTACAACTATTTCATAATTTTAGATAAAAACTATACCCATTGGTTTATTTATAAAAATAATAATGGTTATTATCATTCTGAAATGTATTATTTTATTCTGAAATTAAATTTATCTCTCATAGAGTTAATTACAAAATTCATATAATATAGGATATTTATAAAAATATATTAAGCTGTATGACACTATTTATTAGAGGAGGATGGAGACAGAAAGTGGCAGTGGTAATAACTGAGCCAGAAAGATTTTATCTTTTTTTATATTTTTAAAAACATTACTCTGTAAAAGCTTCATACATGTAAACAATGTATCTTGGTCCTATACAATTCCCCAGTCCCTCCTACCAACTCCAGCAAGGCTCCTCCACATATCTTTCTACCAATTTTATGTACTTTTTTTTTAAATAACTCACTGGATCTAATTAGTGATGCTCATTAGCATGTGTGTAGAATCATCTAATGTGACTGCTAGTCTAATAACCAACTCCCAAAGAAAAGTGATTCTTATTCCCCAACAGACACCAAATGCCAACAGTTCCTCAGTTAGGGGTAGGGCCTCCTGAGATAATTCCTGTCTGTACTGGAATAATTGATTAGCTTGACCATGTCTAGGTCTTGTTGAGGAACAGATGCTCTAAGTTCTTGTTTGCAACAGCCTTATCCAGTCCAGAAAACTGCATTTCACCACATTCCTCCCAATCCTCTGGATCCTGGGTCTTCTGGGAGGATACTGATATAGATAACACTCCATCAACAGGTGAGCAGAGAATCTTTTTTTCTCTGAATTTTGAATAGCTAGGAGTTTCTGCATTGACCACTATCCACTGCTATAGGATGCTTCTTTGACAAAGGTGCAGAGCAATACAAATCTATGGACAATTTGACAACCTGAACATTAAGCACAACAACAAACATCAGCTCTCCCCTTTGACATGGGACTTTGCCAGCCTTTGGTTTTGACGCAGTTTACAGTTCCAGACACGAATTCCTCTCCTGTAGAGTAGGACTCATATCTAACAAAGAGAGAGGTCATTTGCCCAATAAACTCTCTTGCCATTATTGCATCAGTGGGCACATCTTGCCTGACAGGTTCATATTGTGATATAGAGTACAGCAGACTATGTAGCATCTCTCAGCACTACGAATTCTATCCAGCAGAGAGGAAAAGTCCTAGTCAGTCAAATTTAATTTCTTTATGTTCTACAACCAAAGTGGGTGATGTCTTCAGTAATAAGATCTTATGGTGGTCAACTGAGGGCAATGATAATTGCATGTCTTCTTTTGGGTACTTTTGATACCTCTCTGACAAGTAATTCATAGTTAGGTAACACATGCATGACAGTGAGAGTTTCACTCAGTAAATCATGTGTTCTTTGAGTAGCACTGTTCATGCATCTGGTCTACCAACCTTCAAACTTTTTCTTGGTTAAAATGTATTTTAAATTACCACACAAATTAATAAAACTTTATAATTCTTCTTCACACATTCTTATTTTTGGTTACTCTGTCCCTATACTGCCTTTCCCCTAGTGTCTTGTGCCTGTCTGTGCTGCTTTGAATAATAATGGTCCCCACAGGCTCATAAATTTGAATGCTTAGTCACCAGAGACTAGAACTATTTGAAAGGATTTAAAAGATTAGAAGGTGTGGCTTGATGGAGGACATGTGTCACTGGGGGGTGAGGTTTGAGGTTTAAAAAAGTCCATGCCATGAACAATATTGTTCTCTCTGCCTCGGGATGTGTATGTAGCTCTCAGCTACTGCTCCAGAAGCTGCCTACATGCAGCCATCCTCCCCATTTTGATGATAATGGACTAAAAGTCTGAAACTATAAGGAAACCCCCAATTAAATTCTTTCTTTTATAAGAGTTGCCTTGGTCACGGTGTCTCTTCACAGCAATAGGACAGAGATTAAAACACTATCTCCTCTTAACCTCTCCAGTTTCCAGAATTCTACTATGTATTCTTTCACATCCCATGTGTTCTACTATCCTCTCTTTATTATATTTATTACTTGAGTGGCAACATTATAGTCTCCATGCAGTTTCTTCATACACACTTCTGTAGTCAGACATTTCTCTCCCACCTACCAATTCCCAAACAACCACTCAAAGGCTTAATATTATTTATAAATACTCAGCCAATAATTCAGGCTTTTTAATAGCTAACTCTTACACTTAAATTAACCCACATTTCTTATCCATGCTTCACCATGTAGCTCATGGCTTGTTACCTCATTTTCTATACATCCTGCTTCCTCAGCAGCTGGCCAGCATCTCCTCTGACTCCACCCTCTGTGAAGAAGTGTCTTAGCACTGGTGTGTGGGTTCACATGGATCCATGGAAAGAAAACTCAGAGGCACCTTAAGAATAAATTTAGACTTTCCCAGCTGCAGGGGGATCCAGTCTCTAAAGACTGAAGCATTTTTCCTTCACCCAGGGCATTTTTATTTTTCTCAATACTTATAATTTAGCCAGTTGATTTCCATATGCTCAAAACAACCTGAAAGGAGCTCCCAAAAATACAATGCCAAATGCAAATTCCTCCATTCATCAGGTACCGTATTTTTCAGGGTTTCCTGAACCAAGTTTTGCATAGGCCTTTGTATTCTTGGGAGACTCTGAGACAAGATTCACAGAGGGCAACAAGAGAAACAAAAAGTATTGGTTAAGCAAAAGATAGATTAGGGCTAGATGCTACTCCCTGGAGCCAGGCCAGGAGTAGCTCAGCAGGAGTGCTGCCATAGCCTTTCCTCATCCCATCACTCTCAGTTTAGCTGGCCTGCCTAACTTTGTCCTGTTCAGTTATTGACCAGTCAGCTTGTCTATTAAACCAGTCATAGTGGCACAGTTTTCACTTATATTCTCCTATGCTCCCCGCCTTCAATCCCTTCAGCAATAATGGCACAGAGCCAGAAACAGGCTGCGTCTTACTTGCCTGTCAGTGACCCAAGAATTGCCAGTATTCCTCTGGAAGCAGGATCTTGATAGAACATCTTATCAAGATGAAGGGCTGATGAGGGGGAATGTATACTAAAAATCTGTGCATTGTTTAAAGATTACATCACATAATACAAAAAACTAAAGCTTGAATTGTTTAATATTATTTCAACAGATGTAAAAGAAATGTCCCTTTAATAGTAATAGTATTTATAGTAATAATGGTAGTAAATTGTAGAATAATGACATTTCATTGATGTTCCTTCATCTGAGAAAATGCTGGAGGATGATAACTCAGGGCAAGAAAGAATATACTGTTGGAGAATATTATTTAAAGATATGTTACATTTGTTTAGGCTGTGAAACATTTGTTTAATGATGCAAGAATGTGTTGCATGCCTTTATGTTATATTTATTTAACTCTGTGAAGCTGTGTTACTTTGCCCTATCTAAAACACCGATTGATCTAATAAAGAGCTGAACAGTCAATAGCGAGGCAGAAGAAAGGATAGGTAGGGCTGGCAGGAAGAGAGAATAAATAGAAGGAGAAAAGGAGAGAAGAAAAGATCGAGGATTGAAAGAGGAGGAGAGGAAGACTTCAGAGGACAGCCACCCAGCCACACAGCAAGACGTGGAAAAAGAGGTAAAGAAAAATATACAGAAACAGAGAACGATAAAAGCCCAGAAGCAAAAAATAAACAGGATAATTTAAGATAAAGAAAAATCTGGCTAAAAACAAGCCAAGTTAAGGATCCATAAGAAAGAATAAGCCTCCATGTGATTTATTTGGGAGCTGGGTGGCAGGCTAAACAAAGAGAAAAAAGAACCAAAAGAGTAAAAAACAACCAACCACAATATACTTTCTTTGCTTAAAAATATATAGAATATTAATAACATATTAGGCTAAAATACAAATAATAAAGAATTAGCTAAGTCCTGGAAAGATTAATGAGTATTTAATCATTTGCTACCCTAAGTTGTAGATTCAGACTTTCATAGTGCTTATTTCACCTAACTTGCATAAGCTGTGTACAATGGGAATAAATTAACCTCTTTCTCATAAGAAGAAAAGGAAGCATTTGAATATCCTACCAAGTCACAAAACTAACATTAAATTGTGGAACTGGGTACCTAGAGTAACAGCTCAGTGATTGAAAGCATCCATAGTTCTTGTATAAAACCTGGGGTCAGTTCTCAGCTCTTACATGGTGCCTCACAGTTATCTGTAACTCCAGTTTTCTAGGATATCTGATGTCTGTACTCCATGGGCACATGTACACATGTAATGCACATGTGTGTATACACACTCAGGTACATACATATACAGATAAAATAAAATTAATAAATGTTTTAAAAATCGTGAACTGGTCACTTGATAACAGCAATCTAATTTAAAGATTCCTCTTAACTCTCAGGACACACATTATGAAACCCTTTGATATTTTCATTTTCATGGTGTTGAACAGTAAAAGCTTTACAAAGAAAGGATGTTAAGTAGTTTTCCATGAGGAAAACCAAAAAGTGGAAAATAGTTCAATTAAATTCTGTCCCACAGTCTGATGGTAGAAAGTTACCCCCTGCCCCCAACTGATATTCCAAAGGAAATCAGGAAACCAAATGATATTTCTGAAGATTCATCTTAATGGAGAAAAGGAAAAAGCAAAAAATGAAAACATCGGTAAGACTGCCCTGGCCTAAAGTCTTTCCCCATCATATAAGAGCAAACAAACAAAACAAAGGAACAGAAGTAACAATCCTCTTTTCATTCCTGTTTCTTGAAATACAAAAACTTACTGCATTTTTAGTATTATTTATCATCTGCCCTAGAAGAGGTCTGCACGGTCTGTGAGATGATTTGAAGAATGAGGACACACACCCATCACATGAACTCTGTGTTTTACCTATAGGCATATAGAAACATGTATGTTTGTTGTTTTTCCCCCCGGTGGTTACCAACACAAAATGCAAATAAACCCAGCCAAACAGTTACTTAAATTTAGTGAGAAAGGAGCCGGGCGGTGGTGGCGCACGCCTTTAATCCCAGCACTCGGGAGGCAGAGCCAGGCGGATCTCTGTGAGTTTGAGGCCAGCCTGGGCTACCAAGTGAGTTCCAGGAGAGGCGCAAAGCTACACAGAGAAACCCTGTCTCGAAAAAAAAAAAAAAATTTAGTGAGAAAGGAAACGTAACTCAAATTTTTGCAAGTTTCACACAACTTAATTCATGGATCTGAATCCTGCCCTTACTTTGTTATGGAGCAAGAAATGTGATTTGAAAAACAATTTGTTTACTATTAATTTGTAAGTAATCAGATTAGAATGGAGACCATTGAGAGTGTTGTAGCTTGTAATTATTTTCATTAAACTACAGCTGTGATATTTACCATGGAAATCTATATGCTGTATTTCACCTAGATCATATTAATGTCAGAATTACAAGTGAGTAATTTACAATGTAAGTAATTCACTCAAATGGTGCTTTACCTTCTAATTTCAAGTCCACTTTAGCCATGTTCTACTTTATCACGGAAATAGAAACCCAACTAAGACAATAGGAGAGAAGAACTTTGAGTCCATTTTCCTCAATAATATAAAAGAGTTGTGCTGACTAGTGATTTTCTGTTTATGGATTCTAAAGTTAAGAAATGGAATTTTAGCTCCCCTGTTATACTGTTGAATTCTTTCCAGTCCAAAATCACAGGGGAATAGTAAGACAGTTATGGGAGCTTATGAAGCCATTATATGTAAGGTAGCACTGGAATTTCAAAACAGTTTCAAAGGTGATTTTTGATGAGCAATATACTGTAATACAACTCCTAAATTCTACATGGGATGTAATACCTTTTGCAAAAAAATCTTCAAGTTTCCACAATAAGGTAAAAATACTGCTTTCTTTTAGAAAAAAAATTTTGGAGAAATAACCTAGTTTGAGTTTTATGAAAAAGTCCTATAAAATAGTATTTCTGTTCAGACTCTGTCATATTCTTTTTGTGGATGTTTTGAAGTAAGTGAGCAGGTTAATGTAAACATTATGATTTGGATGTTTCTGGAAGGTGGAAAAAAGCAGTGACGTAAGTTGTCTCTATGTAAATAGGTTTTTCTATTTTTCAAGCCAGATATAGCTTTTGAATCAACACATGGAACAAAAATCTACAGTCTAAACCTTGGAAAGAAGAAACATACATGTAAATGAATTCTTTGTAGTATATGTTTGTTGACCACAGTATTTATGTTTCTAATCCTACTAACATATTAATGTCATCTTTTATTCAAATGGATTAAATGAGTGACATCTATTTATAATTATCACAGGAAACAGAATTATTCCATAAAGGCAGTGCTGGGAGACATGAGTTTAAGTGAGAGAAGAGATGAACATTGGAGCAAGTCACTCTGTTTTCCTGTGAAACACAGGTCATTCTAAGTTGAAGACTGAATTTTCACTTGCAGCTTAGAAAATAAACTCCAATCATGGAATTGTTCCAGTACTTTCTTATGTTGCAGTTAAACATCATTCTTCAACCCCAGTTGTGAATTAAATTTCCCAGGTGGCTTCCATCCATTTATCTTGTTTAAGCTTTCTATATAATTCTTGATCTTTTGATATATGATCTTAGATTATATTAATCTGCCATTTCTGTTTACTACAATAATAGAATGGCTTCGGTTACATTCTAGCCATTTCATGAAACATTCATAAACCATTTATCTATCCATAGTTGATTTTACAAGTTAATCATTTGGAATCAGAGCTTCAGGTAAAAGCCCTTGTAAGTAATAGTCTTTACCTGCAGTAGACATTTAATGCATTCACATCTAGACTCTAAAGCAAGAATGACAGAATTATTCCAGAAATAAAGGGAAAAAAGGCATGAAGACATCTCATAAGGGATAGTCCTTGGAATGTCTAGATATTATTAAAACAAAATACTACCTGATAGAGCAGTCAGCAAAATGGAATGCTAAAGTCCATCTCCTAACATTCCACATAACAATTTTAATCCAGGTCTCAGCAAACTGGACTGAAACTCATCAAAAACACCCAAGCTAAGCAGTAGAAATAAGTATGCATTGCCAGGAAATGAGAACACATGTCTGACTCCCTATAGGTTAGATTGAATGTGTGCTAGTGCATGCTCTTCTGGTTTTATCTTGGAAGCACTGCTGATATCATTGCTTGAGGGTAGTCCTGAGTGTGAATGAGAATGGCCATTTCGCACCACTGTCTCCCATAGGTCTGTCATCTGGCAAACAGATAGGAATGCCAACTGACAGCTAGCTTTGCAAAAACAGCAATAGCCAGTCACTGCCTGTCAGTCCCACATGTAGTGGTCACCTGCTACTGGAGATGCAGTCTATAGCCATTGCTTTGTGATAACATTTGTACCTGAAGTACAGCTAGCTGTCTTGTCTAGTGGAGAGACAGCTAAACAACGTTCATATACAGTAAGCAGAAAAAAGACTTAGTAGATTACAAGTGATGAGTTGAGAAGAATGGAGTTGCTTTTTTAAAGTTTTAAATGTTATTTATTTTTATGCACATCTCATGGTAGAAAATTATGGTTTACATTACATTTTATAAATATATATCATGTACTTTTCTCATATTCATCCCATTACTCAATCCAGTCCTATTCCAATCTCCTGCTACCCCCTTTACTTTCCAGAGTTTCCCTTCTAATTCTATAACATTTATAAGTATGTATGTATACATATTTTATTTATTTTTGTAGTTGCTTTCTTCTTTTATTTAAAAGAGATTTTTCATACAACATATGCTGATTACAGTTTCTCCTCTCTCTACTCCTCCCAGTTCCTCCCTACCTCCACTCCCATCCAGATCTAGTCCCTTTGTGTATCTCATTAGAAAAGAAGGCATCTAAAATATGATAAAATAAAATATAAGAAGATAAAACAAATATAAGCAAATTAGAATAGACCAAAGCAAACAAACGGAAGAAAAGAGCCCAAGAAAAGACACAAGGAACAAATATGGAGGCAGACATAGTTTGTTACCCCAATGAGACTGCCTTGAAGAAAACTAAATTTTCATTTGCAAGTGGTTATCAATTGGAGGTTTCTTCTGCTTTAGGGATGAGGGCTTGTGTACACCTCTTCTCTCAGCTCCAGGGCCACTTATGGGCTGAGCAGGCTCTGTACATGCTTCCTCAGTCTCTGTGAGTTCAATTGTGTCTCAGTCCTGTGATGTTTTAAAAGGCCCCATTTCCTTTGCATCCTCCGTGCTCTCTGGCTCTTACATTTTTTCTGCCTTCTCTCCCTAAGGATTCCCTGAGCTCTAAGGAGGGAATGGTTGGTGGAGTCATCCTGTTTAGGGTTGAGTGTTCAAACATCTTCTACTCTTCGCATGTTTTCTGGCTGTGGGTCTCTTTATCTGTTCCCATCTGCTTCACGAGGAAGCTTTGATGATGGCTGAGCATGGCACTCATATACGGCAAACACACCAGCAACATCAACTTAAATGGAGAGAAATGAAAAGCAATTTCAGTAAAATCAGGGACAAGACAAGGTTTTCTACTCTCTCCATATGTATTCAATATAGTATTGGAAGTCGTAGCTAGATCAATAAGAGAACTAAAGAAAATTAAGGGATTACATGCTAGAAAGGAAGAGTCTAAGAATCATTATTTGTAGATGACATCATTGTATGTATAATTGACCCTAAAATTTTCACCAGGAAACCCCTACATCTGATAAACACTTACATCTATGTTGTGGGATGTCTTTCTGTATGCTGTGAATATGTGCTGCTATAATTGGTAGATAAAAAAAAAAGCTGCATTGGCCTATGGAAAAGCAGCTTAGAGGCAGGCAGGAAATCCAAGCAGAAATATGGGGGTGGGAGGGAGAAAGGAGAGAGAAGAGAGACACCAGCTGCTGCCAAAGGAGCATCAAGATGCCAGGAGACTAGTAATGCCAAGGCCACATGGCAACTTATAGATTAATACAATGGATTAAGTTAGAAGAGCTAGCTAGCTACAATTGGTAATTAATATAAGCCTCTGAATGATTATGTTATAAGCAGCTGCAGGACTGCGGGTGAGAGAGTTTTGTCTGGATCGTGGGTGCTTGGTGGGACCCGAGAAACTTCCAGCTACACAGCAAAGTAGCAGGATACAAAATTAACTCACAAAAAATAATAGCCTTCCTATACATAGATGGCAAATGGACAGATAAAGAATTCAGGAAAATAACACCCTCAATATATAAATGTGTGTGTGTGTGTATATATATATATATATATATATATATATATATATATAATATCTTGGGGTAATTCTAATCAAGCAAGTGAAAGATTTGTATAATAAAACATTAAGACACTGAAGAAAGAAACTGAAGAAGATATCAGAAGATGGAAGGATCTCCCTTGCTCATGGACTGGTAGGATGAACAGAGTAAAAATGGCTATCCTACCAAAAACAATCTACAGATTCAATGTAATACCCATCAAAATCCCAACACAATTCTGCATGCATCTTGAAAGGAAAATTTCCAGATACACAGGGGAACATGAAAAGTTTTGCTTTTTGTCAAAGTCTTGCAAAACTGTTTCCCTGGCTTGGGCTTCCATGAATTATAAAATACAAGTGATGTTTAAAAACATTCATGCCTGACATTTACAAAGCTAAGGGCAGTAAGAAGGTTCGAGTGATACAGTTAGAATTTAACAATAAACTGTCTTTACCAGAAAAAAAAATAGGTGAGAATCAAATTTATACTGTACTTTCCCATAAATAGGAATAATTGGAGAATAATTGAGCTTCAACTCAACAACATATTGGATAATGAAGAAAATATAAGCCAGAGCTTCAGGCCTTGGTTTCAATGTATATATAGTTGCTTTTTCATCTCTAAATTTAATTTTGTCCCTTAAATTACTGATTGGCCATCTGGGAATGAAGTGCTACACAGTGGCAAGACTATAAATGTGTATTTTAAAGATTTTTTTCTTTTATCTTCCAATATTAGTCATGACAATTACCAAAATTGATCTGAAATTCTTATCTCCTTGCCTCATTCAGTTCAAAGAGAGATGATTACAAAATTAGTAAGTAGTCACAATCAAATCATGAATATATTAAACATTGTATTTGAAAAATAGAAATACCATGTTCATTAGCTAGGGAATATTTCAAATAAATTTAGACAGAGCATAGATAGGAAATATGTTTATATTTACCACTTGTCAGAAATGCAAACAGTAAAGCAGTAAAGTTTATTTGGAGGTCAGTTTTCTCTTTATAAGAGAAAGGATAAGGAGATCTGAAAGTCTAACTAATTTCAAATGTGAATATTTGCAGGTAACTGTTTATCATAAATTTTAGCATGTAAAGTCTGGTGAATGTGACAAAGCAAACACATTTCTTCTAGTGTAAGCTGAGAGCACCAGTGAACTGTGACCTCCAGATGAATTGTTTACAAGCAAAACTGTGTCTATCACTAGAGTGATCACGAATTGAAAAATGCTCCCTGAATTTCTTCAAATAGCATTTAAGCTCATTGATATCAAACATCAAAGTTAGTTTTTTAATTATTTTTTATTACAGTAAAGAGTTAAGTCAAGAAATTAGAAAACCAATCCTACAGCATATCCTAATAAAAGAGTTTTCATTAAACTGTCATAGGAGTCTAGTATTTAATTAATATGTCTAGGTAGAAAAGTTTATTGTCTCACAATGTTCAGAATCGGCATGTAGGTGTAGTATTGTTCACTGTCACTTCATTTAACTTGAAAAATTTCCTTATTTTTTATATACTTTTCTCATTAACAGGTGACTCCCTCTGGCTGCCATAATGCAGAAACTTCTATATGGTGAGTATGTCATTGATCCTGGCTTTCAAAGCCTTTGATCCAGCTTCCTGCCTCAAGATCTAAATCAAAGTCAAATTTTAATGAAGCATCATTTTCAAAAACTACAAAAACACACAACACTCACTTACTGAAAAAAAAGCATGAAATTCTGCAGTGGCCAAGAACGAGTGTGTGTGTGTGTGTGTGTGTGTGTGTGTGTGTGTGTGTGTGTGTGTGTGTGTGCAGTTTTCCTATATGTATGTAGTACAGTGAGGAAACATTTAGTTCTTAAAATATTAATTTTAATGTTTATATATTGAACTGTCATTTCTTGTTTCCTCAACCATACCGAAAATAGTTGATCTTGTCAAAATATAGGCATTCATGCAAAACTGTTCCATAAATTGCTTCTGGGTGAGAAACACCCATACTCTCTGGAAGTTTCCTGGGGGCACAGTTAGTCTTGTGTGAAGGACATACAGGCCCGCAGTATTATTGTCTCTGTTTATCTTTCCACTTTCATTTTCCAGTATGTGACAAACAGCAAGTATTAAGTTTTTTTCGGATGCTTTTGTCAGCTATGGCTTCCAAAAGTTTAGTTAAAATAGTAAGTGAAGCTGAGCAATCAGCCTTTTGGCCTTTTCATTTTGTTGAGCATGGAGTGGACTTTATGCCCCTCCTCCACTTCGTCCCCCTGGGACCAGGACAGAGCGTTCCCTGGAAGGGGATTTGGTTGCCTGTTGACAACCACTTCACTGACTGTCACACATCTGTGTCCTTGCAATCTGGAATTTCACCTCCATTATGTAACACTAAGTATTTCTTTTCAAAACTCTGAACATTTCTCTTTTCTGTCCTTTTCCTTTTCCTATTTCTTTATATTTTCTTATTAATTCCTGAGATTGGTATCTCTGAATATATTTGAATGACAGCTTATACTTCTAGATAACACTAATAGGAACATTAGCAGAAATAGCTTTGAATATGCTTAGTTCATCTCCCAGCTCAATCAACGACTTGACTATTTTGGAGGATTTGCTTAAATACCTCAGCATTTACACATTCATCTATGAACTGCATTGTTGATGGTTCCTGTAGAAATAGGAGATTCAAATGGAAGAGATTTAAAAATTGTGTACCTTTTCACATGCAATTTGTCACTCTTACTGGTCAATCAGGTGGCCCCTCACATTTCATATTCTACTGACTAAAATGTGTATCATTCATGTCTTTATCACAGTGAAAAAATCCCTGAGAGAAACAGTTTACAGGAATGGCTGTTAATTTTTACTGATGGTTTAGGAGCTTTTGGTACATAGTCTATTAGTTTTATTGGTTCCTGACTGGAGCAAGGCAGAAAACCATAGTAGGAGAGCATAAGGGATCCAGATTGCTCACCTCATAGCAGCCAAGAAGCAGAGAGTGGAAGGTAGGAAGCCAAGACCTGACATATCTTTACATAATAGCACTTTAGTGACCTACTTCTTCCAACTAGGCCCACTTCCCTATAATAGCTTATTAGGAAGCCATCCAGTGAGTCATTTATTGATTAGGTCAAAGTCCATGGAATCAAATTGATTCTCAATAACATCACTAACTGGAGACACAACATTTATCACAGGAGTCCATCTGAGAAACACTTCATATCCAAAAGAAGCACACTGTGTGTGAGCTAAAGAGACTTCAGCTTATTGTGCCAAGGCTATAATACAATCAGTCTATTAAAAGCCAAGTCAAGCCATGATGGTTTTTAAGTCTCCACCCCCATACTAAATTGAAGTCCAAGAATGATTAGATTATATCTGTAACTATGCCCTGGTTAATGTTTTTATCCTGTCAATCATTTCAGAACCATTGACCCTTTGAGATGGAAATTCAATAAGGTTCCCCTTCTAGGCTGAGAATTTAATAATTTCTAATCTACATTCCCAACCTAGACAAAGGTATTATACCAATGATCCACATGGAAAGGTACTTTTAGGACATGCTAGTGACAGCTTATACACAAAAGTCAGTCTCTTTTCAAATGTCATGTCCATTAGTATCTTATATCAGAATCACAAGTGAAATGAACCACTGT
Source organism: Peromyscus californicus insignis (assembly GCF_007827085.1). NCBI lineage: Eukaryota > Metazoa > Chordata > Mammalia > Rodentia > Cricetidae > Peromyscus > Peromyscus californicus. The sequence continues at coordinate 67,835,891 of NW_026294458.1, forward strand.
AACCTGGTATTTTAAAAGGCTATGTTGAAGGAGCAGAGAGGCTTAAATTAATTTTCCCTGTTCCCATCCAGTAGGCTTTTACTCAATAGGATTTCCTATAATTCTATCTTAATCCATGTCTCTGTGGATGAACCAAACAGACCACAACATGGGGGAGCCTGCCAAAGTGGCTCTAAGCCAGCAACCCTCTCTACCCTTTGAGAAGGAAGCCTGCTTAATGATGGGACAGTGATCCAAATCTGAGAGGAAAGTGCTGGGGAAGGCAAACACTCATTATGTGCTGCAAAGATCTGTTTGTTTAGCCATGTGCAAATATTGCCCTAAAATGGTAACTTAGTTAGCACATGTTACACATTTGCTAGATCTATTCATTTTACAAAATTAGTGTTGAGGATAAATCATGTCAGGGAAACATTTTCTGTGTAAACAATATTAATCCACTGTGAGCTGCATTAATTTCCATAGAAGTTTATATTAATAAGCTGGAGGAGCTTCTTTGCTATTCTTGTTGCTAATGATTAGATATAAGCAGAGATCATGTAGGAAACATAAATGCTAAGAAAAAAATCAATAAATATGTTTGTGCAGTTATGACGTGGATAGATAGCATTGAGATTTTTGAGAAGTTAATAGACTCTGTGATACCAGCTAGACCAAAATGTCCTTTACTTCATGGCCCCTAGAGCACACGTTCTCTAAAGAGAGCATGGTCAAGCCTTTCTGAGGAAATAAAACAATCTCATTTTGTCACTTGTTTAAAGGGCAAATGTCTTCTGCAGATTTACTCCAATGAAAAATAAAGGTCCAGTAAGGACTTGGAGCCTGGATAGTGGGGCAAAGCTCAGAGAGTTTGTCTGAATCCTCCAAGACTGCTCTAGGGACTCAGCAAACACCCCCAGAAGAACCGCTTCCTTCATTTCCCACACCATCATCTTCCACTCCCCTGCAGACTCTGACTTCTGAGATGTTCAACAGCCATATATCAGTGTGAGACTGATATCTGAAAATACCTAGATGAAAAGATATTTATTAGGTGAATATTGGTCCTAATAAATATTACTCATAATCTATATGATATAATGTCCAAGATGAACTCTTATCTTAACAGGATTCATAAATACAAACTTTGGAGGGTTTAGTCATTAAATTTATTTGGCTATAAATATCATGGCTACCAAAGTCACCTGGGCTTTTATTTAAAGTGAATAGATAAATTGATATTGGTATCAGATTGTCTAGACAGAATTTAAAAAAATTGGTATACTAGATTCACTTTGATCCTTTCTACATGGGTCTTAGTTGAGATGGGAATGAATACAATGAATGAAGAATATTTATTTCTACATCATATCTAGGAGTTTACATTCACCAAAGAATGTTTTATCTGTTCTAAATAAATTCTCAAGAATCTATTTAAAAGCAATACAGGCAGTTACTTACTTACCAAGGAAACTAAAATTTTTACACTATGTCAATGGGACACTTTCACAACATAAAATACAAGTATATTTTAGAAATGCATTATTAAAGAAAAGCAATTAAGTTTTCTGGCCACAATGGCTTATAATTGCAATACCAGCATGTTGGAGTTTGAGGCAGGAAGACTGCCACAAGTTCTAGGCTATTTCATGCAACAGACTATTTCACAAAGGACAAAAAAACAAAATCAAACAATAAAGAAAAAATTGACCAACTTATGGTATCATTTAGCCTGTACTGTCTCCCTCTTCACCATCTCTGAAACACATGCCCTTTAAAGAGACATCTGTCAACCCCTTAAGAACAAATAAAACGATATCATTTTGTCCCTGTTGCCCACGGTGTAAATATCCTCTTCAGTTTTGCTTTGAACACCTTCATATTCATATCACAAGGAAGTTTTATTTAAGACTCAAAACTTTTTTTTTGAGGATTGCACAAATACAGCTGTACACAGAAATTCTAATAAATATGTTTAAATCCAGTTTAACAAATGCCAAACTTTAATAGAGGCATCATAATATGTTCTATAACATGTGATATTACAGGCAAAATCTTGTGTGAGCTTTCCTCAAGTCCACTTCCTAGCTCATTCCCTAATACATATTTCTGGACCATTTTAAGGAATTACGTTGTTTTCTACCCATCCCTCACCAACCGCCTAGGTCCTTTCCTCATAAGCTCTTGTTTTTACTCCTCCCGGCTGGCATACCCAACTTTCTAGCCACTGAAGCTAACTACGCCATTCCTCCTGGCCAGTGTCTTGAACCAGAGTGTTATGACAAATTAATTCACACTAAGCTGCTAATGAGTATAAAGGGATTAGAATATCTTTCTCTCCCATATTTTATAAAACTGTATACTCCAATGAGAAATGGACTAACACAGACAGAGGGATAATTTTGGCTTCAAGCACTCTTCGATATCCTTAATATTTATAGGATTGATAACACTGACTAGTATGTTACTCTGAGTTACTCTTCATAAAAAGAGAGTAAATATATATTAGACAGATTAATTTTATAGTATGTGTATATATATATATATATATATATATATATATATATATATATATGTATAGGTAAAGAAGAAGGAGAGAAGAGAGAGAGAGAGAGAGCTGAAAATTTGTTCAGATGCATTTAGGGAATAGTAAGACAAAGTGAAGGGCTGGAAACACAAAAGTCAGTGCTGTAGTTTGAGTATGAAAGCAAGCTGCTGGAAAATTACCTTCTGCATAAGGAAAGCCACTATTTTTCTTTTAAGTCTGCCAATAAGTTGCCTGGGATTCACTCACATGGCTGGAAATGGCAGGCATCTGCTTCACTCAAAGTCCTTTGATTTAAATCTAATCTCATCTAAAACTCATCTTTATGCCATGTTTAAATCTTTGACCAAAACATGGCTATCATAGCTTAGCCAAGTTGATACCTAAAATTAATCAACACACCTGCTAACACATAAGGACATCCTATTTTATAAATCAAAATAATTTCAAATGATTACTATGCCAATATATCTATGAATATTATTGTATTTCATCATGCAACTGGACAGAGAATGAACTCTTCTCAGGACAGGATTTTAGAGAACGGCAGAGTATGAAGAAGTATGCTTATTCTGCACATGATGGGGAACTCTGTCTGTCCTCACACAACTTGATGAGTAGTACTACAGGGTCTGATTGGATCAGTAATTCAAGAATATAATGATGAACTATAAATTTGAAGATTTGGAAGGTAACATTATGTTTTATTACTAGGCAATTATAAGTTTGAATTTCAGAGGCAAATATGTAGAATTAGGAAATAGGGGAATGTTTTCTAAATGAGAGGCCAGATTGAAATCTCAGGTAAAGGCTAATAAATTCCTGATGTCCAATTTCCCCATGGATGTTATGGTGCCTCCACTCTTCTCTTTAAGAAAAATAAAAAACCATTGAAGCCTTCTTCTCATCGGTGAGCACAGTAGGTGAGTGAGCTCCTTTATGCGGCTCTGTTGTTATTTATTCATCTGATGACCCAAATTTGATCTCCTGAGCATGTGCAATGTTAGAAGAAGAAAGCTGACTTTTCCAGTCCTCTGACCTCCACATGTGTGCCCTCATGCATATAAAACATACACATATATGTGTGCACATACACACACACATAAAATAAAAATTTTAAAACTCTCCAGGAAAAATTCATCTAACAAAAATAAACATTAGTTTTCTTGAATCTTTGGGAAGCAAATCCTGGTGCCCTTGACCCTGGAAATAGTAGTAGAAGCAATATTACTGATGAGTATAGGACTTTGCCACATTCATCTGAACATTTTATGGTATGTTGAAGAATAAGAAATGAAACCCACATACTAATGAACACCGATCCTTTAGGGTCCTGGGACAATGTCTGGCAGGAGGGAGTGGTGATGTGTTATTTCCTAGAAGCAACCAAACCTCAGAAGGAAAGATAATGCAGGGTTTGGATTTGGATCATAGTAGAGAACTTCACTGTTTCTGAACTAGTGTTCTTGAACACATCCAGGAGCATCAGGTTGCTGTGGGATGGTCTGTATGTCAAATCTGTTGCTCTGATTGGTCAATAAATAAAACACTGATTGGCCAGTGGCCAGGCAGGAAGTATAGGCAGGACTAACAGAGAGAAGAATTAAGGGAACAGAAAGGGAAAGGGAGTCACTGCCAGCTGCCACCATGACAAGGAACATGTGAAGATGCCGGTAAGCCATGAACCACGTGGCAAGGTATAGATTTATGGAAATAGATTAATTTGAGATATAAGAACAGTTAGCAAGAAGCCTGCCACAGCCATACAGTTTGTAACCAATATAAGTCTCTGTGTTTACTTGATTGGGTCTGAGCGGCTGTGGGACTGGCGGGTGACAAAGATTTGTCCTGACTGTGGGCCAGGCAGGAAAACTCTAGCTATATCAGGTCCCTAACCAATCTTCATCAACAGTTGGCTGAGACTCACGACTGACACTGGTAGACACAGGCTCTCCACAGAGAGCCTAGGCTGTGGTTTGTTTTACCGGAGAAGTGGTTTGGTTGCTCATTGACATGGCATTTGAGTCTTGTGAGAGGAAGATGAAATAAGCATGACTGGTTTACGGATTGATAAAAAGTGATAAAAAGTGGAATGAATGGAACTTTAACAAAAGAAAGCAATGGAGTACATTGTAGAAGACCATTTTCCAACTGCAGTTATTGCTTTCACTCAAGTCCTCCATACAACCACTGTCTGAAATATCAGTACAGAAGTCCCGTTGATTTTATCCTTTTGACTCAGTTTCAAAAAATAAAGAAACGTGACAGACAAAAATGTATCCAGCCCCAAGTTTCTAGCAATAATAATAATACATTTTCATAGACTCTTTGATCACTTGGGTATATGGTAATAAATATAACCAAGAGGCTATATGCAATTTTTTGCCATATGTTTACTTCTTTTCATATATTGGTTCACCTAGGATTTAATGACAGATTTAAAAGCAGTGATTTCATGGTTATCATTTTAGGGGGAAATGCTGTGAGTTGGAAAATTGAGTGGAAAAGATAAATATCCAAAAATAATAATAGAGACAAAATATCCATTATTAGTAAACAGTTTCTCAAGGAAGAAACTTATGTCAACAGGAAAAGAGGACACTGCTAGAAAACTTTGTGAGGCAAAAATAAAGTCCCACATTTGAGTATCTGATGGCCAGTGAACATCACCACAGAGACATTAGAAGTGGCTTAGGGGAGATAAGGCAGAGTTCCAATTTAGACACATGAAAACAGGGCAGAAAATAAGCCAGGACAATTAAACTCAGGCTAGACAAGGCAATAGCCTCATTACAAAGACCAGGAAGAGGTCCAAAATAAAATATGATTAGAGTTATATGACTCATAAGATAAGTATATGATGCATATGGTTATAGATACTTCTAATAATAGCACAATATTCTAGACTTTCTCCAAGCCCCTTATCCAAACTTTTTCAAATCCTCCCACAAACTAATTCCAATGACTTATTAGCTATGTGACCAAACTTTTTCCTAGTAACAATGTCATTCTTGTTACAAATTTTCAGTATCAGTTATTGAGACAGACAAGCATATGGAATATATTAGTAAACCATATTTGATTTGGATTATGCCTACCCCCTATTCTAATAATGCATTTGGTATACCAGTTCCTTTACCTGCATTTACTATGCATACATACTGTCTTTGATTAAGGCACCTAGAAATCTTACAATCTCACCTACATTGGATACAAACACCTCACTCTGAACAGTGGAGTAGGTTTCATATCCTTTGAAAGCAAATCAAAATTTGACTTTATGCCCAAGTATATTCTCAATGTAACTGGTACAAAGAATGGGAGAGCTGATACAGCCCAAACTACTTTTAGGCACATGCACGATAAGGTAAAAACTGTCCCCAGTGAATTTTTAGGAAGAATCCACTGCTTTCCATTGCATGCCTATCATAATTGGGTGTGCATGTAATTAAATTCAAATGTATTATGGAACTAGGCATTCTTGGTAAGCAAAACATTGTGTGATATAAACCTGCCAATCAAAATATAGAAACACCCAGAGTACACTTGCAGTAACCAAAGCCTTCCTTGTCTTGAACTCTAGAGCAAACCCTAAAAGGAATTCCTTGATAATCATCAGGGTTCTAGGGTATTTTAACACATCTGGACTGTTGCAGCCTTGCAGTGTATTTGGTTTTTTTCTGTTGTTTTGTTTTAAATAGTTCCCTACAGTTTTTATAAATCTGTAGGAGGTTTATTTCAATTTCTTTAGTAAGAGGCCAATAATCTCAAAACACCCATCCTAGCCACTGGTAACATTATTTTTTTTCTACTGTGACAGAAAAACTGCTATACAGAACTTAAAAAAGGAAAAGTTCATTTGAGTTCACAGTCTTCAGAGGGTTCAGTTGCTCATAGCAGGGGAAGTGTGATAAGGCAGAGACATCCGGGAAAGAAGAACACCACAGAAAGGAATAAAGGAAGAGGTCTGGGTCAGTGTGGCTTTTCACCCAGTTTTACTTCCTCCAACTAGGCTCCATATGCTACCTCTCACTTAGTTCCAAGTGTTATATTATTACCATACCAAAAGATTAACCCATTTCATTAGGTCAGATGTGATTGTCTCTAAATGCCTTTGCAGACACCCCAGAGTTGTGTTTTATTGGTACAGGTATTTCTTAGTCCAATCACATTGTAAATTAAGATTAACAATTAACCTATAAAATAATTTGCAACCATTAGTAGATTGGATTGCAGAAACAAGGGACTGATGAAGAATATTACATATCTTAGGAGTTCATTGAAGAATTCCAGCCCTCTCTGCCTTAGAAAATCCAAAGTATAAATTTAGTTGCAATCAAGAAATTAACACTAAATGCAAAAATAACAAAAAGTAGCCCAAACTCACACAAACAAAAACAACTAACATTTTACCAATCACAAAGCATTAGATAAGAGTTCACTCTCATCAGGTAATATTATGTTACTAATTCATCACTTCAGATGGCACAGGTCAGGAAAAAAATCCACATAAAGGATAAGATGACATCTGTGTTCTGTCCAAGTATTTCTTTCAGTAATCCTGCTACCTGAACCCAGAGGAGAAGGAACTTCCTCCATGGCTTCCCGAACTCTCCACTAATCCTTTAATTAAAGTGAATGAGGGAGATGTGGCAAGGGAGAAGGACACAGTAACGAATACATCTCTCTTATGCATTTGTACGACATTAGTCAGGACTGCATATCTCACTAGGGGCTGTGTATTCATTACAGGGAGTCTAAGCCATTTGAGTCAGGCGGGCATTGTCAGCTTTCACAGTTAACTCTCTTCATATGCTTGATGTCATAGTTTGACAAAATACATCGCTTAGAAGGGAAACGCTAGGAATCCTAATACATGTTGTAGCATCTTAGTAGTTTTAAAGAACAGCTTTCTTTAAGTCTTAGTTTTGTGTAATGAAAAAGTTCTGATGTTTCTGGAAGTTGTTAGAAAGACTATGTTTGTCTCAATAAAAGAAGTATCATTCAATGTAATCACAAAAGTGCTCTCTTGATAATAACATATAACAATATTAGTCATATATTATGCAAAATAAACTTTAACAAAGCTTTAAGATGAACAGATATCCCTATCTCCACAATGACAGACAAGAGTCATGAATGCTTTTTATTTTATCTTAATTTTTTAACATAATTCTTTATTGATTCTTGGGGATTCCACATCAATAATTCACTCCAATCCCACTCATCTCTCAGTCCATCCGTATCCATCCCTCATTCCTGCAGCACCACCCCCCCAAATTAATTAAAAACAAAACAAAGAAACACAAAACCCCACCTCACTCCTCTGTCTTTCCAACACCTCTTCATTCATCCTAGCAGTATCAAAAGCTTCAGTATGTCATGCAGTATACATTTTTGTTCAATCAGACTACCCACAAAATGTTCATTACAATGAGTCATTGGTCTGGTTCAATGTCTGGCACACCATAACCAAAACTCCTCTTAGATAGCCTACTGCTGCCCCAAGTCATGGAGATCCTGCAAGTTATTGTTCTGTAGGCCTAGTCCTTTCACACACTCCAGTGGGTCATCGAAGGAGTAGATGTTAGGGTGGGCAAATCCAGGGCTCAGAATAGGGGTCTGGATGGTAGCTGAGCTGGTAGGTCCAGGCCACTGGGACTGCCCCCCTCAGGCGAGGGGAAGAGTCAACTCTCCTAGGCCCATACTATTGGAGCAAGGACTCCCATATCTGTGGTGAGGGATGGGGCCATCTCTCCCAAGTGTAGGGGTTGGGGGTCAGCTCTCCCATGGGGGGTTGGGGCCAGCTCTCATGATAGACCCCAGCAAGGGAGAGGGCCAGCTATCCCAGGGCCAGTAAGGTGGGGGAGGCTGAGCATGGCCCTTGGATTTCAACAGGCATGGTTTCTACTACCCCCGTGATATCATGAGCCATGGACATCATCACAGACTTCAACTGCAGCAGGAACATGGACCCAGATATTCCCTCAGCAGCATCTCAAGCCTAGATGTCACCATGGCCCAGCTGGTAGCATAGGCCACCCAGATCAGTAAAGCCCTGGTGGCAGCAAGGTCCATGAACACCAACATGGTCTCAGGTGGCTGTCCAGATCCCAGGCATATGTGCTCAGCCCCCAAGCATAACAAGAGGAGCCATGGACATCAACCCAGACCCTGGCTGTTCCTGGGCCATGGACCCAGACATAGTTCTCAGCCTGGATGACACCATGGCTCTGTGCGGCAGGGCAGGACACCCAGATTGGAATGGCCCCAGTAGCATCATTGCCCCCAGACACCAAAATGGGCACAGGTTGCTGCCCAGCCCCCAGGTATCTCTGTGGCCTTTGGTGGTAACAAGCATCATGGATATCAACACAAAACTCAGCTCTGATAGGACCACAGACCTGTTGCAGGAAATTTGATCATACCATGAACTTTAAGATTGCTTTATTTGCTGGAAAAGCCTTTCTTCTAGCTGTGGTGTGACTCAGACCTAACACACACCTTTAATTCAAGAGCTTTTTACTTGAATATTGTAAACAGGATTAAATAAAATCAACTATAGGTTGAGAGGCAGAGCAAGCAACTAATTGACAGGAAAAAGCTATAGAGAGTAGAAGGAAGACAGGATGAGAGAGAGAGAGAGAGAGAGAGGTGCACAGGAAGTAGAGAGAGGGACATCTGGTTGGAGGAGGTTTTATTTGAGATAGTTAAAAAAAAAAACCCTCTTTCTGGGAAGGAGGAAGCATCTGAGTACTTCCTCTGCCTCTCTGAGCAAGCAGGCTTCCACCCCAGCATCTGGCTTGCTAGCCTTTATTGATAAAAGTAGAACAATAGAGTCTTAGTTAAATACAGTTGGCACTCCAAAACATGGCACAACCACACGGAGAGAGAAATCATGCCAGCAGCAGTCAAACTGAGAAGACATCAGATTTGGTAAGACACCTGGGATGTCCTCAAGGAGAGAGTTGAATAATATTAAAAAGGAAAATCTTTCCCACATTAAGGATGGGTAATATCATAATACAGGGTATTAGGACCCTGGATAGTGCTACTTCAGTGGCTTGAAAATAGGAGCAGAAAATGAAAAGATAAATGACTTAACTGAGATTGACATAATACTGATTATAAGTATGATCAATCTGATAATTCATATTTTATCCTTAATAGCCATAGTACATTTTGGTGCCAAATATGAAAAGTGTCCTGATAAGATACAAGCTTTAGAAAGCCTTATAAATGAAAATAAGACAAATGCTCAGACACAGAGGAATTTAGACAAAAACCTACTGCACCATCACATATGAAACTGAAGAAGAGTTGTTATAAAACCAACCTTAATTTATCCAGTTATTACACAAGAACTACATAGATGATAGGCACCTCCAAGGTTATAAAGAAGGTAAATGGAATGCTATAGGAATCTAGATTTGAGGAAGGGGTCATTTCATGTGGTATACATTCATCCTAGGTAAAACAGATATTAAATTCATGGGTACCTCAGAATTACCTGCCCAAACTGGAAAGATTTGGCAATAGCAGTATTGGAAGCTGGTCCTAAGTTACAATGGAGAACATGATGGAAAGAGGAAGTGAGGGCCATTAAACAACAAAATAGAGCTAGAGGTATTATTTCCCAAGATCAGTTTCTAAGTGAGGACCATTATGCTGAATTGCAAAGGCAGACTGATTTTCACAGTCATACCTTGGCCTATGTCATTTAGCAGCTTTGAATGGTTGAGATGACATTTAAGAATTGGGAATGAGATCTGAGTCATTTACTAAAATTATGCAAGGCCCAAAAGAAGCCTTCACTGATTTTTTTGCAAAGATTGACTTCAGCTGTAAATAGAATTGTATCAGATTCAGAAGTCAGACATATATTAATTGAGTATTTGGCTTTTGAAAATGCAAAAGAGTGATTAGGCCTTTAAAGGCAAGACCAGCACCAACAGATGAATTGATCAGAAATATATCTAATATTTGATGCTACTTTGATAAAAGTGATTTCCAGACATTTGAAGAGAAATCAAAATGTCAGATGTTTCAATTATGGTAAGCAAGTTCATCTTAAAAAGTATTGTAGGCAAGGTGTTTCTAGAAACAATACTTTTTATAGATATATTCCAAACAGGTGTGGCAAAAGCTGGAATTGGATTAATGAATGCATGTTGTATGAATATTTAAAAAGGTCTTTTAATAAACAAATATCGTACCAGATATTTTTGGGTAAATGATGAAAGATCAGAGAGACAAAGGAACAAGTTACTGCCATGTCTTCCCTCTAGGATTCTTCAGCCTGAAAAGCCGTAGCCAATAGGCCTCTAGCCGAATGAGCTTCCTCAGCCGAAAAAGGCTTCTAGTTCCTGTCTCCTCACACCTTATATACCTTTCTCCACCCAGCCATTAAAAGCATGTGTTGCAAGCTTGTACAACCACTTTGGAAATCAATATGGTGCTTTCTTAGAAAATTGGGAATCCATCTCCCCCAAGATCCAGCTATACCACTCTTGGGCATATACCCAAGGAATGCTCAACCACACCATAAGAGCACTTGTTCAGCTATGTTCATATCAGCATTGTTTGTAATAGCCAGAACATGGAAACAACCTAGATGCCCTTCAACTGAAGAATGGATAAACAAAATGTGGTATATATACACAATGGAATACTACTCAGCAGAGAAAAACAATGACATCATGAGGTTTTCAGACAAATGGATGGATCTAGAAAAAATCATCCTGAGTGAGGTAACCCAGACTCAGAAAGACAAACATGGTATGTACTCACTCATAGTAGGATACTAGATGTGGAACAAGGATGACTTGTCTGCTACTCACATTACCAGGGAGGCTACCTGGAAAACAGGACCCCAAGAAAGACACGGGGAGCGCCCAATGACAGAGAAATGGAATGAGATCTACATGAACAGCCTGGACATGAGTGGGGGTAGTGAAAGGCGAGGGTGGAGGGAAAGAGAGCTTGGGGGAGCGGGAGATCCCAGCTGGATCAACAACAGAGAGGGAGAACAAGGAATAGGAGACCATGGTAAATGAAGACCACATGAGAATAGGAAGAAGCAAAGTGCTAGAGAGGCCCACAGAAATCCACAAAGATACCCTCACAACAGACTGCTGGCAATGGTCAAGAGACAGCCCGAACTGACCTACTCTGGTGATGGGATGGCCAAACACCCTAATTGTCGTGCTAGAAACCTCATCCAACTACTGAGAGATCTGGATGCAGAGATCCATGACTAGGCCCTGGGTGGATCTCTGGGAGTCCAATTAGCGAGAATGAGGAGGGTTTATATGAGCGAGAATTGTTGAGACCAAGGTTGGATAAAGCACAGGGACAAATAGCCAAATGAATGGAAACACATGAACTATGAACCAATGGCTGAGGGGTCCCCACTGGATCAGGCCCTCTGAATGGGTGAGACAGTTGATTGGCTTGATCTGTTTGGGAAGCATCCAGGCAGTGGGACCAGGTCCTGTGCTCATTGCATGAGTTGGCTGTTTGAAACCTGGGGCCTATGCAGGATTGCTTGGCTCAGCCTGGGAGGAGGGGACTGGACCTACCTGGAGTCAGTCTACTGTGGTGGTATTTTACTTGTACTGAAATGTGATTTTAATTGTATGTTAATAAATAAAGTTGTCTGGGGGTCAGAGCTATTAGAGCCATAGCAAGTGCGTGGTGGCGGTGGCGCACGCCTTTAAGGACCTGGAGGGCGGTACATTCAGGCAGTGATGAGGCAGTCACATGTTTGGGTTTACAGCCAATGAGAAGGCAGAACAGCTAGAGTATATAAAGACATACACAACAGGAAGTAGGTCCTTTTTCGGAGAGCTCTCTTGGCTGAAGAGGATCCCTGAATCAGGAAGGGTGAGGCTCTTAGCTCTGACCTCTTGGCTTTCTTCTCTGAATCGACTCTGTGTTTCTTATTTAATAAGACCGTTGGTTACATCTACAGTCTACCAGGTTGATCTCAGTCTGTGGGGAAGGTTTTGCCCTGGAGGAGATGGGAATGGGGGGGGGGGGGCCTGGGGGGAAGGTGAGGGGGACGGGAGGGGGGAGAACAAGGGAATCCGTGGCTGATATGTAGAACTGAATTGTATTGCAAAAAAAAAAAAAAAAAAGCATATGTGCTTCCTAAGTGCTGGGATTAAAGGTGTATGCTACTAGTGTCTTGTTCTTTTGCCCTCCTGAGCCTCATAGCATCAGATTGGCCTGTGTATGCTTCAGATAGGCTGGACCATGAGGACTCAAACTTCCCCATGGTACCTTTCACCCTTTTTAGTCACATGGCATCAGATGGGCCTCTGTATGCTTCAGACAGGCGGGACCATGAGGACCCAGGATGCCCCATGGGTATCTTTCACCTGCCTGTGCTGCATGTCATTAGACGGGCCTTGGATGCTTAAAGCAGGCTGGACAATGAGATCTCAGGCTGTGCCTTAGTTGTCTTTCACCTGACTGTGCCATGTGGCATCTTGAGAGCCTGTGGATGCTTCAGGCAGGCTGGACCATGAAGACCCAGGCTGCCCCATTGGTGTCTTTCTCCCACCCCTGAGCCACCAGCATAGCTGTGAATGAGTCTACCTGCAGGCCTTTGAGCCAAGTGTCTTTAATAAGTCATTGCAATCATCTGATATAATTCTAGGCTGCAATTCTCATTGAGAAGAAAATAAGACTTCCTAAAGACAAGCACCCAGAGCATAGTGGCGTGGTTATATTCCATGGTAGTTTCTTTATATTTCACAAGGAACTGTGAGAAAGGAGCTTAAAGGCTTCAAACACAAGCAAATGATAATGGGAATGAGATATTTCTTACACTGATTTGATCATTATGCATTGCTTCTGGGTGTGACATTACCGCATGAGAATCTGTAAATATGCAGATTTATTGCAAGTTAGTGAAAATAGGAAGAAGAGGAAGAAGCTTGAACATATTTAAATATCACCACCTGTGATATTGCACTGAAATAACACTGAACATAATCTGTGTGATCTGTTCTAAGCCTTTGGCGGCAAAATATCTATCTTCCTTACCTGGGCACAACTCAGGCCAAAAATTAATCTGACGGTTCAACCTTTTGACATTGGAATATGACATTATCACCTACAAAGTCCATACCCCGGAAGAACACAGTGAAGCTATAAACATTTGACTAAGGACTCTCATGCTGTTGTAAGTTTCTGATTTGGTGTTTAGGTTTATTAACAACTCCCCTGAGGTGTGAGCAGGCAAACCTGTCTAGTCTCCGGTCTATCTGCTGCATCAGCTCCAGTTTAACTTGGGAAAGCCAGCAATGCTCTATGTACAGATTTTCTAGAACAGGTCCCTCTGAATCAAATCACTGGCTAGGCTCCAATACAATCCTCATATTCCTGGACACCCATAGAAACTACATTCTGTGATTTTCTTCCACCTAGATGAGGTTGGGCAACAGAGTTATGGGTATGAAGGAGTATATGAAGTCAGTGGAACTGACCAAACCTGCCGGTTCGGATCTACTGACAACTATGTGCTTTCTGATCCCTGTAGATGTATCCAACCTTCTTATTAAATAAGAAACACAGAACCAATGCAAAGAAGAAAGCCAAGAGGTCAGAGCTAAGAGCTAAAACCTTACCCTTCCTCCTGCGATGGTCCTACCTCTCCGAACCAGAGCTACCCCTGTGTTAAAGTCTTTATATAGAGTTCCTGTCCTGCCTTCTCATTGGTTGTAAACCCAACCACATGACCGCCTCCTCACGGCCTGTCTGTATAGGCCTCCAGGTTTTCCATGATTGGTATTAAGATTAAAGGCATGTGTATCCAATAATGGCTGTATCCCTGAACACACAGAGACTTACCCAGCTCTGCCTATCAAGTGCTGGGATTACAAGTGTACGCCACCACTGCCCTGCTTTCCTATGGCTTGCTAATAGCTCTCACCCCCGGGCAACTTTATTTATTAACATACAAATAGCATTTTAATACAAATAAAATATCACCATAGATCCCTTTCCTCACCCACCAACAGGACACAAAGGACTCTCAAGTGCCTAGAATAGCAGATAATAGAACAAGAGGATGGGTTCTCCAACAAACACATGAAGACTTCTCATTGATCAGAACTTCATTTTTGAACTTCCTCCAAACACTGAAGGATATCTTTGAAGCCACTAGAATATTGTGGGTTGTCTGTTATAGAAGTCAGCAGGACAGCTCACTGTTATTGCAAATGTGCTTCATTTGTATCCACATAACCATCACCATCTGACATGGTCTCTATTTGCCTTCCACATCCCCCCATGTATCCTCTGTCCAGAACAAGGGTCAACCAATTACAGCCCATGATCTGTATTTACCCTAAATCCTGTTTTCATTTAGTTTTTTGTGAAAATACAATCACTACCATTCACTTCAGTTCTTTGTGGGGTAAAGACTGACTTGAGGCAACAAAATCTGAGTTCAGTGCTTACAAAAATATGTATTATTTGGTAGTTGAAAGAATAAAATGCATACTAGTTTCTGCATTAGAATATAAAGTTAGAAAATGTAAAGTCTTTGTCTCCTTAATTTTCTGTTAGAAGCTCAGTTTCAGAATAGCACCTGTCACATTGTGGGTGCCTATTGAACATGTGCTTAAATGTATAAATGAATCTATATAAAAATGAGTTAAATAGTGTTTAGTAGATCAAAAATACAAAAAAAAATGCACTGAACTTGTGAATGTCACCTTATATGGAAAAACACAGATAAAAGTCACTGCATATGCAATGAAGTTTAATGTCTTGATGTTCTTCCTCTTAGTGAAGATCACCCAGAACTATCTAGACAGACCTTCATGTCAATCACAGGTATTCATATGAGAAGGAAGAAAGACACCCAGAAGTGGAGATGGAATGAGAACACTGTGGCAGAGATGACTGATGAGGCCACAAGCCAAAAATGCCAGCATTTGCCAGAGATCAGAGAAACAAAGGGGAAAAAAAGCCTTCCCAGAACACCCAACCCGCCATATTCCATGATATCTGCTTCAGTGATGTTAGTTTTTGATGTCCAGCCTGAATTTCAGAATTTCAAGAGAATAAATTTCAGCTGTGTAATTCACTGAGGTTTCAATTCCAATTATAATCCCAAGATTTTTCTCTAAATGATTATAGAATAGTTACTTTGTGTGTCATCATTACTTCTAATGACCAACCAATTATCACTACATATAGCTTAATATCATAAGGAAAAGGTATTTTTGCATTTCTTTACCAATCCTTAATTCATACCAAGTACTTCTTGATTTATAGTTTTCCTCTTCACATATGAAACTAGATATATTTGGGGAGGTTATCTTTATATTGGCACTTCATAAATTAGTGGCTAAACACTTTACTTTGAGCTATGATACATGTGAGCCAGGAACAATTCTTACATTTTCTTTAACATGTTTAGTAATTTTCTGAACTGCATCATTTTATGGTCATAAATTACTTTCCTATAATCAATCCTGGTTGTTATTGAAAAATAATAGAATTAAATGTTTTCAAGGTGAAAATAAACTGCATAGAAAATTTCTTCTTCAGCTGAGTGATATTCACAACAGGACATTCCCATCCACTTCTGATGACTTCCCTGATTCCCTAGAAGCCTGTAAGAGCATGTCTTACTTGGAAATAAAGACTTATAGCTGACTAATCAGCTGAGCTTGGCAAAATGAAGAGCTGGTTCACACTAATCACATGAGTTGTGTCATCAATCTTCCAGAATAGGCTTAGAGGCACCACCCTGGTTCTATGCTTTGTGTTCTCTAAATAAAGAACCTCATTTTGACAGTAATCTGCTTCCCAGTGTCATTTTGGTTCATCATTTCTAGTAATGTGCCTATCAATGAAGAAATGATACAGTCATTCTTGAGAAGAAACCAGACATAACTATGAACTTCAGATTCCAGGGAAACAGTATGGGAACTAAAGTAACAAACTCTCAGTCAGCTCATGGGCAGTTTATTCCTGCATAGGGAATCAATTTGTCCAGCCATGATGGTCATTTTAGCTGGTGCCTTTATTGAGCACTGGCTGTGCTATCCAAATGACACAGAAATGGACAAATGGCAGAAATCTTCCCAAAGAACAAATGCATTCCTGGTTGCCATCTTCAATTTCCTACCCAAAGTTGAGTAAATTTCCAGATTTCCATGTTATTAATTAAGTAATTTATTTATTTTACATCCCAACCACAGTTTCCCCTCCCTCCTCTCCTCCCATTCCTCTCATTCCCCCAATCCACTCCTCTTCTGTTTCTGTTCAGGCCTCCCATGAGTATCAATAAAGCATGACATATCAAGTTGCAGTAAGACTAAGCACCTCCCCTTATATTTAGGCTGGGCAGGGCAACCCAGTATGAGGAATAAGTTCCCAAGAGCCAGCCAAAGCAGTAGGGACAGTCCAGGCTATCATTGTTAGGAGTCCCACAAATAGACCAAGCTACACATCTGTCACATATATGTAGAAGTCTTAGGTCAGTCCCATGCAGGCTCCCTGGTTGTTGGTTCAGACTGTGGGTTCCTTTTAGTCAGGTTAGTTGTTTCTGTGTGTTTTCTTGTTATGTCATTGGCTCCTACAATTCTTCCTTCCTCTCTTCAGCATGGTTCTCTGAGCTTGACCTAACATTTGGCTGTGGATCTTTTCATCTGTTTCCATCAGTTACTGGATGAAGGCTTTCTGATGACAATTTCTGTAGTCACCAATCTGGTTACAGGAGATGGCCAATTCAGGCTACTTCTCCACTATTGCTAGGAGTCCTAGCTGGAGTCACTCTTGTAGATTTGTGGGAGTTCCATTTCATCAAGTTTCTGTCTGACCCTGAAAAGCCCCTGCTTTCCAGGCATCTCTTTCAGTACTCTCTCCTTTCACCCATCCCCCAACCTGATCCCTAAAGTTCCCATCCCCACCCACCCCTAAGCATTGTTCTATTTTACACTGTTTTTAGAATATCTTTCTATGATATTCAGTTTCCTAGTCACAACTTAATAATTATGGGGCTATTGTGAACTCTACTTTCATGTAGGTTTGTTAATAACCATGATAGTTGTAGTTCATCATTTAAGTCTTATGTTAGATTTTTGTGTTCTTCATGTACTTCCATTAGTGCAATCATAAAAGTAAATATGCAGATGGGTAATTCCTGTCATGAACTCTCTGAGAAGTTTACTGGTGAAACTGTATTCTAATAATGAAATAATTACTGGGTTATGTGCTAAAGTGTCTTGCGAAATTCATTTCTTAAAACACAGTGATGACTACAGTATTGAGAAGCGGTAGCATTAAGGAGATGACTGAATAGCAGTGGCAAACTCTTCATAGGTGTAATTAGTAATCTGGTAATAATAATTTTAAAAAAGCATAAGGCATAGATTTCTCTTCTGATGTTCTATCTGCTATGTTAGGTCCCAGTGTGTCTCATTCTTCTAAAAGAGGTAGCAACAAAACTCCACCTATGGAAAAAAGAAACTCTCACAAGAAGCCAATCTTATTGCCCCTGGATCTGGGAATACTCTATATCCAAAAGTGTGAGAAATGAATTTCATTGCATATTAATTTCCCAGTGCCAGGTTTTCTGGTATAACAATATTCACTATGACGTCTGGGGGAAAAAGTATAATAATTTCATTATCTTCATAAAATAAACTCCTTTTATTCTAATAAGAATGATAGAAATTAATATAGAGATATCCTACTGGTGAAGTTTCAAAAAACTGTTGGATAAAGTCCATATTCTTGAGGAGATAACACCATAGTAGGACAAATAGATGAACAAACATCATAGTAGCATAGAAAATAGTCATTGACAGATTTACTCAGATGGGAATTCTGTGAACGACAATAACAACTACATAGCAAACATGGCCCATGGCTGCATTAGTGGTACAAGTATTATAGAGGTAAACAACCACATTCTGACTGGATTGAAAGCCTGTCATACAAAAGAAAAGCTTGTACTGTAAATATGACCAGGAACTTGCAATTTAGAAGCGCACAGATTCCAGATTTGAATATATTATTTTCTTTATGAATCCTTCCTTACAGCAATTGAATATCCTGTTCTTTCTACACACCCTTGCTCTTTCTAGAGTTTTAGTGTCATTCTTGTTTAGCCCTGCCCCTTAAAATCCAAATAAAAATAACCGATTTTAACCAAACCTCCACACCAAGATGATATTTGGAATTTATAGGAATTTGGTAGAGCAAAGTAGCTCTGCTACCTTCTAGGAAGTGATTAGGAGATCCTGGGTTGATATTAACTTATATGGAAGTCCATTAATTCAATATGAATTTCAGGCTTCTACAAGACGGCATCAAAATGACAAACAAATGGCTTTATATCTTTGAGTACCAAATAAACACAAACTTAATTAATGTTTAGTCTGTGGGTATTGTGCTTACCACAAATAAATCTTATTAGGAGCTTTGTTTCAATCTTTTTCTAAGTAATTTGAGAACCTTAGTATGTACCATTATGACATAGTTGTTTTGACATAAGATTTCTCCTATAGCATCAAGATGTTCTCCAAACTTTAGCAATATTGTAAATTTCACAAAATAAAATGTATATCACTGTTATAAAAAGTTTTTTAAATAAAATTGACTTTTAATGTTCTGCCACATAACAAATAGCAGCAGAAAAAAAAGTAAAATTATAGTGTATAAATCTAAGCTTTGTAATTGAGATATATAATATACTATGTTTTTGTTTTTGTTTGTTTTTCAAGACAGAGTTTCTCTGTGTCACAGCCCTGGCTGTCCTGGAAGTCATTTTGTAGACCAGGCTGGCCTTGAACTCACAGAGATCTACCTAACTCTGCTTCCAGAGTGCTGGGATAAAAGGTATGAACCACCAACACCCAGTTAATATACTACTTTTATACTAATGGCTTGGTTAACTTATAAGCTACAAAATGTTTTTTAACAACCATTTACTCTGTGTTATGATGACATGGTATATATACATGTTTATTTTGTATTGTGTATAATGGTAATAAAATATCCAAAAAAATCAACTTAAAGGAGGAAGAGATTACTTTGACTTAAGAGTTTGCGAGGATGCAGTCTGTCCTAGAGGAGAAGGCATGGATGCAGGTGGTTCCATGGGGGCAGTGCTGTGAAGCTGTGACTCCATATTCCCCTAAGTCTTGGTAAAACAGAAAGCAGAGAGCAGATGGACATGGGACTGGACTATAAACCCTCAAGGCCTGTCTCATGGGAAGCTACTTTTTCAAAGAAGGATCTACCTGCTTTAGGTTCCCCAGTCTGCTGAAACAGTGCACCAGCTCGGCACCAAATGTCCCATGAACCTACAGGGGGCATTGTACACTCAAGCCACCATACATTAGTGATTACCTTGTACTGCTTTCACCAAGGTTTTCTCGTTTGTATCTGCTACAGTTCCACTGTATGGCAGAAGAGGGTTAGAACGTTGCTTGACTTTTTGCATTATTAAGTTTGCCAGAATCTTCATTTTATATGTGGATACGAGTTGCCTGGTTATAATATTCTTGAGAAATACTTCGCTTTTCCCTGTAGAATTTTGTAAACATTGTCCTATTTTCTTCTGGCACATCTTTTTTCCATGGAGACATTTGATACTGGCCAGATTTATCCTCTGTAAAATTTTGGATAGCTGGTAAATTCCTTTTTATCCTTGAAATTCAATCACTTTAACAGATTGTCATGAATTGGTTTTTCTAATGAATTTTTGAGAATTGTATGCCTCTAGATTTATGCATATTGTTTGTAATTCAATAAGTCTCCCTGCTATTGTTTAACAATTTTGAACTCCATTTGTTGATTTTTTTTTTATTTTAGGTATGTCAATTACCTATATCTTTCATAAACATCTTGATTACAGTAGGGGTGTGAACTGGCATGTGATAATGTGATTTGTATTGTTACTCCTTTGTTTCATGAACACCCACCCCTTGCTATCTATCTGTGTGCCCTGTCTAATCTCCCTCATGTGGCTGCTGCTACATGAGCTCCAACATGGAGCTCCTTCATTCTGTTTGCTTACCTTCATCATTGGATTCTACTCATTTCCACTTTTAGTTATCTCATATTTGGTATTTTCTGCTTTTAAAAAAAATCACATATTCCCCAGTTTCCTAAAGCAAAAGAACAGTTGTAAAAATATTAACCATTTTCAATGTTTGCTTTCAAATGACTTCTACTCTTTCTTTGTTTTTTGTCTGTCTTAATTTTGCACTTGAAATTTTGAATATATGACATGAGTCAATCATTGCTTGTGTAGTCAAACAGCACATGTATATAACATGTTTAATGTTGCCTATTTTAAACTTCATTTTTTCTGATACAGTGTAGGTTTTATTCATAAATGTAAGTATAATTGAATTGATAAGGAGAGGGGTAACATATAATTATGGAAATATTCAAGAAACAACAAAAACATAGATGGATGAAGACACAAAGAATGAATAACAGCTAATCTTTCTGTAATTTTTACCTGCAATAAAATTTTAAAACATTGAAAAGAATAAGTACAATGTATTTCTAAATATTCCAAGGATGGTAGATAGCTATTCAAAAGTATCTATAATTACTTTAAGTGTAAATGATCTATATAGTAACTTTAAAGCAATATTACCTTGATGGATATTGATTAAACTTATATTGCCTATGAGAAACCTACCTAGCTACTCAGATTAATAATACCTCCATAAAACTTTCCACATAATGGGGAGATGACTCAGTTGGTAAAACGCTTGCTTATAAAACATAAGAAAATAAAATCAAATTCCCTGAACTTATATGAAGAGTTACATGTACCCAGCTTGGAATCTGTAATCCATATGCTGGGGAGTGATAGTTAAAAGTTTCCCTCGGGCTAATTAGCAGTCAGTTAGCCAAATAGTGAGCTACAGGTTCAGTGGGAGACTCTTCCTCAGAAAGTGGAAAAAAGTTCAGGATGATATCCAACATAAACTTCTACACTTGTATGTGTGTGCACACACTCGAGCATGTGTGTGTACACACACAAGAATAATTAAAATACTTCACAATCTGGAGAATCCAGATTAATTTCAAACAAAACAGAATTCAGAGTAAGGGAGCATTTCCCAGAGACAATGATATGTTATAATGGTTAGATAATTCTGTAAGGAGACACTAATATTAAAATTAAATATAGTAATTTTTACTTGATATTCACCCAATAACCTCAAAGAAATTTACGCAATATGAAAAAGCATCAAAGTGAAATAGACAAAGTACAATTATAGGTAGGGACCTCAAAATTCCTTTCAATTAAAATTCCAAACATTTGGAAATTGAAATGCACAAGTTAAATTATCATAAAGGTCAAAGAATTCACAAAGAAGCTTTTAAAATATCTTTGAAATAATTGGAAATGCAATTTACAAAATTTGGCATACTTAGAAATGAATTTATAACATTAAATACATGCTAGAACAAAAGAACAATGTACAGAACATTCTAAAAACCACACCTTAGAAAATAGAGAAATCAAGACAAACTCTGCAAACAATGTAAAGAAAAAAAGGTTAAAAACAAAGTGCAAAACATATGAAAATTTAAAGTAGAAAACTAAGAAAAGCCCAAAGCTGACATTTGAAATGCAAATACAATTGATAAAACTTTAGCAAGGGTAGCCAAGACAAAGAAAAGAGCAGACAAAAATTATCAGCATTTGAAATGAGCATCATCAGTACTCTCTCTATGAACAATCAAAGGGATATTGAAGGAATATTATTGATTCTTCTGACATGGTATGAATGTGTTCTGAAAAGTTCAAGTGTTAGAAATTTAACCCATAAACCAATCGTGTTGAGAGATGGAGTGAAACTCCTCCTCCTTATGTAGTTTCAAAGATTACTATATAGTCTTTTTGTATCCTGGGACCATGTAGAAAGCAGTATACTTCAGAGCAATAAATGAGGATGTCTGGAAGAAGTACAACTAAGTACATGGAGAACATGTCCCCACTCTTCTGTAATCAACATCTCCAAGCAGTTACAAAAAAAAATCTTGGTTTTGAACTCTTGTTATAATTCAATGAGTTACAGAATTAGAATCTTCACCTGATTTTAAGCACCTTTGATCATGCAGCTCCAAGGACTAAAACTCCATCACAGTATGTATGAAAGATTACAAGAAAGATATTGAAGTTCCTTGTTTGATGCATTGGATTCATTGTACTCCAAAGACCTAGGAGCTCTTTTGGAAATATCAACAAACTCATGTTTAAAATTATTTTTTTAGAAATGCCAATAGTCAGCATAACACTAGAAGGAAATGATGGCTCAGGATACCTACTACCCAACTCAAACACTGACTATAATGTTAAGACTGATATTCACAAACAAAAGATACATGGAACAGACTGAAGAATACAGAAAAAGATGCACACAAATAGAGTCAATTAATCAAAGAACAAAAAAAAACTCAATAGAGAAATAATACAGGGAAGAAGGTAGTATAACTGCAGATCACCTCTCCATCCTCTTCTTCAAATGCAATGCCTCAGATCTGTAACAGACTATCTACTGTGGCTTCTCCTTGTTCCCTGCCCCCATCTCTAATGGAGCACACAGATTCCCTTCTAACCTTCCCTTGCCCCACTCACAATTTTATCCTGTGCCCAACTCCACCAGGAACTTCCTGGAAACCTGTAGGCTACTCCAACAGGGAAGCAGATAGCCAAGCTGGGGATTTTCACATCTCTCTCCTCTCTTCTGAATCCACTCCCCCAGTCACACACCTCTGTAGCAGGCCACCTGCTATGTCCTCCTCCTTCTGCTCTCACAAAGATCTTTCTCTTCCAACTTTCCTCCCCACTCATCCTGTTGTCCCAGTCCTTAACTCTAGCAGGCATTCCCTGGGAACCCTCCAGCCAAGCCAACCAGATAAGCAATCAGAGAAGCTTTCTGCTACAGCAGATGGGAGCAAATACAGAGCAGTCAGACATTAGGGAGAGAGTGAGAGAACTCCAAACACTCAGACCTAAGTGGGATCCAAATGGGATGAACACCAAAAAAAACAAGACAGCCTGAATCAATAGGATCAATTCACATACGAACTTACAGAGACCGAGGTAATATGCACAGGGCATCTGTACATCAGATGGGGTCCTAGACCTGAAAAGATAAGTGGACATGTGCCTCAATCCATAAGCCAGAAGCTATCTTTTGCATGACCACTTGCAAATTAAAATTTATTTATCTCCAAGGGAGTCTCACTGGGGAAGCAAAGTACTCTTAAGGATAGGTTGCATGCCTAGCAGTAGATGAAAATGAGAAAATGAGTTCAGTGGCATTGAGGGGTGGCTTTGTTTCATAATATCATGTGAGAGTTCTCTTTTGACCCTACAGATCATATGTGTGTGTATGTATGTATATATATATATATATATATATATATATATATATATGTTGTTATTGTATATATATATATGTATATATAATGGTTTCCAGTTTAATGTTTTTATTGGATTCATGAGTGTGCAAACGAGTGGAGCTCTGTGTCTATATGTGTTTCTTGTACCTTTTATTGAGCTCTTTCCTTCTGTTTGTTGTATCCTATTCCAATGAGTTAGTTTTTGTTATACTATACTATACTATATTATATTATATTATATTATTATCCCTAAAAGTCTGTTTGTTTTCTAATGAGGGAGGAAAATTGGGGAGGAATTGGAGGATTAGAGGGATGGAAACCTGTAATGAGGCTATATGATATGAGTAAAAAGCTATTTTCAACAAAAAGAGAAAAAATTGGAGAAAAAATTGCTTTTGCAGTAAATGCTGTCACGATGATTGGATCTCAGCTGTAGACACAGATGCACAAGCACATGTTGCAGAATATTTGTTTCCACGATATGAAGATGTGTCACTGTGGTGGGTTTAATAAAGAGCTGAATGGTCCATAGTTAGGCAGGAGAGAATAGGGAGGATTTCTGGGGAGAGAGAGAACTCTGGGAAGAAGAGAGGTGGAGAGACACCAGTGAGACATGAAGCAAGTTGGACATAGGGTACAGAGGAGAGCTAACTAAGCTACATGGCAGAACATAGATTGAAAAAAATAGATTAATTAAGTTACAAGAGCTAGTTGGGAAGAAGTTTAAGCTAAAGCCCAAGCTTTCATAATTAATAGTTAGTCTCTGTGTCATTATTTGTGGGCCATGAAAGTCCAGTGAGAAAGCTTGCTACACTTGGCATCCATCATGTGGCATGACCACACAGAAGAAGTCACACCAGCCTGTGCTGCTGCAGTCACTGACTGGGTCTCTCTGTGAGCAGCACTCACAACCATCAGCTGCTTATCTCTGAGATTCCAGGAAGTGGGCACAGCAATTTCCCAGAGCTGAGGTGGTTCACATGGGCTGAGGTGGTTAAAAAAAAAAAAAGGCTCCTGACAGTACCTGCCTGCTGGCATCAGGCTAGGCTCTTAGGGAAAGGGGAAGGGGTCGGAGCCAGCTGCCAGAGCCAAGTGGCAGAGGGACTAGCCACCACCTAACAGTTTAAAATTTGTTTCATATGGTCAGAGAAGGCTGCAGACATGCAAAAAGTCAGGTCTCAACCCAGAAAAACCTTTAAACAAGGTACATATATTTAAATGTGCTTCAGTGCACAAGAAAAACAAAAATGAGTATATGCTATGGGATGTCTTTCTGTATGCTGTGAATAAGTGTTGTTCCCTTTGGTTAATAAATAAAACTGTATTGGCCTATGGCAGGGAAAAATGGAGCCAGGTGGGAAATCCAAGAGAGATAGAGAGAGGAGAAAGGCAGAGTTGGGGCAGATGTTGTGAGCCGCCACCAGGAGAAGCAAGATTAAGAGAACAGGTAATGCCATGAAGCCATGTGGCAAAACATAGATAAATAGAAATGGGTTTAATTAAGTTATAAGAGCTAGTTAATAATGAGCCTGAGCCATAGGCTCTACAGTTTGTAATTAATACAAGCATCTGTGAGCTTACTTGGTGGCTGTGGGAACAGGTGGGACACAGGAAAATTTCCAGCTACAGGTATAGACAATCAGTAAAAAGTAGTTTGAAAATAATCAAGTCTTTAAAGAGAGAGTAAAGTAATATAAAAGGAAAAAGTCAAATAAAGAAGGGAAATACACAGGGTGTCTGGATCCTGTATGGTGATTTGTTGACTTTAATTTTTTAAATGCTAACGAACAGATCAGTAGCTGCAGAGAGTCTTTGGATTAATGAAACTGCTAAATTAAACCACCGTGCATGTCTTAAGAATGTTTTAAGAATATAAATGAGAAAATGTGTTGCATTTGGTAAAAAGGTTTTGCTTTTGTTCCCACAAGAAACAAAAAGCTATGGATTTCTTCAAAATTAATAAAGACCAGATTTGACTGGGGGAGACCTCCTAAAAATCTTGGCTACAGGCATGAAGGAAAAAAACAAGAAAAAGTACAAGACAGGTGATGTATGTGTTCATTCCTTGACTTGAGAACAGTTCTGAGACTGGATGAGACATGATAAATCTTGTTAGCTACAGAGTCCTCATGACTTAATATTACATGCCATTCTTTCATATGGCCTGGATAGAGATTTGTATTACAATTTGGTTATGTAGTGAAAAGGACTTACTTGCTCAAATATAAAACAAAGAAACGTCTTTTGCTGGCTTGGGCACACCACACATTCCATATTTGTGTTAATACACATATATATTACCTTTAAAACTTTGTGTGTTTTCAGAAAAAAGGTACCAGGCACCAATGAAGAGAAGTAGCCCAGGTGATCCAGCCTTTCAGTATGCCTCTGTTGCAGTGTCCTCAAAATTCTTCCAGAGCAACTTCAAAGCTTCTAGCTGATATGGTCCAGCTTCACAGACTATACCAGCCAGGACTTCAGATAAGCTTTTCCATCACACAGAGACTAAACAAAAAATAATACAGCTGGCTCTCCCAGGAATTAACCATTATTCTGATTTTCTCAAGGTCCCCTAAATATGTCATCATCTACAGACAACAGGAAGCAGTCTAGAGAATATGACACCCACATTCCCAAGAAGTTGGGTGGGTGGGTTTTTTGGTCATTTAGTGGGTTATGAATGTTTTTCATCATTTAATGGGGTTGGTTGTAAATTATTACTGATCAGGGTAAGGGAGAAAGCTAAACAAGGGAGGTTGGATTCAAAGATCTCTTTCTGAAAATAAAAAGGGGGATATGGGAATGACAGGATAAAAAGGTAGATTATTAAATCTACTTTTAAACTAAAAATCAACTCTTAGTCTCAAATACTTTACATTGATATAGATTTTTATATAATGATACAAATTTAAGGTTACTTTTGTTATACTGTATATATGTTTCTACTCTTGTTTAACGTATTGTATGAATGTACCTCACTTAGGAATGTAATATACATTTCTAGTCCTTGAAAGTTATTATTACAAACTATTTAGGATAATTAAGAAATGCATGTTAGTAGTCATCTATAACAATTAAACTTATAGTCACATTAGGTATGTTTTCAAGGTCAAACAGAGATATTTTAAATAGATAAGTAGTCTTCAAACACTTCAGAAATCTATGGAATATGACATTTAAGATGTTTTAATAACATAAGGCTTTTTATGACAGTGAGACACATCTGCTCCTGGCAACACCAATTTACTTCCAAAAAGTATGATGGGTATTGAAGAACCTCCAGATGGAGTTTGCATCCATTCTGGCAAAGTTAGCCACTGGGCAAGAAACTTCCCTTGCCTCAACTGCTGGCAGTATGCTGTCCAACTTTGACAAACAGGACAAAAAAAGGCAACTGCTGAACTTTACGAAGACAAGATAGGATAGTCCTTTGAAATTCCTGCTTCACAAAAAGGTCTATCTGATATTCTAGGCCTGAAGGCCAAAGATGGATGCCCCAATGTTGCAAAGGAACTTTATGTGACTGTCTAGGCAGCCAGTTGTTTTGGTCATTTCTATAGAATTAGAAGTTGCTTGCTCTTCACTTCCTGTTTACTCAGGTAATATATCCTTCTTAGGTTTCTTATGATGTTAAAGAATATATAGTTATTGTTTTACTGTTTTCCTTGTTACCAATTTCAGAAAAGAAACTCACAAAAGAAGTCGAAAATGCATGAGGTTGAGATATATAAAAGTTTAAACTATTTATCTATCTAAGAAAATGCTTCGAGGTCTAAAAAGATAGTTTTAGGATGGTAATACAAGTTATGATAGAAAATGGTTTAGGTATAAAACTTTGGACTCAGCAAGATAGGATAGATAATAGAGTATTTTCTCCAAATTTGCTAAATATACGTGGACTGGACATTGTGAATATAATTCTTATCTAATAATTGTTCTTGTTATATATAGTCTTACTATGCTAGAGTTAAACACATTCCTTTTTATTTAGACAAGAAGAGGGAAATGTTGCAGAATATTTGTTTATGTTGTGTGAAGATGTGTCACTGTGATTGTTTTAATAAAGAGCTGAATGGCCAATAGCTAATCAGGAGCGAATAGGTGGGATTTCTGGGGGCAGAGAGAACTCTGGAAGAAGAGAGGTGGAAAGATACCAGGGAGATATGAAGCAAGTTGAATATATGGTACAGAGAAGAAATAGCTGAGTAATGTAGCAGAATGTAGGTTAAATATATGGGTTATTTTAGTTATAAGAGCTAATTGGGGACAAGCCTAAGGTCAAGACCAAGCTTTCACAATTAATAGTAAGTCTCCGTGTCATTATTTGAAGGCTGGTGTTCCAAGAAAGTCCAATAAGAAAGCTTGCTGCAAGCATGGATATTTATAGATGATAGATAGATAGATAGAGTCATATACACAAACATAAACATACCACACAAACTGTGTACTTTCTCAAAAAAATCAATGCAATATTATAAATATAGTAGAAAATCTATGTGACCATCAAATTTGACAGTAAGGCCCCAGATATTATTACAAAAAATATTGTCTGTAAAATAAAATAATATCAGGGATGATACTAAAATCAAAACCTTTACTCCTAAGATAATTCAAAGCAAAATCATCATCTGGGATAATTTCAAGACATATCTGATAAAATGTTTGAATTCAAAGTATGTAATAAATTTTGAAAACATAAGAAGAAAACAACCCAATTAAAAAGTTGGCAAAAGATCTTAACAGTCACTGTATCAACAAAGATATACAAATAGAAATATGCATATGGAAAAACTTCAACCTCATTTGTTACTAGGGAACTGTAAATTTAAACCAGCAAAGAAACCCCAGTGGCCAAAACTCCCTAACTGAGCAGCAAAATAAATAAAGTAATATTGGCTTATAAACCAAATATAAAACAAATATCCATGAGCCCACACAGATATAAATAAATAAATGAGCAAATATAGAAATGGGGATGAAGAAACAAAGAACCCATTCAGAAGAGTTTTAAATTTCCCCTTCATAGTCACATGTGGCCTTCCAAAAGACATGACAACTGAATGTGATATTATATTATATCCTGAGTATAGCATATAAAAGTAATAGTTCAAGGGGTATGAAATTTGGGTAATAATAACACATTGTCATCTATGAATTATCCAACATACCATCGCATATAAGCCTTTGATCACAGAGAAATCTAGAGTTATAATGTCTCAGAAATTTCTTAGTTCATTTTCTATAGCTGTCACCAAGTTCCCAAGGCTAGATTATATATATATATATATATATATATATATATATATATATATATATATATATATATGGCTGTATTTCTGCTTATAGATTGTGAAGTGTAAACGGAATTTTATGTCTTGCGAGCAACTCCCAATTACCCAGCAACCATTTCCCAAATTACCACACAGAGGCTTATATTAATTATAAATGTTTGGTCAATAGTTCAGGCTTATTAGTTATTATTAACTAGCTTTTATATTTAAGTTAGCTCATTCCTATTAATCTATTTATTGCTACATGGTTCATGGCTTACTGCTCCTCCAGCAACCTGCTTCTTAAGTAGCTTGTGGTGTCTCACCCAAGCCCGTCCCTCTTCCTGAGTCTTAGCTTGATTCTTTTGCCTAACTTTATCCTGGCCAAAACAACTTTATTATCAACCAATTGAAGAAATACATATCTGCAGTGTGCAGAAGGATAATCCCATAGCAGGGCACTATTATTTGGTAACTATGTCAGAAGAGGGCTTATGCTGTATCACAACACAGTAGATAGCATGGCAGTGGGATGGTATGCAAGACATATCATAAAGCAAGAAGAATTTGAGAGGCCAGACTCACTACCCTCCTAATACTTCCCGCTCAGTGGGAACTAACTCAGGTTCTTGATAAATACATTATTCTCTTCCAAATGTTTCACCCATTTTCTAATCATCTTTAAAGGGTCCCCTAGCTCAATATAATTCATGGTAGATCAAGATTCCAGCACATGAGCCTTGAGATTACAAACTACATCCAAAGACACCAGGAGCATGTTTTCTTCACACATCTTCTGCACCGCTACATCCCTTTTAAGATAAGGTTTATCTTAGTAAAATTCAGTGATGGGGAATAAAACATACAGAACATAGAGAAGGTGTCATATTTCTCTATGTGTCAATCATCTACAATGTATATCAAGCCTAAAACTGTGCTTAGCTTCAGGGACCAATTATACCTCAAGTACAAATAATAAAACCAAGAGAATAGTCATGTTCCTCATTACTTAGTACCATTCACACATGCTTCTCTTTAATAGACGGATTAAACATCAGTTTCTTTTCTGCTTATTCAGCCTCAGGTAGAAAGGATACTTAATATGTCATATTATAAGTTTCACAAGAAGG
The DNA here is from genome assembly GCF_007827085.1 of Peromyscus californicus insignis. Taxonomy (NCBI): domain Eukaryota; kingdom Metazoa; phylum Chordata; class Mammalia; order Rodentia; family Cricetidae; genus Peromyscus; species Peromyscus californicus. Next base: position 67,866,226 of record NW_026294458.1, read on the forward strand.
TAATAAAATGATTTTATATGGATACATTAGTTTACTTAAAGTCAAGCTATAAACTATTATTATGAATTTGAGGTTTCTTTATTAAGAGCTTTTTTATTCATTTCCATATAGATGATTTGAACAGCCTCTCTGTAGTGCCTATGGGAAGCTGAGACATTTGGATCCAAGATATGCAGTGATATTTGGGGGATTTCAGGAATTCTAGCTTTGTTAATTATATGCTATTTGTAAAGAAGTGTACACAAATGTTTACTTGTGATTCCTGATTCTACAATAGTGTTGATAATTCATAAGTGACATGGAAAGATTTAAATAAGGTAACAGATACAAACCCTATAAAATGTTATCCAATGCATCTACATGTATACATACCCATGAGACATACATGGTTATATATGTTTATATATTTATATCTATACAATCTTCACGGCTTTATGTACTTGTATGTGAAAAATCCATTTAAAATCAATCTCTGAAATCATGAGTGGGTCATTTAACCCTGTTCTTTGTTACTGTTGTTAGTAGCATAGTGTTATGTGCACCTTGAGGAAAGTTATCACCTATCATCTGTCTGGTCTACATTTATTTTGTCCTGTTTTCATGTCTTTTTAAATTGATCCTGGATTGATTCTACTGTTCTCTCACTTTTATTTATACCAGGTGTCATACTGCATGTTGTCCACATTTCAGTAAATTTCTTCTTTCTCTGAGCTCATATTCAAAGCTGTCATAGACTATTGGCCAGAATATATCCTACTTATTAACATTCTCATTTTTGTTATTTCACACACACACACACACACACACACACACACACACACACACACACACGGGTATATGTATGTGTATATGTATGTATGTATTCATATACACATGTATATTCCCAAATATTGTTAGCATTTATGCATCTGTACTGGCTATATCCTCAGCTGCAGCCACTAAGAGCACTTCCTGTGCACATTTGCTACTTTTCCTTATGAAAGGTGGGTCTTGCCCACCTTCTGTCTCTTTCTCTTCCTTCACTCTTGTCCCCAGGGACTGGTCTCTGCTCCCTTCTCTGTCCCTTCTCTCCCCTCTCCCCAATAAAACTCCCACATGGACCCTGTTGTATGGTGTGACCCTTCCTACTCTTTTTAAATTACAACAAATATAACCTTTTGAGTACATAAAATGTATGTTTTCAGGGCTGGCTGTTTGGGACCTGAAAATCAATTGGTGTACTCATCTCTGGGTAGGGCCACCTCTCCTGCTCCCAGCATTCCTCAGTTGATTTAGTTCTTTGTGTAGTGTTGAGGCCTCACAGGATTTTCTCTGTACATATGGAGTGTGTGATGGTGTCCTTGTTTGGCTCACTAAGAGATACAATCTCACAGCAAAGTCCTTGATCCTCCAGCTCTTAAAATCATTCTGGCCTCTCCTCTGTAATGTTCCCTTAGCCTCAAGTGTGGAAGTGTTTTCAGCTGTATCTATTGGGACTGGCCTCCACAACTTTAAATTGTTGTGGTTTCCTATAATGGTCTCCATCTATTGCAAAGAGATATTTTTTTTAATGAGGGGTGAAGTGATATTTACCTGTGGGTATAAGGACAAATATTTATAGATTGTTGTTAGGGACTATGTTAGTTTAGTATATTAGTGGTTGTGGATTCTCATCCAATAACCATGATTTCACTAGCACTGACTTGTTAGGTATATTTCCAGAACTAGGCATTGTGTCCTTCTTATTGATCAGGTCTTAATTACAATTAGAGAGCCATTGATTGCTGTCAAGAATGTGTACCACTACTGCACTCGAAAGATTATCATGGGATGCTTGTTGTTGATGTTCATAAGCTTGATAGCTGATGGTATTGTTGGTTGCCTTCCTGATTTGAAAGTATACATGATGCCTTCTAATACCAAGAAAGGTAGTCCTCATCAAAAAAACATTCAGGATTTTTTTAGCTCCAGGGCCACTGGGCTCTATTTCTGAAGTATATGCTGTCTTCTTCATAATAAGGACTTATTTTCCACCACTGCTAGGTAACCAAGGGCAACAGCAATAGGCTGTATGTTTGGGGGTCCCTTAGACCTCTCTGGCCACAACCCAAAAAGAAGCCTTCTCAAGCCGGGCGGTGGTGGCGCACGCCTTTAATCCCAGCACTTGGGAGGCAGAGCCAGGCGGATCTCTGTGAGTTCGAGGCCAGCCTGGGCTACCAAGTGAGTCCCAGGAAAGGCGCAAAGCTACACAGAGAAACCCTGTCTCGAAAAACCAAAAAAAAAAAAAAAAAGAAGAAGAAGCCTTCTCATGTCTGGTATTTTGGTTTTTGTTAGGTGGTCTTTGGCTCTTGGAAGGAGTTCTGTTGACCCAGATATCATTCTTTCCTAGGAGTCCACACATAAACAATTTTCAGTTAATTCTAAAATAAAAAAACATTATTTTTATTTCAATGATAATTGACAATCACACAGGATCTGAGTCATTCATTATGAGAAAGAGTTCATTCAAAATTATCAACATAAATGGGAATAAATTGTTGTGTAATAAATAAGAGCGGAAGTAAGAAAAACCAGAAGTAACATTTTTGCCATTAAATTTATGTGGTCAGAATATTTATCTTAATATTATGTTAGTGAAAAAAGAAAAAGTAAGGTAAATAGAGAGACTCCATATTTATGAATCACCATCCTTTGTTTTTAGTTAAATTGGGGTTAACTGTGTTTGCTTATCTGAAAGTGGATGATGTGCTGGCAACTGACAATAGCAATTTTATTTCTGAAACCTCAAATATTTTATTTTTTCAGATGTGGCTGTTCAAACAATTTCCAAAAGAGCAAGACTAAAATAGTGAACCTTAAAAAAAATCCCATTACTCCTCTAGACTTGGATTGGTGCGAACCAGTCAAGGAAAATATCTAATTTCTTCAAGGAAAAAGACTTCATATTTCCTTCGTAACATCTCTGCTGCCATAGTTACCAAACGCTCTCATTTTTTTCCCTAACAATAACATCACCAACTAGATATACAGAGCTTACCAAAGTAAATGGTTTATTGGGGAAACTTACAAAGCAGAAGGATCTGCCTCTAATGACTTTCAAAAACTTGAAATTGAGGGATGTTTATTCACAAATATACCTGAGTCAAATTTAAATGCCTTTTTTGAACAAGAACGTGGGAGAAATAAAAGAATAAAACAATGGAAGTCATTCAGCCACAACAATACCAGTGTGAGAATGGCTAAAGTGAGGATTTGGGCAGAGGTATTCTTCCCAGCCCAAAGCATATGAAAACTCCCATAAGAAATGACATGCCTACAAGAATGACTCCTCCTTCTAGAACACTTGAAATTAGAACATCCACACCTAAACACACACACACACACACACACACACACACACAACTTGAATGAAGACAAGCATTAAATAGCTTATTTATTATGGATTTTGTTAAAGTTGAACAAACTTTAACAGACTTGACTTTGAATGAAGCAGTATTCTCACAACAAACAATGAGATCATGTAGTTGGAACATTCACATTTAAAATAAAGCTGTGCTAGCTATAGAAATAAAAATTGGCTCTATATTCATTTTTTCCTAATCTTTCTGTCACATTAATCTTTTTTAACAATAGTTAAAATTCAAACATGTACATTTGAATGAGTACAATATTCCTAAGAAATATATGACAAATGTGGTAATTATAAACACATTTATGAAATAATTCAGTTAATTAAATAAGTTATAAAAAGCTTCAGGCTACATTTAGGACTTGTAAGGACTCTTTCAAATGAGGGCTTAATATCCTCCTGAACTGAGGAAATGTAAGTGTTCTCCTACTGAACTCTGTATTTCAAACAAGTTCATGTGCTATCCTGTATGGTACACCAGAAGGTGCCAAATCATCAATCTACAATGTATCATGCCTTCATGAATTACTGAATGGTCATGATGTGTTCAATTTGTTTTTAGACTATAATTTCAATACTATTTTAGATATAAGTGTTTCAAAATTACTTCATCATAAATATTACTTTCAACATTCAGAAAAATAAGACCAAATGCAATCATTTCAAAATAAACTATTCAGGTATAGCATTACTGTGTTTGACAAAACAAAAACAAAAATCTGGCCCCTTGTAATTTGTCTTTAAGAATTTATTGATGTAAGCAAAAGTTGTATAGAAAAGGAAAGTTCTCTATTATTTCATTCTCCTGAAAGTTATGTGCAACTTGTGAATCTTTGTGTGTGTGTGTGTGTGTGTGTGTGTGTGTGTGTGTGTGTGTGTGTGTATGTGTGTGTGTGTTTTCCATTCACAGCATTTCTAGTTGTCTGTCATTCTCAGTAGGATTGAGGCCTCGTGAGCTTTCCTCAATTCGTGTTAGCATGTCAATTAGTGTTGTATTTGTTCAGTTCATGTTTAGGCAGTCATATTGGTGAGACTTCATAGATGTAGCTTCTGATATTTCTAAGAGGCACAATCTCAAAAAAACTTCCTATTCCTCTGGATCCTATAAACTTCTCATCCCATAATCCATTACTGTGAAGTAGCTCTGTAGATGTATCCAACCTTCCCATCAAACAATAAACACAGAACCAATGCAAAGAAGAAAGCCAAGAGGTCAGAGCCAAGAGCCAAAACCTTACCCTTCCTCCTGCAGTGGTCCTACCTCTCCGAACCAGAGCTACCCCTGTGTTAAAGTCTTTATATAGAGTTCCTGTCCTGCCTTCTCATTGGTTGTAAACCCAACCACATGACCGCCTCCTCACAGCCTGTCTGTATAGGCCTCCAGGTTTTCCATGATTGGTATTAAGATTAAAGGCATGTGTATCCAATAATGGCTGTATCCCTGAACACACAGAGACTTACCCAGCTCTGCCTACTAAGTGCTGGAATTACAAGCATACGCTACCACTGCCCTGCTTTCCTATGGCTTGCTAATAGCTCTGACCCCCGGGCAACTTTATTTATTAACATACAAATAACATTTTAATACAAATAAAATATCACCATATTTCCCCTTTTCTATTTTAATAAAAAGGAAAAAAAAGAAAAAGCTTATAACTAATATAAGAAAAACTATATACAAAAGGATAATAACTATATACAATATATACAAGTAATAAATACCTAAACAATGTCTAGTCCATTTGTATTTGACAAATTCAGAGAAAATAATTTCATTATCTATCCTATTTTGGTAAGTTCAAAATGTATCCTAATTAATCTTCAACTATAACTAACTAACCTTCAACTATAACTAACTAATCTTCAACTCCCTCAGAGACCCAAGAAGGAAATAATATTAGCTAACAAAAATAAAAACAGGAAGTGCACATAAGCAACCTCCAAAAAATTTGTGAGTTGACAGAAACAGACAGCTGTCTGGACAGTCACCTGAGGTTTCTCCGAAGTGCTGGGGCATCATCTTCAGCCTATAGGCCCAGCATATCCGACAGACTCATTTGTGAAGCAGGATGTACACAAGGTCAACAGTTCAACCTCACATTGAGTGAGAGTAGTCCATGTACCAGAAACACCTGAATTCCACCAGTGTCATGTCATGATTCAGGATTTCAAATTCTGGAAATTGCTGATGGTTTTCCAACTCAGCTGTCCATTCTTCCTGGCTGTGTATATATGGCTTCATCTCAGCATCCCATTCTTCTCCATATCCCTCCATCAAATGCCAGTCTACTATTGAGAGGCGTGAGCTTAGTTACTCTTCAAGAATAACTGTTTCAGCTGCTGTTCCATTGCACATCAGAGGCCATCGGCCCACTGCCTGTTCAGCTGCCTTCGAAGAAAAGGGCACTGTACCTTTTTCGAATTGCGAAGGCCACTTCAGGGATGGTGCCATATTGTCCTGGCCTCTGAAGATGCCTTTTGATAAAGCCATAACCACACTTGTTTTGGCAAGAATCAGTAATCCTTTGTTTTATGTCCTGTTTGTCCATTTTGTCCTGTTGATTCGAGGATACTTTGTTGTCCAGTGGCTAACTTTTGCCACAATGAAAGTTAACTCCATATGCAGTTTCTTCAATGCCCATATTTTCTCTGAAGTAGATTGGTACTGCCAGGAGCCGACATGTCTCATAGTCATAACAAAAAAGAAAAATTTTCTAAGTTATTAAAACATTTTAAATGCCATATTCTGTAGATCTCTGAAGGGTTTGAAGATAACCTGTCTATCTAAAATATATCTACTCAATCTTGAAAACATACCTAATATAACTACAAGTTCTATTATAATATCTAACTACTAACTTTCATTTCTTTATATCCTAATAGTTGGTAATAACATTCAAGGATCAGAAAATTGCATTACATTGTTAGATGAACGGTACAATTAGAAAAATATATATAACATTTTCTAACAATATCAATTTCAATATATATAATTTGTATACAATATAAAACAATCCAATCCAATGTAAAGTATTTACATTTTTCTTTTCTTTCTTTCTTTTTTTTTTTTTTTTAATAAGAACCTTAAATCTAATCTCCTTTGCTTAGCCTTTTTCCTAACCCTTGACAACAACTTGTAACCAACCCCCCTAATCAATGAAAATTATCCCAGACCCAAAACCCATTAAAAGACCAAAAAAACCAACCGCCCCACACCACCTCTTTGGGAATGTGGGCGTCGTATTCTTGAAATTGCTTCCTGCTGGGTATGGGCGAAGGTATCTTTATCCTGAAAGAAAAATTTTAGGTTAATTGTCAAATTCTAGGAAAGGTAAATATATCCTTCGTTATCCAGTCTGTGTATAATGCCAAAATTCAGGGTTTATCTCAAATCCTTATTCAAGTAGTCTTTGAGACTGGATCATCTCAGCTAGCTCTTCTCAAAATTGCTCTGAGCACTTTGTAGTTCAAAGCTGATCTGTAGATGATGTTTGTCAGCTTAGTGATGTTATTATTGTCCACGTGGAATTGTTGTTGTTGTGGGGCCCCATCTTCTTCCTGGAGACTTCAGTTGATGTTAGGCCTAACCGTGATTTCCTGCAAAAAACTGATAAGAGACTCGAACACAAAGACTATATATGCGACTTTTTAGAATTAGTTAGTACTCTATATGACCATTTATATCTTAACAAAGTTTAAAATGTATATATATCTATATATATATTGATCTTGTAAATTTTGATATAAAATTCATACTTTAAGAAAAGTTTAAAGAATCAGAATAGAATCAAAGAGTTGAGATTCGTAATAGAATAGTCCCTTAATTAATTTGGCTTTTCTCCTGTCCCATAGCAGAAGATGGCTCTTTTCCTCTGGCATGATACAGGGAGTTTGCATTTTCCTTTTAACAACATGCTTGAGTTTAAAGAAGGAGAGAGCCATTCTCCAACTCCAAAGTCAGCTTTAAATTTTAATTGAACTGGGACTATTAGAAGTTAAATAGTGTTAAATCTTTAAAGAAAAGCAGAAACAAACATTTAGGAAGACATAAAATTTTTTTAGATAACATACCCATACGCCATTTCACTCTGTTTCTTAGGATAGATGATTTGTTCCTTTTCTTCAGTTGTCTCATTTGTCCAGTGTTCTTCAAATTCGTTAACCTTCATTCTCCTAAAAGACAAAAACAAAAACCTTTCCCCAAGGTTTTTTGGGGATGTTCCTTTTTGACAAGTTATCTGATTAAATGAAAAGGCATGTGTTACTGGTGTAAGTTAGTTTAAATTGGATGTTTACGATAGTTGATGAACTATCACCTCCTCTAATTAAGAGGTCTCTCTTGTTCAAATCGAACCTTTATCAATTTTGATGGTACCCACAGCTTATCTTCTCCTGTAGAAATAAAAGCAAAACCTCGTCCCCAACGTAACGCATACCCTGGTTTCCATTCTGAGGTCAGCACATCCTTAAAGTATATAGGTTGATTTAATTCTGTAGTTTTTTCTATTATCCAATGTCTCTCTGCAGCTGTTGTTCCTTTCTCATAAAGCCCGGCTAGCTCAGTCGGTAGAGCATGAGACTCTTAATCTCAGGGTCGTGGGTTCGAGCCCCACGTTGGGCGCCAAATGTAGATGTATCCAACCTTCCCATCAAACAATAAACACAGAACCAATGCAAAGAAGAAAGCCAAGAGGTCAGAGCCAAGAGCCAAAACCTTACCCTTCCTCCTGCAGTGGTCCTACCTCTCCGAACCAGAGCTACCCCTGTGTTAAAGTCTTTATATAGAGTTCCTGTCCTGCCTTCTCATTGGTTGTAAACCCAACCACATGACCGCCTCCTCACAGCCTGTCTGTATAGGCCTCCAGGTTTTCCATGATTGGTATTAAGATTAAAGGCATGTGTATCCAATAATGGCTGTATCCCTGAACACACAGAGACTTACCCAGCTCTGCCTACTAAGTGCTGGAATTACAAGCATACGCTACCACTGCCCTGCTTTCCTATGGCTTGCTAATAGCTCTGACCCCCGGGCAACTTTATTTATTAACATACAAATAACATTTTAATACAAATAAAATATCACCATATAGCTCCTCAAGAAACATCAACTTGCCAAACACAACCTGCAAAATAAAACCAAAGGAACATTTATAAAATATGTATCTAATTGTGTGACTCTAAGTTTTAGTATTGCCCAAACATTATTGCATGGAGAAAAAAAATCCTGAGTTCCTTAGATAGAACTTTATGAACTTGTATCATTTTCTGCTCATATGGCAAAATGTTCCTTTAATCTACAAACTCATAATTTGCCATGTATCTTATTCCACATTTTTTAATTTTGAGTGTTTTATACAATGTGTTTTGATACAATGTGTTAAGATCCCTTAACTCTTACCAAATCTATTTCCTTCCTTTTCCACATTTTGCTACCTAAAAATTGTTGGATGTGTTGCTTTCCACTAGACAGTGGTCAATTACCAGGGGTTATACTCATAGAGAAAATTGACCTATCCTTCTTCAGTAGCTAAGAATTTGCCACTAGCTTCTCTGTTGGCCTGAACCTTTGGAGGATGAAATGTGGTATCAATGTTCCATTTTCAGGTGGACAGTCTATCATCTCTAATCCTCTGTACCTTGGCCAGTTGTGGGTCTCTGTGTTGATCATCATCTACTACAATCAGGAGTTTCTCTGTTGAGGACTGAGAAATGCCTTATTCTGTTGGTATGATAATAGGTCATTAGGAGTTGGTTTAATACTCTGCCAGTTAGCAAAATAATACTAGTATATCTTTGCCTTCTTTCCTTATATTTTAGTAACATATATTAATTATTCACAATTATAGGCTAACAAATTTCATTGTAACATTTACAAATGTATGCAATACATTTTGATCATGTTAACACCCAATTTTCCTATATGGTCTCCTCTCACTCCTAATAACTCTCTTCCTAATTAATCCTTCTCTCTCTCTCTCTCTCTCTCTCTCTCTCTCTCTCTCTCTCTCTCTCTCTGCATGTGTGTGTGTGTACTGAAAAGATTATTTCATTAGGATTTTACAGGAGCCTGGATATCTTATTAATGGCTATGCCACTGAAGAAATCTCTCTCTCTCCCCCCAACAACAGCTAACCACTACCTGTGTATACATCCTCAGAAGGAAATGAGGCCTTATAAGTAGGGGAGGCCTCTCTTTTCATAGCAGGGTATTGAGGGCTCTGATCTTATGAGAATATTGTTTATTAGTCACAGCTGTTCTGAGTTCAAAGGTGACACCTGGAACTTTTGTTGTGCCTGGAAGACAGTGTGCCACAATATCGACCCTATTTGTGGCTCTGACAGTCATCCTTCCCTCTCTTACATTATGTTCTCTGGGACTTGGAGTGGGTATGGATGTTCCAATTATGAGTAATTCCCTTAACATTCACTTATTCTCAGCTCTTTGACCAGTTATGGGTCTCTGTAGTGAACTACTCCTCGTTGGAAATAGAAGCATTTTTGACCAATGACAGCAGCACTGACCTAAGGGAATGAACATATTTACAAGGCATTTTGAATGGAAGATTGTGTGCATTTAGCAAAACAACAACAGCAGTTTTTCTGCTACAGACTATGAACCCCCCCCCCAGCCCAAGCTGTTGACCAAGTGTGCCCTATCAGGCCCAAATCTCTGCTGTGCATCAAGCCTCCCACCTGATGAGAAGGAAGGAAGTCAAGTCCATAACAAACTTTTCTAACTACTGTACCTGTAGGCTTATCTCAACATGCCATTTGTTTGTTTGTTGTTGTTGTTGTTTATTTGGTTTTTTGACTCATTTTGTTTTTCACACATCTTGGGTAAAAGTATGGATGGCAATTCCCCCATCAGCCTTTATAGCATCCTTTGGTACTGTGAGTACTAGCCAGCAAGGTGAAAAATCCCAGCTCAGCTCCAGCTTGAGTTCTCTGTATTCTATGACAAATGCATGTGGAGCCTTCAACAAAAGGGTGTTAGTATCCATTTCTGGTGGGCAGCCAACAACAGTGACAATTGCCTATATTGTTTTGGAGTTCTCAAAGGTCTTCCCATCTGACAACATGTAAACTTATAGAGGTGCATCCCATTTCTGGCACTGGACTTTGTATTTAGTAATCTACAATTTCAAAACTTAGGACATATGAAAAAGCCATAAGAAAACTTGGCCCTTGGTAAGATAATTAAAAATTAATATTAAAAAGCAGAAGTTTGATGCAACATAGCCTATCTGGGTGAAAGAACCAGGTACCCCAATGCACCTTAGCAACACTTTGTCACATATCAAAGTGATTCAAACTTCTTTCTTCATTCCAAGGTAATTCCAAAGATTCTCATGGTCCAGAGTCTCATTTTCTGTCTTCCTGAAGAACTAGCAATGCTTCAGGATAACCTCACCTCTAATTTTGTGCATGGATGTTGCTTCACTTCCCATTCCTAGTTATGTTTCCTCTACTAGTTCCATAGTTATATTTTATAGCAGTTTTATTATGAGGAGGGTATAACTGAAACACATGACATGATTGACTGAAAACCTAAAACATCTCAAAAACTCTTCCAAATGATCTATGTCCCATGCTTTCCTGAATTCTCACAATCACTGCACTTTAGACACAGTGATTTCACTCACAGAACTTAAGCACTATACCATATTTACTCATTTAGCACATGGCCAACCAAATTTTTCATCCAAATGCCTCCTGAGTCCAAATCTTTAAAAAAAAAACCTAGAACACCCTTTTCCCAGTTGATTGAATTGCAGTTTTTCTTACCATATAATAGTACATTATTACAATTTGACAAAAGTTCAGATTCTTTAACTGCTCTGTCTGCATTAACTTTTCGGGTTTGTGAGATACTATTTTGCGACACTTGGGGTGAGTCATTTTTGTATTTATATATTTGTCAGAAGTGTTTGCAAACATGGCATGGGTTAATCATTACTGATCAGCACCGTTAATAGCAATCAGACATTTCCCCAAACCACCTTAAATGTTGAACTTAGAAAGCTGGCAGTGATAGATATAATGAGCAGCCAAGACAGTTTACTTTATGATCTCTGCATGACATCTAGTGGTTGGAGTTGGGATATTTAAGAAAATGATCTTGGGCAAAGGGAGAAAGCCCACGTTGGTTTAGAGTTCTCATTCTCAACATCAAAGGAAGAGTGACATGGAGATCTCTCATTCCAAAAGCTGAGCAGAGCTTGATCATTTTTATTTTCCATTCTATGTGTCAGAGCATAGCAAAATGCCTTTGTGTTAAGCAATCTGTGTTCACTAGGGCTTGTGAAACTTTATGGGCCTGTAGCTAGCACTCACTTCTGATGGCCATGGCTCTGGTAATCATTATCACATGCAAAAATGAACAAATCATTTCAGTTTTGATTCTCTGACTCTGTGCCACAGCCAACCCTTTGTGGTTACAACGAGACATTAGATAACCTCTATGCACATATTAACATCAATGACATTATTTTATATTTTTAAAAAATGTTTGTGTATGTCTGTTTTGATCTTTCTAAAACATTATATACAGGCAATTTCTAAATTTTGAGTCATAACAAAGTCCCTGTTCTTTGATCTTTCTGATATAAGGTTTGGAATGTGCTTCCAGAAAGTTTGAGTCAGCTTACATGACTAAAAATACAAAGTAGCACATGACTTGCTTGTGTCCAAGTAAATGGCACAACCAGTGTTGTCAGAAGCAGCAGAGGACCTGAAGTCCAAGAGTCATAGACAAGGTCCTGGGAAAAGAGGAACTTGAACTAAGCTTCTGCCCTTGAGCCCGTGTTCCTACAAAGTGACCTGAGGCTTCCCACTGTTTCTCCTCCTGATTCCACCTTCCACACAACAGAATGATGTAACCTCTACTTCATGTGAAGAAGATCAACCTAGCATGCACAAAATTAATATTCATTCTAATTAAAAATACATAAGGAAGTATTTAGATAAAAAAAACTGTCCCTAGTATGCACAAAGAGAAAATAAATGACTACCAAAAGTTTATTATCACATCAAGACATCCCCCGAAGAGACTCTGAAAGGCAGTCATAAATTCATTAATATTTTCTTGCAATCTTTGCTATTTACCTTTCATATTTATAACATATGGATGGAAGAGAACTGTGTGAAATCTGGCAATTACAATAGAGATTATTTTTTAAATTTTTACCTTCAGAGCTTTTTTTCTGGAAATTTAAAAAGATTATGTATGTATGTATGTATGACCTATGTGAGTATATGTTCAACACATGTATGCAGGAGTCTTCAGAGGCAAGAAGAGAACCTCACATCGCCTGGAGCCAGAGTTGACATGGGTGGTAGGAAGGGAACCCAACTGAGTTTCTCTACAAGGGCTGCTCAGAACCTCTGAGATATCTCTCAGGCCCCCTACCTGAGCTAATATAGAGGGCCATATCTTACATTATCTTTTTTATTTTATTTATTTGGGGTTGTAGGTAGTGATAATACCACGGCAAGTATGTGGAGATCATAGGACAACTTGCTAGAATTGGTTCTCTCCTTCCACCATGTGAGTCCCAGGTATCAAACTCAGGTTATCAGTCTTGGCAGAAAGCACCATCACACCATGCCTAAACACCACCCTTTAATTTTTTTTTCCTAAATATTTTTTTTTACTGTGACATAAGTAAAATTACACCTTGTGTTTCCTCAATTCAGGGTTTTTTTAAAATATAAATGAAAACACTAAGAATATTACTAGAATCACAATAACTTTGCCATGGGAGAAAGTCAGTGATAATTCTTTAGATTTTCTGGGACTATTGCTTAAGATTATGGTATCAGCAAACCTGAAATTCACCTCTGGGATAAAGAGTAAAAGAAGCAATCACTCTGCAAAGGCTCAAAGAGGACTTTTGTTGAAGAGGTGGGTTTTCTGTGGTCTTTGAAGTGGGTTCTTGTTAAATCTAGGGGCCATGTGATGAATGAACTAGAAGAGAGACTGCTGACAGATCAGAAGTGCACAGTGGTTGTTTTGTCCTTTGCTTTGAGAAGGTTGATGATTATTAAGCTCTCTACCTAGCGGTCTTTGTTCCTAACCCAAGTACTTACTATAAAGAGACAAGTAGTAAAGGCATTTGTGGTTGCCACTAAAACTGACTCTCTCCTATCATTCCATATGTTTTTTACCCCTCCAATGTGTGTATTAGTCATCGAAATAAATTATGAGAATGGGTTTGATGTTTGTGTAGGTTTTAACATAAAAGAATGGACAGGCAAACAGACCAAACAGAAATGTGTGTTTACTGATATGATTCAGAAGGGCTCAACTTTTGCCTTCTTGGGATCATTTAGTTTTAAAAGGCAGTCTCTGTCTCTCTGTTATTTATCAGCAGAGATAGCTGACCGATTTAAGTGCTGATCTTATGCAAGGTTGGCACGTCCACCCTTGATATTTAACAGACCTGAACTGAACAAAGCACATTCAGTTTGACTCATTTTAAATATCTGGTCACTTTTTAACTCCATGTAAACTTTCTGGTTTAACCTTATTTCAAATAGTGAAATAATTATAGTCTTAATGTACTACTGTCTGATTTAGGACAGTTTCTCTTGAGTGATGGCTCAGTGGTTAAGAACACTAGCTACTCTTCCAGAGGACCCAATTCAATTCCCAGCACCCACGTGGTAGCAAGTAACTCTCTGTAATTCCAGTCCTAGATGATCCATCGCCTTTTTCTGGTCTCCAAAGTCACTGCCCACACGTGCTACATAGAAATACATGCAGGCCAAACACCCATACACACAATAAAAAAAAAATAGAACCTTGAAAAATGTATTGATTACCCTACAAGGGAAACACACTTGCTATTAATGGATTATACACTTAGTAGAAATATGTGATACAATCTTAAATTTGAGCCAAGCAATTATACAATGTGGAGTTGGTCTGCTTGAAGTTTTAGCTCCTCTTCCTTTCTTTTATTGCTACTTTGTAAAATTTCCTTGTTCTCTCAAGTAGCCAAGATTGGTAAGAATCCAGTAGCAGCAAGATGCCAGCAATGTCATCAACATTTTGAGCTTCCTGTTCTTTAAAATTAGCTGTGGTAACTTGTTAGTCATATCAGTCAAACTCAATGTTGTCTTCAATATTTTGTTCTTTGTTTTGTGTCTTGATACTCTATCCCATAGAGTTTCCTGTAATGTCTGCTCCACTCTTTCCACTATATTGACAATAAAATTTTAATTTTAAATACGTTATATAATAAACCTTAAATCTCTAGCTATTTTTTTTACTAATATGTAATTTTAGAACACGATGAAAGTACAGTTGCGTAAAATCTATTATATCGTGAAAACAAAATTAGCTATGTCCCAATGTGTTCCCCTTGTGGAACAATGAGATGGTTAGGCTGAACCAGTACTTGCATTTAGCATGTTTGACATTGAACAACTGATTTAGGATATGATGATGTATCAATAGAAATACAATGAGGAGGAGCTGTAGAGACTTCTTAACAGTTAAGAACGTACACTGTCCTTTCATGGGATTTGGGTTTGGTTCTCAACACCCAAATCAGATGGCTCACAACTGCCTATAACTCATGGTCCAGAAGACCCTACATAATCTTCTGGCCACAATGGGCACTACATTCATATACCCAATCCCCCTCCACAAACAAGTAAATAGACATAATTAAAATAACACATGCATGTATAGGTTTCAATGGAATTACTCTAAATACCTACATATGATTTGGTTTGGCCTACTAAATAAAACCTCCAGCAGAGCCTAGTATAACATATCAGATATTAGTACCTATGTTTCCAGAATATTAAAAATTCAGGGACTAAGATATAGCTCAATAGCAGAGCATGAGCTTAGCATTCTCCATGCTACAAGTTCAATCTCTAGTGCACATGTATGAAGCCCCAACCACACAGATACAGTTCCAGCTTATAGTATGAGCCTATATAGTATGACTATAGTATGAGCCAGATTAAAGATTCATGTTGCAAATACTCACTATTTAATGGTCCATGCCTCTCTTTTCTTGGGCTTGCCCAATCTTAGAGCCTTAGTCATGAAGACGACTGCGTACCTTTCCTGTCCTTGACCACTTTATCTCTCTGCTGCATGAAGCCACTCTTTTCTTTTTTTCTTATCTTTCATATCATACTTCTTGACCACAGTTTCCTCTCCCTCCACTTCTCCTAGCACATGCCTCCATCTTTCTTCTCCCCCATATATTCTTAAGTAAGTCCCAGGATAGCGCATGTGGGAGTAAGAAGGATAGGGTTATGTGTAGGGGACACTGGCAAGATAGTGTCATCTTTCCTTTCACTTAGTGATTTGAAAGTGGTCTTACCCTCTAGGGGAATATTAGTGACGGTCCTGAAAGATCATCCGGGACTTTTCCAGAAATATTCTTTGAAGCAGGCCACTAGAATTCAACCCAACTCTACTTCTTTTTTCAGTTTTTTTTTTTTCCTGTCTTAAGAAACTTTTGGTCAAATCTACTTTAGAGTAACACAAGCCAGTATATTATACCTCTGAGAAATCATCACTAAAAATAAAATATGGCTTGTTTTATCCTTGCTCAGAAAGCCACAATATACTCAGTGTCTCCAGAAATCAGGGGTCAAATCAAAGGCCTGGAGATTGGAGTCTTTCTTTCATTTTCCTGAAATTTCCCTCATTATTTGACTGAAGCTACTGGGAAAATGCCATTTTCCTTTTGATTACATGAAGAGATGGAGGAAAAGGATGACAAGAAAACTGTATTTGTTCAAAGCAAAGGATTCCTAATTTTCTCTTGTCCTTTCTATTATGCAATATTTAACATACAAAGATAGCATCAGAACAGCCATTTCCATTAAAGTCTTGGATGCATAGTCTAGACTTTATTTCCAGAGTGATGGGAGTGAAGAAGCATGTGAGTCATTGCAGAGGTTTTTCTAATTCATCTCTGTGCTTAGATGAGGAGAGTGGACAGCACAGACAATGCCATTTTCTGGAGCCCACTTGGAAAGCTAGCATTCATGACTACATACAGATATGGTGTGGGTGTATAAGCCTGTAACCTTCCTATGATAAAGGATATTTTATGTGTCCTCACCTTCTTTGAGTCTGTGGGCAGTAATTCCTCATGCAAAGGGGTAGAATTAGCCATGATTTAAGGTATTATCCTCAATAATTACTGGCAATCTTCCAGCTGGAGCAGATCAAAGTAATGATGATGTAGACCCTGTACTATCAGCTGTGGATGTTGATGGATAATGCTTCCCAGGCCAGAACCATATCTGCAGGCTAAGTTATGGGAACCACAGAGTGAAACTGAACAGTGGAAAAATGTAGTTAATTCCATAAAGCAGACAAGTGGTATAATGGCTGATATTCTCATACAACACAGTGCTTCAGCAACAGAAGACCTGAGGACAATCACCTTATATGGAAAAATATTCTCTTGCTGGGTTTGACATTCACAAAATTTAAAAATGCTTCACATGCAGAAATCCAATGTATTCTTTCTGTTCTATCTTTAATAGATGATATTCTTGGGATGTTTAAATAAAAATGGAAAAGATGCACAATTAAAACATAAGCATCATATTTTCAGATTAAAATCTGTAATTCTCCTCAAGAAAATGTTTACATAGACTCCATTACCGTCTTTTCAAATCTGATTTAATAACCAGCTTATGTCTGAGACACTAAACATAATGAGAACTAAAGACTAATTGTTCTTTCCTTGGTGTTCTTTAAAAATTATGATGTAAGTCGGGCAGTGGTGGCACACACCTTTAATCCCAGCACTCGGGAGGCAGAGCCAGGTCGATCTCTGTGAGTCTGAGGCCAGCCTGGGCTACTAAGTGAGTTCCAGGAAAGGCGCAAAGCTACACAGAGAAACCATGTCTCAAAAAACAAAACAAAAAAATCAATAAATAAAAATTAAAAAAATAAAAATTATGATGTGTGTTAACACAAGCTATTTTGGATTTTACTGACAGATTTCTGGATATTGACATTTACATAATAGTTTTGTAAGAGCTCTTTTGTTTGATAAGAGAATCATGATAGTTAACCAAGCTTAATATTTTTGACTCTCAAAGGAAATTAAAACGTGAGTTAATTAAGTTTGCTGCTAATATATTATTTCTAAAAGAATAGTTTTGTATGATGCTACCGCCTATTGCTGTATTGCTTACATATAAAAACAATCTCTGACTCGGTGGTGGTGGTGCATGCCTTTAATCTCAGCACTTGGGAGGCAGAGCCAGGCAGAACTCCGTAAACTCAAGGCCAGCCTGGTCTACAGAGTGAGATCCAGGACAGGCACCAAAACAACACAGAGAAACCCTGTCTCGAAAAAACAAAACAAACAAACAAACAAAAAAGTACCTCTGAAAAGCAAATATAGCTTTCCTTACACTGTTTAATAGATTCTAAATTCTTGGTGCATGTTAGGTTTTCTACTGCTGTGAAGAAACACCACTACCTGGAAGAACATTTATTTGAGGTGGTTTATATTTTCAGAGGTTTAGTTCATTGTCATCATGGTGTGACATAGTGGTCTGCAGGCATACATGGTACTGGAGAAGGAGTTGAGAGTACTACATCTTGACCGGCAGGCAACAAGTAGTTGTCTGTCTGCCCTACTAGGTGTAGCTTGAGCATAAGAGATCTCAAAATCTGCCCCCACACAACAAGGTCACACCTACTCCAACAAGGTCATAAGTCCTAATAGTGTCACTTCCTATGAGCTAATGGGGGCCAATTACATTCAAACTACCACAGTGTATATTAGTGTAAGACATTTTTTTTGCAAAATGAGGAATCTTTATACAATGTACAAGTGCTGTATTTTTGTTGTAATTTGCTTTAATATTTCTGGTTCAGTTTTTTTTTTCAACACAGGGCCTTGTCCATGCTAGGTGATTGCTGCATTACTATTTCTGAATCCTAGAAGAGAATGCAAACTTGCAAGAGTTTCAGATTCAGCATCGAGATATTTAAGTTTTTCCAAACAGCATTGGAAAATAAAATCATATCATATAAACAATGCAAATCCCTCTGCTACTTTGTGCTAGTCATTTTTTTTTTTCATTTCAGAAGGTGAAATACAACTCAGAAGAGATTATAAGATGGGAAAGTGATGCAATGGAAACAACACATACCTTCAAAATATGCTAAGAAATGTGACATAATCTGGGAGGACCCACATACTGTACGACTCTGTCTAAAGGCAAAGCTACAGTGTCTGAATGCAGACTGTGGGAACTTAGATTTACAGAAACGGGAACTCTGGGAGATACAGTGGTTTTGATTTGGGCTGAAGAAGATCTGATCCAAAATGGTACTGCAGGGGCTTTGATTCCTTCACAGGATTTTCCTGTATGGGGAGGTTAATCCATTAGCACACACTGTCATGGTTTAGGAGCTGGGTTTTGAATAAGGACTGTAGATTTGGTCCTGACTTCAAGGGTCCTAAAATATGTCCTTCAGTACCATACAAGCAGGACCAAGTCTATGCCATTATACAAGCACTGCAACTTTTTCTCTTTTTGGCACATAGAAAATGCTTCACTAAAATATCTCCCACTAAAATGGCACTTAGTTCTAAAAGTTTTACCCTTGTTTTAAAAAAAATATGACCTATGACCAAAAGATAAAGTGTTTCTCTATCACTGAGCACATGCTTAATACTCGCTTAGATCTGATGCATGTTCTCTCTCCCCTGATTGTCTTGTGTGATATCCTTTGCTTGGGGTGAGATGAGGGAAAGAAGGAAAGCTTATATTTAAACAAGCAAGATTTAATAACAAATCAGTGATTTCCTAAAACTTACACATATTAGATGTCTGACCTATGAACTGTCTTATTTAGAGCATTGTGCTCACATGTTCATGTGAATATGGATTGATTTTGCAAGTCCTTTGAAAGCTTAATTTTGGAAGTCTCCCTCTCTAGGGAGATACATTTTGGCCTTGAGTTAGAGATTTGGGGATGTCATTAACAATGCAGTCTTCTTCTGATAACTACTTCAGGTGTTCTGGTCTAGTAAAAGACAACCCAAGGGAGATGCAATCATCATGGTGTGCTTTATGCATGCAGTAAAATTCTGTTGGAGTTTGAGATCTTAGCAAAATACCACTTCCTGTTTTTGAGGGAAAAATGGCATAAAAAGTCATATAAAAAGACTCATAAGGCTCTTGGACATCAAATAACTCTTACAAAACGCAATTTTAATGAATTAAGTGTAAATGAATCAGAAACATGTGGGTTGAATTTCAGTTGAAACACCCATGGGCTTAAAAATTAAAAAAAAAAAAAAAGAATTGCTTGGCAAACAGTCATGTGCATTTTACTGAGCTCAAGTCTTTTGGGAAAAAAAAAAGAAAGAAAGAAAAAGAGAACAGCCTTGATTTGGTTGACTGAATTAAAAAAATATTGATGTAGACTTTATTTATTTGTTTTAAAATTCTATAAAAGTCATATTGAAAGTATAATTTTTTTCCTTGGGTGCATGATTCATTTATGTTAGAGTATTTTCAAGTATAGCAACATTTTGATTTACCAGAACCCTAAGTAATAGTTGCCTTTTCAAGAGAAAAATTCACAGCCAAAGGAAGAAACTAAAAAACAACAGTTCAAGTCAAGTTCATTAGAACTGAGGTAAAGAAAACACAGTGATCATTCAGTTCACTAAGAAGATTCTAAATCCAAAAGCACAGTGAACATAGTTAACGAACCACTGAGCAAAATGCTAGAAAAACAGTCAGGCAGGGGCCAGAGCTCCAAAGATAAAGAAACTAGAAATAAGTGGAAAAACCTGTGCTTTGAGAAAAAGATTTGAGATAAGAAGAAATGACTTACAAGAAGAAAATATAAACACAGAGGCTGAAACGTTGTAAGGGACGGTTGAGGGCAGTTAACTTGGGAAGCAGGGGCATCAGGAGTTAGTAAACTAGAAAAGAAAAAAGCAGAGAAACTAGTAATGGTCAAAATAATACCTTTGTATGAATATAGATGTTCATCTAGATATAAACATGAGTTACCCTACCAGCTTCTGCATAGATGAAGCTATAATATGATTCTTTATACCTAGGAATTGCTTAGGTTTAGGTATGGTGGAACACTGAATTACAGATTCAAAAGTGCTTGTTATATGGCTATTTGCTTAAATACAACACATTTACATAAGATATATTCATAATTTGGAGGTATGAAGAATTTAATTGTGAGACCCTGGAAGACTGGGAGAACTACATTTCTGACAGAGGAAAGCACATTTTAGCAGAAATAAAGAAATCACATAGTAAAGAGCAGAGTTAGATCACCCTTTTCAAGTCTAGGGTGAGAGAAAACCCATATTCTTTCAATTGTTCTAATTAAACTACATGTTTAATTTGTTTTTTTCCCCATCACTGTTAAATTAATGAACAGCTTTGTTTAGAAGCAAAATTAGTCTATAAAGACTCTGTAAAAGTCATTTGTCCCCAGACAAGCTAATAATACTAATAATTTGTTGATATTTGACTCTCTTACAGGAAAGGTTAGTAAGAGTTTGGAATTCAGAGCTAAAAAAAATCTCCTGATTATCCATTCATTAGTTGATGGATATCTAGGCTGTTTCCATTTCATAGCTATGGGAACACAGCAGAAGTAAGTATGGATGAGAAAGTGTCTCATTAGAAGGTTATACAATCTTTGGGTAACGTTAATCTGTCTACTGAATAAAACTGGAAGTCCAAAAATATTTCTGAAATGACATTTCTTCTTTATTTATTCAACATAAAAGGGAATGAAAACTTCTATTTTTTCAAGAAAAGTAGTACAAAGTTTGGTTTTAAGACTATTGCTTCTACTTGCAAATATATGAACCCATGTCATCATTCATATCATTAGTTGTATCTCAGATTTCAAGATTTCTATGTGTTTATATGTCCTACATCCAACATGAGTAGTTTTCACCAATGGAGTCTTTCCATCTAGTTACAGAAAGCAGTTAAAACCAACAGTGACAGTCTGTGCTGTTTTTATAATTTGCCTTTGAGGTTCTAAGATCAATATAACTCATACATACAAACTAGTGGATTTCCAGAAAGCTTCTTCATGTAGCCATAGTTTTGGCTCACCTAGTCATTGCCCTCTCCTCTCGCCAATCACTGTATCCTTAACCCCAAGCGTATGCGCCTCTCAATTCATGTCTCCCATGCTCTATGACCTGTAATTGAACTTTTTTTCTTTTCCATCTGTGCTTGATAGTTTTATGCCAACTTGACACAAACGACAGTCTTCTGAGAGGAGGAGATGTCAACTGAGGAAATGTCTCCAGAAGAGCAGGCTGCGGGCAAGCCAGCAGAGCATTTTACTAACTAGTGATTGATGTAGAAAGGCCCAGCTAATTGTGAGTGGGACCACATTTGGGCTGGTGGTCCTACATTCTACAGGAAAGTAGGCTGAACAAGTCATGAAGTGCAAGCCAGTAAGCAGCACTCCTCCATGACTTCTGTAACATTTCTTGCCTCCATGTTCCTGCCCTGTTTGAGTTCCTGACCTAACTTCCTTCAACAGTGGACTCATATGTGGAAGTGTAAGCCAAATAAACCCTTTCCTACCCATTTTTTGGTTACTGTGCTTCATTAGAGCAATGGTATCCCTAACTAGGCAACATCTACCCTTCCTTTTTGGTAAACCTTCCTCCAGTACCTCATTCCCCTACGTGCTTGAACCTTTCTTCTCCCTGAAATCTTCCTTCCCACTTTCATTCATCTGTATTTTACTATCTGCTTTCCTTTGAGGCACTGTCCATGGGGTCATTTGTAGTTTCTTTGATTTCCTGTGTACTCTAATTTAAGCATAGGGAAGATCTCAAATCCAAATATATGAGAGAGAATATAGGGTGCATGTCTTCTTGTACTTGTGCATCTTCATTATAATCTTTCCATCTCCAGCCATACTTGTAAATTTCATGATTTTGTTTTTCTTTACAGATGATTAATATTCCATTGTGTCTATGGATCACATTTTCTTATCTACTCACCACTGGATGGACATCTTGATTGACCCCGTCTCCTAAGTGTTCTGAACTGGGCTACAACAAATATGGATATATTCTTGTGCTCTTTATGAATGATGTTTAAATTATAACAATCACATTACAGGTGAATGCCCTTAAATCATAAAAGAAATGTAACATTATTAGTGAATATATGTGCACATATGTATGTGTGTGTACATGTTAGGATTGAAAATATGATTAACAATTCAAATTAAAATGGTGTCAGGTGTATTCATTCAGGCTTGTAATCATAGCTCTCGTGAGGCTGAGGCTAGAAGATTCATCTGAGTGTATGGTTATTATTGGGTACATTAGTGAGTTTTAGATAGCCTGAGATGCAGAATGAGACTCTATTATTAAAAATAAAAACCAAAATAGAATTATTCTATGTGGATATTTTATGTAAGTTCACCTCTTTTTCTTTATTCAAAATTGCCTTCTGAAAAAATTCAATCCTTGGTACAACAGGAAGGGAACCAAATCTCAATTGTATGCAAATTCCTGCTATTCTCCCTTAAGCATCAGGGACAGTTCATCTGCAAAGTGCATCTCATCTTACCTCAGAGCTTTTTAAGAACTTGATCCTTAAGAACACCTGTTGGTAAGATGGTTTGCAGTTCTCTCTGCTGTATTTCCTCTCTTTTGGATGCTGTTTCTCCCAGCTGCTGCTGATTAGAAAAACAAAGCAAATCCTTCTCATGGATGCTGGTCTATGAAGAAAGTCATAGGGAACATAGAGCCAAAGTACACCATAAGCCTTTTTGTTTTAACCCAGGGGGCCCACTACACTATACTCCCCTTGACTGCAAAACCACAGGAATGTATTCATATCACTAACCACAAGAGAAGACTTTGTGTATAAATTTGGGGAGATCATGAGCAGAATATGAATCCATGATGTACGACCTTATATATTTTTCAAAAAATTTTAAAAGCCATATGTATTTGAAACAGGGCATTAAAAGATTATCAGCCATAGAAAATGAATAATAGGGTAAGTAATAAGGGATGAGACCTTTCCTGGAAGTTACTATTTTTAGCAAAAGAGATTTTTCAAATTCTATACACAAATGATTATACAATAGCGAACAGACCAATGCAAGAATTCAAAAGCATACATAAACTGTAGAACTAGGTGAGCCCAAGTCTGCAAATAATTATTAACTTGTGTTTTAGAATGTTACATATGCATTTATTTATGTGTGCTTAATATATTTAATATGTATAACATTCAAACAATAATTAAGAACATTAAACTTGTTTTATTGTTTAAATGTTTATAAAATGAGCTATGGAAGCACAAACAGAAGGCATTTCCAGAATCTTAATTACTTTTAAAGAAACTAAATTTATGTTCATCTTAGTATTATAATATGTTTCTTATGCTTTCCTTTGTGTCTTACAGTAAAGGTTTCTCAAACACGCAAATATTTTGTGCTAAATGAAATATAATATAATAGTGCATATTCATAAACATTTCTCAGGCCTAGAGACAAAGTTCAATGGGTTACATGCTTGATGTCCAAGTTTGAGGACTTGAGTTTGCATCTGTGTGTGTGTGTGTGTGTGTGTGTGTGTGTGTGTGTGTGTGTGTGTGTGCATGTGCACAAATCTCCAACTAAAACCTAAAATTTCTTAGTCTTAAGATTCAAGATGTAACTTTGAAATACCTCTCAGATCTTATTATTCTTCTGTGTCTATAAACACTTCCCACTACTGAACTTTGTAATGCTTCCAAAATGAACCAAGAAATTTGCCCCCAAAATGAAAGTCTATTTAATAATAATAATAATATAATAATAATAATAATAATAATAATAATAATAATATAATAGTGCTTTCTTTTCTAAGGTGTTGAATTTTGTGACTTTAGTTATTTATACCCACCCACAAACCAAAAACATTAACTAGAAAACTCTAGAAACAGAAAATAATCATGCTTTAAATTGTATGCCATTCTGCATGGTGAAAGAAAGAAAGAAAAAATCAAGCATATTCATATACTTACTATATCTCTTGTCCTATCTTATTATGAATCACTATGATATCTTACTGTGCCTAGCGTATAAATAAAACTATAAATAAAACTTTCTGGATCATACTTGTTTTCCTCAGGATGTGAACCAGTTATCTATTCAACATTTCCATGCCCCATATGTTTTTCACCCATTAATCACTCAGTAGCAATCACAATGCTATATGCAAATAATTTTCATTTTAGTTAATAATAGACTCAAAGTAGAAAAGCAATCATATTGGCAATTTAGATATGCCTTGAAGCTGTGAAGCATGCCCTTGGAGTTGAAAGATAAGAACACACACAAAAAAAAAAAAATGCCTTAAGAAAGCGTATTCATCCGGGCGGCAGTGACGCATGCCTTTAATCCCAGCACTTGGAAGGCAGAGCCAGGTGGATCTCTGTGAGTTCAAGGCCAGCCTGGTCTACAGAGCGAGATCCAAGACAAGCACCAAAACAAACCTTGTCTTGAAAGGAAAAAGAAAGAAAGAAAGAAAGAAAGAAAGAAAGAAAGAAAGAAAGAAAGAAAGGAAGGAAGGAAGGAAGGAAGGAAGGAAGGAAGGAAGGAAGGAAGGAAGGAAGGAAGGAAAGAGGAAGGAAGGAAGGAAAGAAAGAAAGAAAAAATCAAGCATATTCATATACTTACTATATCTCTTGTCCTATCTTATTATGAATCACTATGATATCTTACTGTGCCTAGCATATAAATAAAACTATAATAATTATGCATATGTGTAGATAAAAGTGTAGGTGATCCACCATTAACGATGGTTCAAACATGTAATTTTCCAACCTTACAATATAGCAAAAGCGCTGACCATTCAGTAGAAGCTGTGCTTCATATTTTGTCTTTAGATCTATTTCTAGGCTGCTGATAGGACAGTATGATAGTCTCAAGATGCTAGTTAGTTGTAGTGAGTCACAGCCTCCAAGAAGCCACACAGTTAGCCAAAGCTCTACAGTGTACTGTGCCACCAGTGTTTCTGGATGCAAGTATTAAATCACATGAGATACTGAGCACAGTTTTATATGATAGACTTTTGTATTAAATATAATTTTCTCAGCTATAGGCTATTAGGTTATCCAAGCATATTTAGGCTAGCCTAGTTTAAGCTATGATATTTGGAAGACTAGATATATGAAAGGTTCTCTTGATATAAAATTTCCTAATCATACAAGTTTATTAGTATGTAACTGAACCAAAGGTCAAGGAACATTGAGGTATACAAACTCATATAATGTTTCATATTTTCACTGCTAGAACCTGAGCAGAAGTGGAAGGGAGGTTGTAGATTCTGAAACACTCACCATTTCTGTTGTCAAAAATCTAGCCTATATTCAGTGTATGACATAGTTAATTGAGAGATTTTTTGCAGTTGGTCACTGGAGTGACAGGTCTGATATAGGGTAGGTAATAGACACTGACATAAAAATCCCAGCACTTGGGAGGCAGAGGCAGGAGGATCTCTGTGAGTTCGAGGCCAGCCTGGTCTACAGAGCGAGATCCAGGAAAGACACAAAGCTACACAGAGAAACCCTGTCTCGAAAAAAAAAAATGAAGAATAAACAATTTGGTTCTAGTGTGTTTAAAATATGGAATGAAAAAATTTACTATTGAAAATAAATGAATACAAACAAAAATATTTGTAGCAATTGAGGTATGGCATAGTTAGACATAGCAATATCAAAAGCAAGGGTGTAGTAACAAACAAGGTCATATTGGTCTTGTTTGTTTAAAAAAACAATAATTATTAATTATTTTCAAACGTTAGCATATTTTAAGTAAAATAGAATTACATCACTTTCTCCATTCCTTTCTTCCCTTTAGCCCCTACCAGCTACTATCCCCCAAGCCATCCTATGGACCCACTCCCAAGTTAATGACCCTGTTCTCATTGATTATATATATATATATATGTGTGTGTGTGTGTGTGTGTGTGTGTGTGTGTGTGTCTGTCTGTCTGTCTGTGTGTGTCTGTGTGTCTGTGTATTTTAATGCACACATATACATGAACTATCTGCTGAGTCTATTTTTGTTGTTTGGGTATATACAATTTCAGTGCTGACCACTCTGCACTGGACTGTTGTGGGATATTTGATCACACCTTCTGATTGGCTTAATAAAGAGCTAAATGACCAGTATCTAGGCAGGAGAGAATAGTTGGGATTTCTGGGGAGAGAGGAATTCTAGGAAGAAGAGAGGTAGAATTTCAATAGTCAGACATGGAGGGAGTAGGACATACAGCATGGAGGACAGGTAAAGAGCCACATGGCAGAACACAGATTAATAGAAATGGTCTAATTTAACTTATAAGAGCTAGTTGGGAACAAGCCTAAGCTAAGGTGTAGCTAGAGTATTCCTGCCTGGCCCACAGTCAGGACAAATCTCTCTCACCTGCCAGTCCCACAGCAGCTCAGACCTGACCAAGTAAACACAGAGACTTATATTGGTTACAAACTGTATGGCCGTGGCAGGCTTCTTGCTAACTTTTCTTACAGCTTAAATTAATCCATTTCCATTAATCTATACCTTGCCACATGGCTCGTGGCTTACCAGCATCTTCACATGCTGTTTGTCATCGTGGCGGCTGGCAGTGTCTCTCTGACTCAGCCTTCCACTTCCCAGCTTTATTCTCCTCCTTGTCCCGCCTACACTTCCTGCCTAGCCAATGGCCAATCAGTGTTTTATTTATTGACTAATTAGCAACACATTTGCCATACAAAACATCCCACAGCACTAAGGTCAAGCTTGAATAATTAATAAGAAGTTTCTGTGTCATTTTCTAGGGGTTGGTGGTACAAAGAAAGTCCAACAAGAAAGACTTGCTACACTGGACAACCAATAAAAGGCCTAATTATACAATGTATTCTGATCATCTTTACCTACTGTCCTCCCACTCTTCCTGTATCTACCCTCCCTATGCTTACCTTCATACTCACTCAACTTGAAGGTTTTGTTTTCTTTTTCTCCTTCCATCAAGTCCAGGTTGTTTTCTTCAACTAGTCTTGAGAGTGAGGCTCACCCTGGTTTGTGACCTCAAACCAGGGGTTACTTCATTAAAGAAACTGGCTTGCCTTCTCCCAGAAGCTATCAAATGCCAGTACAACTTCAACTAGTGTTGGAATTTCATGCCTGCCTTTCTCCCTCCCTGCTGAATTTTGTCTGGCTGGAGCTTGGACAGGTCCCTTCCATGCTGTCACAATTGCTCTGAGTTCGTATGTGCATCTTCCCTGTATGGAAAACACTGTTTCCTTGATGTTATCTGTACCTGAAAGTTTTCCTGGTCCTGTCCAATTCCTGTGGCCCTGCAGTCAGCAGCCACTCAGACCCAAGTAAACACACACAGGCTTATATTAATTAAAACTGCTCAGCCATTAGCTCAGGCCTACCACTGACTAGCTCTTACACTTAAACTCAGTCTACTTCTGTTAAACTATATGTTAACACATGTTCCGTAGATTTACCTGTGTGCCATTACATCATGCTCCCTGGATGGCAAGACAAGTCACAAGACCTTCAGAATCATCCAGTAGTAGATGAAAAAAGCCCTTTCCAGCTGTATAGGTCATTTTAAAGCAGATTTCCAAATAGCATCACAACCTGGCTCTTCCTCATTAGAATACAGCACCCTTGTGGTCCACTCCCTGGATGGATAGCATCACCTCACTTTGCCTTCCTCTTCCCAGAATTCTCCTTCTCTGTTTATTCCACCTATACTTCCTGCCTGGCTACTGGCCAATCAGCATTTTATTAAACCATTGTACAGAAGCATTATTCCACAGTAGTTATCAACAACCTTCTAATATCTTTGCATACACAAACACCCCCTTCATGAAGATCCCTGAGACTTGAGGGGAAGGAATGATTCAGCTGTTGCATTTAGGGCTATAAACACCACAGTTTCTTGTTTTCTACACATTGATGAATTCAGAGTCATATTAATTACCATCTACTACAGTATCCCTTTCTTATATTTTTGCTTAATTTTAAAAACTTCTCTCATGTATTTCACAATGTCAGTAGTTTTCCTCCCTCCATTCATCCCAGTCCATCCCCCACCTCCTCCTCGCAGCTCCCACATATTCATCTTCCCCATCCCCTATTTCCCTTCAGAAAAGAGCAGGACTCCCAGGGATATCAATCATACATGGTATGTCAAGTCTGAAAGGTCTTATTTGCTAGCTCACATCAATACTACAAGTTACAATTCAACAACAAAAAATATACCCTAGCTAAATTACCTGCATGGTCTAAAACAAAGTTCAGTTAACAACTTATCTAATGAAAGTTAATGTCTAATGAAACCATTAGATACTAATTTGAGTGTTTTTATGTAAAAATGTCATACAATATTGGCTACTTGTTACATTTTCTTTTCTACTGTAGGTTGATATAGAAATAGAACATATTGAGTTCATGACTAGACTGGAATAATATCAAGGTATATTACTACAATTACTCTTCTAGACATCTCTATTATTTATTTCCTCATACAAAAAAAAAGTAGTTATCAATGCTTAAAAGTGAGTTAATAATCTTTGCTTTCTTATCTTTAATCAGGCCCTCTTATACCTTACATTTACTTAAAAAAACTGTAATGTAACTAATATAAAATAGCTGCCTTTAAAGATGAGGATGTTGTGATCCACAGAGGTCAAATATCAAAGCTTTTCAGAATTGTATAGTTAATACATAGCAAAGCTTACTATGGGCTTGAACCTGATGATATTCTGATGTTACAGCCTTTTGATGTAACCTTCAGAATCATCCAGTAGTAGATGAAAAAAGCCCTTTCCAGCTGTATAGGTCATTTTAAAGCAGATTTCCAAATAGCATCACAACCTGGCTCTTCCTCATTAGAATACAGCACCCTTGTGGTCCACTTTAGCCTCCAAGAATTTGGATGATGGGAGCTTCTCTTGAGAAGATTTCTTGCTGATAAGTTGGTGCCATGCAGGAGGCGGTTCAGCACATCACAGGAAGTTCAGTAAAGTATATTAAAATGTTTCTAAACAACTTGCCTAAATATTAGTCACAAAGAAAAGGGAGAAAAGGCTAGAAGGCAGCATGTTCTCAGTTTTCCCAAAGTGATGAAAGGATCTAAGAGTCTCTTTGTCATCCATGTGGTTAGAGACATCATAATTTGATCTGCTGTATCATTTGGATGTGTCAACTCCCCACAGATGGCAGGGAGAGTGTTTGGATCCTGATAAGACAGTTACCGGTTTAGTATGGGCTACCCAAGTCAAAATCAAATCTCTTCCATGTCTGAAGCAAATATTGGAACAACATGAAAGAAACAGTGTACCTATAAAGATCAGGGACATGACAATGTGACTCCAAGACAAGATATCATAAAAGAGGCCTTTTGCAGTAGGAATAACATAAATAAAGAAGATCAAGTGTTTACAATAGTTCTTTGAGGAAAGAGAGAGGATTCTTCTGTTGGCACTACATGAAACTGATTTTAATCACTGTAATGGGGGACTTAGATGCTTTGTGAAAAGAAAATTCTATAATAGAACATTTACAGGAAAAATTGTTAGTTTTTTTCCTTGTGACTAGAAAGTCACATAAAAAGAAAACTCAAGTAATATGGTGGACTCAGGATAATTGCCATTTGATGAAAGAAAAGATGGGTGTTAGACAGAGCTGTTCAATTGATGAACTGACATCCAGCAAGTTTAATTTGCTGCAACACTATTTCCTGTTGTAAGGTACCAAAATTCAAAGATGATACAGTTTGTTCTAAGGAAGTAACACAAAATAAATATTTTTAAAAAATCCCTAAAATTCACACTAGCACTGCACCTTGATGAAAGCAAAATGTTGAATCAGCTTGAAAATAAATCTATTCCTTTATAATTTATTTTTTCCACACTATTATCTCAAAATTTTCTATGGGTTTCAAATATTTCCTTATTGAACTTACGTTCTGTCAAAGGAGTATTATATAAGAAATATGAGCAGATAATTATGAGTAATATATAATTGCTTTTTTATATTGATATTCTACATTTTAAGATGGCATCATCATTCCTAATAGGTAAGCAGTTAATTTACTACCTATTAGATCTACAATTATGTAAATATACAGTCTACTATATCTAAAACTAATAAGGCAAGAAAGGCCTCATCAGAATCAAACAAATCTACATAATTTTAATCTCTTTATATTGTCTTAAATTATATATGTTTAAGAGCAAGTGAAAGAGAGACTGTGTACATGTGTGTATGTGCATGTGTGCAGCTGTGTGTGCGTGCATCCTTGAAAGCAGGAAGAACCAGATTGCCTGGTATGGGTTGTGAGCCTGCTGGCATAGATGCTAAGAACAGAAGTCATATTCTCAGCAAGATTAGAATGAGCTCTTAACCCCTGATGCATCACACCAGTCTCCAACACTACATAAATAAACAATAAAAAGAACAGCAAGAAACAAACATAAAAATAATACATTCTTGGTTTAGGTGTCCTAAACTTGGCATTTCCTATAAGATCTTCATCAGGTCATCTGAATCAAATGGACCTAATTTCTGCATTAACTGGACTCAACTTGGTAATAGAATTTGTCATTTGAAATTCAAAGACCAGACAATTATAAAGCAATGTCCTAGTTACTTTGTATCTATCTATCTATCTATCTATCTATCTATCTATCTATCTATCTATTTATTTATTTATTTATTTATTTATTTATTAATCTTCATCAGAACTCATACATCCCAGGCTGGCCTTGA
The DNA here is from genome assembly GCF_007827085.1 of Peromyscus californicus insignis. NCBI lineage: Eukaryota > Metazoa > Chordata > Mammalia > Rodentia > Cricetidae > Peromyscus > Peromyscus californicus. The sequence continues at coordinate 67,897,413 of NW_026294458.1, forward strand.
ACTTTCTGTGTAGCCAACGATCACCTTTAACTGCCAATCTTCCAGCTTCTACCTCAAGAGTGGTGGGGTTATAGATGTGTATTACACTAGAGTAATAGGGTCACAGGAATGTGTAGCCAAATTTCTAAACAGTCTTATTAAATAAAAAACACGGAGCCAAATATAGGGGTAAGAGCCTTAGAGATCAGGGAAATAGTGAGAGCCACCAGCTAACCTTAACTCACCATGCTGTAGCTTCCAAAGAGAGCTACTTCCTGTCTACCCGCACCTTTATTGCCTTGTTGTTCTGCCCTCTCATTGGCTCTTAGCCCAGCTACCTCATTTCCTTGTCACTGCCTGTTTGTCTATACCGACTTCCAGGTCTCTATGGTTGGTCCTGGGATTAAAGGCATGTGTCACCATGATTGGCTGTGCCCTACTGTGTCCTTGAACACACAGAAAGCCTTGCCTGCCAAGTGATCAGATTAAGGATGTGTGCTACCACTGCCTAACTTTTGTGTTAATAGCTTTCTATTTCCGCTGATCTCCAGGCAAACTTTATTTATTAACATGCAAATAAAATATCGCTACAGGAATGACCCACACGAAAGTGATGGGGTCACAGGTGTGAACCACACTAGAGTGATGAGGTCATAGGTGTGAACCACACTACAATGATAAGGTCACAGGTGTGAGCCATGCTAGAGTGGTGCGGTAACAGGTGTGAACCACACTACAGGTTTATGTACTGCTGCTGAATAAACCCCCTGCCAGGCTTCGGGTGTACTAAGTAGGCCAGAAATCAAATGAGCTCTATCCCATCTTCTCACTTCAATCTTGACCAAAAAATATTATCAAATGTATTGTTTATAAAATTATAATTAATTTTAAGAGTTAAATTTAACTAGATTTCCAGAAGTTTCTAATTATAAAATATAATTTATACACTTACATATTAAGTGTAAAGCATAAGTATAAAGGAATTGGAATAAATGTTGTAGAATACTATTTTAAGATATGTTACATTTGTTTATGCTGTGGAATATTTGTTTAATGGTGCAAAGATGTGCTGCATTCTTTTATGTTTCATTTGTTTAACTCTGTGAAGCTGTCTTACTTTGCCTGTCTAAAACACTTGATGGTCTAAGAAAGAGCTGTATGGCCAATAGCAAGGCAGGAGAAAGGATGGGTGGGACTGGCAGGCAGAGAGAATAAATAGAAGGAGAAATCTGGGAGGTAAGAGAAGAAACAAGAGAACAAGGAGTGGAGGCAAGGGGCCAGCTACCCAGCTACACAAACGGCAATGGAGAAAGAAAGAAAGATTATACAGAAATAGAAAATGGTAAAAGCCCAGAGACAAAAGGTAAATGGGATAATTTAAAGTTAAGAAAAGTTGACTAGAAACAAGCCAAGCTAATGTCAGGCATTTATAAGTAATATTAAGCCTACATGTGCAATTTATTTGGAAGCTGAGTGGCAGGGTCCCCAAAAGAGCAAAAAACAACCAACAACAATAAATTCCAATTATTTTACTTCTGTCTTCCTATAGGAAGAAAGACTTCCATTTCTGTGCCCAAACTCTCTTGGCCATGCACTGTTGACATCAATTAAGAAGCTAACTTACCAGTCCTGCAAAGAAATGAACCTCATCAGATCATGACAGTTAAACTTCCTAGTAGAGTACTAAACCAATAGTCAACACTTCCTGAAAAGAGATCTGAAGATGAAGGCAGAGCAGAAGGAAAGGGAACTGACGAGACAGGGCTCAAGCAAACAAAGCTCTACTTCCACTTCATTTTCATAAAATCAACAAGCATGGTAGACTGCAGGGTTCCAGAGATAGCCTAGAGAATGTTGCTTCTTGGAAATAGAAACTGACTAGATGCCAACCTCACTTTCTTCCTAACTTGTATACTTGTCAATAAGAATGAAGTTGGGTCATGGAACATAACTTATCTCTCTGACATTATTGTTGTGCAAGTATTTTCACAGTGAAGGCCATTTTATGGGAATTTATAATTCATGATGCAGATTTATATTATTCCAATGAATGAGATATTCACATATAAATGAGCTTACTTCATGTATACAGGTTTGAGTCAATGGTTTAGAACTTAAACTGAGGTATTTATTTGTCTTACAAAAGTTATAGTACAAGAAATGTATTAAGAAGCTGTAACAAATATGGGGGATTCAAATGATCACCTTACACATCCTAACTTTTGGGTTTGATAATTCTACATTAGAAATTCTCAATAGCCATTTTAATGGACTGAACATACATAACCTAAAATATTAATACCACATAATTAGTGAGATATAATCTAAAAGTTTGTGATATTTGTACCTTCTCATTAGGGTAAGAAAAATTTTCACGGAGTTAGAAGGGAATGTGCTCCTTTCTTGGGCAGCCAAACCCTTTACTTCAAGTAGAATATTTCCCATGAAGGAACTATTTATGCAAATGTATAATTATTATGATTCTGAAATTTGCCATGCCATTAGAACTAATTTACAAGCAGTTTCTTCAATCTATAATTTACCATTAAATGGATGATATCTTACTGGCTGATTCAGACACAAAAATCTTTAGAAAAAGTATTTGATGAAGTAAAGAGAAATATGACTTGTTGGAGATTACAAACTGCTCCTAAAAAAATACACATAAGGAGATTCTATTAATTATTTGGGATATAATATAGGTTTACAGAAAATTCACACAGAAAGTACAAATCAAGAGAAATAAATTATAAACTCTTAATGCTTTTCAAAAATTACTGAGAGATATTAACTGTCTGTGGTCTACAATTGAATTAACTACTCAAAAACTAAGTAACATTTCAAATCTTACAAGGTGATAAGGATTTAAATATTCCAAGAAAACTATCAGATGAGGCTGAGAGAGAATTGGCTTTGGTAGAAAAGAAATTACAGGATACACACGTAGATTGCTTGGATCATGAGTTTGATTGTATCCTAGTCATTCTGCCTACTACTCATTCTCCTAGAGGAATTCTTATGCAGAGAGAAAATAACTATCTTAGAATGGACATATTTACCACACAGAGTAAAACATTAAACACTGATGTAGAAAAGTTTTCTAAATTGATCCTGAAAGGAAAATTGAGATTTTGTCAATTAGCAAGAATAGGTCCAACAGAAATTGTGGTACTTTTTACTAATGGGAGCTAGGTTGTGGAATGTGGTAGTTTGAATGAAAACGGCCCCAAAAGGGAGTGGCACTATTAAGAAGTGTGGCCTTGTTGGAGAACATGTGTTACTGTAGAGGTGGGCTTGGGGTCTCATATATGCTCAAGCCAAACGCAATGACAGTCTATTTCCTGCTGCCTATATACAACATGTAGCAGCTCCTTCTCCTGCACCATGTCTGCCTGCATGCCGCCATGCTCCATGTCATGATGATAAAGGACTAAACCTCTGAAAATCTAAGCAGTAACCTCAAATAAATATTTTTCCTTATAAGTGTTATTGTGGTCATGTTGTTTCTTCACAGCAATAGAAAACCTAAATAAGACACTTCTGTTTCTTGCTTATGATTGGGCCTAGCTTTACTTGTTTTGACAGCTAAGCAGAAATTTCACACACACACACACACACACACACACACACACACACATACACACACACACACACATACACACACACACAATGCCAAACATAACATCTGGCTTCATTGGATTTAAAACTAATTAGGAAGAATTATGTGGGCTATTAATTTTAATATAAAAATATGAATACAAACTTAATTATCAAAGGATTTACTTAGAGCATACCATGACCCAATTTATACTGCAGAAATTTACAAAGCCTCTCATAGTTTCTCTGTGAGGAGTGATATGGCAATGAGATATAATTTGGTAAAAGGAAACACAAAGTGGTCTAGCTTATGTCCATGGGCTATTTTATGTACTCCACATAAACATTTTGTAAAGCATTTATGTGGAGACATCTTTTTATTAGTTATTACTATTCTGTTATTTTAAATAAAAAATATTGGAGAATGCATGCTTGTTACTCATATTGCATTGTTATAACTCACACCAAATAATAGCCACTGCATAAAATCTTTAGAATGTGTTATAAAATGTGAAATTTTATTGAGCAGAATTGATTGATCATTGTTAGATTTCATGACTGGCGAAAAAACAGAGATTTGTTTCTTTGGTTATATATTTTTCTTCAAATGTCTAATGAAAACAGGGTACTAAGCTATTAAAATTTTAAGCCAAATAATTTAATAGGTGATCTCAATTTCATGATTAGAAGTACAGGAGAAAATAAAGGAGTCACTAATATTATTACATAAACTATATCTAAGAAGGTAATTAGAGTTTTCCTGATGATGGTTTCCATATTTTTATCCTGCAAAAATGTATGCACCTAGAGTTCTTCAAGCAAAATCCAACCTTCAGATCTCCTAAGGGATAAAAATTCATTAAAAGAATAATCATGTCTCATTTGATGATCAGCACAGATGGAAGTGTCTCAGACTAGCAGGGCAATGAATTGTTTAAGAGCTGAATTAGATTGTAGAAACTCAACAGAAACTATGACACACACACACACACACACACACACACACACACACACACACACACTCCCCAGCCATATACATTAATTTTCTAAATGTCTTTCCTGGATTATAAACATGCTGAAGGCAAACGCGGCAGTGACTTCCATGCCGCGTTCTTTGCCTCTCATCTCAACCTACTTCTTTGTACAGTCACCACCCCTAAAGGCTCTTCTGAAAGAACCCCACCCTCTGTGACGTACAGATTTCATTTACACTTTCCGTGTTCCTTAAGATGCTTTATGCTTCATGCTTCTGACAGTATTGTACTTGCTATCTTCATGTTTTTTTCTGTCTTTCTCAAAGCTATAGGACAGCAGGACTTTATATTATTAATGTCTGAATCCCATTTCTGTATCTTGTCCTGAGGAACACACGGACACCAAAAACATAATTACCAAGTATGTAAATTATTGAAGCAGTAAGGAAATGTGAAAATAATATTATTGCTGAGGTAGCTCATTCATTTTCAGAAAAAAAAAAGATATTTGCTAAATTGAAAGACTAACAACCAAAACAACTTAATTCTACTATTTTCACCTTTTTATTTACAAATGCTTCCAGGAAAATTGCTCTCTTCAGAGCTCAGGGAACCCCAACGAAAAGGAGGTTGAAAGTGTAAGAGCCAGAGGAGATGGAGGACACCAGGAGAACAAGGCCCTCTAAATCAACTGAGCAAAGATCCTAAGAACTCAGAGACTGGAGCAGCAAGCACAGGGCCTACACAGGTCTGCAACAGGTCCTCTGCATACATATTATAGCTTTAAGATTACTACTTTCATGGGATTTCCAAGAATGTGAATAAGTGGGTCTCTGATTTTTGTGGCTTCTCTTAGGTTCTTTTACTTCTGTTGCTTTGCCTTGTCCAACCTCTATGTAATGGTTTTTGTTTTACTTTATTAGTTGTATTTTGTTGTTACCGCTTAGAAGCCTGTTCTTGTCCAACAAGAGACAGAAAGGGAGTAGATGCAGATATAAATGTTGCCTATGATTCACTTACATAATTAGATAAAAAGCAGAGAAAATTTTCATTGTACTTATCCAGCCAGCTATTGTATGAAAATGATATTAAGTTACTGTCTTATTTAGAGTTTCTATTGCTGTGAAGATACGCCATGGTCACAGCAACTCTGATGAAGGAAAAACTTTAATTGGGAGTGGCTTGCAGTTGAGAGGGTTAGTCTATTGTCCTCTTGTCAGGAAGCGGGCAGCATGCAGGCGGACATGGTGCTGGAAAAGGAACCGAGAGTTCTACATCTTGTTTGGCAGGCAGCAGGAAAAGAATGCCCCACTGGACCTGGCTTGATCATCTGAGACCTCAAAGGCCACACCCAGTGACACACTTCCTCCAGTGATGCCACACCTACTACACCAAAGACATAGTGCCACTCCCAATGAGCCTTGTGGGGCCATTTTCTTTCAAACCATGATAATTATATATATAATATGCATATTATAAATAAATTAAAATATTTTGGGGAAATTGCCATATTCAAATAAAAACAGGATATGAGGAAAGGGGAACACTTACTCATTGCTTGTGGAAGTGTACACTGATATAGCCTCTATAGAAATAGTTATGGAGGTTTCTCAAAAAGATTAAAATTGATCTATCACAAAATCTAGCTGTACCAATCTTATCTTGGGCATATACCCAAAGGATTCAATATCTTACTTTAGAAATATTTGTCCATCCATGTTTATTGATTCACTATTCATAATAACCAGAAATTGGAAAGAGCCCAGATACCTATCATCTGAGAAATAGATAATAAAAATATGGCACATTTATATACTGGAATATTATTCAGTTGTTAAGAAAAGTGAAATGATTAAATTTGAAGGTTAATGGACAGAGCTGGAAATAATCATCCTGAGTGAGGTTGCTCAGACTGAGAGTGACATATACTGCATGCTTTCTTTTATGAGTGGGTGTTAGTTTTTAAACTTTAGATATATGTATCTCATTTAGAATAACCATAGAAGTTAGGTAGCACAAAGGAATGAATTTTGGTGACAGAATATTCCAAAAAAGGCGGGGATAGAATGCAGTGTAACAAAAGGATAAAGAGGAAACTAAAATAGGAAGATTAAACGGAGACTGGGACAGAAGGGCAGGGTAAAGTAGGAAGTATTAGGGAGCATCTGACACCATATGGAAACTTACTACTGTAGAATCATCCTAAAGTACTTAAAAGGACTTCAAATGGAGTTACTCTATAATGGAGAAAATATTCTAACTAGACATCATATGTTACAAAGTAAACCCCTCCCAGTACCTAGAATGTATTATACCTTGCTGAGTATTTGAGCATAGGGGTACCATAAACACCCTTAAACATTACAACCTATTGCCAAGGCTACTGGTTATCCTCCTCGACCTAACAGTAAGGTCCTATTGCTGAAGACAATACTTGCTATTTCCTAGAACATTGAGAAATGAAGCTGATACCCACAAAAAGCACCACCTCTTCCTAGTAGTGTTTATAGTGCTGGAAGGTATTCTGCATGGTACCAGAGAAGAAAGCAAACATCAGTCTAACCATCTGCCAATCCCATGACATACGACAGTGACCTGACTAAAAGATACATTGGTGCAATGGTGGTACAAATATTATGGTAGCAATCAATCATATTTTGATAGGATTTACATCCCACTCTACAAAATGGAACTCAGAGTTGACTCTGTAAATTAGACCAAGAATCTGAGACTAGACAGGTTATAGGTCTTGGTTAAAAAGAAAAAAGAAAACAAAAACCTACTACTATTATTCTAAGTAAAAACGAAGAAAAAATAGAAAAGAAATAATTCAACCATTTTGATTCTTGAATTTCTGCAAGTCATTCATGTGTAAAACAGCATTGTGATATTTGAAAACACTAATTTTTCAAACATTTGATTAATGTTCGTTTCTGTAGTTTCTAATTTTGTATCAGATTTAAAGAGTGCTACATGTGACTTTTTCTGACTTAGCAGAAGCCAAAATTCCATAAGTTGATTTTAACTTTTAGTGGACAAGAAGGGACTTTTATTTCCCAAGAGTGTATTTGCTGACTTTATCAGAAGTACAAAGGAAAATGTTCTTTAAGGGAAAGAACCAGATCTCAAGTGTACCAAGATTTCAAGCATCATTATAAGAAAAAAATACCTCATGTTGAAGATTCTCAGATATGGAAGTTGGTTTGTTTATTTGTTTGTTTGCTTTCCTAGAGGAGTATCCTGGTTGCTTTTTTTTTCCCTATAGGAGTATCCTGACTGTACATCCTTTGAAAATGTGGAGCAGATTACATGCACCAGTATACAGTTAGGTGAAAATGAAATCACCATTGCAGATGTCTTATGTCTCCTAATACCAAGTACAATGGATTCATCAAGCTATATGTTTGCGCACACATGCACATACGCACACACACACACACACACACACACACACACACACACACACACAAATTGTAAACATACATAGAATATCTTTGCTTCTGGAGTTCCTAGATCTTTCTCTATAATTGTGCTAACAAACTACTTTCTATTACATTGATAAATCATGGAGACTCTCAATAGCTGTGGGAAAGACTGTGTGTATGCATTCATGTGCATGCTTAGGTCTATGTTATTTACACATCTGTATTTCTCTGTTACAATCACATTTACTTATATTGAAGTAAGTGGTTCATCTTCTTGCTCTATGAATTTTTCTTGACAATTAGTGATCTTTTCCTGTGTTATTTGACATTCTTCTTTTGGGAAAATCATTTATTAGTTTGAGAAAACTATAAAAATTCAAATTGTAAATCAAACTCACATAAAGTAGAAATCTTTTTCTTATCAAATCTTACATATAACTGCAAGGGTGAGAGTAAACACGACCTATCTGAAAAACAAGGGCTGGCTGGGGTACCCATACAGGCCTTCCTGTAGTTGTCATTGTGAACCTCCCTACATAATTAAATAAGAAGTCCTGGTAACATATAATGCCATATGCTTGGTTTTCACACTTAAAGGTACCGTTTAACCTACTATTTAATACATAAATGTGTTGTTTTTAATAAAGTACTAATTATAAACATCTAGAAAGGAAATGAGTATGTGTCTAGCAATGTTGCTCCAGTCCTCGGAAGAACAATTCATGATGTAAATTTGGTATGACTAGAATGTTTCCAGATTTTTCAATACAAATATTTTCTGTATGAACAAATTAAAAACTTCTAACATTATGTTTAGTCACAGGATGTATATATTTATATGTTATCTTAAATACAAGTTTAAGAGAAAAAATAAAACAAAATGACAGTGAATGATTCCATCATTAACAGTAATTTTATGTATGTGAGATTGTGTTTTAATTCTTTTTTAGCTGAAGCATGACTAACTGATTCATCATGAGCTGAATGAGACAATGAGTCTGGTTACATTGTAAATCTCCATCCTTCACTCAAACCAGGATCAGAGATAATGTTTTCTATATGAAGGCTCAAATGTTGAGTAGGATTTTGCTGAAGTGGTCTGCTTCTTACCACTTTCTAAAAGACTTTACTGAAATTATTATACAGAAGAGAATCCAAACTGTGTTTCTTGGGGAAAAAATGGAGTACAAAATAAGCATCACAAATGGAGAATTGGAGAATTTTGATAACTTCACTTAACCTTTAGTAGTTTCATCCTGGAGCTAATTAGGTCTCCTTAAGTTCTGCTTGGAACATTGGCTGTGGGGAAAAACCAAAAACGGTTTCATTAATCAGTCACTTGAGATTAGTTGATGATGATAAAATGACGCTCACTCACTCATGAAAATCTGCTTACATTATTCCACTTGTATATATTATGCATAATGTAGTTAAGAAATGAAATATGTGAAGAAAAGGTTTCACAAGAATAAATATGCTGGCAGTGGAATTCACTGGTAATTTAAAGCCCATTTTATAAAATGTCTGTTAATTTCCAGGGACTGTAAATTAACATTATAACTTTAAAGCATCATTTATTGAGTGTTGAGTTACAACTTTTGGCAGAGTCAATTGTATTATTTCAGACATTATTTTTCTGAAAAGCCATTATTAAGTTACACTTCCACAAGCCTGACCCAATAGCTAATGGTAATCTTATAATCTTCATTATTGTTCATCTAAATTTCATGGTTCAAGGAACTTAGAAGAAGCTCTGGCTTCTAAAATTTAAATATCAACAAGGATATGAAACAGCTGAAAGTCAGTGGCTTATCTTCAGTTGTATAGTCTAAAATATCTAGAACATTCCTAATTGTGTTCCAGAGAGTGCCAATTATTGCACACAGGCCCAGCACCATATTATCATTTATTTAATATGTGAAAATACAACTTAAGGATTTTATATACAGCAAAAATATTAAGGAAAGCCTCTGCTAAATGTGCTGTGTAACTCTGAAAGCTGGAGTTCCTTCAAGAACCATCAAGGAAAACAAGGTGAGAAATGACCACACATTGTGTGGACTGATGGAATTCTTCTGGATTAATTGCATTTAATATAAGAAAATTTAGAGAGGTCTCTATGGGTTAGTCAAAATAGCAAGTAATCTGAGTACCTACTAACTAGTTTTACTTCTCTGTGAATAATAGAATAGTTCCTGGCATATGGCCCTGTTAAACTGTAGGTATGTCTTCCACACATTAACATTATTTCTGAACAATGTGGAAGAAAACAGTGATAAAAGCTTATAATTGAAGTTAAGAACTTCTTAAATTCACGAAAGCTCATCTGCATTGGAACTGAAAGTAACCTTTTAGTGAAAGAATCAGCATAATGCCCGTTACACATTTTCTTTCATAGCTCAAAGGCATTCTTACAGGATGTATCTATGTACCAAGTGATAAGGACAATACAAGCTTTATGTTCCCATACTTTATATTAAAAATTGTGTGGGTCTATGTTCAATGAAATATAGCTATGATAGTGACACTTATCCCGACCTCCATGGCTGCGATTCTATGAACAGCCTATTAAGGAGAAAGGAACATAAGACAAACCTTTGGAAAGCTTAACATTAACTTTTCTCTTTTTTGTGGAGAACTAAAAATAAATCTGAAGTATAATGTTTAACTCACCCCTAATATGAAAATCAAATTTTATTAGCCACAAAGTTTTAAAACCTGATTGATTAAGTTATAGCCTGAGATATTCTTGAAGAAATTCCTTAATGCACCTTATACATAAGATTTTTACATGTCATTAATACTACTTCAGTATTTACAAAAATACATAAGATTTATTTTCTTCCAGTTAACTATAGTATTTTTCAAATATCTTGATACATGGATTTATACTTATACTGTTTTTTACTTATTAGAGCATCCAAGTCTTCTATCTGACCAAAGTACAATCACCATTCTGCTCTAAATGCTAGTTTATTGTTTTTATCAAACAAATTCATTCACAAAACAAATATGTTACTCTTTGTGGAAGTTAAAATTTAAATATTAATATAGCAATTGAACCTCATAGTCAAGGTAAGCAATTCTTAGTTTCCATCCTATACTCCACATAGACATGTTTAGTCCTGTTGTTATAAAATCAATCTCATTATGATTTGAAGAAAACAAAGTCTACATTCTGTGTTCATTGTCATAGTGTACACCTATAGGTTGTGTTGTCTGACTTGTATGCCATATGAGATTTTCTGTTATATTTTTGACAGATGATATACTGATGATAGTAGACAGATGATTGATAGATGATAGATAGATAGATAGAGAGAGAGAGAGAGAGAGAGAGAGAGAGAGAGAGAGAGAGAGAGAGAGATGACAGATAATAAATCAATGCTATAATATAGTAATACCATCAGGCTTTTGTTCATAAATTTAATCTAGCTCCTTCAAAGGAAGATTTTCTGTGCTATTCACTAAACCCCCAAACTAGACTCATATTACCCAACCATTTCCTGCTTCCTGAGTAAATAGTTGAAGAGAAGCCCATATCTAACAACAGACACAAGTTTTAGCCTTCTGAAAAGACTGACCAAAACTTGAAAACATTGAATGTTCCTAAAACTTGTGGTCAGACATAGCCATGTTCTTCTAAAGCAATTGGGGAACAAAACTAAGCATATGTTTTGAAAAATATAAAATAAAGAAAACCAATACCCCAATCTTATGTGAAGAAATTCTAATTAGAAGGATAAAGAAGATTTGTGAAATTGTTGAGTCAGGGAAATTTAGTAAGAAACAGATTTCATCTCATCTTAAGAGAGATGAAGAAAGAAAGACTCAAGGAGTTGAAATTATTTGGTTAATGGATCTGGGTTCATTCTTAGACCACTGTGACACTGGGATCAAATGTGCACAATGGCTTAATATTCCTCCAAACTTGCGCAATTCATAGTGTGTGGTGAATTGGAAATTTTCAATTTTTTTTAAGATTAGTGGGCAAAAGTCTAGTAGAATTATTTGGCAAATGTTTAAAATCTAAGATACCACAAAGTTTGATATCATGCTGAAATATTTAGAAGAAGGTGTTTGTAGGAGAGTTCTGTGAAAATAATAAACAGTATTTTATTAATATCCATTTTTGAGAGTATTCATTAGCTTATAATTTCAAGTACTCTGACACAGGAAATATGTAATAGCAGCAGCTGCAATCTACTGAACATGACCATGACCTGTCAGTCTGTGAGACTCTAGAGTAATGTGCCATCTCATTTAACTCTTGGAACATACAATGTCAAGTGTTGATCCTCTGCTTTACATCTATGTAAGGAAAAAGTAGTAAGTTCACAAGTCAAATGCCATATAAAATAAGAAAGGTATGTGTTTAAGACAAACAGAATGGACAAATTACTGGGTTTTAATGACTGCATCATCTTTAGTTCTAAGCTATAAAATGAAGTGTTTCAGTATACAACATTATCATCTTAATTTGATTAAGGCAAATGGAAAGACCGTTTTTTAAAAAAAAAAAACTGTTTCTCTTGGGAATTTTATTTGTTTGATTACATAATAACTTGGTAAATGTCACCAGATTAATTCATTTATAACATCTCTCCATAAAAGCTAAGGATACAGCTTGTCATTGATAGATTTAAAACATACAGTTTATTGCATTTAAAATATGGATCCATAAGTAATAAATAATTAAAATAATACTTAAAAGTGGCCTTTGAAGCTTTTTAAATTATGCTTTTACAACTAAGAAAATTTTATAGAATGTGTCACTTCAATTAATCCCTTACTATTTAAATTATGTCTTTTTAGGAAGACAAAGAATACAGGCAACATCTTCTGTAATAATCTACACAAATGTTTCTGTTTTAAAAGCTAGTGAATATACTGCACAGGAATTCTAGAGTGGACAGAAATACTTACATACTATATTTTAATTTGTATAGTATTCACAGTCTAAGTTAATAACTGATATGGGTGGACATTTATCTCCAATTATTTTTGTTTTAATGTAGTTCCTAATAGCTATCAGGTTTTATACCTAATCTTGATATTTATCAAGTGGTGGGAGTTTACTATTACATTTTATAAGTTAGTTTAAAGTTTTTCAAATATATTTCTATCTAGGAAATATGTGTTTGGAACCTTTGCAGTTTCCTAAGTAGTACATGAATAAATGTTTTTCAGAATCCCAATTATTTCCTTTTGATATCTATCCTAGAACCTGAATGATTTAGTCAAATGATTCATGTCATTTTAGACCTGCACTTGTTATAGCTGCCTAAACTTTACTCTTTTTAAATTGTGCCCTTGAGTTTAATATAAGGAACTATTATTTTATTTATTGCTGAGCTTTATTCATTTCTACTCATGTACAGGTCACCCTAACCCCTTCCATTACCATTTTAACCATGGAACTCGATAGAATCTTATCATATATTTTTTATTAAATATATATCATACTTAACAGAAGTCTTCACAATCTCACAAACCTTTACAATTACTTTATATTTTAAATTTTGTGTATGAGGCTTGTGAAATGACTCAGAGAATAAAGTGATTTTCCAACAAGCTTGAAGACCAGAGTCTGACCCTTACTAAGGAGATAAGACAGAACTGAATTCCACATGTTGCCTTCTGACCTCCACTTACACACTATGGCATAGGCGCTCAATCTCTGTCTCTGTCTCTGTCTCTGTCTCTGTCTCTGTCTCTCTCTCTCTCTCTCTCTCTCTCTCTCTCTCTCTCTCTGTCTCTCTCTCACACCCACACCCACACACACCCACACACATACACATACACACACACACACACACACACACACACACACACACACACACACACTAAATTCATATAACCCTTTGCTGTTTAAAGCTTTTTCTCTTTGTACTTCCTTGGCTGTTTCTTGTGCAGAAAGTTTCTGCAGACCCAAAGCTTGCATTGTCTCAAGGTTATTGTAGTTTAAATGTTTTTAAAGCCTAATCCAAAACAACCCAAGTGTAATTCATCTTGTTGATGTGTGGCCCGGACCTGATTTGATTTGATTTCCTCAGTCATTTTTCAAGCGTAGCATGCTTAATGAGAAATGCCTGGCTTAGACTCCAGTGCTGTTTACAATCACATACTAAGAATTTAAAGAGACAGAGGCTGCCTATGGATTTTTTCAATGTCTTCCAGAATGTTTCTGGCAAAGTGAGTTCTGTGCAGATTTATCTCAATGAAGACCTCATTTTCTCTATTGCTGCCACAAAGGTGTAAATCAATCCATAACACACTTTGAAAAATACTTAGAGTTCTAACAAATATCTTCAATATAATATCTTTCAGTGCCTTCAGTTTTAAAGATGAATGGTTCTTTCAAGAATTTCATATGGATCATTTATATATCATACAGTTTTACTTATCACATGAGTTTGGTTTGTATACATATATTTTCTTCTCACTCATTGCTTACACAGGAAATGTATCAGAATTCTCTGGGTTTTTTCCCTAACTTGCAACTGGTCATGATTGGTGATTTTGATCTATTTTAATTACCTATCTTGAAATTTCTAATAAAAATTAGCATTTATTTTTACCAAAGCCATTATTTTTTTCAATATTGAAATGCTCTGTCAATGGAAATTGTTCTTTGTTCCTTTTGGAAATGCTAAATAGGAATGGCTTTATCACTTCATAATTTCATATATCAATAGTTGTTGATTTCATTAAGTAATACTTAATCATATTCTAAAAGTAACTTACAGGGCTGGAAAGATGATTCAGTGGTTAAGAGCATTGGCCCATCTTTCAGAGGATCTGGGTTTGATTCCCAGCATCCATGTATCTGCAGTCCCAGGGGATCTGATGGACAGTGCATGTTTGTGGTATAGAGATACATACTCAGGCAAAACACTCATGCACACAAAATAAATGGAGAAAAATAACTTTATAGTGTTCTACATTTTCTTTTGTTTTGCATTGTTTTGTGATGAAAAGAAACATTAACATAGCTTATATTTGCTTTGAGTGTCTTTCAAAGTGATCAAATTGGTTTTCTTTTTAGAATTGCTAGTATGTTATTATAGTAACAAATCTAGTATTCTAAATAAAATTTCAGGCTTTATCTCTACAGGAATAATGGACAAATTTTTCAATATAGGGTTTGATGTATTTTGACAAATACATTCAGTCCTACCCTGTCATTTTCTGCACCTGGATACTACTGAAGTTCCTGAAATACAATATCAATGGGTCTATCTTATGTACGCTTTTATGATTATCTCATCTCTTCAGCATAAGTCCGTATTTATGCTTGCACAGGACCTTTTTATTTTAAAATATGTTTAACTTTGATTATTAACCTTCCACTAGAGAAATACTTCTTTTTTTGTTTCTAGTCTTTTACTATTTTGTGTAAAGCTAATATATACCTTATGTTCAAATCTTTTTTTAGAATTAAATGTTTGTTGGAAAGCCATATGTTAACTTTATAAGCAATAAATATATCTTTTAATAATTAAATGCACTAATTTCTACCCCAACAAGATAATGTATGAAGGTCATACTTGCTCCACATTCTAGCCCATACTTGAAATCATCAGTCCATTCAATTTTTAGCACTGAAATGGACAAAAATGGCTCTGCAAGTTGCTATGTTAGTACTTAGTGTGGGAGAATATCTACACTACATATAATAAGCTCAGAAAAGAATTTTGAGAAGAGAGATATCAAAGAAAAGTCCTTAAAGAAATAAAATCATGGAGAAGTATGGGTCATCTTCCCTCCATACAGTAAGAACTCTTCAAGTGTTCTCATAAAATTGTTTCACTAGCATTTCTGCTTAAAAGATTGAAGAATGGGTCTGTGGATTATGCTTCTGTTGATATGTGTTTGTAAATGTGACTGAATGTATTCAAAACTATAATTATTTCAAAATGTATTTAATAACTTCCATTACATTTCCCAGAATAAATATGAAAATTTAACTCTAGAGTGGCAGTGATGTTTAAATAATATCATCTCAGACACAACAGGAATAACTCCAAGGTTACAGTATTTTCCTGGAATTCATGAAGTAGAATTTTAGAATTCTTGACAACATAACAAGCAGATGGAGCCTGCTAAGACTTATTCCCAAGTCAACTGTCTGGTAATAAGTAGAAGCTGCCTGTATTTACTCCACTGTAGAAGCCTGGCATATGTTTAAGTGTTTGGAAACCTGCATCTATGTCAGAGTTACTAAAATGGATTAGTGATCTGAACTTAATGCTGATTACATTACCTGAAGCATCTCATGGTGTCATTTTACTAATTTTTCTAAGGGGAAATGTGTAAGACGAATTGCTAAACAGTCTTATTAATAAAAACTCAGAGCCAGATATTGGGGTAAAAAACTGAGAGATCAGAAGAGCAGAAAGAAGCCAGCCATGTTCTTACCACTTGGAGATCCTCAGCCAGAGAGCTACTTCCTGTATACCAACACCTTATATGCCTTTCTGTTCTGCATTTCACTTGCCCTCTCCGCCCAGATACATCACTTTCTGTCAGTCTGCACAGACCTCCTGACCTCTATGGTTGGTACTGGGATTAAAGGCAATTAAAGGCACCATGCCTGACTCTCTTCCCAGTGTGGCCTTGACCTCACAGAGATCCAAATGGATCTCTGCCTCCCAAATGCTAGGATTAAAGGCATGGATTACCTCTTCCTGACCTCTACGTTTATTATAGTGGCTGGCTTTTTCCTCTTATCCTTAGATAAAATTTACTAGGGTGCATAATATGTTGGGGGACACCATATATCACCACAGAAATGAGTGCTTTTGTTCATTGATCATCTTCAGTGATTCTAAATACAGAATTTACTATTGTTCAGGTATATGGTAATCAAGAATAATAAAGTCTCTATAAAATCCAATTTTCTAGCCTGGCAGTGGTGGCGCACGCCTTTAATCCCAGCACTTGGGAGGCAGAGGAAGGTGGATCTCTGTGAGTTCGAGGCCAGCCTGGTCTACAAAGTGAGTTCCAGGAAAGGTGCAAAGCTACACAGAGAAACCCTGTCTCGATAAACCAAAAAAAAAAAAATTCCAATTTTCTGGAATTGGACAAAAGCCCTTTCCAGACCTGTTGCTTGAGTTTTCCTGCCTAGCCCACAGTCAGGACAAATCTCTCTCACCCGCCAGTCCCACAGCCTCTCAGACCCGACCAAGTAAACACAGGGACTTATATTGGTTACAAACTGTGTGGCCGTACCAGGCTTCTTGCTAACTGTTCTTACAGCTTCAATTAATCCATTTCCATTAATCTATACCTTGCCACATGGCTCATGGCTTACCGGCATCTTCACATGCTGTTTCTCATCATGGCGGCTGGCAGTGTCTCTCTGACTCAGCCTTCCACTTCCCAGCTTTATTCTCCTCCTTGTCCCACCAATACTTCCTGCCTGGCCACGGGCCAATCAGTGATTTATTTATTGACCAATCAGCAACACATTTGACATACAGACCATCCCACAGCACTTCCCCTTTTCTTTTCTTAAAAAGGAAGGTTTTAACCTTTACACATCTCCAAAGTCAGCTTGGTATATTTGGGAATTTGGGTGTAGCTTCTCTTACTACTTCCTGCTGGAGGGGGGCGCTGTATCTTCTGGGGAAACAAAGAAAATTTTAGGATCATGGAGTAGTCCGTGAGGCTGTATCGTCTGAGCCAGTTGCCTTGAAACCATCCTGGATGTTGGATCATCTGGGCCTTGGTGTCACCTGTCAGGGGGTCTTGGCTGGTCAAACCTGATGTATCTTAATCTGGAACAAATCCATAGCCTCTGGCTTTCTGTGGGAACAAAAGCAGAATCTCCTTTCCAAAGCAACATATCCTTATATCCAAATTTTGAAGTCAAGGTACCTTTAAAATATACATTTTGGCATAACTCAACATCTTTTACAATCAAATGTTTTTCTGCAGTTAAAAATCCCAAAGACAACACAATCCAGATTCTCTGTGTAATATTCATCTTCACGTGGCTTATTTTTTATATTAATTTTACTGTCTCTTTAAAGACTTCATTTTTTAAAACTATGTATTTGTTTCTATAACTGTATATATCATCTTTTTTGTCTCTTTCAAGCCTATGTATATTTTACACACATTTTAAACTATTACATTTGAATCTGTCTTATTTTGAATCTATTGCTTTAAACTGCAGCAGCTGTGGCTGCTGGCTCCGCCCATCTCAGCTTCCCAACATGGCGGAGGTAGTTTACCACCAGCTCTGGGAGCTATCGTGGGTCTCTATGCTTTTATCCAAGCAGCGTGTAGCCCAGAAACCTCTTTTTTTGTTTTATACTAGCAAAGGCTAAATCCTGCAGCTTAATGTGCCACTTGCAGAGGCCTCATTCCCGCCACAGACCCAAAGGGCATTTTGGTGTGATAGTGTGACTGACACTTTTGGTGTCAGCAAATGTAGTTTACAACTGAAGAGGACCTTGTATTTAAATATTCTCATTCTTAACACAACAAGGGAAATCAAGAGATTTGTGGTGTAATGATGAATGGAAAACTTCCAACTCAATCAAAGGAAATCTTCCGAAATACATTAAATAATAAGAACCTAAAATGAGGACTCTATAAAGCTGGCATATGATATGATTATAAAATGAACCTGAAATTTCCCTAAACTACATTCTTTATGTTGCTGTTCAGAATTACAAAAGTATTAAAATAAAGTATGCTGAAAGGAAATTCCCTTCATCCATCTTGGCAGTTCAGGTTGAAGTAATAGCTCACAGGGGAATAATCTCAAAATGCCTGATTTTGGATGGATGAAAATTCAGGAATTATGTCAAGCTTGTTGTTCAAAAGTCTCCTCATTAAAATAATTTCACTTAATGAAAATCTTGCATATTTAAAATTCAGAGAATGAATAATATTGGTCCTAGAATCTGAATGATATACCCTACACACTGCTATGGGATAATGCTTTTGTATACTGGTTTAATAAAATGCTGATTGTCTAGTAGCCAGGAAGGAAGTATAGGCAGGGTGAGGAGATGAGAATTCTGGAAGAGGAAGGGCTGAGTCAGGAGTTGCCAGCCAGACACAAAGGAAGCAAGATGACAAGGCAGAACTGAGAAAAGGTACCAAGCCACATGGCTAAACATATATAAGAATCATGGGTTAATTTAAGTGTAAGAGCTAGTCAGTAATAAGTTTGAGCTAAAGACCAAGCAGTTATAATTAATATAAGCTTCTGAGTGATTATTTTATAAGTGGGCCACAGGGTTGGCAGGACCAGAGAAAAACTTGTGACTATAGCACACACAGAGAGGCAGGTAGAGGAGAAAAGAAAATGAGGAGAAGAAGAAGGAGGAGGAGGAGGAGGAGGAGAAAGAGAAGGAGATGAAGAAGGAAATGGAAAAGAAAAAGGAGATGAAGAAGAAGAAGAAAATGATATATTATAAATAATTGTAAGGGGTGTGGGCATCAGAATATGTATAGAGAAGAGAAACACTAAAATGTATACATGAAAAATGGATTGGTTTTTGTTCCCTGCCAAGAACAATAAGAAAGTACCATTTTACTCAGCAAGAGAAAGAATGCAAAGTTCAAATGAAGATAATTATATTGGAATTCAGTAAAATAAGAAGTGAGGGTGGATGATACATTTAGGTATGCAAGTACAAATTGCACTTAGAGTAGAGAAAATTATTTACATATTGAAAATAAGTGCCTAGATATGTTGCATAAGTATTAAAATTGTGGAACATTTGTGTGGAAATGACATATGTTTCAACTGAACTGATAACATGCTAAGGAAAGTAGAAAGCACAAATAAAATGAATATAAAGAAAACTAATTGGAAAAGAAAAATAGCCGTAGATATATCCTCTAACACACTAAATGGAGAACAAAATCATATAGTCTTCCCCACAGAAAGAAAATTTATAATACACAAGCTAATCTTATTATCCATCTGTCTCTAGCATCTGCACACAGCAGGTGTCTCAACATATTTATGAAACAATTCAATACAAGATAATTCTCATCATAGGACTGTTCTTCACTGTTCTTGAAGACGGGAAAATTGACTCCTCAAGGAATAAGGTAATCAGCAACCCAAGTCCACTTGGAACTTCTCTAAAGAAACATGCTAATGACTCCAGGGTTAGAAGAAAGTTGAGGAATGATGAGAATAACACTAAGTTGAGCAGATGGGGCCATTGCACCTTGTTGGAAAAGTTTTAACAACAACTTTAATTTGGGCATGACAGGTAGAAAACGCAAGCAGTGGAGATGATAATGGGTCATAGCATTGCTGTGCAGAAACCTGGGTATCAGTCCATTTCAAGACTGTAGATGATGTGAGTGCCCTTGGCCCTCTGGCTATAAATAAAAGAATGTGAAATTATAAATAAGCTTCAGATTTAAAGCACAGAAGAACTGTAGAGTCTAGGGTTAAGATTAACAAACAAACAAAAGAACAAAAGCTGGTCTTGATAGGAGAATAGACAGACAAATTTTAACCATCCAAGAAGAGGGGCTGAAAGATTATGAGAATTAGAGGACCAGAAAGTCTGATGAGATTGCTAGAAATAAGATGGAAACTACACCCATGATACCCCAACCATATAGCTGCCTTAACAAGACTGAACAATGATAAAAACTAATAGACATGCTAATATGGAAGGGAAAATTTCAAGGGGCCCCAACCATAGACAAAGAGTTATAGGCACCTAACCAGTTTTCAGAGGGATAATTGGTGTTCTCCAAAGATGAGCCTCTAAATGGTTATATACTACCAAGTGCTCAGTCATGAAATCATGTATTTACTAGATGTAAAGCAGGGATGACTGGACTGCTATTCACAACTCTAGGGAGGCTACCTAGAGAGCAGGACCCCGGGGAAAGACACAGGGATCACCCAATGACAGAGAAATGGATGAGATCTACATGGACAACCTGGACGTGAGTGGGGGTAATGAAGGGCAAGAGTGGAGGGAAAGAGAATTTAGGGGAGCGGGAGATCCCAGCTGGATCAACAACAGAGAGGGAGAACAAGGAATAACAGACCATGATAAATGAAGACCACATGATAATAGGAAGAAGCAAAGTGACAATTTGCATTAAACTTGGGTTCCTTCCATGTAAGATACCCAGCTACTACTCCAGGACTCTTGACATAAGTTGATTCAACATTGTAATTGAAGTGAAATTTAAATAAACGTCTTTCAAATATATCATTGTATTCCTTTTTTTAATTTTATGATTTAATTTAATTTTACATATCAGCCACAGATTCCCTTGTTCTCCCCCGCCCGCCCTCTCCCCAGCCTACCCCCCATTCCCATCTCCTCCAGGGCAAAGACTCCCCCAAGGATTGAGTTCAACCTGGTAGATTCAGTCCAGGCAGGTCTAGTCCCCTCCTCCCAGGCTGAGCCAAGTGTCCCTGTATAAGCCCCAGGTTCCAAACAGCTAGCGCATGCACTAAGGACAGGTCCCGGTCCCACTGCCTGGATGCCTCCCAAACAGTTCAAGCTACTCAACTGTCTCACTTATCCAGAGGGCCTGATCCAGTTGGGGGCTCCTCAGTTATTGGTTCATAGTTCATGTGTTTCCATTCGTTTGGCTATTTGTCCCTGTGCTTTTTCTAATCTTGGTCTCAACAATTCTCGCTCATACAAACCCTCCTCTTTCTTGCCAATTGGACTCCCATTGTATTCCTTTGATGCTAAGGGAGCTCAGAAAATTTTCAAGATGGCTAAATGTGAATGAACTGGTACAGAGGGCAGTTTATTGCTGTACTAGACAAGTGATGACTTTAAGTTGACTCCTATGTGTTTACACAACCATTTCACACATACTACTGTGGTCTGCTTTGAATATATACATGCCAGTAAAAACATAAATGAATAAATGTTTTGATATTCACAAGGTAAAGGAATAATTGTGTCTGGTCATCTACTAAGTGAAACTCCATGTGAGGTCACACATGATCCTAATACTTGAGGTATCTGTTTTTGGTAAAGAACGCAACCACTTCAGATCTGATGCAAATATACTAATGTATTTCTTAAGCTCCTAAAATAAACTTCAAAATCTAAACTTTGGGGTTGTCATCTCTATAGCTGGGCTTTCGAATATTGAGTAGTTTAATGACATAATATGACTTCAATGAGTTTGATTTTTCAATGTAACTGTAAAGCATGGGACCTTATGCATACAAACTGAGTGAAAAATCCTTTTAATTTCATCATTAGTTTTTCATTTTATTTATGTGTGTATGTTTATGTGTTTTGCACATATATATGTTGGGAGATGACTAGAAGAGGGTATTTGATGCCCCCTGGAATGGTGTCCTTAATGGTTGTGAGCCATGTGTTATTGGTGCCAGATTCCCAACCATCAAGTTCCTACATTCTGCAAAAAACGAAAACCTGAGGTGATGATCCATCATTCCAGACTCTACTGTTCATTTTATTCATGATATATATTCTTAGCATATTTGGCATGTTTCACAATAGTAGTTTATCATAAAAGCACACATATTTTATATATTGTGACTGTTATTCCAATAATACATTGTCTTTAAACAACAATTTGCTTTTTTTTGTTTTCACTTACCAGGATTTTGAAAATCAATGAAGCCATTCTATAGCTAGCGTCATTCCCTTTCTCCTGTCACTATGTAAGGTTCAAGAGGTTTATTCATCTCCAAATTGACCTAGTCATACATATTTCTCCTTCTCCTTCATCTCAGAAGACCAGGCTTCCACACAAGATGGCAGTCATCAGAATTTCTTATATGATAACTGGCTTTGGAGAGGAGTATACCAACAGAGGTGACAGGAAGAGTAAAGGTATGTAGCACCACTGTTGCCATATGCTAATTAGCAAACTCAGTCAATGAGACACACCTCTCCCTCAAAGAAGGAGAGTGAATGACTTATATGCAGTTGCATTGTGTAAGTCAGATTTTAACTATGGCACACATATGAAGAAACTGCATATATTTATAAATCAGAGAACAGAGAATAAACTTCTAAGTGAACATTCCAAAATATGGCTCCAATAATATATTACTATCAAGATGCCTTTAAAATGTCAACAATGAGGAAGTTTATTTAACCTGAAGATAAAGGAAAGTTTTAAGAGAGATTGTCAATTTTCTTCATTCATTTTATTATTTCCTCATTTATTCATTCATGGCATGATAGCATGAATATGTCTTGATGTACTATCATGAGCCTCTAGGGCTTTTATTAAGCAAAGTAACTGTAACCACAAAGAGGCAAATATTTCCTTTTTTTCTTCATGGTGTTTACAATTTAATAGCACAGATTGCCCTCTCTTTAAAAATCATTTGACTAGAATCCTGGTAATGAAGACAAGAGTGTTTGTATAATTCGTAAATGATTAAAAAAAAAACTACATTCAACAGAGATTAATGTAACATAAAATAATTAAGTAAAGTGCATAGATGCATTCAGTTATTTAATCAAATAAGCATAATTTGGGGCTTTGTTGTATCCCTAGTTCATTCTAAATCTTTAGGCCAATGTGTAAACCATGTTCTAACAAAAACAGATGCTTCCCAGCACACAGGGCCACTCCATCTGCTCTTGTAGCTCCACATGGGAATGTCTTCTTATTGCTTACCAGCCCATCATCCCTGGTTCCAAGAAAACATGAGCCTCTTAAAACAAAGTTGAAAATCTAGTGGCTTGCAAGTCAGCTGGCAGTGTTTCTGCATTTTTAAGCAAGCTTGGATATCAGGGGGAGCTTAGTGTTCACTCTGAAACTGACCCCTCTGAGCCAAGTTCGGAGTAGTGTGAGTTATCAAACCTGACAGTCTTTTGGCAAGTCTTTGAAGACTCTCAGACCAGGCTCCTTTCCAAGCTCAGCTGGGAACAATTAGGATAAATAACAGCTCTTGCAATGGCTAGTTCTTACTATGCCTTTTATATGTATTTAGTGTGCAATAATGGAATTTATGGCTTATCTATAGCACACTCTCCACTCAGAAGAAAATAGGATCAGATTGAAAGGTGAGACCGCCTTGAGAGTTGCAAACCCAGACTTGGGAGGGAAGCAACAGAAACACACTTTGAAAATCCTTACTCTTAAGATTTTCTGAAACATAATTAAGCAAAGTACTATAAAATATAATATTTCCCCCAATTCATACTCCAACACCAAAAATAATATTTTGAAAATCTTGTTCAAACATACCACATATACAATGCACACACATACACAGAATCAAGGAATTGTGACCACCCTCAGCAACCAAAAGTGTCTGATAGTATGTGATACAGATTTCCAAAGGTAAGGCAAATATGGGACATACACACACAATGCTGGTACACAACAAATTGAAGGAAATGAATGGAGGCAAACAGGAGAACCACAGTAGATGCAAAGCTTCCATATCAAAAATAAATCTTCATTCAGCACTGCTAAGCTCCTGGCTTCATGTCTACTCAGTTTTTCTTTTATTGGTTGTTTTACTTTATTTGTCCCAAGGGTAAAGAAATGCATCTATCTCATAGTTAAAATACGAAACTTGGCCTATTAAAAAATAAGGCTTTGACCCAATTAGTTGCAACTTAGGGTCGTTAAACTATCATAACACCTCGTCAGTGATTTTGTCAGTTGGACATTCTTATACTTTTAATGAGAAATATTTGTTGTTAATAATTTTGCCTGAGTTTTTAAATCAAGTAGTAAATGATACTTATTCAAAGTTGTGTACATAGATATCTTTTATACATATCAATAATTGGTTTGTGTATGTTTTTCCAGGTACATTTTACCCATAATACAAATATCTTTGTTGATATAAAATGATAATCAAAAAGGTTTAAAGTTTTAGGGAAGTCA
Organism: Peromyscus californicus insignis; assembly: GCF_007827085.1. Taxonomy (NCBI): domain Eukaryota; kingdom Metazoa; phylum Chordata; class Mammalia; order Rodentia; family Cricetidae; genus Peromyscus; species Peromyscus californicus. Next base: position 67,922,245 of record NW_026294458.1, read on the forward strand.
CTTACATTTCTATACATCCAAACAGCCCTTTGATGGCATGTGAGTGATCTGATTGTAATATCTTTCAGTGCTTTAATTTCCAAGGTTATGTCTGCTCATCTGTCTAGATAAGGGTAGTGCCTTCTCTTATTGCTCCATGGGTACCCTCTCAAATGCACATACTTTGTTGAAGAAGGTGATGTCATCTGAGAGAGAAGTATCAGCCTTTGGTTAAGTTTCTACAAAGTAGCTGTGTACCCTTGTTATAGCCTGTAAATAAGCCCTTGAGGTCCAAGTACTCCACCGAATAGAATTGCTGTTTATGCTATTCATGAAGTGCTCTGGAGTACTGATTCTGTAATATCCTTGCACTAGCTAAAGGTAAGAAGATCCTTACACATGACGTCTTAGGGTTTTCTATTACTGTGACGAGACACCATTACCCTGGCAACTCTTATAAGAAAAACATTTAATTGAGGGGGTTTGTTTACAGTTTCAGAGGTTCAATCCATTATCATCATGGCAGGGAGCATGACAGCAGGCAGGCAAGCATGGTGCTGGAGAAACAGCTGAGAGTTCTAAGTCTTACAGGCAAGAAGAAGTTGACTGAGACACTGGATGGTATCTTAGCATAAAAAAAAAATCTCAAAGTCTGCCCCACAGTGACACGCTTCCTCCAACAAGGCCGTAACCGTTCTTTAGCCTTCATTCTCCTGAAAGACAAAATCAAAGCCTTTCTCCAACCCTAACTTGCTCCATTGCTTTGGAACAAAATTAGCAGGACCTCATGGAAGAAGTACATGAATGACAAAAGATGTTCACCTTGTGAAATCTGAGAAGCAGAGAGAGAAGCAGGTAAGGGCCAGGAAACAGATATACCATTCAAAGGTGCACCCTCAGTGACCTATTCCCTCCAGTTTCTACCACATCTTGATAATACTATCAAGTCATGAATCTTCAATGGATTACTTTGCTGATAAGGTTAGGAACCTCATAATCTAATCACTTCCCCAAATCTCAGCAATTAGAAGTCAATCTTCAACATGTATGCTCAACTTCCATGCTCAAAGTGGTCCATCTTTGTTTCTTACACAAAATCTGGCTGTGTTATACTCTAGGAATCATTCAACACATCCATATTTTGGGCAGAATGGAAAATCAAGCTTTTCAGTGCTTTTTAAGAGCACATTGTGAATCCCCATGGGAAGCCTTACCCTCTCTGAGGACTGGATGGGGGTGGGGTGGGAAGAGCTGGGTGGGAATGAAAGGAGGGGAGGGAGGGATAACTGTGGTTGGTATGAAAAATGAAAAAGAAAACATTTTAAATAAAAAAAAATTTAAAAAGAAAAAAAACACCTCCAAATAGTGCCACTCCCTATGAGATGATGGGGCCTAATTACATTCAAACTGCCACACATGCCTTCTGCTTATCCAGGTCTCAAGTTAAAGCAAGAGGACCATGTGCTCTGTCTACCTCAACCTTTACATTTATGTAGCTGTTAGAGCTGAAATTGGATTCTTAAGAGTGCTAGTAGCTTGAAACAAATTCATTATATGAAGTGATTAGGTACATGTAGAATGCTTTTCATTATTTTTCAATACAAAGAATTTAAATACAGTGGCTTTTTAGTCCATAAATCTTTGAAGACAAAATATCACATTCTATGCTCAAATTACTTTGCAGATCATTTTTCCATTACTAATTTATAAGCAAAATTAGGATAAGAGAAAAGCAACATTTAGATTTCATTTTGTTGAACTTAACGAATATTCACAGACCTAAAATGTGTTGACACTGTTTGAAATATAGACAACACAAAAGGTAAAAAGCTGGTGGTTTTCACAGAAGATTAAGGAACTTAATGAGGAGATTTCACTACACCTCATATACTTTTATGTCCTTAGGATTATTAGCAAGTATTCTCACTATGCATCAATCTCAATAGAAAATTAATAAGCAACCACACAAAATAGACAATTTACAAATAAGCAGTCTTAACTAACAGTTGTCAGATTGAGAAAAAGGGAAAGTTGATCTTGGGCTATGTTTATAGTATCTTTGCTCTTTACATTTCCAATCTGGAAACAGACCAGAAGCTGATAAATAGATGAATAAAGAAACAAATCATACTATACTCATACAATGAAATATTACTCCACTGTTAAAAACTGATTATATGTGCAACTATTAGATAGGTAAATTATGAAACACTATGACAAATGAAACACAAAGTAGACAAATTGAATTGTTATATATGTATAAATTGCTACAGGAGAAAAACCAAATTTTAAAAAATTAAATCATATCAAGGCCATAAAAAAATAGAGAGAGATTTGCGGTGGGTGAAGATCTTTTTCTCATTCTATAGGCTGTTGTTTTGTCTTACTTAACATGTCCTTTGTCTTACAGAAGCTTCTCAGTTTCAGGAGGTCCCATGTATTAATTGTTGCTCTCAGTGTCTGTGCTACTGGTGTTATATTCAGGAAGTGGTCTCCTATGCCAATGGTTCAAGAGTACTTCCTACTTTCTCTTCTATCAGGTTCAGTGTAGCTGGATTTATGTTGAGATCTTTGATCCACTTGGACTTAAATTTTGTGCATGGAGATACATATGGATCTATTTGCAATCTTCTACATACTGACATCCAATTATGCGAGCCCCATTTGTTGAAGACATTATACAGTTTTGACTTCTTTATCAAAAATCAGGTGTTCATAGGTGTGTGGATTAATGTCAGGGACTTCAATTTGATTCCATTGGTCCACATGTCTGTTTTTGTACCAATATCAAGCTGTATTTATTGCTATATTTCTGTAGTAGAGCTTGAGGTCAGGAATGGTGATGCCTACAAAAATTGCTTTATTGTACAGGATTGTTTTAGCTATTCTGGGTTTTTTATTTTTCCATATGATATTGAATATTTTTCTTTCCAGGTCTGTGAAGAATTGTGTTGGGATTTTGATGGGGATTGCATTGAATCTGTAGACTGCTTTTGGTAAGATTGCCATTTTTACTATGTTAATCTTACCTATCCAAGAGCATGGGAGATCTTTCCATTTTCTGATATCTGCTTCAATTTCTTTCTTCAGAGATTTAAAGTTGTTGTCATACAGTTCTTTCACTTGTTTAGTTAGAGTTACCCCAAGGTATTTTATATCATTTGTGGCTATTGTAAAGGGTGATGTTTCTCTGATTTCTTTCTTGACCCGTTTATAATTTGTATATAAAAGAGCTACTGATATTTTAGAGTTAATCTTGTATCCTGCCACATTACTGAAGGTGTTTATCAGTTGTAGGAGTTCCCTGGTAGATTTTTGGGGGTCACTTATGTATACTATCATATCATCTGCAAATAGCGAAAGTTTGACTTCTTCCTTTCCAAATTGTATCCCCTTGATCTCATTTTGTTGTCCTATTGCTCTAGCTAGAACTTGGAGTACTATATTGAATAGATATGGGGAGAGTGGACAGTCTTGTCTTGTTCTTGATTTTGAATCACTTTGAGTTTCTCTCCATTTAATTTGATGTTGGCTGTCAGCCTGCCATAAATTGCCTTTATTATGTTTAGGTATGTTCCTTGTATTCCTGATCTCTCTAAGACCTTTATCGTGAAGGAGTGTTGTATTTTTTTCAAAGGCTTTTTCAGCATCTAATGAGATGATCCAGGAGTCCAGTGAAAGAGAGACAAGAGGGATTCTATGAGCAAGGGGAATCAAGACCATGATTGGGAAACCTACAGAGACAACCAAACCAAACTAGTGGGAACTCATGAAATTTAGAACAACACCTGTGGAGCCTCCACAGGACTGGACTAGACAGTTGTGTAGCTTGATCTGCTTAAGGGTCCTCCTGGCAATGGAATCAGCATCCATCCCTGGTGCATGAGCTGGTTTTTTGGAGCCCACTACCTGTGGTGGGACACCTTGCACAGCCTTGATGGAGGGGGAGAGGCTTGGACCTGTCTCTACTGAATGTACCATGCTGTGCTGACTCCCCATGGGAGGCCTTACCTTCTTGTAGGAGGGAATGAGGCATGAGGAGAAAGGCTGAAGAGGTGGGAGGAGGAAAGAGGGGGATCTGTGATTGGTATGTAAAATGAATAATAAAATTTCTTAATAAAAAAAGGATTTAGATCCTGGTGTCTCCCCTGCCAGGTAAGTATGACATCCTAATTGTTGTGCTAGAAACCTCATCCAACTACTGAGGGATCTGGATGCAGAGATCCATGACTAGGCCCCGGGTGGATCTCTGGGAGTCCAATTAGCGAGAATGAGGAGGGTTTATATGAGCGAGAATTGTTGAGACCGAGGTTGGATAAAGCACAGGGACAAATAGCCAAATGAATGGAAACACATGAACTATGAACCAATGGCTGAGGGGTCCCCACTGGATCAGGCCCTCCGAATGGGTGAGACAGTTGATTGGCTTGATCTGTTTGGGAGGCATCCAGGCAGTGGGACCAGAGCTTGTGCTCATTGCATGAGTTGGCTGTTTGAAATCAGGGGCCTATGCAGGATTGCTTGGCTCGGCCTGGGAGGAGGGGACTGGACCTTCCTGGACTGAGTCTACCAGGTTGACCTCAGTCTGTGGGGAAGGCTTTGCCCTGGAGGAGATGGGAATGGGGGGGGTGTTGGGGGAACGTGAGGGGGACGGGATGGGGGAGAACAAGGGAATCCGTGGCTGATATGTAGAACTGAATTGTATTGCAAAATAAATTAAAATAAATTAAAAAAAGAGAAAAATAAATAAATAAATAAATTTAAAAAAAAAAAGGATTTAGACTCCTCTTATGATTTCCTCCAACCTTGTATTATTTCCATTTTTGTATTTTAATCTCATATTCTAATGTGAGAGTTTAAGAAGAGATAAATGTAGGAAAAGCAATAAGGAACATTAAAACCATATATACATTAAATATTGGTTAGTGTCTTTGTGATTGTATTATATCATAGTGTTTATTTATAACAATCATACAAATTCATCAGGACCTTCTGGCAGTATCTTAGTTTTCTAAAACTATAAAAAGAGAAACTATAACACACAAATATAATGGGTTTGTATAATTTATTATTCTAAATATTGATGTTTGAGAAGGTTTCAGTGGGAAGTTTTTGAACATGCAGCAACTTATACTTGTATATTTTTCAATGAATAAGTCTTGAAGAGATGAAGACAGTTCCATATTATTTTATCTTTCCAGTATAAATATAAGCATTTTCAAACCATATATTAAAAAATCAGTGAAAGACAAGACAATGAATAAATATACCATATGTGTAAGTTGTTGCCAGTAAACATGGAAATTTTGAGAGCTGAATCCTTAAAATTACAATGCTGTCTATTTTAAATAAGTCAGTCCTGGAATATGAATTAGTGTTAAAGCATATGCCTTCTTTGTTACCACTTTTCTGTATTTCCAGTATGTTCCTTTTCTTTGAGTAGCTAATATAGCACTTGGAAACTATTTTCCAAGTGTCAAAATCAAACATTTTGCCCTCCTTTGATGTTAGCACATGCTCACACTGTTCTGCAACATTAGTTCTATGACTAACTCTTGAGTAAAGTTATCATGAGGTTTTGACTACAATATAAAAATATCAACTTGTAACAGTTCCCACATCAAAAGGCGTACTTTCAAGTCAGAGACTGGTGTTCTTTGAGGTCTCTGTGTGTTTCTGAACTAATAGTAGAGACCAAAGAATATATGAACAGTAATAGCCCCCTTCCCTCTGTTATGTCCCGTAATATCACTATGTAAGATATAAAGAAAAAAAATTAATGAAAAGAGGTTACTGTTGTATTAGTGTGTGTGTGTGTGTGTGTGTGTGTGTGTGTGTGTGTGTGTGTGTTTGAATGTGTGTGCATCTGTGTGTTTGTCTAAGTATGTCTCTGTGTGTGTGTGTGTGTGTGTGTGTGTGTGTGTGTGTGTGTGTGCATGTATGCATATATCTGTGTGGGTACATGCACACACATACCTATACATGCATGCACAGGCAGGAGATGGATGCCAGATATCTTTCTGTTCCTCTTTCTAGACAAGTTCTCTTACATTAGCTGGCCAGCAAGACCCAGGGATCCTCCTGTCCCTATCCCCTAACCAGCAGAGGCAGCTTTACATATGGGTTATGGGAGTCAAACTCAAGTTCTTATGCTTGCCTGCTAAACACTTTACCCCTGAGCCCTCTCCCCAACTCCAATGGTAGACTGTTTTGATTTCATTATTTTATATTGAAAAAGAAAGGATCCATATTTCTCCATTCAGATTTAAAAATGTAAATGTAAGCAGGGAGCGAAAAATCACACAATTATCACAGTAGTAGCATCATTTGTTTATATCTGGCTGGAAATTCATAATAAGTACTAAGAATCCATTTCACAAACACTGACATTACCAACTGTGGAAGCCTAGATGTTGTTCAGAATTTGAAGGCACATTATTAGGAGTGTTTTGTTTATAACAGTTAAACAGTGAAAAATCCCAGTGCACATAGAAAGGGCAGAAACCTACCAGGATTTGCTTCATTTGGAGAGAGGTGAAACAACAGAAAAGTGATTGGAGATCTATTTTGTTCATTGATAACGTCTTACAGTGGTAATAATCAACTTAATACATTTGATGTTTAAAGATCATGAAATATCACTTTCAAAATACATCTAGTCCCTATGTGGCCTTGTTATTCTCCAAAATTATATAACAAATACATTGCATCTTACTGTAAAATAATGATAGATAAATGTTACAAAATCAAATGTAACTTATCCTAAAAACACCTAAATAAAATATATAAACAATATCATGGTTATTGTAAGTGAAACCAAATCTCTAGTAAGAATTTTCAGAGGAAAGAACAAGTATACCTTAATTATTAATTAATAATATGATCACCCATTACTGATTGATGTTAAAGAGAAGGAAACTTTGAGTTATATAGAACTACATTAAAATCATTCAATAAGATTCATTTGGAAATCATTAATAAAAAGCATTGATGGTAATTATGTTGGTATACAATTATGTATCAGAGGTTTTCCAAATATCACTTAATAGTTTTAAAAAGTCTTATTAGTAGACATTATTTGCATTTTGTTCTGTGCACCATAAAATATTCAAAATTTTTCCTCTTCTGATTTAAATCCCATCCATCTTTTATACTAGCAAGGGAAGCAAGTAGGCAACTGGTCATTTTTATCTCTCTCTCCCTCTCCTCAAAATCCAATCCCCTAGTCTCACTCTGTAGCAGACCACCTGCCCTTCCCCAGTTTCCTTAAGATCACACAGATCTTCTCATTCAATCCTACTCATCTCATTCCCCCAGCCCCAAATCCAGCATCAGCCATGATCAAGTAGAATTCCTCCCACTGATGCAGGGATAGTTCAACATACATAAATGAATAAATATAATCCAACATATGAACAAACTACAAGAAAAATATATGATAATTTCATTAGACACATAAAAGACCTTTGAAAATATCTAACATCTCTTCATGATAAAAGTCCTGGAGATTAGGGATTCATAGGACATACCACAACAGAATAAAGACAGTTTATATCAAGCCCATAGCCAGCATCAATGCAAATGGAGAGAAACTCAAAGCAATTCCACTAAAATTAGGAACAAGAAAAGGTTGTCCACTCTCTCCATACCTATTCAATGTAGTACTGGATGTCTTATAGAACAATAAGACAACTGAAGGAGATCAAGGTGATACAAGGTAGAATGGAGGAAGCAAAAGTACCTTTATTTGCAGATTGTATGATAGTACCCTTATTTGCAGATTGTATGATAGCATACATAAGTGACCCATAAAATTCCACTGGGAAACTCCTGCAGCTGATACACATTTTCATCAAAGTAGATGAATACAAAATTAATTTACAAAGACAGTAGCATTCCTCTGTAGAAATGACAGACTGAGAAGAAACAAGGTTAAACACCTTTCACATTAGCCTTAAAAAATATGTATCTTGGGGGTAATTCTAACCAATCAAGTGAAAGGATTGTGTGATAAAAAATTAAGACACTGAAGAAAGAATTTGGAAAAGATATTATAAGACAGAAATATCTCCCATGCTCATGGATCCATAGGTTTAACATGGTAAAAATGAGAATCCTACCAAAAGCTAATGACAGATTCAATGCAATCCACATCAAACTTCCAACAAAATTCTTCATAAATCTCAAAAAGACAACTCTAAACTTTATATGAAAGCTCAAAATAACCAGAAGAATCAAAATAATCCTGAATATGTTGGAGATATACCCCTCAAATTGTACTATAGAGCTACAGGAATAAAAAACATCAGGGTATTAAATGTGATGTATTGAAGAACCAAACATAAATCTACACACTTATGGACACCCAATTTTTGATTTCAAAAAAATACAGAAATATACACTGGGGAAAAAGACACCATCGTCAACAAATCCTTCTGATCAAACTGCATGGCTGTATGTAGAAGAATTCAAATAGATCCATACTTATCATACTTCAAATCTCAACTCTAAATGGATCAAAGACCTCAACATAAAACCAAATACACTGAACTTGACAGAAGACAAATGGAGAATAGCCTTGATTGCATTGGCACAGGAAGCAACTTTCTGAATAGAACACCATTAGTATAGGCACTAAGATTAATAATTAATAAATGAGACCTCATGAAACTGAAAAGCTTCTGTACAGGAAAGGACACCATTTTCACACAAAACAGCCTCCTACAGGATGGGAGCAGATTTTTACCAACAGAGGGCTGATATTCAAAATATATAAAGAACTAAAAAAATTCTGTATATCAAGAAAACAGCTCAATTAAAACATGGAGTACAGATCTAAACAGAATTCTCAAAAGAGAAAATTGAAATGGCTAATAAACACTTAAAGAAATGTTCTATATCCTTAGTCATCAAAGGAATTCAAAAACAAAATTAGAACTTCATCTTACATTTATAAGAATGGCTAAGATCAATAAAACAAGTGACAGCTTATGCTGGTAAGTACGTGAATTAAGGGGAATATTCATCTATTGTTGGAAATGCAAACTTTTATGACCACCATGGAAATAAATGTAGAGCTTCCTAAGGAAGAGGAGAATTGATCTACCTCAAGATCCAGCTATTATACCAGAGCGCGCGCACACACACACACACACACACACACACACACGCACACACACACACACACACACATATATATATATATATATATATTTATATATATAAATTAAATTACCAAATAATGAGGTAGACAGAGACCCAGCTAGACATCTCTTTTCACCAAATGAAGCTTCCAATACCAGGAATGGGTTATATTTAATTGAGTTGTTGTCCAAAGGTGTTCAGTTGGAATCCCCAAACAACCCAGGCTGTTGCCAAGACTACAGGTTGCTTTCCATAAACAGACAGCAAAGCATATTGCTGAAGATAAAGCCTACACTACTCACTGAATGTGAAGAAGTTGAGCTGGTGTCTACATGTTGTCCTCAGTCCTGTGTGCTAGCATCTAGCATCTTTTGTACAGAAAAGTAGTCTGTATGCACACAAAAGAGAAACATAAACAAGCACCAGCCCAGCTACAAACTCTTTGATCTACAATGGTGTCTTGCCTGCAGGCTGTGACAGTGCAATGTTGGCACAAAACTTGTGGGAGTAACCAACCAATATCTGATATAACTTAAGCTCCACTTCACAAGATAAACCCTTACCCAACACAGCTTGGGTGACCAAGAGCCTCAGGAAAGAGCACACCAGCTAGCTATTCAGTACCAAATGATCAGCCCTGAAAACATACATACAAAGAACCTTATGCACATTAAGCAGGCTGCATTTATGTACTTGCTTGACTCTCCTCTTTTCCATTCCTTACCTTCTTCCACCTCTTCATCTAATCCTCCCATTACAGTCTCCATATCCCTCATAACTGTGTATGCTATTTTCCCTGTTTAGATAGAATAAATAGAACATAATTCAGTTCTTGGCCAAGAGGGCCCCATGGAAATCTCCAAATACTCATGCTATTGCCAAGACTATTTGGTGCTTACCACAAGTTGATGGCAAGACCCTATTGCTGAAGACAGCATGGAGAAGTCGAGCTAGTGCATAACTAGATCCTTCACCAGAGCAGTCTAGTGTTTATGGTATTGAAAGGTACCTTGCATGCTACCAAAGGATAAAGGTAAATGTCAACCCAGCTATATAGTAGTATTTGCTCTGCCCATGACCTTGGGCTATAGGGCCTGAGGGAAGCAGTGCTTCTTGCCATTGTACATAACCTCTTAAAAGGAAAGGGAAAAGGGTCATGAGTCCCGTCTCCCTGTTGACTGGTTCCTGGTGTGATCAAACAAGCAGGTGGATTCACTCCTGGTCAGATCAGAGGATGAATTCAGCTGTCTACTCCGTCCTGTATTCATGAATATATTTCCTCATTTTACCTTAATAAATTTCCCTAATACTCCTTAAGCAGACTCCCATAGTTTTATTGTATTACAGCTACAAACTCTTTGACATACATTGGTGACCTGCCTGCAATATTTGTTGCTGCAATAGTGGCACAAAAGTTCTGTAAGTAACCAATCACTATCCAATTGGAATTAAAGCAAACTCCATGAGATGGAACTCATGACCAACACTGCTTGGATGACCAATAATCAGAGAATAAATAGGCCATGGGACCATAGGAAAATCAAATATTGTTTGGGTTTTTGTTGTTGTTGTTGTTGTTGTTGGTGGTGGTTGTTTTTTTTGTGGGGGGGAGTTTTTTGTTGTTGTTGTTGTTTTTACTAATGGAGTGTAGCAATAAGATGACTCCTAACAACACTTTGCTATGTCCAAGGATCAGTGTTTCACTCAGTCATCATAAGAAAAGCTACTTCCTGCAGTATATCACAACTAATATAGAGGCCCACAATTAGACAAGGTGCAAAGAGTGAGAGATCTTGAAACACTCAGTCTGAAATGGGATTTTTTCATCAAATCTCTTGCCTCAGGATTCGGGGAACTATAGTGAAGAAGAGTCAGAATGATTGTATGAAACAGAGCACATGGATGCTGTTGAGGAATCACTGTCTTCCAGACACAACAAGATTGATGCACATATGGATTCATACAGACTATGGCAGCATGTACAGCATCTGCACTTGTCTAAGCCAGATATTGGGATTAGGAAAAATATACAAGGTCTCATCTCTGACCAAGAAGCTATCTCCATTTGACAACTGTTCACAAAGGAAAAACCAATATTCTCTTAGAGCATCTTACGAGGTATGGAAACCACACTTAAGGGCAGGCTCCATATCAAGCAGTAGGTGGCCCACACAAAATGAATTCAATGGTATCTTTGGAGAATTTTTGGCTCATATGCTTCATTTGGGCTTTTTTTTAACTTTAATGGACTTTTTATTGTATCTTATGGTTTCTGATTTGTCTTTTGTGTGAGTTTTGTTTTGCTCTCTCTCTCTCTCTCTCTCTCTCTCTCTCTCTCTCTCTCTCTCTCTCTCTCTCTCTCTCTGTATGTGTGTGTGTGTGTGTGTGTGTGTGTGTGTGTGTGTGTGTATGCGCTTCTCATGTTTTTTCTTCTATATTTTTCTTGATTTATTTTTTATTCTGTGTTTTTGTTTGCTTCTTTGTTGGTTTTGTCTGCTTGTTTCCTGAACAGAGAAAAAGATAACATGAAGTTGGATGGGTGGGTAGTTGGGTAGGTTCTGGGAGAAAGTAAGTGTTCATGGAGGCACATATATCCAAGAATAGGGACTGATAAAGCTGAAAAAAGTTCCAGACATAGAGCCAGACATGGCTTCCTAGTGCCACTGTCTCAGCAGATTTGTGAGAGCTCACTGTGGGTCAGTTTTGTTCTTTGAAGACTTGGCTCACACAGTCGGAGAGCTACACAGAAAGCCAGGTCCAGACTGGAAAAACCTCTGAACAGGTACAGTATGCTTGAAAATGTGCTTAGGTGGTGAAAAACGATAAGAAAATGGATATAGACAGTCATAGAAAAAAATAGTTTGAAAATAAGAAAGTGAAGTTCATAAAGAGAGAGTAAAGTAATGTAAAAAAAAAAATAAGCCACATAAGGATGGAAATATCATAACACAGGATGTTTGGACCCTATACAGTACTTTAACTTCAAACTTTTTAAATGCCAATGAACAAAACACAACAGCTACTGAGAGACACTGAACTGTGGGAAAAACTGCTGAATTAAACCAGCCTAAAAATTTTAAGGCTGTCTTAACTTCAGAACAGAAGTAGGGATATGTGTAACATTGGAGAAAATGATTTTGTCTTTGTTTCCACAGGAAAGAAAAGGCTATGGATTCCTTCAAAACTAATAAAGATCAGATTTGATCAGAGGACACCTCCTGAAAATCTTGACTTCAGACATGAAGAAAGAAACCGAGAAAAACTACAAGACAGGTGACTTATTTGCTGATCCCTCTACATGGAAACAGCTCTGGTACTAGATGAGACATAATAAATCTCAGTGACTACAGAGTTCTCATGACTTATTACATGACATCTTTTCATATGGCATGTATGGAGATTTCTATTACAGTTTGGTTATACAGTCCAAACGAACTTATAAGGTTAACAGAAGCCTTTTACCTACTCAAACATACAACAGAAAATCATCTTAGCTGATTTGTGTACACCATATATTCCATACTCATGTTAATGTAGATACATATGTTACCTTTAAAAGTCTGCATGTTTTCAGAGAAAAAGGGCCAGACACCAATGGAGAGAAGTAGTCCAGGTAATCTAGCCTCTCAGAATGCCTCTGCTGCTGTTTCCTCAAAATTCTTAATCCAGAACCACTTCAAAGGTGCTAGCAAAGATGGTGCAGCCTTACAGACTACTCCAGCCAAAACTTCACGTGAGCTCTACACTTTCCCATCACATAGATCCTGGGCAACAAATGAAAAAGCTGGCTCTCCCAGGACTCGACCATAATCCCAGTTTTCTCAGGGTCCCCTAAAGATGCCATCACCCCCAGACAACAGGAATCCATTTTAAGAACATGATGCCCACATTCCCAAGAGGGGGAATGGGTGTGTTTTGGTTGTTCAGAGGGTTACCTATGTTTGTTATAATGTAGGGGGGTTAGTTGCAAGTTGTTATTGGTCATGGTCATGGAGAAAACCAAGAAAAGGAGGTCAGATTCAGGGATCTCTTTCTGAAAAGAAAAAAGCAAGGGTATAGGATTGATATGATAAAAGAGTAGATTATTGAATCTACTTTTAAATTAAAAATCAACTACTAGTCTCAAATATTTTACATTGGTACAGATTTTTGTATATTGATGCAAATTTAAGGTTATTTTTGTTACAACATACTGTAAGGTATTATACCTATACAGCTCATTTAAAAATTTAATGTTCTAATCCTTAAGAGCTACTATTATAAATTGCTTAGGATAATTAAGAAATGCAGGCTAGTAGTTAGTCATTTATAACATTCAAAATTGTAGTCATATTAGGTATGCTTTAAAAGTTGAACAGAGATACATTTTAGATAAACATACGGCATTTAAGGTGTTTTAATAACATAAGGTTTCCCATGACAGTGAGACACGTCCATACCTGGCAGTACCAATCTATTTCAAAGATGACAGGCATCAAAGAACCTCCATATGGAGTTTGCTTCAAATATGCCAAGGCTAGCCACTGGGCAAGAAACTTCCCTTGCCACTACTGCTGACAGTATGCTATTCAAATTGGATAAGCAGGACACAAAGGAAGTTGACTACAGAACTTTGTCAAGGCAAGGCAGACCAGTCCTTCAAATTTTCTGCTTCACAGAAAAGTCTTTCAGATATTCTGTGTCTGTAGGCTAAATATGGATTCTCCAGTGTTGCAGAGGAAACTTGAGTGACTGTCCAGGCAGCCAACTGTCTCTGTCATTTTTATACTTTTGGAAGTTGATTGCTTTGCATTCCCTTTTTACTCATGTAATATTTTATCTGTCTCAGGCCTCTGATGGTGTTGAAGACTAGATAGTTATAGTTTTACCATTTTCTTTGATACTAAATTCAAAAAGGAAGCTCACAAAAGAGATGTAAAGTTTATAAAGGTTGAGTAAAATAAAAGCCTAAGTTGTTTATCTAAGAAAATGTTTTATGTCTAAAATGATATTTTTAGGTTGGCAATTAAGTTATGATAAGTAACTTAGGTGCAAAACTTTGGACTCATCAAGATAGGACAGATAATAGAATACTTTATCTGAATTTGCCAAATATAAATGGACTGGACATAACTGGACATGGTGAATGTAATTCTTACCTGATAGCTTTTCTTATTATATATAGTTTTCCTGTGTTGAGAGTTAAAACCTTTCATTTTTATTTAGACAAAAAGTGGGAAATGTTGCAGGATATTTGATCACACTGTGTGAAGATGTGGCACTATTTCACATCACCTGCCTAAGGTACCTTCTAATTGGCTTAATAAAGAGCTGAACAGCCAATAGCTAGGCAAGAGAGGATAGACAGGACTTCTGGGCAGAAATAGGATCTCTGGGAAGAATCTGAGGCAGGAGATTCACCAGTGAGACATGGAGGAACTTGAATGTTCTGTACTCAAGAGAGGTAACAAGTCATGTGGTAGAATATAGATTAATATAAATGGGTTAATTCAAGTTCAGAGTTAGTTGGGAATAAGCCTAAACTAAAGCCAAGCTTTCATAATTAATAAAAAGTCTCTGTGTCATTATTCAGGAATTGGTGGTCCAAAGAAGGACCTGATACAGAGAAGGGAGGGGAAAATGTGATCAGAATATACTGTTTGGAAAAAAAAATACGTTTTCAATTTTTAAAAAAAAGGAGGGGTTTTTTTATCATTAAAAATGTTGTACATAGAAAAATGTCAGGTTGGTTCAATGAATAGAGTAATATTATAAATTGTATTAAGACTGCAGAGGCTGGAGGAGCCTCCTGTCATTCTTCCGATAGGAGAATAATAAAATGAAAAACTAGAAGCTTGCCAAAACTAGGTATATGACTGTGGCAAATTTTTTTGCCCTAACTTGCATTCACTCAGTCATTAAAGGAAATATTTCAGCATACAAGCTCTCTAAATTTGATCCTAAACATATAATTTTACTACATAAGCTTTAATGAAAATAAAATTCATATATCAAAACAGTGAATGCCAAAGAAAATTATTTGAAATGTTCCCTAATTAGCATGGGCTAAGAAGGAGCATAAAACAGTGTCACGCATCTTGAGAGATCTTCAGACAAGAGCCACAATTTAGGACACTGGTTGTTTAGATTACACACTTCACCTTTGACAATTCACTAAAGCTGGTCCTACCAAAGTTACCATGTCCAGTAACAGAAAAAAATATTACTCAGTTGTTGTACTACCCAATCTCCACATGAGTTTTATTTCTAAATTAGCATTTTAAAGTGACTTACTCACCCCCATTGATTTCTCTTTCAAGTATTTCTTCCTTTTGTGTTATAAGGAACAATCAGCCAGTGGAAATTTTTACAAAACTCTTGGCTTTGGGGATAACCTAACAGCAGATGTCCATTTCCTCACTGCAGAGGAAACAAATATTTCTCTTTGGATAGGTTTTCTTTTTAAATAAACTTTAGTCATTGAAATCTATGTTTAGATTGGGCTGTGGGGACACCATCCAGTTAAATAGATGTTTGCTGAAATATTCATTTTATTTTGCTGATTCAGAAACACATTAATTATTGTGTGAATTCAATAACAGTCACCATTACTATCTTTAAAAAGATTATTTCCCCAAAGGTGGTAATTCTAAGGTTTGACTTTTTTTTGGCTCCTAGAGCAAACGTCAATCTTATAAAAGTTAGTTAATCTATCTGCATTTTTATCCTTTTTTTTCTGAATGGATTTGGATCTTTTTAACTTTTGGGTGACAATCATGATCACATTTCACTTAAATCAATCCAAAGAGTATCCCAGGGCCAGCACAATGCATAATTATTACTTAATGGGAAATAAAAACAAGGAACTTACTTATGAACATTCATACATATATTTTGGGCAACCAGCTCTTCCCTGGCTTCAGTTTCCTGTGCATAAAATGATTAGTTAGCATAAAATCATTTCCAAAGTCTCTCCAGCCTTAAATTTCTAGAACTCTATGGCCCCATATTTGAAGGCTCACTCAACTTTTAATTTAGCACAGATGTACTCTGGTGTAGTATCAACACCAATAAACATTAGCATTGAGAAACATCTAATAGGAAACTGCATGCTCTTCATTTTATAGTAGAGATTGGTGTAAATAGAGGCACAATTTAATTTTCATTTGATAGAACTGAATTCCTCCAAACCATTCCTTTTTATCACCAATTACATGCAAGGTTGGAGTTCCTAAGTCCAGTTTATCATGTCTGTTATTTTCTGTTCTTGTTTTTATCTCGTAATCCATTGTATATGGAAGAGTAAAAGGGACTGAGTTCAGGAAACACTGGTTTAATAAGCCTCACAGCCTCCATTCTCAGAAATCCTGCAAAAGGCTGGGAAGCCCATGATAAGAAGAGGTCAATGTTGTTACAAGATCAAAATAAAATGGCCTGTGACTAATCCTGCTCCTTTGCTCTCAATGTGTTTTTCCCACTTTATTTTTATTGATAAATCCCATCAGGGGAACATATTTTTAGCCACAGAGTAATAAAGTGAATTAAACCAAACTTTCCAATTCCTCTGACAAAGGACTAAACATGCCAACCTCTTGTCCTGAGACTCAGCTACGGGCAATAAGAATTTAGGGCAAGTCTGCTGGAGAACTCTATGGCTGATGTAGACTCCTCAACGGCCAGAACCACAATAACTGGCAACACCTCTGCCCTTTGCTTGTTTTAATACTTAGATCTGGACCATCATTCCACTATCATAAAGACCAAGAACAACATAGACATAAGGAAGTTTTGATTTATTGATTTATCAAATTCTTAAAATTTGATTTATCAAAATCTTAAAATATTAGCAGTGATTAGCCTTTGGATGGCTGGTTGTCTAAGAGCAAATCAATGTTTGTTTGCCATAGATGAGCTTCAATGCTGCCTGGTCTTCCCTTCAAAACTGAAGTATATATTCACCCAAATTCTCAAAACAGAATTGAGTTGCAATGCTTATCTGTTGATCCTTGTCTTCAAAGTATTACTTCAGGAGGAAAGCTTCCTCACTGAAGAGCACACCCCCTTCAAGGTTGACATAAATAGATGAAAGACAGGGAATCTCTCATCAAAATTCTAACTCTAAACGTCTTCCCAAACTGCAGGGTTTCTCATCTCTTTGACTAAGTTTGGTAATATATTGTGGACCCCAGTAAAGCTTACCTGAGGATCAGAGGACACAGCCAGCCACTAGATTAGACACAGAGGTCAGGTAGTGGTGGCACACATCCTTAATCCTATCACTCGGGAGACAAAGATCCAGACTGATCTGGCACTGGTAGTACACACTTTTAACCCCAGTACTGGGAAGCACACATGCCTTTAATCCCAGGAAGTGACGGCAGAGCGGAGAAAGGTATGTAAGGCAAAAGGAAACAAGAATCTGAAGCAGTTCAGCTGAGATCCTTTTGGATGAGGACTCAGAGGCTTTCAATCTGAGGAAACAGGATCAGCTGAGGAGTTGGTGAGGTGAGGTTGACTGTGGTTTGCTCTGCTTCTCTGATCTTTCAGCTTCCACTCTGATATCTGTCTTTGGGTTTTTATTAAAAGACCATCTTAGATTTGAACACCACCTAAGTCCTTGCTGTAAAAATGAGCTCATCTCAACTCTCTGTGTAAGCAGAATTTATTGCCTGGTTGGTTTGCCTGAAAGGTGGTGCTTCTGAGAATACTGTGAAATATTTAGACATTTGACTGTCTCAGATCAGCTCCAAACAGAAATGATACTATTGTTTAAGCTAGTGTTAAACTTCCAGGTTCAGTGGACCCCCTTTATTTTCAGTTTTAGATGTAACAGAAAAACTAGAAGAAATTTCTCTGTCACAGTTTCTTTAAGATTCATTTCTTCTGCAAGTTTTTCCAACTTGGGCATACCATTTCTCTCTCCTTGTTAAAAGCAAGCAAGCAAATAAACAAACAAACAAGAAAAAATATTGTATTTTTCCTTAAACTTAATACATCATGCCTGCCTGACCTTTAGCATATCTGGACTTGCATATCTGGACTTTCAGTATCTCTATTCTTGATTATGGATTATTATTAAATACAGTAAGGACTACTTGAATACAGCATTTCAGTAACACTGGGGTGGTCCTGAAGCCAAGAAAGCTATGAAATGATGGACAGGCAGTTAACATATACAGTGTGGAAACATTAGACTGAGAAATGATTCATGTTTCCAACATAAGGGATCAAAGCATCACAGAATTTCCCTGAATTACTAAAAAAGATGCACATATTGCAACTTATAGATTATTTTCTGCCATTTTCCATTCAACATTTTGAGACCAAAGCTGGATTATGGTAATTGAAATCTCACAAACACTAAAATTATTCCTCATTATATTCATGAGACTCTAAGCTGGTTGTGACACACCCTTATGATAGCTGTACCAGTGCAAACAGCTGTAAAAGAACGAATTTTGAGACAGAATTGGAAATTGTAGTTCTTTAATGGGGATTAGATTCAAATCAAGACCTAGTCACTTATTCAGACTTGTGAGTTGAACCAAAATACTTAAGCTTCAATAACTGCCATTATCTTCAAAAGTGTTAGTTGGATGACTAATATCTTTAATTTTATTCTATTATTTATTTATTTTCACAACTTCATTATTTATTTAATCTTTATTTTATTATATTCAATTATTTTTACTTATTCTATTCTTTATTGAAGAATATAATAAGCACACAGGTTACACTGCAGTACATATATTCATTTATTAGTCAATTTTCAAGGATTTAATACAGTAACATGTGAATAACATCTAATATGTACAATTCTTTTCATAAGTAGTAGCTATACAACTTTAGATTTGTTTAACTGAAATTACAGAAGCCTAAAGTATTAGTTCAAGCCACAAGCACTTAAAAGCCTATTTGGTACAAATAACAATCTATATGCATTGTCTTTTTTCCTTTCTGTTTTATTATAATATATGTATATTATATATGTGTGTATGTATGTGTGTGTGAGTGCATGCGTGCATGTGTGTGTGTGTGTGTGTGTGTGTGTGTGTGTGTGTGTGTGTGTGTGTGTTCTAAGGTTTTCAGTGGGATTTATGAAAGAGAATAGAAAGACTAGCTAGGTGATCTAGGAATGGTGAGAGTATGGGCATTCAGAGCTGCCCTTCATCTTCAGATGAGAGTCACCGACCCCAGTTCAATTGTGACACATGGGCAGTGTCCTTGGACAGATAATATTGCAAAAATACTGCTTCTACTAAAGAGGATCAGAAATGAATCCTTTGTGGAGAAACCTTCCTTCAAATTTTGTCAGGCATTTAATTCCTTTTTGCATGGTTACTTTTAATTTTAGCACTAACTGTAAGGTCAAATAACATGCTGGGGTCCACATCTACAGATTTGTGGCATTTAGAATGGATTCAGTCACTGTTTACTTGCCTTGTAGCAGTTTGGCAATTAGTTTCTGCTCAAAATCTTGCTTCACTACTAATGCTAAAGAAATCATTCTTTCAGCTGGGCATTGGTGGCATGTGCCTTTAATCCCAGCATTTGGGAGGCAGAGGCAGGCAGATCTCTGTGAATTTGAGTACAGCCTGGTCTACAGAGCTAGTTCCAGGGCAGCTAGGGCTGTTACACAAAGAAACCCTGTTTTAAAAAAAGCAGAGAGAGAGAGAGAGAGAGAGAGAGAGAGAGAGAGAGAGAGAGAGGGAGGGAGGGAGGGAGGGAGGAAGGAAGGAAGGAAGAAAGAAAGAAAGAAAGAAAGAAAGAAAGAAAGAAAGAAAGAAAGAAAGAAAGAAAGAAAGCATTCTTTTTCTGATAGATTGTCCACTAGCCCCAAAACATTTGAGCTGTTGGTGTCATGCAAGTTCAAGCCCAGATGCACAAAAATACAAAATAAACATATTTTTTAAAAGAAAAATAATGACAAAATCCCAGTATGTCAATATTCACATTGGAGTACCTCTTAGAACACACTGCAAGAAGTGTCATAACTATGCCTTATAGATGTACTGCTAACAAGGAAAGAGCAAACTGGTATGGTGAGGCTTATTCACAATCCTTGGCATGCCTCAGTCACTGTGTAATTTTCTTGTGAAACACACAAAAAAAGCTGTCTCTTGTGTAAGAATCCATGGTGTGGTAGAGAAGGTATTTACTAAAACCTTGTGTGGTGTGAGAACTAGGAGATCAGAAGGCCAGAAGAGTCCATCAAGTTTCTAGGTTCTGTCAGGACCTGCAAGTCCTTCAGGAGAATCAACTCCCAAGCAGACTGGTGGGCAATTGGGCTTCAGATCTATCTCTTGCAAATTGGCTCACAATATGTTTTATTTGGCTCTTGTGCTGTAGAAAATATAGCACCAACATTTAAAACAGGGACTTTCACATAAAAATCCATCTTTTTGGTCTCTGCTGAAAAAATAAATTGGATCGTTGGGAACCACTGAGTTCATACTCCTGTATAACAGTAATCAGCTGGATTCATGATGCAGCTATCCAAACACAGGACTGTACTCTCCATTTGACATAGTTCCCACCACTCCTGAGTATCCTCCAGTCCTGCCTCAAAGTGTCACTTGAGATTGAGCAATACACTTTCCCTATAATTTAACCTTGCCAAGAAATACCCTCTGCAGAAAAATATTATTATCAAAATCAGGATACAACAAATAGGAGAGGTGCTGAGATTGAAAAAAAATAAAGGAAAATATTTCTTAATCTGGTGAACATAATAATCATATTTAATTTGCAGTGTCTGCTTGGTCCTTCGTGAGAAAAACTTGGCTTCTGTTTGGCCTTTCACAATAAAATATTATTTTATCAAAAGATGGCTTTAGAAAGCCCCGTGATATTGACCTTGAAATAAAACTTGATGTAAGTGCTCAAGTACAGATGAATGGATGGGTGGATGGGTGGTTGGATAGAGGGGGGCGCATAGATGGATGCATAGAGAGATGGAAGGTTAAGTACATCTAAACCTAAAAATATTTATGACCAGTTCATTTGTCACATCACATAAATCACGCATATTTTGAGGGAGGCTGACTTCTAGGTGAAAGACTTCTACATTTTAAATCCAACTAGACTATTGATAATTCTCCACCAGTTGACAGTATGTAAACTTTGATATTTTCAAAATATGTCTCTTGTACATCACATGAGAGACTTTGAGGCACATGTCTTGAGACTTTATGCTTGATCTTGTCTTCTTCATTTTACTTAATTACTTGAAAAATCATTTTATTTATTTTTAGTTTTTGAGGTTATAATTATATCCATTTCTCATTTCCTTTCCTCCTCCCAAATTCTCACATAGATTCCTCCTTGCTCTCTTTCAAATTCATGACCTCTATTTTCATCAATTGTTGTTGCATACATACATAAATACACTCGCACGCGTGCACACACACACGTACCTAATACAGTAATACAACCTGCTTAGTCTGTGAAATATTAACTTTATGTATGTTTTCAGAGCTGACCACTTGGATTAAAGAATAAGTTGCTGTGTTCTTCCCTGGGGAAGACTATTTCTCCCACCCTCAGAATTCCTTAGACACCTACAGTTCTTTGTGTAGGGTCAAAGCTTCCTAGGCTTCCTTCCTACCCCATGATCCATAACTTTGTTGTCCTTGTACAGCTCATATGTAGCCTATCATCTGATGATACTTTATGGGTGTATCTTCTAATCTAGAGCTAATGAACAAATTGATAAATTGTGAAAAAAATAAAAATACCATTGTTGAAAGAAGGCCACCAACTTAGTTTCACCATCTATTTTAGAATACTATCCACACTAGAGTTTCAGTTTATAACACATGAAAGACTGAGATAAAGACATCAGTGCATGCAAGAGGAGAGATAACATTTCTTTTAAAAATGTGAGAAAAATCTTACATTGTCAAATAATTTCAAAGTATATATACGAAAATAAAGACTGTTACACATTTAACACATGTTCGTGTCAGATCTTTCCCACTTTTATTTTCATTTGCTAGTGCCACAAATAAATGTGTCTATGTGCACTTTGATTAGTAGTATGTCTGAATAAGTGCATGTGTTGTAAAACTTGGTGTGCATGTCTGTAGGTCTATGTGTGTTGTATGTGTGTGTTGGCATATGTTATGATTTGAATATGAAAAACCCAGTAGATTCATGTGGTGACTGTTTGGTGCCCTGATTACAATGTTATTTGGGGTAGGGGTTGCTGGAAATTTAGAAGGTGGAGCTACAGATTACTCCGAGGTATCCTTGAGTACTCTGTCTTGCCATTTATCCTTCCTGTCTGTCATCTTTGCTTCCTGGAAGTCATGAGGCAAGTAGATGGCTACAGAGCCCATCTCCATGATGCTTCTGTCTTTCTGTGTATCTGAACTAAGTATAGCCAGCCAAGTAAGTGAAACTCCTCCATTAAACCTAAGAAAAAATAAGACCAGGTCAACTATAAAGGCCAGTGTCTCTGTCATATGATATGACGAAAAATTTCAGTGGGTGTGTGTCTTGTAGAAATGTTGAGCCAAAGTAAATTTCCCCTCCTTTAAATTGTTGTCTCTGATACATGAGTCACAAGTCTGACTGTCTTGCTATGTTTCTATATGTGTGGTGGTTTCTTTGTGTGTGGTGGCCTACTAGAACCAGTGTTTCTTTGTGTGAATTGTTATCTGCGAGAGTAGAACCAGGAAAGAAGCAGAAATAATGAGCTGAGAGCAGGTTTGATGATGAATAAATAAATTCTGGACCAACCAAACGGCTAAAATGATATGAAAGTCACACATATATTAATTTTAAAATACTATTAGGTCAAGAATAATCATATTGATTACTTTTGTAACTCTAAACGGTAGAAACACCAGAAAAGGAGAAACTTCAACACAAAAAAAGTATGGTTTTTACTAAGACAGCGTCTATCAACCTCTCACCTAAAAAAATAAGTGACTATCTCAGTGGAATTCTCTACAATAATTTCTCTTTGCATGTCCACTATTCATTCAAATTCAGTGGTTCAGTGATATGCAAAAGTCCCCCATCACTAGGAACTTATCATTGTGTTAAAGTGAAAGGCAAGAAAACTATTTGTTCCTCAACCTTTTAGGTCTGGATGCTCAAGGACTGTCACAATAAACCATATGTACTCTTATTTAAAGGACTACTCTTGGGAGACTGCTCTACGTGCATGCGTGTACACACGCACACACACATACACACACACACACACACACACACACACACACACACACACACACACACACCAAACAAAAAACCCCAACAACAAACTTAGGTCTAAGAGTCTGCCTCACCTTGTCTCCTAGTATAATTAGGCCAACCAATCAACCAATCCAGGACACTGAGCAATACAGAGACCAGCAGTGGTTTCAGAATTTTCACAGGACAACACAGTAGTGTTACAAATTGTCTAAAAGAACTGTACTATCTAGAATTGATTCCTCCTCGTCCACCTTATTAATCTATTTTCTGAGCCTCATAAGTGTATTGTGTCTTTCCTAGTATAATTCTTACCTTCATTGCTAATGTAATCAATGTTAACATGTTATGCTTATCCTAATAAATTGATTATATGAGAAAAATTGAGCACTTTATAAAATTTAGTAGAAATTTATTAACTTATATGAATTAAACCATAGTGGGCTACCATGGTTCTCATGGTTCATGGTTCACTCATCCTCTATTCTACATTATAATCAGAAGATGTGAGGAGTGTGGAATACATGAGGTAATTTAATATTTGATAAAAAAAATAGTTACAATGCTCAGAAGATCAAACATTGGGATCACAATATAGATATTTATTCTCATTCACAAGACTTAGGGTATAGACACAAGAGGAAAAGGTATTTTTTCTGTGTTCTATGTTGTTTTTGTTGGGGGACGGGTTTGTTTACTTGCTGGCTTATTTGGCTTTTGAAACATGTAGTTTCACTCTGTAGAGCAGGCTGTCCTCAAACTCACTAGATAGCTCAGGCTGACACACAAACTTAACAATCATCCTCCTGAAACCTTCCAAGTTCTGGAATAATAGATATGTACATTGTGCTTGGCTCTCATTGGAGCATTTCCTTGCCAAATCTTTTCATTTGCTGCATCTAAAGTGATAACAGAGCACCTGAAACTAGATCCTTAATCATCTACTCTTCAATAGTACAACTTCTTTCTAAAGTTTAGGACTGCTCTTGATAGCTAGACCCAAGCTATACTATATTAGTCACTTTCATTTAAAAATCTTTCAAAAATATAGAGATTTTTAATAATAAATCATTAAATTAATTGTGATTTTTCATTGTAGCAAGTTGTCTCAGTGCTCACTATAGTAATTCTTCTCTCTTACAAACATCATTTTATTACTGTTCCACTGCATGGTCTGAGAACAAGGATGTAAAAGATTTTTCCTTCTGGTCTTTTTGTCCCCAGTGCTCAAGAAATTTTGTAGAAATTGAATATAGTGAAACGAAAAGTAGATTGCTGGTTATCAATCGACTCTAAAACCCACATGAAATGAGGAAGTAGACGATAAAGAGGAAAACTTAGAATTTAGAATGACATGTTCTGAACTCACATTCCAATTTCACTAAAAAAAAAAAAATTCATCATGGCAAGTAAGTAAATACAGTTTGAGTGGTGACTCTGCTTGTCTGTGTAACTTTTTATCTGTATGTGAAGTTGAAGAAAATCAAATGAAAGTATTTATGAGCTGAAATATTTCACAGGTAATAATAGTATCTTAATTATAAGTAATTTAGAAGGTTATCATATGGAACATGCAGAAGTATCTAAAGGAGAATAAATTGTGTTAATTTTCTGAAAATATCATTCCAAATGCAAACTTCCCTTAATTAAATATCCACTTACGCATGTCACATTGTACATTATCACTCACAAAGGGAGTCACAGTCACTCCCATATAAAAACAGTAGAAGACACATTAGAAGTGCTAGAATTTCCTGTTCTCAGACAGCTGAATGTTTTCTTAAGATAACTTGACACATATTATGAGGATAAATAGTAATGCCACAGAGGAGGCAGTTGGGGCTGTCTAGTCTACGAACAGTGTGAATTCTGAGAAAATACTGAGTCTGCTCCTGGGAGGAGGCTACACTGAGCCAGTTGTTGAATGTAACAGAATGTCCTCCACTTCTTTCAAGGATATTGCAAAGGAAAGGGTGTTTTTGAGTATGGAATAGTAGATTTTTGTGTTGATTTTCAATTCACTGTGTGATTATGTGGTTGTTTGCTATGCAAAATAAAAGGAGCTAGTAGATATTCATACCTAGACACGAGAAATTGATCTAAAAAAAATACCACAAAAGTGTTCAAGCAGTGTTCGAGTGGACAAGAACGGAGTCTGAAAGAATCCTTCAAGGTATGTTGGAATATGCTTGGATTGCCTTGGGGAAGCACTGTCCTTAAGAAGGCAAATTTGACAGCTCTGCTCCTGGTGATGGCGCTGGTGATGACACCGAGTACCGTAGAAAACTCCTAATGCGTTTGTGTAGCTTATTCATAAGCCTAAAGTGATGGACATAAAATGCCACAAGAGGAAATGGAGACTGTGGATTTGAAACACAAAAGAAAAGCAACTTATCACAGGGTGACAGCCATCTGGCAGGGCGGCCTCCTGCTCTAGTGAGAACAATCTGTAAACAAAAGTGAACTGACAGGGTAAGCCAGGGCTCAAAGAAGAAGAAATAACCTGATTTCCATTTCTACTTCTAGTAAACTCAAAGACTAAGAGGTAAACTTAGAAGTGCACAAGCCAAAAGTAACAATTACAGAATGTCTTAGTGTATCTAGGTCTTTGGTTTTTGTTTTGTTTTGTTTTTTACTGGAAATAGAATATTTGTAAAAGTCTCTTCTACTAAGTAGAGGCAGGGAAAATCATAACAAAAAGCATAATAGATTGTTTCAAGGTTTGACATAGAAGAGACAATTTAAATAACAAAATAAATGTAATCCCACTCAATTGTTCTTGAAAGCCACTGTTCATTCAAATAAAATACAAAATTCACAGTTCATCTCAAATCAATAAACATTTCTTATAGATTAAGGACTAAATATATTTGTAGAGTTTAGAGAGCAAAAAATGTTTTCTTAAATATATCAGGACCAGAAACCTGGTATTAGATTTGAGCATAAGACAAATTTTAAATTAGGGCTGAGTTTGGATACTTGAAAGTATTGGATTTATGAATCTATATTAAAAAGTGCTCATATCCCAATTAAAAAAGACAAAAATCTCAAATTCATGACTGTTTGGAAAATATGTTTAAATATAAGATATATGTGTATCTAAATACACAAAATTATTATTATTTTTCATAAAATTTTAAAGTGCAAGATCAAAACAGAAATGTAAGTTTTCAAATTTGTTGAAATATGTTGTAGACTTGACCAACTTTTCTAGAATACAATGTGAAAATATGGATGACACATTTGCATTTATAAGGTGACATCATTTATGGGAACTTAATGAGCTTTTAAAGAATTTTTGGACAAATGGGAAAAATAAGTTTCATTGCTGTTCGGTTGATGATAAAAAAAGAAAACCAAAATAAGTTAAGAAACTCATCTTCACTAATAAGGGTAAAAAAATTATGGTACATTAATGAAATATGATTTTATGAATATTTACAATATAGATATACAAAGATAGTGTCACTCTTAAAATGCCTACTCTATGCATGTATGTGTGTGTGTGTGTGTGTATACATCTGTGAAATCTATTTATATAAACAAGCCTGAAATTCTGCTTTCTAGTTTATATTAGAATTTCTAAGAAAAAGGGAGTAAAATTATGGAATTTGTGTTACTCAAATTGTTTTCAATTACCATGTGTTAGCATAAAACATTAAGACTATTTCCATATTAAAGATAATCTTAGACAAGCCATCACTGATGGCTAAATTTCATACATCTCTAAAGTTCTATTTACATTACTGGAGAGAAAAGTAATAGCTTTACTAAGCTGTATTCCCTCTCTGCTGCAAAATATGCTCCATGGTGTAATAGCAGCATAAATGTCATGAGTGTAACCAATCACTTTCTGATGGAATTTATGCCTGATACTGTTACCTGGGACAAAACCTCTTGACTGACTAGGTCATATGCTGTAGGGGAGAATCCAATAATATTATTTTGTTAAATTGATATTAAACTAACCCCTAAGTTATTCTTTTTATACCCATGAATTAGTGTGTCCCTCAACCCTAATTAGAGAATTTCTTTTTTCAGTAGATGGCAATTAATACAGATTTCCACCACCAGTTGACATGCAGAGAAGAGCAGATTGTGAAGTGCTCAGCTCTAAGTGGGATATCTGCATCACATCTCTAAAGCAGCAGGAAGGGGCAAGAAAGAGTTTAGGAGACAGAAGTAGTGGGCATTGGCAAGGAAACAGTGTTTTCTGGGCATGGCAGGGCTGTTGTGCTCATGACATCACAGTGGCTGTGAATACAGTGCAAGACCTGAACGAGTTCAAGTCACCCAAAACCTTAGCGTGGACCAGGGAGGGGCTCATGAAGCCCCACCATTGTCTGAGGCACCATTAGCAATTGATAACAGCAAGTTTGGAAGAAGAGCATGTGAAGCTAGGAGGAAAAGTGCTGGTGGGTAGGAGATGAATGAGGTAGAAGGGAAACGGTGTGGTTTGATCAAAGCACCTCAGCTGCATGCATGTCATTTGCAAACAAGTTTAAAAATTAGTAAAATCTGAGGTTAATTAAAACAAATTAACTACAAATTTTAATTTTTTTACCTATTTTATTTAGCTCTCAAATAAGTCAAAGAAATGCAAATATTGTTAATTATCTCTCTATAAAGTTAACCCTTTGGAAAATTAATGACTCCATCTAACTCTAACTTTGTTTTGTTTTGTTTGCTTATTGTAGCAGAGTTTCTCTGTGTAGCCCTGGTTGTTCTGGAACTCACTCTGTAGGCCAGGCTGAACTCAAACTCAGAGATCATCCTGCTTCTGCCTCCCAAGTGCTGGGATTAAAGGCGTGCACCACCATGCAAGGCTGTAACTCTCATTAATTTTAACTAAATATGTTAAGTCAATTCTGCTTGATACTTTAAACTTAGTCAAATCCCCAAGGCTGAGGAGGTCAAAGACCTTAAAAGGTACCTTATTATGGCGGTGTAGCCAAATAAACAAGATGTTAAAATGAGGTCTAAATGTGCATGTTTGTAACCACAGACAAACACTACTCTTATTCAGAGAAGTGTCTCTTTTCAGTGACTGGCAGTGAACTCAGAGACTCGTGGCTTGTTCAAGATCCTGAGTTTGAATCTCCAGAATCCATATAAAAACTCAAAGCGTGTAATTCCAGGGATCCTAGGAGTATCTAGGAGGTAGTAATAGTTGAATTTCCAGAAGTAGCTCAGAGGCTACTAGCCTGGCATACATTCAAGGAAACAAACAAATAGACCCTGTCTCCAAGCACAGTAAAGAGTAAGGACTGACCTGTGCTTGCACACCTTGCCATGTGCATGCCCCCCACACACACACATGCACAAACACACACACACACACACACACACACACACACACACACACACACACACACATTCTTGCATGAACACAAAAACACACATGCACAAGTACAGGCATGCACACACACAAATATGAATGCATATGTGCATGCACGCACGCACCCACACACATACACACACACACATGCACACACAGAGACATTCACTCACTCACACATACAACCCAAACAGCAGAGGAGCTAATGTCCACCTCTACCTACACTTTTTTCTATAACACTCTATTAACTAGAATTTCACTTCCAGGATTAACAGTTTTATTTGTTTGCTTCACCTTTTTTTAAATCTTCAACTCAGATTTTGATATAGGAGTTGATATTAGCTCCCAATGGGAGATGAGGAGAAAACAAAATTATACGACTTCTCATATATGGCTAAACTGAGTAACTGACACTGATAAATCACTGATAGCCTTTAAATGAAATGACTCGATTATCAGTCATTGATCAAGATATACAGAGTAATTTATAGAACATTCTGGCAGTAAAGTTCACTCATGAGATTTTTCACAGTGAATAGGTAGCCATTTCTTGTGTTTAAACAACTGTTAGTGGAGATGGGTTATTCAACTAAAGGAAGCCTGCTAAGTTAGAATCTGTGTCTCTCGGAGCTTTGAAAGTGTCTGTCTCCAGAGGTAGAGATAATATACTGAACTTCTACATTACAACACAAAATTAATAGCTAAGTTGCAATCCTTGATTTTGAAAGTTTTGAGAATGATGAAGAAGGTACTTGAATAGCCTCATTATGTAGTCTCAGTTCCAGTTCCACAATGAGTGATTTACCTAGATCACACTACTCATAAACATGTGCTACATTCCTGAGCATATTGTTGCTTCCATGGACTCATAGTCTTTGTACATATAACTCATATTGGTAAGATGCTACTCTTTGGTAGCTCTTCCAATCCTACTTAGCAGCTCTTCTGGAGCTAATCAGAAATTTAAAAAATATTTTCAGATATAAATCATGTTTCTGTGTGTGTGGAAAGCTCATGCCATGCAATCTCTGTGTTTTTTTAAGAGTCAAAAAATGTGACCAAGTCACAATGTATGTTTTTGTTGTGTGCACACACCATGTTCTTACAGCAAAATCACAAGGCTATAAATAACACAAAGGAGTAATTAGTCAACTGAATTAAAGACAGGTAAACTAAAGGGAGAATTTAGTTTTGACAGAAAATGTGTAAACAGTAAGATTCTCGAGGTTAGATGCTTTGGCCAATTTTATTACCATCTTAATTAACTGTCCTTTGGTGTTACTCCAAAACAGAACAATTTGTTCAACAGAATTTGTTTTGGCCCGATATGTGAATTGTCATAAAATCTTTATAAGAATCAGGCTGTAAACAGGAACTGACACAAATTATCAATCATCTTTTTAATTGCAACTAGAGGCAATAAAAACTCATCAACAAAGCTGTATCTTTGTGTAGAAATGGAGTGTGTATTGTGCATATGTATGTGTGGGGGTGTGCACATGCACAAGTGTGCATCTGTTTTGTTACATGTACACATAGAAGCCAAAGGTCAACCTCAAGTGTCCTTGCCCAGGAAGCCATCACACTGTTTTTACCTGAAACCCATAGATGAAGCTAACCTTCTGGCTACCCAGCCACAAGAATCCTCCTGTGTCTATCTCCCCAGTGCTGCAATTAGAAGCACATATCATCATGCCTGTTTGTTTTATACAGGTTTTGGGGATCAAACTAAGGTCCTTATATGTATAGTGCAGTGGTTTGAAAAAAAAAAGATGGTCCCCATCGGAGTGGCACTATTAGGAAGTGTGGCCTTGTTGGAGCAGGTGTGGCTTTGTTGGAGAAAATATGTCACTGTGGAGGCAGACGCTTTGAGGTCTCCTATGTTCAAACTATGCCAGTGGTCACAGTTCCCCACCTGTTGCCTGTGGCTCAAGAATGTAGAACTCTCAACTCCTTCTCCAGCACCATGTCTACCTGCATGCTACCATAAAGACAATGGACTGAACCTCTGAACCTGTAAGCAAGCCCAAATTGTTTTCCTTTTTAAGAGTTGCTGTGGTCACTAGTGGAAACCCATGAACTGTGGACTAACACCTGTGGAGCCCCCCATAGGACTGGACTAGGCCCTCTGCATACAAGAGACAGTAGTTTAGCTTGAACTGTTTTGGGGCCCCCAGGCAGGGTGATCGGGATCCGTCCCTGGTGCATGGGCAGCCTTTTTGGAGCCCATTGCCTAGGGTGTGACACCTTGCACAGCCTTTGTGCAAGAGGGAGGGTCTTGGACCTGCCTCAGCTCAGTGTGCCAGGTTCTGCTGACTCCCCATGGGAGACCTTGACTTGGGAGAGGTGGGAATAGGGGGTGAGTTGGGGGGAATGCTGGCAGGTGGGAAATGCTGGCAGGCGGGAAAAGGGAGGAAGGGGGATCTGTGGTTGTTAGTAAACTAAATAGAAAATTTCTTAATAATAATAAAAAGGAGTTGCTCTGGTCATGGTGTCTCTTCATAGCAATAGAACACTGACTAATACATATAGCAAGCACATGATTGACTAAGCCATCTTCCCAGCCCCAAATTTATTAATACAGTAATACTGACTCTTTTGGTTTTATTAATGTAATGCATTATAGTAGTTGACTTGGATTCATTCAACTTATTAATTCTATTTTAACCATTTTTATTGTCCAATGATTATATGGCTCACATTTCAAAAACATTGCTTGAAAATGGATAACTGATACACGTATCGGTTTGGAACACCTCCATCATTCCAAGCATTACACTAATTTCACTCTTGGATGTTCTTTACCTGTTTCTAAGATCTCTCCAACGTTTAAAGAATGAGAAACTGAAAAAATTATTTATTAAATAAAGAGAAATAGTTTTATCTAAATGTTTCAGTTGTCAAATAGACTTATTGATATTGGGAAAGATGACATTTATTTCAATATCTTTTAAAATCATGAATTGAAAATATCTCATGTTTTTCCTTGATTACTGTCATGGACAAGAGAATTATTTTAATTCATACTATGGGGTACATTTTAAATAAATGCACCCCAGTAACAACTCAATCAAGAATTTCCAACAAAATCAACACCATAGGTCAAAAATTTCAGAATCATTTAATAAACAATATCAAATTACTTTTCTTAGGAATATTCATTTGAATACAAGCCAGACCTTAAATATGATGTAATATTTAGAAGTTAGGAGCAACAGAAACTTAGTGCTGTAAATTTGTTAAGTCTACTTGGGAAACTGTAAGGGAATACCACTGAATGGGTAGCTTGAAACAAAAGAAACTGACTTATCACTGTTATGGAAGATGAGAATCTAAAAAATGCCAAGGGATTCAATGTCTAAACATAGCTCTTTTCAGATTCATAGGTGGTTTCATCTGACTTCATCTTCGCCATGGAGAAATCAAGAGTGTTTTCTAAACTCTCTTCTACAAGGATTCAGGTCCCAGCCACAAAATTTCCTTCCTTGTTGCCTAATTACCTGAGTACTTCCCACAAAACTGAAATGTTCCCTTCTGGAGAAAAAGAAGGATGACTTGAGAAATAATCAAAAAATTACTAAGTTCATAAAGTCACTGAGTTTTTCAGAGTTCCTGTAGCACCTCTTTGGCGGTAAAAACTACTAGGGAGATGAGGTTCCCAGATGAGTCAAACTGACTTCAGGTTCTACAGGGAGCTCCAAAATACAGTTTTCAAGATTTATCACCCATGCTTGGGTGGGCTTTTCATTGATTCAGCTATCCTTGAGTCATCCACACTCCTCTAAATAGCTTCTCATCAATATTTCTGTAAATAACTCCCAAATAATCCCACTCATTCACAACTCTGGGCTATAGTAGAATCCTTTCACTGATTTATCATTGGTTTCCTCTGTAGTGTAGACAGACATTTGTTGATGTCTCCCCAGGAAAATCCACACAGAACCATTAGATTGGAAATATGGTTTTGCCCATGCTAATTTCTAAGGGGAACAGATAATCAAGCAGAGTAGTGAGATTTATAGATTGAACATCTCAGGTTTAGAAAGTGTTTGAATAACAAAGTACGAAAACAACACTCTTTAAAACATTGTATGTTAACTTTATTTCAAGTTTTCTAGAGTTTGTCTAGGCTTAGGAGAACATATAGAAAAGCTATATATTTTTTACAGAAATGTTTACTTTCTTGCACTGCAAACATCAAATGATAAAGCTAAACTGTAACCACATGTCCATAAAATGAATCAATATATTTGTAGGTAAACTACTTTACCTCTTCCACAATAGAGAGTAACAAAGACATACAGATCTGACCCTATGTTCTAACACTAATTATTCTGAATAAAACCATATCAAAACTGAGTTTTAACATATATTTAAGAATATAAGAATATAAGAAATCTGCATTTCTTCCAGATTCAAAAATCTTTCAAAATACATTGAACTTAGTTAAGGCTGTTGAATATTTTTCTATATACTACCCATTTCCTACTCTTCTATAATGAGCCAATGAAGTCTTTTTAGTTTCCCTAAAATGTAGGGTATCAAAAATAAAATAAAATAAATGGTGTTGGCACACAACTTTAATCCCAGAACTCCAGAATTTAATCCCAGCACTCCAGAGGCAGAAGTAGGTGGATCTCTGTAAGTTTGAGTCTAGCTTGATCAACAAAGTGAGTTCCAGAACAGCCAGAGCTACATAGTGGAACCCTGTCTCAAAAACACAAACAAACAACAAAGAAGTAGGATATCATTTAAAGTGACAGAATAATGTAACAAATGGAAAGTCTATGAAGTAACTCTAATACTGTTTTACCCTAAATAAAACAAATTTTCTTTTTGTTTTATAGCACAAATACAAAAAAGAAAGAAAGGAAAAAGGAAGAAAAAAGGAGAACGAACATTGTGAGTCCTGTGACTAGCTTACATTGTCAATTTTAAATGTCTTCATTTTTAAATTTTTCAGAAGTATATAAAATTAAATATGATCCCATTATTCCTTCCTTGGCCCCTTCCCTCAATTCTCTCCATATTCCCTCAACTTCATGAGTCTGGTTATTTTTTTTATAACACATTGAGTCCAGTTAGACTGCTTGTACATGGATGGATGTGGCACCATCCATGAACGCATGAGAAACCTTCCAGTGGTCATATTCTCTAAAGCAAGAATCCACAGTGGTCTGGGATCAACAATTTTTTAAGGGATGCGATGGGAATAACATATTCACAAATACAGAATGAAGTGGTGCCGCTGCCTCTTTGTCCATCAGGGAAGGATAGGGAAAGCTCCAGACCAGCTCACCAAGTCGTGATGTCAGGAAACCTTCCATGTCCAAGAGAACATGCGACCCTCCTCCTCAGTTCTTATTCAGTCACGTACCCAGAGGAGACCATGCCCATAGGGCTAGTCACCCCAATACAATTGGCTAAGCAGATTGAATTCCCACAACAATTCTCAATAAGGATGACTCTTCCTTTCCCAGGCAACTGTCCACTGCCACTAACTTCTCACATCATCTCCTCAGTATTGAGTGGGACCTGGAGCTCATCTGCCCTTTAAGCTTGGGTTCTGGCTGAATTGATCTTGAGTAGGTTTTCTGAAAGTAAAAACAGAGTCTGTGTATTCAAGAGTTCACTGTGTGTGTACTGAAGATGCCAGAAGAGGAGAGGCAGGGGTATCTATGCCCTTCAGAGCCCAGAAGATCATAATCCCAGATATTGGGCAATGACCTGTTTACAACCAACCACAACTGGGCAAAATAACAGTAGCCAGCTATACCCTAGAGTTGATGGCCTCCTCAGTCATGAGCCTTTAATCTGTATTACAGTGCCATACATAAGATTCCCTCCTGGGAACAGACTTTAAATCCGATCACAAAAGAACTGCTTTCTCCATAAAAGTCATATCACTGTTGCACTAGTAGATATATTTTGGGTGGCATGTTGGTATTGCAGTATGCAAGGTCTACTGTAGGTAAAACTGTTGCTTTGTTTTCTCCTCTAACAGTGCATATCACCTTCTGGAGACAACATCTTTCTGCCATTTTGTAGAAACTTTGCATCAAAAAAGAAATAGTATCTATTTTACAAAGGAGAAATTTAATTGTAGAATGTTAGTTGTTTTACCCCCCCAAAAAAACACCATAGAACATAAAATATGATATTAATATATTTGTTCATAATATACCACCTTCAAAGAATTGAGTAAATGTTTCACAGACTGATTAATCTTCTATTTTTAATCATGGTCTCCAAAGGAGGTGAATCCTGCCTTTTGTATCTTTAATAAATGTGATTAGCTTTCATGATAACATGATTAAACGGTTCTCAAAACTTAAAGGTTGAACACAGCTAAGCTTGTATATCATAACACCAAACATTTGGGGGTAAAAAAGGGTGACAAATCACCAATCCCAGACCATGTCAACAATGTTAGTTTTGGGGAAGCAATCATGTTGCTGTAGCATTCTCTTGAGTGATGAAATTGAAGAGTAGTATAGATACGGGGGGGGGGGGGGGAGGGCATGTGGTCATTGTCCCAACTTGCTTTAGTGAGTTGTTCAAAGTACCAGGGACTAGAAATTTGATACTTTCATTGGCTGGAGCTGTTTTGTGTAAGGAGATAACATGCACATCTGGAAGTAAGATGAGCATCAGTGAATAACACAAGGGCACAGCTTCTGGCACCAAATAATTCTTATCAGCTCTGGTGGGAGCTTATTTTGAAATAGTATCATTTAGAAAGACAATCCCCAACACTAAAGTCATTGGAACTATCACTATTAAAATTAAAATAAGATATTCCACATACATTATATTTCAATTATATTTTATACTTGTCCCAAATAATTGTTTCACTTCATGTCACATTGTTTCAGTTCCATATTCAAACATAAAACAAGGCAGAATTGACAAAGAACAAAAATATAAACAGGACCTCTTTTTGAATAAGCAGTGTCTTATCTTAATGGTGAGCATTCTGAACATGAGTGTATGTGTGTGTTTGTAAAATATCAGTTAATGACCTTCTGTCTCTATTTTAGTGAAAATAAAGACTTGCCACATCTTTCATTCAGTCTTGAAACAAGTATTTTCTGGGAAAACATTAAGGTCAAATTTAAACTCAGTTTATTGTGACTGATAAGAAAGGTTAAGGCTTTAGAGTCACAGAGCTAATAGGAAATAAGACATATTAACATCCAAGCTACACCAGTCAAAATACTTGTTAGAATTTACTCACTGCCAAGCCTGACTGCCTGAGTTCAAACTGTGGAAGCTACAAAGGAGAAGCAAAAACCAACTCCTGCAGTTTGTCTCCTGACCTCCAGACATGTGCTGTGTGTCCACACACACACACACACACACACACACACACACACACACACACACACACACACACACACACAGAATAAATAAGCATATATTGAAAAAGCTGTCTAAACTCTGAAGAATTTTCATTGCAATAGGTCAAGCTGGATGATAATTTCTCCCACGTTTTTATCCAAAGGAGTTTGAATTTAAAAGAAGAAAATGCCATTCTTGAGATGATTAAAGAGAGGAACACAGAAAAGACAGTCTCATCTTTCCCTTACCCGAAGCCTAGTGAGAATAATTCAAAAGGACAACCCGGTGCTCTGAAGTAGTGTTTTGTACAAGTGGAATGCAAGGTCAATTGATGTGAGGATCTGGCTACGCTATCTGCAGGGTAGGGAGACTGGCTGACAGCTGTTGACGGACGAGCCAAAAGGGGGTGGTTGATCAAGGGAATCTGGCACTCCCACTTTGTCATTGTTAAAATGTGTGTGTGTGTGTGTGTGTGTGTGTGTGTGTGTGTGTGTGTGTGTGTGTACACATGTGCGAATGACCATACAAGTGTTCACAACGGTTGCTCAGAATACAGTCAGCCTGGAATAAAGAGAGACTAGAAAGCAACTTGGATGTGTACAGGCAGAGACTGAGATAAATAAGGATTGAGGGGAGAGGAAACACCTCCTTCAACGGTGAGGGGTGAAAAAGAAGAAAGTGTTCACAAGGAAAAGAGGCCAGTTTCAAATGGATTTGAGGCAAAAAGCACTCCTCCAATAACCCCAGGACAAATATTATGGGCAAGAAACCTGTGCTATCAAAAGTAGTAAAAGTTAGTAGAATAACAACAAAGTAAGAAATAAAAAGAGTCAATCACCTGTCAGTAGTGATGCTGGCTTCCTGTCTCTTCAGAAGCAGGTCAGAACACTGGTGGGGGTGAGCCCTTCTGAACACACCTTCTTTTTCTTAACATAGCTAGGCACTGAGCACTTTAATAACAAATTTATCATTACTTCAGAATATTTATATCTCAGGTAACATCAAGGATAAATCCCATATAATATGAATATGCAAGGTAAGAAGAAAAAGTGATAAGAATGCAGGCCTAATTGCTCTATTTCCATAGAAGGAATTGCTATTCAGTCTAACACAACATACTACTTTAGACTTTACATTGCTATGAAAAAAATACATAAATAACTTAATGGAAAACAATCGAGCTTGGCTTAGAATTTCAAAGTTTTTTTTTTTTTTTTTTTTTTTTTACTGTTCTTGTTTGTTTGCTTGTTTGGTCCAAGTTCAACTGGTCCCACTTACATTAAGCCTGTGGTGATGCAGAGACATGGAGGAACGGGCTGCTGCAGGAAAACTGCTTACACCGTGACAGCCAGGAAGCAGAGAGAACACTCCTATGCTAACAGCTTCCTTTTTCTTCTCAATTTATTCCACTCAGACCACAATTTATTGGATGATATAGCCCATTTTTAGCTGGTATTTATCAGTTACTTTCTCACATGCCAGTCATCTCTAGAAAGACCCCCCCAAAAAAAAAAAAAAAACCTATTCAGAATTGTATTGTACCAATCTTCCAAGCATATTAAAACTCATAAAATGGCTGATTGATGTTAATCATCACAGTCTCTGTATTTGGGCTTTACTCTCAAAAACAGCGGAAGGGATACTATCTTATAAATGTCATTGAACATATAGTTCTTAACAAAATGATGTCACTCCAGCACTAAGCCTGATAAATAGATTTGTTACAATAATTAACAATGAATTTTGTTCTATTATTTTCTCAATTTTAGAAAGATGTGTTATTCACTGTAAATCAAAATTATGCTTTACAATTTTATTTAAAAATTATATCACATAATTGTTTAACATTAAGAACAAATGATAAAGGTCACTTTAAAATTTAGTTTAATTCCAGAGAGTCAAGCGCCCTTAAAGTATATGTTTAAAACAATTTAAGAAGATAAAGCATAGCAAAAAAGTGGAGAGATTTTACTCTGCTGTGTGACTTTAAGCCGTTTCTTAAACATGTACTCCATTTCTTCATCATACAGTACAGATAATAATAATCATCTGTTTAGAGAATGAATGTATCCATGTAGGTAGTATATTTGCAATAAGGCATATTACACAAAAGTTCTGGGGAAGTATTAGGTAGCATGATGACTGCTCTTATATGTCTTATGTAGCTGCATGCTATACTAGAATAATGCATATATTGCTAATGGATAGTACTTAAATGCTAAATGATGTATTTCTACGTGAGATTTTCATGAAGCACAGGTGAAACTAATGAATTGAAGACTACAATATTTATAATTGCATACCATTTTAGACACAGTATTTCCTGAGTAACTTGTAAACTAAAACAGAACTACAAAAATATTTCCTGACAGGATGAGAGCATTTCAGATGAAAATAAAAATAGTGTGTGTGAATTAGACAGCAATAACAGAGGGCTTGGCAGCCAAGTGTGTTAGTGTGTTAAGAATGAAATGTAGTATGACCTCAGTAGACAAAATATTAAATACTAAACAAATAGAATAATCTGGTATTTTTAAATGATCTCTAAGTTATTTCTCTTATAAAAAAGATACCTTTTAAATTAAATTGTTGAAGAGGCTACAAAAAAATTGAAAAGTTAATTTGTATTGAAATTTATTAATGAACTCAATTTAACTTTTTAAATGTTTTTTGTGATGATTATATAATCACACCATCACACACACACACACACACACACACACACACACACACACACACACACACACTTCACTTTCCAAACTTGTCACCCTCTTTAAAATTCATGGCCTCTTTTCTTAATTGTATGTACATATATATTTATGTGTGTGTATATGTTTGTAAATATACCTGTTCAGTCTGTATAACACTACTTGTATGTATGTTCTCATGGTTGACCATTGGTGTGGTGGTCTGAAAGAAAAGAGATTTGGATTAATTCTGTTGGCATAGCACAGCCTCTGCCTAGTGTAGACTCTGTCATGTGGTTATTAGTGTTAACTCTAATGAGGATATGTAATGAAAAGGAAGAAGCTGAGCAAGGAAAAATATAAAATTTATAATTTGAAGAGAAAAGGAGCACCAGGAACTGGAATTGAGCTAAGTCCTGTTATATGGAGATAAAAAGATTAAGAAATAGATTAAGGGGAGTGGTGACCTCAGGACAAGATCACACCCAACTAAGTTTCCTAATTGTGGAAAGGAATTAAAGAAAATCTTAGAGCTAGTGTGGTGGGGCATGCCTTTAATCACAGTACTCGAGAGACAGAGGCAGGTTGATCTCTGAGTTCAGGGCCAGTCTACAGATCAAGTTTCAGAAAAGACAAGCTTAGGAAGTGAAGGAAACCATGGAAAACAGAAAGCTGGTGAAGGTATAATTGAACGAGGGGGTCATATTCCATTCCCAGCTAGCAGCAGAACTTGGCAGCTTTGACCATGTGGTTCTGACTTTAGAGTCAAGCATAGAAGTAAAGGGTTATAGAATCTTCCTTTGAGACTAAGAAAAAGTGCTGAGGGCAGGCATGTGTCAGGGTG
Source organism: Peromyscus californicus insignis (assembly GCF_007827085.1). Lineage (NCBI taxonomy): Eukaryota > Metazoa > Chordata > Mammalia > Rodentia > Cricetidae > Peromyscus > Peromyscus californicus. The sequence goes on from NW_026294458.1 coordinate 67,961,759, forward strand.
TCTCTGAATGAGGGCTTAGAGGGTCAATTGCATGAAGCTGTGAAGGTGAAGCCAGGATTGCCTTGGATATCCCAAGATTTTGGAGATTCCAGAGAAGTGGGATACTTGCTGAGTAAAGCTGCAAACAGGGTGGATTCACCCCAAGAGAGAGAAGTATGCTGCAGTCAACAAAACTGAAAAGAGTTGGAGATCTGAAGAGCATGTTGACATCAGACATGGCAATACAGAGTTTAGGGTTTGCCCAGCTGGTTTTCAGTCTTGCTTTGGTCCAGTGTTGCCTTACTATCCTTCCTTTCCTCCATTTTTGAATAGTAATGTATTTCCTGTGCTGTTATATATCATAAGTACATGATCTGCTTTTTTATTTTGATTGTATAGGGGATTATAGTTAAGAGATTGTATGAATCTCATAAAAAACATTGAACTTTAGACTTTTAAGCAAGTTTGAGACTGTTATGGATTATTGGGGACTTTTGACTGGATGCATTTTTTGTATTATGATATGGCTACCAGCATTTAGGAGTCAAGGAGTAGAATGTGGTGGTTTGAAAGAAAATGGCCCCCAAAGGAACTAGCACTATTAGGAGTAGCTGTGGCCGTGTGGAGGAAGTGCATCACTGTGTGAACAGGCTCTGAGGTCTCATATATACTTAAGCCACACTCAGAGCCTCAGACCACTTACTATTGCCTGTGAGTCAAGATGTCAAGATGTAGGACTCTCAGCTACTTCTTCAGCACTATGTCTGCCTGAATGCTGCCTTGCTTCCTGCCATGACAATAGTGGACTAAACCCCTGAAACTGTAATTGACCCATCACAATCAAATGTTTTCCTGTATAAGAGGTGCAGTGTTCATGATATCTTTTCACAGCAATAGAAACCCCAACTAAGACAGTTTTGTTATTGGATAACGAATTGTTATTATCTTCCTTGGAATATAGAGGCAATATTAGAAAATTATGTGTATATTTATCAATAAATATAAATTGTTGCAATGAGTAAGACACAAATTCAATATAATAAGCCTCTTGTTTGACATAAAAAGATAATTTGAAAACCCAAAAAGTACTCTGTACTTAAAAATATTGATATATGCATAAGTTAACAAGTACACTTAGATTTCTTCTTCTTTAAGTAATTAATTTTTCACATAATACTGAACTTTTATAACATATAATTCCTTAACCTGACTATAACAGCAGTTTTAGTAGTATGGTCTGGTTATTAGAAGTTTGGATTGTGGTTCAGTATTTCCTTGTGACCTAATTTTCAAAGTGTAGGAGAATGCTCAACATCTTTAAAATATTGTTGTTTTGATAATGGTCGTCTCTGCTTTATGTGGAAAGGAATCAACAGGTTATGAAAATGAAAAGCGTGATCCCCCAACCTCAACCAGCTCTGTTCTGCTCACAGAACCACTCAGAGAAGCAAAGCATGGAACACATTTCTTACCAACCAGCTGCTCTCGTCTGTATACTCATGCTCTACACAAATCATATTGAAACCCATAAGGCAGTAGTGTTAGGAGAGAGCTGTAGATAGAAATGATGAAAGGGAGATCAGTCTTTCCTGTACACTTCTGGGCTGATTGTTGGCCCGATAATCATGTTTTTTTTTTAAATTCTTCTTCCCTTTATTGACAAATCAATATGCTTTGCCCTAGTTCCTGTCGCTTGCACTGTCCTGCTCCTGTCTCTTGGAGTTTAGCTAATGAGTTCCTCAGGGCTGAGTGACAGATAAATAGACAGATAAGTACAACATATGGCACTGTCCTAATTTCTTTAGGGTTTTTGCTAAAGCTGTACTAAAAGAAGTTCTGTATTCCCTGATGTGATGACGGGGGCACAAGAGCCAAACGTTTCTCACCACCACCTGTGACATACCGACGAGACAATAAACACACACAAACACATCACACACACACACAAACACATCACACACACACACATATCACACGCATCATAGACACAAACACATCACACACATCACACACATCACACACACAAACACATCACACACACACACACACACACACATCACATGCATCACACACACAAACACATCGCACACATCACACACACAAACACACACACATCACACACATAAACACACACACATCTTTCTCTCTCTCTCTCTCTCTCTCTCTCTCTCTCTCTCTCTCTCTCTCTCTCACACACACACACACACACACACACACACACACACACACACACACACACACAAACACACAAAAAGTGAGAGTCAGGAACTGAGACACCAAAAGACAAAAATCAATCCAAGACCCATTTTCAGTTTTCCTTCAGCATTTGAGCCTGGTGAAGCAGATTTCTCACACTACCCCTTCATATCTTCCTCATTTTGCTCACTTCAAGTTCCATGAGAAATCCATTTACTAGTGGCTAAAGGTAAAAATTAATCAATTACCATGTGCAACCAATATTATTCAATACGTTTTTTTCTCATACTAAAAATAAGAATACGTTTAAAAAAAAAACTTGAGAGATTTTTTTCCCCTTTTATATTTGAAAATGAACAACATATCTTCGGATGATAATAGTTTCCTAAGGTTTTCAGTGTGCAGCTGGTTTTCAGAACATGATGTACTTTTCCTTCAGGTAATTACATTTTAGCTAATTCATGGATATCAAGATGACAGTATTTTTTGCCTGATAATTATTTCTGTAGAAATCACTTCATGGCTTTTTTTCATCCTTTGTTTAATTTGTAAAAAATCCTATGATTTCTTAATGTTAAAAAGCACTCAAATTATTTTCAAATATTTGAAATTGGCAAAATATAGAAAGAATTTTGCCAAACAAATTTAACTTGGGTTTTTTAATGTGTGTGATTTGCTGGAAACTCAATCCATATGTTTCTCATTCATTTACAATTAGGTGACAAAAAACATGATTTTTATAAGAGTTTGATATCCATAATTTTGAAAATCGCACAGTAATTTTCTTTTATCTGCAGAAAAATTGAGAGGAAACCTATCTCAATAATATTAGCTTTGTATTTCTCATTCTGTTTTTAAAAACTATCACATGCTGCATTAAAAGAATTAACTAATAAGGCAGTTGGATGATAGAAATGATGGCAGAGAAAGGAGCATCTGAAGGAGACTATACAACGTCAAGCAGGGAGAAGAAGATATGGGAATATTGTATAACAGTAATCCTTGTTTAGGTAACAGCCAAGTGACAACTCCATAAGCAATTTCCCTACAGGACCAAAAGGTGTAGGTTCTTAATATGGAACAGGAGACATTCCCACTTCAACCAGGAAACAAGGAGCAGAGACTAGAACTCTGGATGCTGCTCGTCTGTCACCAGCAGGCATCTTCTCTGGGAACTGACTCTCTCCTTCCATAGTTGTATGGAATGAGTCTTACAGCTGAACTCAACTGCTCAGGGCCCCCAGTCATCACCAGCATCATATGAACTATAACCATATTTAAGCTGATGACCTCATAGCCTACCTTCTCAGGACCACTCTCTTTCTTTCAATAAGATTGAAAAATATAAGAAGATTATCTGTCAAATAAATATTGTCGGGGCCTGATATATCTCATGTCTGTATTAAATCTTTCACTGAATAAGGAAGCATTTATACCATTTGAAAACATGTTCTTTGTTATTTCTTTCTATTCTGTACATAAAATGTCATTACTGCTCAAACATGCTTTTTAGTAGCTCATATGATTTTTTTTCTGCTTGGTACTTGGAGCCTGTGACTGTTATGCCAACAAATACCAGAAAAGTTACAAGTTGTTACTCAAAGTTCACAGAGAAAAAAACTCATCTTGCTCATAGTTCATTGTAGCTGTTGTTTTAGGAATATATTGTTGGAATATTTCCTACGTTGAACATTTCCTGTAATAAACTATGGCAAAGTGTGTAGGTGTCTGTGAGTATATTTGTATGCCCCTGATCTCTGTCTAATGAATAGTAAATGATAATATTACCTACCAATTACATAATGAGGTTCTAGTCCTAACATGTGGGACTCAGAATTTCTAAATCTAGCAAGAGCTAGAAGATCATGCAATGTATATTAACATATATGCAAGGAGCTCGCCTAAGTCACTTCATCTGCATTTTACCAGCCAGATTTAGATAAACAATGTGCTGAAAATATTGCCTGTCCAATAGTTTGCTGTTCTAGTTAACATAAATGAGTCTGTTTTCGATCCATCTTTTGTCATCATTGCGTAAGATCAAAACCCAATTCATCAAGAATATGCAGTGGTCTATAATAGGCTTGGATCCCCACCCCCATATTTAGTCTAATGTCCTACTAACTAAAATGGGAAGTTGTGTTTATCACTACCTGCCATTGGGTAAATCACACATGAAGGAAACCTAATCAGAAATGACCAAAATAGGAGAGACACAAAGTTTCTGTGGGGTGAGATTCTCAAATCTCACTGAGTAGGCAATCTGAAAGCAATTTATTTTGATTGAGGGGATCCTTGATTGGGTATTTCCCTATCTCTGGGGGAATTTTCTTTCATGTATGTTTTCCTAATCACTAGTTCCAAGAAGGTATTGTTAGCTTTTTAACCTACCATTCATGGACTCTCCTGTTCACATATTTGGATAATGAAAAATTTTTGAGTGACCTCTGTTTTCCAATAACATCATTTGACTCTTCTTTTAGTTGTCAAACAGAAAAAAATGTGCTAAACCATTAAAGCCAAAATCTCCATAGGCTCTATTCTATGTATCAGTCCTACTTTATACCAAGAATCATACCAATAATTCTTTCTTTCATTTAAATATCAACAGCAATCAATTTCCCTATTTACATTACTGTGCCAATGCCTAAATCTATGCATTCAAATAATAGCAATTTGCTTACTAGGGTGCTTTCTGTACAATATTAGAAAAACAACACCCAAGGCCCTTTATTCAGCTGTGAGTTTTAGTAAACATTTATATTTTAGCTGTAGTTTTTCTTTTATTCCATGTTTATCCAATACATGAGAATTACATGAATTTATTATCAAAGGTTTCATAATCTCACCCTTCAGGGTTAGAAATCTAATTCTGCAAAGGGTGAAATTTCTTTCCATTATGATCATAAGTATTTTCAAACATATTTCTCTTTAATTAGGTATCAAGTGTCATTAATACTCATTGCCACATAGCCATGCTTTCATTTCAACTGTTCTTTTCTCAGACTATTTTATGCTTCCAATTAACTAAAGATCCGGGTATCGCTAAATGTCTTCATGTAACAAAACAGTGATGATCATCATTGCAATTTCTAATATCTGAGTTTTCACAGTGCTGAACTCTGAAAACTATAGGTGAGAGACAAGAAGTGCCAGCGGATTTAATGGTGACATGACTGTTACAAGAAAGCAACTACTTTGTGATTGAGTTTGTGGATTTCACAATGGGAAGGAAGTCGTGTTTCACACTGTAAACCAGGTCAAAAGCACATGGTTAGGAATGGTATAGTCTCTAGGGTAGAATGTACTGTTATCTTGCTAAATGGTCATATCACCAAATTGCACTCTAAATATTTATGTTTATATTAATATACATGGGCAGCTCACAATCTTCATCAGAAAAAGCTTCTTTTTTTGCAGTGTGTATTAGTCAAGTAAGAGACTCATTAAGTAGTCAAAGTGCTGAGAATACATTACTAGGAATAAGTGACTCATCCCTAAATGGGACATCTATATCACCCCTTTATCAAACCTATGCCCACCCATCACTAAGGCTCAGGAAATACAACAGAAGAAGAGGCAGAAAGAATGGAAACAGGCAGAGGATGTGGAAGAATACTGTGCAATACTGTCTTCAGGATGCACATAACTACTGCATTCATGAACTCACAGCAACTGTGGTTACATGCAAAAGATCAAGTTAGCCTAAACCCCAGCACAGATGGAGAAGATGGTCATTAGGACAAACCCTTAACAGAGGAGATACTGGTAATTAACAGCTGCTGTTAGAAGGAGAATCATTCTTCTTTGCGGGGTGTGGCCACTGGTAGATTGCCCATTCTCCAGTGAATAACCCTAAATCCATGCACATACAGTCAGCACAAATCGTACTTCATAAGTTATTAAAAACAGGAGATGTTATGATACTGGAGAGGGCTATGTGAGGAATATCCAGAGGGACATAGAGATAGATATAAGAGGTGAATGTGATAATATTTTGTTATGTACATATATTGAATTCTCAAGTAGTGTTTTAAAATATTAAACATTTTAAGTACTGCCACATTGAATTTTACTCCAATAAAAGTATTTAAACTATTGGAAAGAAGGAAACAAGACTGTAGCAATAGCAAACACAGTTCAGCACCTCACTAGTTTAATGCAATATAATTTTATTTCTGTTTTGTCTGCCAAATGCAAGTACCTGGGTCTCTGAGCTTCCTTCAGAGCTCTTTCCTACCTACTGACACAGTGACGGGCTATTTCTAGACTGTATCTGGCCTTTGAGGTCACTACTGGAATGGCAGAGATAATTAAAGCATCTCTGGCGTTCTTTCTTAAGGCTTGAGCTGAAAGCCTTTTCAAAATTTTTCACATATCTTCTGTCAGAACTGAGACAAATGAAATTAAGAGCTGCTTAAGCTGGGGTTCCAGTTCCCTTTCTATCGCTGTGATAAAACACTCCAACGAAACGTTACTTGGGGAGGGAGGGAAGGATTTTTCAACTAAGACTACCAGATTTCAATCCATCTTTGAGGGAAGTCGAAGCAGGAACTTGTAGGAATAAGGCTTGCCAGTTCATTCTCTTGCAGCCTGTAGGCTCATATGTAGCTACCTGTTTTTTTACAGCTCAGCACCCCCTGTCTTGGGACAATACAGCCCACAGTGGACTGATCACACTGCACCAATCAATAACTAAGACAATTCCAAAAGACACACCCATAGGACATCTGACCTAGGAAGTTCCTCTCAGATGAAGGCTGTGTCAAATTGAAAATCAAAGCTAATGAAAGCAGTAGGCATTAACAATCTTTTTTGTGCCTCCAAAGATGAAATAGGATCGTAAACAGAGTGCTTTGTCTGAAATAAGACCAAGAATGCCTAATAAAATTCTGTTGATTCAACTAAATCTGTTTGATATTTGAACTTTAAAACTAGAATTCTACCAACTGTCTTTTAAGGGCATAAAATTTCAGTTTTACACATGTCTCTTTGTAAGCCAAAAGTAAGGACTTTGTTATGCTCATGTTATACATACAATAGGCTGCTATGTACAATCTTGAGCTACGTGGATGAAGTCTGGATAATTCTTGGGAGTTCTTTATCCAGTAGATAAATATGGAGGTGAAGATGTGAATCCAGAGACATGTGCTTCTATAGATTCATTAACAGACTTCTGCAAGTGTTGGCAGGGATGAATGTTCAAATATTCCCTCATTGCCTGGTGAAAGAGAAGGTAGTTTCATGATACTGAGTTAATATATTTTATCAAGAGCTTAACGGAAAGACTACACTTGATGAGGTTGAGAGACTGGTACATTATTTCTTTTAAGACATCATTAACTCAGAGAGAAAATCATATTACTCAAGCACTAAGACTGTAAGGAACAATAAAGAACAAATGGATTGGCTCTTCTCCTTAGAAAATATTCTTACTTTAAATAAAATGATCATCCATTGGCTTAAATAGTCATCAAGAAGAAATCAATATAGAAAATAAAGCAATGTTATTAAGAAGATTGACACAGAAAGTAACAAGAAAGATCAGGCTATATCAGTTACCTCCTACAAATGACCATCCTGCTACAAATAAGCATGTTAACTTTCTAGTGCTGTTGCATTAAATGGATTTCTATCAAGAGCTTTTGTATGTGATAGTGGATATCTGATTTTAGGCATTTCGATATGGGCTGAATTCTTCTTATTTTCTCTGCCTCTAATGTCTGACACTTACAAAGAATTAGATGTGCGTTTATTTTCCTTGCACTACATTTTTAACATTTTTGACTCACAATATTTCAATTGAAAAATTTAGTAACAATATAATATAATAATAATAATATAAAATTTGTTAATTTTTTTAGAAGTTTAATTGCATCTGACCATGTTCTGTCTTCAGGAAGAATTTCTGAAGCACAAAGTCACCACAAAAGACATCACGAAGTGCTGAAGTATTTCAAGACAGCCAAGTTCTGCTATTTTTCTCGTTAAAGTTTTGTGAGGTGAAGTTGGCCTAACACAGCTATTTCCAGAGATGGGGAATTGGCAGATATGATGCACACTGGCGTTTTACTAATGAAATACTAAACTAGCTCAAGTGTTTGGAAAGTACACAATGTGTGTTTGTGTATCATTATCTGTTAATGGCCTTGAGCAGCCTAATTGGAAACTACAAATGACTTTCACAACATAAGGAGTAAATAGTTTTCTTAAACCACATGTGTGACATTGCAGAAATTGTTCAGGCTAGACAGTTTTCTCCTGCCCAAAATATGAACAATTAAGAAGTATAAGAATATGACATTTAAAAAATAAAATGGAAAAATATGTGGATGTTAGTAACTAAACATTAAAATCTGCATAATTATAACTTGTTTTTCATGTGTCCAGAAGAATGAAAGGAAAAGAAAGTAACTTACTTGTGCCCTTTTCATTCAATATCTGACTTAAGGTACAAATTAAAGCTTGTATGTAGGAAAGGGCCCTTTACAGTAGTTTTTAATACAATTTTTATTTTTTTATTTTTTCCCTTGTTCTCCCCCCTCTGCTCCTCTCACCTTCCCCCCAATACAATTTTTAAAATTTACAAAAGTATCCCTGGAAGGTGTATGTGTGTGAGAATACAGAAAAAAAATTAAATCATTTTTGAAAGACATTGATCTTTGGTCAACTGGTAACTAGGGCCAGAGAGATGGATCACCAGCACAATGCTTCCTGGGCAAACATTAGGACTTTAGTTCAATTCCCAAAACTCACATAAAAAGAGACAGGTATATTACAATCCTAGAAGCCAAAATGGGAAGTTTCTAAAGAGTTGCTGGCCTGACTGTCTAGTTTAATTGGTCATCCCCAAGTTCAGTGAGAGATTCTGTCTCAAAAGGGGGTGGAAGAAGGTGAGGGTTAGTTAAGGAAGACACCTGAAGTCATCCTCTGGCCTCCATATGCATTTCACATGCATACACATATGCACACACTAACACATACATGTACAGTCATTCTGAGTGAGGTCATCTAGAAGCAGAATAATAAGAACTGCATGTTCTCTCTCATGTGTGTATGCTAGCTCTATATATGTACATTTAAAATGGAGTACCCACAGATGTCAGGAAATTAGTCAGGAGCCCTGGGGAGGATTTTGCATTGAAGTATAGAACAGAGGTGCTATTAAGGAGGAAATAATTGAGCAGGAAGGTTATAGGATGGGGGTGGCATTAAAAAAAAACTACTGCTAGCCAGGTAGTAGTGGCACACATCTTTAATCCCAGCACTCAGGAGGCAGAGCCAGGTGGATCTCTGTGAGTTCGAGGCCAGCCTGGTCTACAGAGTAAGATCTAGGACAAGCACCAAAACTACACTGAGAAACCCTGTCTCAAAAAAAAAAAAAAAAAAAAAAAAAACTAATGCTGGAGAAGCTTCCCAAAACATGTGCATAAATATAGAGAGAGAGGGTTTGAATGGAGTTACCTTATAACAGGGGAGCAATGCCTTTCCCAGACACTATAGGATATTGAACAAAAGGCCTAATGCCAGGTATGGGTTACCTTTTTACAAGCTGTTGGTCAGTGAGGTCCAATACAGCTCCAAAAATGAGAGTCTATTGCCACTGCTCTTGGATACCTTTAAGAATTTGATGGTAAGACTCTGTTGCTAAAGATATCACACAGAGCACGAGAAATTAAGCTATTACTAAGGTGAAAGGTTCATCGTAACTCAAGCTGTAATTTCTGAAACACAAAATAAGAGTAAGAACACAAATAGAAGAAAAAATAAATGATTGTACTCAGCACACACCTTTCAATAATGACTTTAAATAGTAATTACTCAACTCTCTACTGGCTAGCTTTCATAGTTCTGGAAGATGTTGTATGCTACTGGGAAAAATATGCAACAGTTTTACCCAGCATTTAACACTGGGAGCTACAATAACAACTTGCCTGACAAAATACACCCTCTGGTGCAATATTGGCACACATGTTAGGGGAGAATCTAACGACATTCATATTTGAGTTAAGCCCTGCTCTACAAGATAAAGTCCATGCCCACCACAATTAACTGAGCCAAAAACCTGTGGTTGATTAGGTGATAGGCCCTATAGGAGAATCTACCACTATTACTCTGCTAAATGGACATAGTATTAAACTAATTCTTAATATTTTACAGATATGTATTAATGCTGAGACATAAAATAAGTCAACATGCAGAGAACAAGAGAGTGTTGAATGTTCAACCCTTAATTGACACATCTATATCACACCCCATCGTCCCAATGCTCAGAGATCTCTCTGGGAAACAAAGCAACTGTAACTTAAGAGACAAAGGCAGTGGATGACATGACAGGCCTGTTGCACACATGAACTCACAGCACCAGATACACAGTACCTGCTCAAGATCAAGACTCCAAAATTCCAGCATGGATGGGGGAGATGCTAATAAAGCCCCACATACCCCTAGGTGAGAGTCCATTGGCTACTGGAAGAGAAAGAGAGTGAATTTTCTTCAGGGACAAAACCCACATGTGACTGCCATACTCCAGCAGATGATTACACACACACACACACACACACACACACACACACACACACACACACACACACACACACACACACCATACCTCTAAAGTAAATTACAAATAATGGAAAATACCTTTTACTTCTGTGTTTTATGACCAGAAAATAGTGCAAAAAAAAGGGATTTTCTGCTTACATATACTGCGTTCAGACTGTGAAATCTTCATTTTTCAAGGAAAATTTGATGGAAGAATGCAACGGAAGCATGATAAGCATGCTAGAAAGTGGTTTTTTTTTAGGTTGCTTATCATTCTTAAGTCATCAGGAAAATACAAATGAAGACTATTTTGAGATTTCATCTTACTCCAGTTGGAATGATTGAGATTCAGAAAATAAAGGCAGCAAATACCAGTGAGAATAAGGGGAAAAATGAAACTTCAGACAGTGCAGGAGAGCGTGCAAACTGATGCAAGCCAGTATAGAAATAAGTATGGAGATGCCCCAAAAGCAAAAAAACTAGAAACATATCTACAATTTGATTGAGCTATTACATTCCTGAGTATATACATAAACTCCAACTACATAGACACACATCCACAACAGCTAGGATTTAGAAACAGCCTAGATGTCCATGAACTGATGAATAGATAATGAAAATGTGGTACCTATACACAGTGGAATTTTATTAGCTGAAAAGAAAAATGAACTCATGAAATTTTCAAGTAAATAGCTGGAACTGGAAAACATTATACAGATTGAGATAACATAGGCTCAGAAAGACAAATAACACATATTTTCACTCATACGTGAATACTAGTACTGAATCCTTAGATATATGTGTCTAGTTTGGAATACCTCTAGAATCTAGGAAACAGTGTCATGGGTGATGAAGAGGAACAAGGACATTAAAGCCCCATTAAGAGTAGTAGAATGCAGGTGATATGAAGGAGAGCAGAGTAATAATGAGGAAGGAGTTTGAGACAGAAAGATAGATGGGTGGTAGAGTTGAAGATGGAGTTCAGAGCATGATAACTAAAGTAAGGATGTTTGAAAAAGCCATGTGGAAAGTTACTATTTTATAATCATCATATATATATATATGTGTGTGTGTGTGTGTGTGTGTGTGTATATATATATATATATATATACTTATATAATATATACGTAAGTGTTTAATTGAAGTCATTGTCAGCAGGACATAATACTCATTTTGGAAACCATAGGTTACCAAATAAAATACCTAGTGTGCAAGAGTGGAAAGAGAAAATAATTTCTAACAAATTGTTCTCTGACTTACGACATGTACTGCCATGTATGCATGGAGATATAACGGAACCTTCACTGCCTGATGATGGTAGTTTATGCATTTCCCTATAGTTTTGTACAGTTGACTTTTGCTGAAGAGGTATGAGATTATTTTTTATGTTGGAGCAGAGAAAAGTTGTGTAATTCCAAAAATCGACAACTAACTTGTTTTATGATTTTTCCTAGGTTTCATAATTATAATGATAGAAAATTTTATAACTTTCTCATCTTTTACAGAAAGTAATTGTGAGAATGAGATAATACAATTGACAGAAGCCTGGAAAATTGTAAAATGTTGTTCTGTTGTAAATTACTATATTTAAAACAGTTAATTTTATAAATTCCACTTAAAATTTTGCTAGGAAAAATAATGGCTGCAAAATATTTAATGCTAACTTCTGCTGTTTGCCCTCAATAATTATTTGGTAATAGACACTGTTGTGGGTTGAACAGAAAATGTCCCCCACAGCCACATATATTTGAACACTTGATCCTCAGTAGGTGGTGCTATTTGGAAAGATTATGAAATCTTTAGGAAGGGGAGCCTTGATGTGGGAAGTATGCTACTGGAGGTGAGTTTGGAGGTTTATAGTCCAACCTCACTTCTATATGGATGATGTGATTATCCAGCATCCTGATTCTCACACCATGCCTTCTCTACCTGTGGCCATGTCGTCCCCTCCAGGATGGACTCCATGTCTCTGGAGCAATAAACCAAAATACACCCTTTATCTTTTAACTTGTTTTTTTGTTAGCATATTTTATCACAGTAACATATAAAGAACTCAAGAAACTAGACATCAAAATACCTAACAGTCCAATTAAAAAATGGGCTATAGAGCTAAACATAGAATTCTCAACAGAAGAATCTCAAATGGCTGAAAGACATTTAAGGAATTGCTCAACATCCGTAGTCAGCAGGAAAATGCAAATCAAAACAACTCTGAGATACCATCTTACACCAGTCAGAATTGCTAAGATCAAAATCACTGAAGACACCTTAAGCTGGAGAGGATGTGAATAAAGGGGAACACTTCTACACTGTTGGTGGGAATGCAAACTTGTACAGACACTTTGGAAATAGGTATGGCAGTTTCTCAGTAAATTGGAAATCAATCTTCCTCAAGACCCAACTATAACACTCTTGGGCATATACCCAAGGGATGCTCAATCATACCACAAGGACACATGCTCAATTATGTTCATAGCAGCACTATTTGTAATAGCCAGAACCTGGAAACAACCTAGATGTCCCTCAACTGAAGAATGGATAAAGAAAATATGGTACATATACATAATGGAGTACTACTCAGCAGAGAAAAATAATGACATCATGAGGTTTGCAGGCAAATGGATGGAACTAGAAAATATCATCCTGAATGAGGTAACCCAGACTCAGAAAGACAAACATGGTATGTACTCATTCATAAGTGGATGCTAGATGTAAAGCAAAGAATAAACAGACTGCGACCCATAGCTCCATGGAGACTACCTAGTAAGGAGGACCCTAGGATAGACACAGGAATCACTCAGCGATGGAGAAATGGATGAGATCTACATGAAAAAATTGGGGGTGGGGTAATGAAGGTCAAAGAATGGGGAAAAGAGAGCTTAGGGGAGCAGGAGGTTCTTTTGAGCTGGATCAGGAACAGAGTGGGAGAATAAGGAAAGAGATATCATGATAAATGAAGGCATCATGGGAATAGGGAGAAGCAGAGTGCTAGGGAGGTCCCCAGGAATGCACAAAGATGACTCTACCATAGACTACTGACAATGCTCGAGAGGGTGCCTGAGCTGACCTACTCCAGTGATCAGATGGCGGAATTCTCTGACATCATAGAACCATCATCCAGTGACTGATGGAACCAGATGCAGAGATCCAAGGCTGGGTCCCAGGCGGAGCTCCAGGAGTCCAATTGACAAGAGAGAGGAGGGATTCTATGAGCAAGAGATATCAAGATCATGATTGGAAAAATTACAAAGACAACTAGCCAAACTATTGGAAACACGTGAATAGTGGACCAATATCTGAGGAGCTCCCAATGTACTGGACTAGGCCCTCTGGATAAGCAAGACAGTTGTTTAGCTTGAACTGTTTAGGGTGCCCCCAGGCAGTGGGATCAGGACCTTTCCCTAGTGCATGAGCCGGCTTTTTGGAATCTAGTGCCTATAGTAAGACACTTTGTACAGCCTTGGTGCAGGGAGGAGGGGCTTGGACCTGACTCAACTGAATGTACCAGACTCTGCTAACTCCCCATGGGAGACCTTGCCTTGGAGGAGGTGGGAATGGGGGGTAGGTTGGGGGAGAAGACTGGGGGGTGGGAAAAGGGAGGACAGGGGAATCTGTGGTTGATAAGTAAAATGAATAGAAAATCTCTTAATAAAAAAAGAAATAAAGTTTTTTAAAGAATTCACTGTAAAAAAAAGACAAATACATTGATATTAAGTACATTACTCAATCAGTCAACATAAAAGAGGCATTATTAATTCATGCTCATGAAATTGATTTTTCTGTCTTTATCTTGGTTATCCTAAGAACAATTATGTATGAGGTAATATTTCAGAATTATAGAAGAGCAATGTAAGGATTTCAAGACTTCCTTTTTTAGTCCCTTTCTTTAGACTCTAATATTTCTATTATATAAATACCTCCTTAGTCATAATAGATCATAATCACAATGCTAGTTTTATATTCTGTAATATATACCATATGAGAAAACAGGACATGTCTAAAATAAAACTCTTCTCAAGGAGTGATTACTAGACTACTCTTTTGAAATCATGCTTCAATATTTTTCCATATGTTTTAGAGAAAACTTTGGAGCATCCATTAAAATCCCTGGGAAAGTCACCTAATCTCAGATATGCTGAGCTAAGCTTCTGAGTGTGCCAATTATATTAAATCATAATTAGTTAAAATAACAGAGCTCTAGTGATTTGGCAAGATTCAGAGACCCAAAAAATATTGAAATAATAAAAATGGAGATTAAACATTAGCATGGTTCTCAAATTATAACAATTAATTTCCAGCTACATGCTCAGTTTTCATTATAGTTGAGATTTTAGCTGCTTTGCATGCTGACTTAATAAATAAACTCCTAAGATCAGAGTTTTGAAAACTCTGGGTCACATTTACTATCTTACAATAAATCTATCTGATGAAGGAATTAAATTTAGTGCATATTATGTAGCCATATATATAAACATTTATACATCTAAATAGCTTTCTTTAACTTCTAGCACAATATGTCTTAAATGTATATTCCTTCTCATATTGTGCATTCCACATGCAGAGAAAGTTTGATTTTAGCCTTTGATCCCCTAGTTCTAAAAGAAAATGTGTCCAATCATTCATTGTAATTCCAAATGTAAATAATTTTAGTAAATCTATTTCATGTTTGTTATGTCCTGAGCATTTTACAAATATTACTGAATTTTATCTTCATATTTCTTGAAACATATCTAAGAAATATTCATTGCTTTAAATAATCATTATGGTAAGGTCAAATAAACATCACTATTAGATATATACTTCAAATCAATGTCATTAATATTATGAAATTTTAAAATTGCCATGACAGGGTGGGACAGAAAGACCAGTTTTTATGAACGTTTGTCATTCAATCATGATTATCTGAGCTCAGATTCCAGCGTTTGCATATTTCAAATGTCTATAACTCCAGTTCTGAGGGAATCAAGACCCTCTGCCTGAGTACAAGTTCCGACACTCACTGGGATACACAAACACAATAAACAAAGACAAACACGCATAAACATTAACTCTTTAAAACACTGTAAAACATTTTAGCAAATAAACATAGTTAACATTTTAGGACAATAGTTTCAAATAACTCTGAGGATCAACCTAAGGCAAAATTATAGAAAGAAGATAAAATATATGACAAAGATAAAGCATAATGCAGGAGGACACAGAAAAAGAGAATCAATCATCCTTGCATTTATTTTGAGATGTCAATAGCAGTAAAGTGCTCATGTGTGTTTGCTATTGTTGCTGCAATGAATTAAAATAAATCCAGTATCAAGCATTTCTGGAGGTACAATAGTTCCCACAGGGCTAGTATTAAGGTGTGTGCCTAATGTCCTCTCTGAAGAATTCATGAGACAATGGTTCCCTTCTGCATCTGAAGGTGTTACATAGTGCTAGGTCTTGACAAAGCCACACAACTCGCTTTCTTTCATCCTCCCTTTACATCTTGATTCTGACCTTGCCTCTACTCCCTCATAAAAACACCCATCCTTTTTGCCTTTTTAATTGAAAAAAATTATACGATATATTCTGATCACATATACTCCCTCCCTCAATTTCTCCAAAGTCCTCTCCATCTCCATAGCTGCCCAACTCCATGCTCTTTGTGTTCTCTAAGATGTGTTCTTAATGTTATGTTAAATTCAGGGCATTTATTAAAAAGCCTAGGATTACCGTTTTTAAAAGGGTCTCCTCTATCAATGCTCATCTCCATTCATTAAAGTCAAATCCCACAAAAAGATTAAAAAGAACATTTATCATAACATTGGGCCTACTTAGATATGCCAGAATAATATCCCCTTCTCAAGATTCTTGATTTAATTATATCTTCAAACTCTCTTTGAATTTATCAATATATTCCAACTTTCCAAGATTAAGACATGGACATTTTTGCTGGTTTAGTAGTCTGCCTACCCAACATGGATTTGTACAACCATAAAGTAAATACATAATAAACTCCCCACGATTTTCTCTCGCAAAATCACATAAAAACACCCATAAATATGCAATGGCTCAAACGTACTACACATGGTCCCTCTCTTAAAAATAAACTCCTACTTGTTAGTGTCAGAGGATCAAGGAGTTTTCTGTAAGATTATGCCTCCTAGTAATGTCAAAAGGTACACCCATAAAGTCTCACCAATATGACTTCCTAAATGTGAGCTGAACAAGGATGACACCAATGGACATGCCATAGTAGACTTGGAAAAGTCCAAAAAGATTCAGCCATACACAAAGGGCTAGGTAACTGAGAAAATTTGGGAGTGGGAGAGGTAGTATTATACAGGGAAGAGCATACCTATTAGTTGTCCAGAGCCAAATGGTCAGCCCTGAAAAACGTGTGTGTGTGTGTGTGTGTGTGTGTGTGTGTGTGTGTGTGTGTGTGTGTGTAACATTACTCAGACTGATCAGGTTATATTTAGAAATATAATATATACATATATACAATATAGGAATTCTGCATATAGGAATGTGCAAAATAACATTATTTGTTATTGCATATATATGTGCAATGTGTGTGTATATATATAGTTGTAATACATATGCAATATATATAAAAAATAAAGATTCAGTAACAATGAAGATGCCATGAACTTAAAGGAGAGCAGGGAGGCATATATTGGAGGGTGTTGGGGGAGGAGAGAAGGAAAAAAAGTAATCATATTATAATCACAACAAAGAAATAATAAACTTCTTATTCTTGTTTGAAAGATGAAGAAAATTACCAAGTCAGATCTGCAGCCACGTTTTAAGGACTCTTTGCCCATCAGGCATGGTTTCATAACGTGGGTCCCATACCTCAGCCAACCTAACGCTTCTACTTTCATCTCAGTTCCAGTCACCAGGGCACTTGCTAGAACACATCACATCCTTCTGCTCATAGTTTATTCCGATTTTCTTGTTTTGACAACTATTGAAAAACAAATAATTTCCATTTTTCTGTACCAAAAATTACTAAATCTAGTTCAGACTTTCACGTGGTTAGGACATTCTTCTAGAAAAATTTCTAAGCAAAAATTTAAAAACAACCTTTTTTTTTTCTTCTTTCCAGTTTCATAAGATCTTATAATCACTAACTTCTTTATCAAGGCAACTAAGCAGTGATAGTCTGCATGCTCAGTATCAGTGACGAATCACGAGTTTCACTGGGTTATTTTCATTGTTAAAATGTTAAGTCTGCAGCAGGGCCCATGTGTCTGTCTTGTATTTGTCCACATATTTTCGTGTCTTGCCATATGAGTCATAGCAGATTGATTGCTTTAACAATCTCAGTTCTTTTGGGCTTCACAGTCTACCTTTGCTTCTCATTCATGTAATGGTCTTTAGCACATTAACACTGTTAAAAATGCACTTGTGATTATAGACAGCTATAATAAGTACCATCAACTGGGTGGTTCAGATCATAGAAATGTATTTACTCAACATCCTGGATGTTAGAAGTCCGAGATCAAGGGTCATCCTCATCCACTCCTGATGAGGAGTCTTTTCTTGGCTTACAGATGGCTATGATTCAGTGTGACATTTGTCATGGAGAAAGTTCCTATTTTATTTCTCATAAGGTGACCAATTCTATCAAATTGGAGCCTAGCCATAGACCTCACCCAACCTTAATCACCTCCAAAGCCTTATCCCCAAATGCAATCACTCCGAAGGCAAAGGTCTCAATGAGTGAACTGTGGACAGATACAGTTCAGTTCAGAAAGGTATGCTGCTCTCTGTAGCCTGCATTCTAGTGTCCTAATATGTCATCTTTCTCAGAATGCCCAAATCCTTTACTGCATCTTCATTAGTACCTGTCAACTATAAAGGAGAAGTGCTGTAGGTTGGTTAGAAAAGTCTAGATCCTTCCTGAAAGGATGATCACTTCCACTCACATTCTGGAATTCAGTCTTATGACCACAATTAAGGTCAACAGACTGAAAGTTCTAATATAGAAATGAACTCAGATAGAGAAATGACGGTGAATATCAGTGTAAAAGCAATTTACATCTCTATAACTAGTCCTAACTAAAGGCATATGTTAATAAATTCACTGTAAACACTGTTGGAAATTATAAAGAAAGAAAAAGAGTTGAGAAAATTACCAAATATAAGAACAGTAAAATCAACTGAATTTCTTTGCTCTACCAATGAAAAGGAAAGGAACTATAAGAAAAGTCCATTTGGGAATGAAAAGCCAGGCTGTTGGAAGCTGACTCAGTGTGTAAACATACTTGCTAGTGAAGTATGGAGACCTGAATTAGAACCCCCAGAACCTACACACAAAGCCAGGTGAGGCTGAAGCTTAGCTGTGACAAGGTGGTGGGGTGTACAGGAAACTATTTGGGGTTTGCTAGCCACCACCAGTAACACCAGTTTATCACCATAGTGATCAACCTTGTCTCGAAAGAATAAGGTGGAGAATGCTAGACCAAGTCACCTTATGCTCTCCAGTGACCTCTACATACATATGCCCCCACACACATACACCATACACACGAAGAATGCAAAACTAAGAAAGTCTTTAGGAATGAACTTAATGAAGGAAATTAACTATTAATTTAGTAAGTTCAGAGACACTGCATACCTGTGGCATGGAGCAGGAGAGGTCACACATTAACAGCTTAAGTCCTCAATAGAAAGAATCCTCCAATAAAACTGAATTGTGAGGAAATATATATCAAACAGGATAGAAGAGGTGAAAAAGACAACGAGCCAACATCTAAAGAATTTGTGGTAGATCAGTTACCAACTGAAAAGTACTAGATTGAAAGAAAGAGAATTTCCTGGGCTGGAAGAGACTTACAGAAACCAATAATACTTGGGAAACTGAAGAAAATTTTAGATCACTGAGGGTTAATTGAAACATTTCTTAATTCTCAAAACCTTGGCAAAGAAAAAGGTGGTTCAAAAAGCAGGTCTTTATCTGACAGTGAACATGATGATAACAAAAGAGAAGAAGAAAGAAAAGCTGCCGGCAAGGATACTTGGCCAGGGAAAGCGCCATTGCCAGAGACCGCAGGGAGCATTGCTGTTCTCCAAGAGATGGAATGATTCAGGGGTAGGCCAGTTGGGCCCATCAAAAGAAGCAAATGGATGTGTCATCAAATCATAACTGCTTTAGGGGCTTTAATGTTATTATTGTTGTTGCTTGAGATGTTTTTCAGTTTGTTGTCCAGGATATCCTGGATCTTACTATGTAGTCCTAATTAGCTTCAAACTCACAAGGATCATAATGCTGTGCCTCCTGAATGATAATGAGGCATTCAGAAGATGAATTTTGGTATTTTCATATAATATCTATAGCTATATCTATCTATCTATCTATCTATATCTATCTATCTATCTATATCTATATCTATATAGGTAGATAGCTATCTAGATAGATAGATAGATAGATAGATAGATAGATAGATAGATAGATAGATAGATACACTGGATGGTGTGTGTGTTTGTAAAACCTGGGTCTTGGGTTTTGACTTATTAACATGAAATAATAACTACTTTCTAATGAAAATCAAATTGCATATGTTGATTTTTAAAATAATATTGGGAGAATTATGGATATTGTTCTGCTCAATAACTTGGGTAACTTTGGGCAAATAAAAGTCTTCTGTTGCCGGGCGGTGGTGGCGCACGCCTTTAATCCCAGCACTCGGGAGGCAGAGGCAGGCGGATCTCTGTGAGTTCGAGGCCAGCCTGGGCTACCAAGTGAGTTCCAGGAAAAGGCGCAAAGCTACACAGAGAAACCCTGTCTCGAAAAACCAAAAAAAAAAAAAAAAAAAAAGTCTTCTGTAGTATCCTTAAAATACAAATAAAATATATACCGGAAATGAGTAGTCTGAAATGAAAATACAAAGGTGATTTTATTTATAATAGCAACAAAAATATAAACACTTAGGTACAAATTTCTAAAAGAAGTATATAATACGTATTGTAAAAATTACTGACCTATGGTTGAGGGAAACATTTAAACAATTAGAAAAACAGCCCTTGTTTGTAGTTCAGAAGGCAACATTACAAAATGGTAATACAACCTGTGATGGAGATTTTTAATTTTCAACTTGATGAAACTATAAATCACCTGGAAAATGAGTCTCCATGACAAATAGTCTAGATAAGGTTGTCCTGTGGGTCTGTATATGGATTATCTGGATTGCTTTAACTGATGGTGGAAGGCATACCCTGAAAATGAGCAAAGCCACTGTGTGGGTTTGGCTCTGGATAGTGTAAAAGTGGAGAAGGCTAGCTGAGCACTAAACATGCTTGCACTTATTTCTGTTCTTGACTCTAGATGTGATGTGACCGCCTTCTTCAAGCTACTGTAGCTCTAACTCCCTTGCAATGATAGACTGCATTTGCAAGCTAAAATAAACTCTCCCTAAGTTGACTTTTATCAGAGCAACAGAAATGAAGCTAGAATATGTTCCAAACTGATCATGAGATTGCATACAATGTCTGTAAAAAGCCAGTTGTCTTCTTTGCAGAGGGTACATGCTGAATGTGATTGGTACTTACCTGTAATCCCAGTGCTTGGGAGTAACTTGAATTTGAGGCCAGCCCAATCTATGTAACAACTTTTAGGTTAGGCTGGGCTACATTGCAAGACCTTATGTTGTGGGAATTCTGCCTCTGCCATTCAGTCCAATGACCAATTGATTGGAGTGGTTTGGCCCAATAGGCGTGGTTTTCTCTGAAGATAGGTGATCCCTTAAGAACCTGTGGGGGAAAGGTCACGCTCTCTCTTTGGCTGGTTGGAGCAGGCAGCAAGGGGCCTTACTGATTTCACCTATTAATAAACCTAACCTGATCCCATACTTCCATATCTCGCTATAACCTTATGCCATAAATAATTACATGGCAATATGGAAATTCAAAATCATCTAAAAGTATCTTCAAAAACAAAGTTTCTAAAAATCTCACATCACAATCTGAAAACTTACTACAAAGCTATGGAAATCCAGACTGGTGCTGGTATAAGACAGACAAGACGTTAGCAAAACCAGACTAAGCACCCAAATAGAAGCCTTTGCAATTGAATAATCAGATTTCACCCAGGGTATAAACATATTCCAATGCAGGAAATAATAATAATTTCAACCAATACTGACAGGATAGAAAGATGTTAAGATGCAAGAGAATGGCTGAGAATATCTCCATGTCCCACACACAAACAGTAAGTCAAAGCTAAAACTATGACATCAATAGAAGAAAACACACATATTTATTCCTGATCTTGAGATGAAACCTTCTTGTATCTGACACCCACATAAGAAAAATATAGTAAAAAATGTAATTTTAAGATTATCAAAATTGAAACTTTGTGGTGTCAAAGAACACAATCAAGAAAATGAAAACAGGGGTTGGAGACAGAGGTTAAAAGAACATACTTCTATTTTGGAGGACCCATGTTTGGTTCCCAACATCCTTGTGGTGACCTACAACCATTTGTAACTCCAGTTTCTGATGCTCTTTCTCATATCCACAGACATCAGGCACAAATGTGGTGCACAAGCATGCACACAGGCCACCACTCAGACGCATAAAACAAAAATAAAAAAACCTTTTAAAGAAAAAATACAAGCAAAAGCTCCCAGAGAGACAGAGAAACAGCAAATCATACATGTATTTCAGAATACATAAACCCTCTTCCCAGTTCATGCTATGCAGCCAGAACTATGCTGGGATCGCTAAACATAAGCATTACAAACCTATATTCAATAACTCTCAGAGATATAAACAAAAATAATCTCTTACTGGAGGTTAAAATGACTAGGATGATGTACTGGGGGTTAAAAGAATTGTACATTGGCAAAGTGAGAGGCTCTAGGACAAAGAAAGGCAGGTACCAGCAAAAACATAGAAGAGGTACAGCTAGAGGACAAAGCTGGCTGGAGTTTAAAATGCTTCTGTATCTCTGGAAAGTAGTTTGGCAATTCTTCAAAATGCAAAACTAACCACACAGTCTATCAATTCCAGTCATAAAAGTACATCCCCAAAAGAAATGAAAACACATATCCGAAGACATGTGACCTAATGTACACAGTGGCTTTGGCATTATTCATCAGGGTACAACCATGGAGATTAGCACAGATGCTCACCAACTAGTGAATGCATGAACAAAACCAGATATACACGTGAGACAAAAGTCTCCTCAGCAACAATGGGGATTGATGGACCAGTTCATGGCACAGTGTGGTTGAACCTGGAAAATGTTATGTTAAATGAAAGAGGCCACTCAGGAAATATGACCTATTCCTGGGTACCATATACATATATAATACATAGATAAGGAATTCCACAGAGACAGAACCTGGATTAGTGGCTTCCTACAGTTCAGGGGATAAAGTGAGTGAAGAATAGAGTATGACCAATAGATAAAAACCTTATTTGGGGGAGATGAGGCTCTTTCACAATTTATATATCCATACCAAAAAAAAACAGATTGAAAGAGAATGGTCTGGAAAAAACTTAGTCTTCCACTTGATAATAATGGGGTAAACTTCATGATTAAGGAGTTTACTATATGTCAGGAAGACCTGGTTCATGTAAAAGTCAGAGATCCAACCCTATGTTAGACCCATGTGTATTAGTAAGTCAATAAGATTACTTCAACAATATTGCTTAGCTTTTCACTTGTTTGTAAATACAACTATAGAAGAATGCATATTATTTATAAGTATCAATTTATGTATAAACAAGTTTAGCAATCAGTAGAGCAAGAAGTAGTGTGCCTTTAGTGCACACAATGGAGTAAACATTTATATTTGAACTTACCATATAGATGGCATTTCATACCACTTTGTATTCTTTCCTCAAAAATCCTATGTTCAGAAATTGCATGTGATATTTTTATGTTCTATGTAAGGAAGCAGAGTCAGTCTAATTCCATGATTCATCCAAAACCATCCTGTGATGTTTCGGTGGGTGGGTTTATGGATGGAGGGAATGTGTCTGGACATTACTCCTTGAGATCTGTATTTGTTCTTTTGTGGGTTTGTTGCATTTTATGTAGTTATGTCTTCTAGAGTCCTTGCTATTCCAGATGGGCTCTTAAATGAGCAAGTTGAACCAATGTGTGGCAGGCTACAAAAGGGATAAATCATTCTATTCTCCTTCCTCTGCTTCATGTGGCTGTAGCTTTCCTCCACAGCTCCAACTGCATCTGGGGGTACCTCTGGGATTACCAGCCATGAGACCAACATGATTCTGTCTCTGATAACACCTGTTCTGGTTAACGATTCAGTCTGTAGGAAATAACATCTCTCTGCTCATTCTCAAAGAACTTCAGTCTATTCTTCTAATCAATTACTATATCAAGCAACTTCCATTTTAATAATTTTAAAACATTTTAGTTTTCTGCTAGATGGTAATTGCTATTTCAAATGTTCAATGATTTCATCTGTAAAATTATTAATCCCAACCCAATTTTGTTATTCATTGAATGTTTTCCACCACTGACTATTTCCACTCATTGTCTAGAATGAGTCATAGTTGTTTTATGGTCCTTTGTATACTATTGACATAAAATATATTTGTTAAATCTACTTGTATTGCCTACATTTGAATTCCAAATATTTGCCAATAGGATCTTTTGAGTACCACACAGTGAACAAAATGACCAATGCAGTAGTTGAGATGAAAATAGCAGGATAGAAGTCCTGTGCTGCCTCTGAAGACCTTTGTGGCCTCAATTACCTGCATCTCCAGCTGTGGCCCAGTAGGGAAGCGTTCACCTGACACTGAAATCTTTAGGAAATTGTGTGAGCTTAGACCATGTGTGGGATGCCAAAAGTTCCTGATACATAAACAAAATTTAAAAACTGGAGTTTTAGAGCATTGAAAATTTGGAAAACAATGAAAAAAGATTTATTTGTCATAATTGTGGATATGCAACTATTTATTGTGGATTACAAAATCTTGAAAGCATTTTATAAGTGTATGTGCATATATAGTGTGTATGTGTAGCTGTGAGCTATATACACAAATAGATCATTATATCATACAATTTGAATATATTTTTCTAAGATCTTTAGATTTTATACTTCAGAAATGTCAAGCAAAGCAATGAGCCCAGAATTTATTGTTTAAAAGATGCATGTGTTTATAATTTACTTACTGGTTTTTAAGTTCATTTTTTTTCTAGTGATGACAGAGTTTTGTTGTATAGTCCAGGCTGGCCTCAAACTCATGATCCTTTTGCATGGCCATGCTACATGCTGATTACTTTTTAACTAATACATGGAAACATACAAAATGTGATATAAACAGGACAATGTATTATACTCTTCAAGACACATACACATTGTGTAAGGCTTAAGTCAGGTTAGATACATTTTCTTAAAC
This sequence comes from Peromyscus californicus insignis, assembly GCF_007827085.1. Classification (NCBI taxonomy): domain Eukaryota; kingdom Metazoa; phylum Chordata; class Mammalia; order Rodentia; family Cricetidae; genus Peromyscus; species Peromyscus californicus. Next base: position 67,986,839 of record NW_026294458.1, read on the forward strand.
ATTTCCTGTTTCTTCAAGTTTGTAATTTTCAAAGTTCTTACTTCCCACTCTGAAAATGCAAAAATTATACTGGAGCCTGATCTTGCCTAGCAGTAACCCATTACCCAGTAACCCTATACTCTTTCTGCTCCCCACTTGCCCAGGCCTCCAGTCACAACTATACTCTCAAATGCTATGAGGTTAAATGTTTCAGATTGTACATATAAATATAAGATCATGAACTACTTGGAATTTTGTTGTTGTTTTGGTTGTTATTGTTTGTGCGTGGCTTATTTCACTTAACACAATCTTTGGTTAAAACCATCTTGTCACTTATAACTGTTCATTTTTATGGCTAAATAGTGTTCTGTGTGGGTATTACATCTTCTTTATCCACCAGTCAATTCATAAGCCCTTAGATTGTATTGATTTCTTCCTTACAAACAGTTCATTTCAAAGCATTTGTAAAGAAACACTCAATTAATATGAAATTAGTACTGAAACACATGAAAGCATGTTAAAGCATCTCAAGTGAAAGGAGGTGTGCTGCTTTTGATCTTTTGCAATCCTAGGTGCGTCAGATGAGCTGAAAACTCTGGGAAACATAGCAGAGATTATATATCCTTATTCTTATATATTCTTCCTAAATAAACTGCATTAGCACACAATGATCCTGATTGGGGATACTTTTTCTGTATCTGTTTTCTGTTCCTCTTTCAAACCATTTGTAAAGACCTTTTTACAACCATCAGAGACGATCATTAATACATGCACACATAGACACACAATACTGGAGGATGCACCTGAAGAAGGGTACATGTCTCTAAGGCTACAGAGAAAGTAAAAGGGCAAGGCAGAGTTTGCAGAGCAAGTCTACAGATAGAATCAGAAAGGAACAAATTCTGTTCTTCCTCTCAGATGCACACAATAAATGCAAACAATTAAGGAAGGGGAAAGAATCAAAGTAATTACAGAATCTTCCCAAAAATGCATATTTAAGGCAATTTCAACGTTTGAATGACAAAGAATTTAGCAGTAAATAAGACACTAAAAAATAAATTATTCATGTGAGACAACTACAGCTGACTTCCATGTTGTTTAAGAAAATGTATTCTTCTGCTTCATTCCAAGTATACATTATTTTAAAAAGCATTTCACAGAACTCAGCCAAAATAGAACTTGAGGGAACATTATGTAAAAATCACTTCTTGTTTCAATTCTCCCAAAATCCCTGAGCCCCATATCAAGTAGAGACTCCATATGAGGGATGAGGTTCAGAACAATGTTTAAAACACAAGCATTTGCTGTAATAATGGTCATTCTTTATTCACCTTTCATAACATCCTATTGTAATTCCCCCACCATGCTTGTGCTGAGCCATAACAAGGCTCTGTCAGTGATCCAACAAATGTGCAGGAGTTGGAGTCCATGTGGAATTCAAGATGTTAATATTTCCTTTCTGACCAAATGAACTCCACATGTTTTCTGCTGCGACGAATCTCCTTCCTGTGGAATTAGGCATGGTCTGACTCATTCTTTATTTTTCGAGCACAACAATTTAATCCAGAGTAGTCCTCATTTCACATAGCCTTGGGCTCTTGGTCCATCTATGTCTGCTGGCTTCACTGCTGAGCTTCACAGCAAAGGTGTGGAATTATAAGAGAAAGAGCTCTCAGCACCCATGTTCAGGCTAAAGGGCCTTGGCCAGTGGCCTCATCAAAACAGGCTCTAGGTAGCATGAGTCTGGAGAGAAACAATTGCTGTGGTATCTATGATTTGTAGGTTTGATGAAATACTCCAGAACAGAACTTTAAGACTTAAAAAAGTAATTTCCTGTACATTAGACTTGGTCCTTACATATGGTATGGTTAAATATAAACAGCAAGAAACTAGAAAGTGGAACTCCAGTTTGAAGATAAGGAGATGTTCGTGCAGCAGACAACACAGCAAAGATTCAAAGCCAGAGCTTCAGATCCACAGTTGATGCTTTAAAATGACCCATCTTCATTATTGCTTCTCAAAGCAGCTTGTTGCAGAGGACACTAGAGTACTCATCTCTTTAAGTTATGAACCAAAGTTCTCAAAACTGAAATATAAGTCCAAAAAGTTTAGACAGCAACAGCTTTATCTACTTGCAACTCAGATCTCAGTTTCCTTGGTCATGAGTCTATCATTTTTTCCATCATTCAGTTCACTTAAGGAACTTAGCTGAAGCCCATCTCAGAAATCTATAGACCTTGTAAGTAGTGGGAAAATATGGCAGAAAGGAGACAAGTGAGAGACGTGTATTTGAAGGACAGAATCGTGCACTGATTATTTTTGCAGCCATCTTTTCTAACACAGTATCTCAAACATGGTGATCATAAGTATTTAATGACATTCAATGAATGGCTAAGTGGTTAGAGGATTTAAGAACCATTTATTGATTTTCCTTTTTTTTTTTTTTTTTTTTTGGTTTTTCAAGACAGGGTTTCTCTGTGTAGCTTTGCGCCTTTCCTGGAACTCGCTTTGGAGACCAGGCTGGCCTCGAACTCACAGAGATCCACCTGGCTCTGCCTCCCGAGTGCTGGGGTTAAAGGCATGCGCCACCACCACCAGTGTTCCATTTGTTTTTATAGTAAAAATTTTATTGTGAGTGTATAATGATATTTCCCAGTCAGTTGGGAGAATGTTCAACTGAACTTGAAGGACAAGCTTGCTGAACAGCAAAAAGAAAGATTTCCTCTGGTCAGAGAAGCAGTACATGCTGTTGGGAAATGACAGACCTCTTGATACAGCCAGGGCACAGGGGATTAAGGATAAGGTGGCAGCTGAGTAGGTAGCAGGAATGTGGCCTACAAGCTGCCTATGTTTCTCTATTTCTGCTTTCTTGTGTGTCACAAGCAATCACTTAAGATGCCTGACAGTGCATGATGTGATTACACCTACATATTGAAAAGTTTGTGTGCCAGATAGTGGAAGGGTAAGGAATGTCTGGGTGGAAAAATTTAGGAAAAATTGTAGGTCTGAACTGAGGTCAATGGCTTTAGTGATTGAGAGGCTCCTCAAAATGTCTTCATAGGGTCCCACACCAAAGAATAACCTGGTAGATTTATGATTTTGTTTTCATCAAATTTAACAAAACAAAATTGAATGAGAGGAAAGCTAGCAAAGGATTAAAATGAATAAACAATCCTGGTAAATAAACCAATACTATGAGAAAATATGCCTACACTGTCTCTAGATAACATGAAGGAAGAACTTTCAGGTATCTAAAATCAGAATAAAAGCACCAGATCCCTGAGTGGGTAAGGTACAAGGACACCAGAAATAAATATTTTCATGGATATGTTCCTGTATGCTGGCCTGGGAGGAGAGCTTTCTGGTACGCTTAATTACAAAGAAAACAAACAGGCACTGAGCACCACTGTGTACTTTCTCATGTAAATCATGTTCTAAGTACTAAATGATACTCATGATTTATGTAATTAGAAGTAAGTTTGAAAAAATGTTCAATTACTTAAAAGATCATCATGACATATGAATATTTCATATATTTGTTCACATTCTAAAATATTTATAGTTTTAAGGAAGTCAGATGAAACAAAATCTAAAACATGCAAATAAATCATATGTTAACTTTTCAACACTTTTTAAAATCAAAATTTTTATCTAGGTTTATGTATTTCTGTCTTGTGGCTGTGATTATTTTTCAGTGCCCTATGGCAGCCTTAAAACTACTCTAGGACCGGGACTTGCCTTAACATAATGTTCCAAGCTCTGCTGACACCCCATGAGAGACGTTGCCTTGGAGGAGGTGGGAATTGGGGGGTTTGGTGGAAATGCTGGGGGGCAGGAGGAAGGAAGAGCGGGGAATCTGTGGTTGGTATGTAAAATGAATAGAAAATCTCTTAATAATAAGAAAGAGAAAAAACTACTCTCTAAATGCCTTTCAGTTGAGTTTTATGCTTCCAATAATAATGAAGTTCACAGACATTGAAAAGGAAGCGCTGTTGGAACCTAACCAAACAAATAAATAAAGATACCTTCCATTATTTTATCACATGATGGCTATACCATATCTATTTCTGCAAGCCACTGCTTCACTTGGAAACACTCAGGGGATGTGATTTCCATTTTTTACCAATTTTGAACCTCTGAAAATGTGACTATACCAGATGTTCATCCCTCATTCAAAAGTAGCTATTTTCATGTGATATAATTATATAAACCTAATTTTTCTGCAGTCAAGGCAATTGATGAGCTTATTGTAAACCCACATTCTGCCAGGTGGTGGTGGCACACACCTTGAATCCCAGCACTTGGGAGGCAGAGCCAGATGGATCTTTGTGAGTTCAAGGCCAGCCTGGTCTATAGAGCAAGATCCAGGACAGGCACCAAAACTACACAGAAAAAACACTGTCTCAAAAAAAAAAGAAAGAAAAGAAAAAGAAAAAAGAAAACCCTCATTCTGCTAGCCAACATGCATTCTAGGATTCATAAATACAAGGAGGCCGACAAGTACCTCTTGGCTTTGTGGTCTGATATCTGTCTTCTGACTGCACACCTTACTCCAGTAAAAATGTATCACATTCTCAGGACTGGATTGTTCCTTTTTCTCTGATTTCTGACTATGGAGATATTTCAAATATGAGCTATTTCCTTAAAGAAGCGGAGATATATTAAGTCATAAGGCCATGCATTTGACAAAAGAAATCAATTAGTTGGGCTTAATAAGATCTTAATCTAAAAGCATAGGACTTTATAGCTTATATGTTTTCCAAAAAATGATTATAAATAAGTCTGAAAAAAAAGAACAATATTGTTCTTTTGTTGTTGAAGGACTTCTGTAAAACATGACTTCAAATGAACAGGAAAGCTATGACCCCTTTCTTTATGCTGAGTCCCATGGTATTCAGTGGTAGAAACATTTGTTCCAAGGCAACTACCATAAAGGACACAATGAAAGACAGAAATTCCATGTGCACTGCTGATTGCAGATTGCACTTGTAAGCATTCATTGAGACAACTTCGAGTGTATGTGCTAAAAGCCCAAATATTAAGATTAAATATGGTTGTCAAGCTGATAACTAAAGATATGATATGCTTCATTATCTTTTTATCATTTCTTTATTGGGTTCCAAAAAGCACAGGATTGCAGACCTAACTCCAGTTATTATCTAAGAAATTACAATCTACATATCTTTACTGATCTTCTTTCCTGGTGTGTGTGTGTGTGTGTGTGTGTGTGTGTGTGTGTGTGTGTGTGTGTGTGTGTGTGTTTTAATTTCAGGCTCTGTTTCCCATGATCTTGAATCAATAAATTTAATTGTCCTATATCATTAGTTCAAGTCTAATAAACTTCCTCAATCTTTGTAGGGTATTCAAAAATAATATAGTCAATATAGAAACAAGAATCTTCAGATCCTCTAATCTTCCTTTCCTTTTTATTTCATTAGAATTGCCCAGATAAAGATCAGATTAACAGATTAAAATTAGCAATCCTTTTGACTACAATAAAGGGCAGTACTTAGAACTTTATTCACTCCTCTTAGCTACATGAGCTGTTAATGTTGCTGTTTCCAATAATGATTAAGTCTGCACAACTGAAGGCATGATGTAGACTGTTTCTCTATTTTTATGATCTCTGTGTGTATGTGTCTGTCTGCTTGTCTGTATGTGCACTCTATGCACGCAGTGCCTGTGAAAGCCAGAAGGGGGCATCAGATCCTGTAGTATAGTACTAACAGGCAGATGTGAGCCACCCAATTTGGGTGCTGGGAACCAAACATGGTTCTTCTATAAGAGCAGCAAGTGCTCTTAGTCAATAAGCCATCTCTCCAGCCCCTAGGCTAGCTTTTAAAAATGGATTTATTATTTTAAATATATTATAGTTATATTATAAAAACATGTACTTTGAGCATGGTATCCAAATACCTCACTAACTTCCTTCCCTTTGTTAGACCTCTTTATTGTCCTAGACAGTTTAATTTCTACTTTCAAGTGATAGGCTTGTATATGAGCTTATATGTCAATATAAAATCTGTAATCCACAAATAAAACATACAGTATTTGTCTTTATGAGATTGTCTTAATTTGCTTAACATGATTATCTGCAATTATGCCCTTTTTCTTAAAAATAATGTAACTTTGTTCTTCTTTAAGACTGAAAAATGTGTGTATGCATGTATGTATGTCTGTGTATGTGTATGTTTGTGTGTCAGTGTGTATGTCTGTGTATGTATGTGTCTCTGGGTGTGTCTGTGTCTTTATCTGTGTATATGTGTGTATTTGCTCATTTCTGTGTGTATATGTGTGTATGTGTTCCACATTTCCTCTTTGTCCCCTCTCCTGATAAACCTCTAGGTTGGTTCCATAACTTTGCTAGTTAGCTACTGTGAATTGGGCTTCATGGGAACTATTACGAAGGTCTCTCTGAGATTCCTTCACTGGACACCTTTCAGGTAAACACTTATTTGGATCATACAGTAGTTCTTTTAATTTTCTGAAGAATTGCATACTGATTTCCATGATTAGGGGCTAGTTTTATTCTCAATCAGTCAGAAATCAGCCTTACATACTACAATACTTACAGAGATAATTTTTTAAACAAATCATAAGAAATTACCCAGTCTGGAAACTAAGCTTTTTGACACCTCACATGCAAAACAATAACCGGACAAAGGAGATGCTCACTGATATTTATAATTATTACAATATAATATAAATTTTCTTAATACAAAGCTAAAATGTAATTTCTTTTCATATTGCCCTGGCTTGTCTCCTTTGAAGTTCTTGATTTCTTGCCTTTCCTCTTCCTTCTTTCATCTTGCTCCAAGTATTTTTTTCTGTAAATAAACATGACAAAAAGGACACATTACTTAGAACGAGGCTTTCAGTTGACGCTGCTTGCACGACAGTCATAGACCAGAATGTCTCATGATGAAGAGCATCCGAATTGCTGTCAGATCCAGAACGGATGTTAAGTCACATGAGATGATGCTGGCTCAGGAGGACGAATACTAGGATTCCCCCATGTCCTTAGGCTAGCGATGAGGCTGTGATACTCTGCCAACAGATGTCTTTAAGGTTGGCAGCAAATCCATTTTAATCTCCAGCCTGAAACTTCAATACCGTAGAAATGTAACCTCTTCAGTTTCTCAGAGCATTAACTTCCCCACCTCTAAAGGAAGATTAATACATTTTAAAGTAGCATAAGTTCATTACCACCATGAAAACTGTGAACATCAGAGAAAGTTTTTCAGATTTTGGGTGGTTTTTTGTTGTTGTTGTTCGGTTTGTTTTTATGACAGTTCTGTCATCGTCTCTTGAAAAGTGTACTTCTGTGTGCAAGCAATGGAAAGACAAGAACTCTGTCCTCAGATGGTAAGTCTCACATGGATGGAGACTTAATTTAGCTGATTACTAGCATCTCATTAAACACTTTAAGGTATGTGAAATATTTTTTCAACTTTTCTCTTTAAAATTTTTAAATGTATGTGTGTATGCCTGAGCAAATTTTATGGTGCTACTTGCATGTAAAAGCCTATGGATGCTGGAAGAGGACAGTGGAACTGGAATTACAGATGATTATGAGCTGCCATGTGAGTATGAGAACCTAAACTGGGACCTACGTAAGAGCAGTAAGTGCTCTCCAGTCCCAAAAGTAGAAAATTTTGAAGATGTCCTGATCACTTCCCAAACAATCATGACTCTCTTCCTATCTGGATGTCAAGTAAGGCATCTTAAGAACAAACAGATCAGGAATGTAGATGTATATACATATGATAAAGGCTGCTCTATTCTTCATCGTCGAGCCCTCATTGGATGGTAAATTAAAGCCTCTGGTTTTGTCTTTAAGTCAGAAAGGCATCCCTTAAACACTTTACTCAGATTAAGAACTTCACGTTTTAAATATTAAAAATATAAGGCTGTGGTGGTACACTTGAATAAAAGAAAACCATGTAGCTTGCGTCTTTTCATTTAACCCAGCACAGCATGAGAGGAGAAAAGCCACTAAAGTTTAAGAGATAACTCTGCAACCGAGCGGTGGTGGTGCATGCCTTTAATTCCAGCACTCGGGAGGCAGAGCCAGGCGGCTCTCTGTGAGTTCAAGGTCAGCCTGGTCTAGAGAGTGAGATCCAGGACAGGCACCATACAGAGAAACCTTGTACGGAAAAGGAGTGGCATTGGGAAATACCAAACCTGAACTTCTCATTTTGAAACAAATAACAGTGATTTCAAGCACTAAGAAGACCCAGTAGCAGTCATATGTGAGTAGTATCTCCAAACTTGTACAACCAGACTAATTTCCTTCCTTGGATGTGAGATGGGGAGAGAGAAAGCATTTGGGAGAGATGGGTGAGCATATGTAAGTCATATTTGGAGAAAGTGGCTATAAGTCAAGGCCCTAGAAGCATTTGATGCTGGAATAATTCATTAGCTGCTAAACTCACAGCATTTTATATGAGCTCTTACTACATGACAAGAATTCATTTTTATTGAATAATACTAAAACCAAAGTAAACGGTGTGTTGAAGTTCAGTATAGGTGTCAACTGGGAAGAGTTTTAGATGCTGTCTGGAATAGCAGAGAACTAAATTTGACAAGCACACAAACTAATATCATGACATATGTGGAAAGTGAGCTCATAAGAAAATGCAAGATACACTAAGAATTAATGATAGATATTCAGAAAATAAAACATTCCAGATACTTGCTAAATCGCAGATATAACATACATGTGGTATCTTATCAAAAGAGGATATGGCATTGTCTTCGTAGATTTGGACCTGAGGTGATTAGATGGAATAGTTCTGAGTTGTAGGGGTCCAGCAAGGAATGAGATAAATAGAATTTTTATTTTCAGAAATGGTCAGGTATCTGAGCAGTGGTCATAAATCCAGAAATATACCACTCAGTGTTATGTTGACGAAACTTTCCTCAGTAAATTTAAGACATTCAAACAAGTTTCCCTGGACTGACTACATTTTTATGCTTCCCCTCCACCATCAAATCTTTGTCCTTACCAATCCCTGAGCCTCGGTGCCTTGTTCTGCTTTTCATCTGCCAAGAACAAGTGACAAGAAGTGCTGGCCTTGGAATTCCAATTCCCTTTCATCAACCACAGACATTTAAGTCTGTAAACATCACTAGGCATCCCTCTGGAGAACAAAGGCTCTCTGTGGACCAGATTTTGATCGTACCTCTGTTACGGGGCTGGGCACTGTAGAAGATCCTAGTTCATGTACTGAACTGACGATCAGCACATGATGAGAGATGGCAAAAGTCCAATATTGAGATTATTTTCTCCAATGATTTATTTGCAGATTTGATTCCACCTCTACAGCCTCTGGCCCTGGGAGACCACAGAGCTCAGTTTCCTTTGCTAAAGAGAAAAGCACAAAAGAACAAGGAATGATTGTGATGGTTTGGGTGATTAAGTCCCCCAAAGCTCAGGTGTATGAATACTTGGTCCCCAGGTGGTGGTACTGTTTGGGGAGATTTAGTAGGTATGGCCTCCACTCTGTAAAAAGTATGTCTTTGGGGAAGAGGACCTTAGAGGTTGAAAAATCCTAGCACCGTTTTTAGCTTGCTCTCAGCTTCCTGTTATAGCCATCATTCCTGCTACTTGCTGCCATGCTTTCCTACCATGACAGCCTCTGATCTGGTAAGTAAATAAACCCTTCCTTCTACAAGTTGCCTTGGTCATGGTAATTTATCACAACAATAAGAAAGTAAACTAATACAATGGTGTACCTGTTCACACTCATGCCACCTATCAGAACGCAAGGAGACAAGGTTTTGATCACTATACTGGTGACAGAATGCAGTCATGACTACTATGAGTACCTAGACTTATTAATACAGCATCGTTCCAAATTACTCATTATTCAGGTAAGGTAGTGGCTTAGTTAGAGTTTCTATTGTTATGATAAAATACCATGGCCAAAAGCAGCTTGAGGAGAAATAGGTTTATCTCATCTGGCAACTCTCAGGTCATACTCCAGCACTGAGAGAAATCAGAGCAATAATTCAAGGCCAAAACCTGGAGCCAGGAACTGATGGAGAAGCCACCGTGGAGTGATACATACTGGATTACTCTTCATGGTTTGCTCAACCTGCTTTTTTATACAACATAGGACCACCTACCTAGAGGTGGCACCTAGTGAGCTGGGTCCTCCTACATCAATCATTAATCAGGAAAATACACTGCAGACTTGCTTATAAGCAATCTGATAGAGACATTAAAGTCCTTCCTCCCAGATAACACTAGCTTGTGTTGTTTTTTTCAAAAGGCAGATAGTTATGCAAATGAGTAGATATAAGCAACATAGAACACTCAGGTTGTACACACTGCATATACTCCATCAACTACTTGCTTTGGTGTCAGTTTAATTTAACTAGAGAAGTTCTGAGTGCTAATACTGATTGTAAGGAACTCAATGCCTGTGGAACTCCTTAAGAGTCAAAGCAAGTGGATGATGAGAGCCATTATTTTGCTGCTATATAAACCCATTCTGAACATAATCCATTCTTTCACTGTTGCAGCAAACAACTAATAATTTATGTCTCCAATTTCATCTCTCTTCTTCCCACTGAACTAAGCAGCTTTGCAAAGTTGTTCTCCATTCTGAAGCCTGAATTAATTCATCTTCTTACTGATTGAGTTTCACCACCATGCTGTTGGTAGGAATATGAATTGGCCCAGCCATTGTACAAATCAGTATAGAAGTTCCTCAAAAAATCAAAAGCGCCCAACATAAAAATCTTCTTTGTGTGTCCTAGATGCAAGGATGATTTTAAAGTGTGCACAAAGAGAGATATTTGTCTACCCATGTATACTACAGTACCACTTATAATAAACAAATTAAAGAATGACCCTAGATGTTAAATAATTGATAAATATATGAAAATAAATGTGGTATGTATTTTAAGGGTGTACTATTCAGCCATAAAGAACAAAATCATGTTGTTTACAGGAAGATGAATGAGACTAGAGATCATTATGAGGTCCAGTAAGTTAAACCAGAGTCAAAGACAAGTATTACATTTGTCTTCTCATATAGAATCTAGGGGGGGAAATGGAGACATGAAAGGAGAAGTGAAATGTCAGGGAAGAGTAAAAGGATGGTAAGGAAGTTGACTCCATAAGGGAGGGTGAATATTATTAAAATAATTGTGTGTATGTATGAGAATGGAGCAGTCAACCTAGGTATGGGGTCACGTGCTTATAGTGTTGATGCAGGAGGACTGTTCCATTTTAGGCCACCATAACTATACAGTGAAAATGTCTTTAAAAAATTGAGAAAATTTGAAAGGGAAACCCAGTAACTTGTAGATTCAAAATACACTAATATGGTGGATTACGTTTCTATTGTTGTTGATATCCAGCTTGAATCCATGCAGACCAGATAGATCTAGGGGTGTTATTTCTTTTCTTTTATTTGTTGAGACTTTTTTGTCCTAATATGTGGTCAGTTTTGGAGAAGTTTATAGAAGCTGTGAACTGACTCATGCTATTTTTTTTCATTTGGCTTTCCACTTGAGCACTCAGTCTCTCTCTCTCTCTCTCTCTCTCTCTCTCTCTCTCTCTCTCTCTCTCTCTCTCTCTCTCTCTCCCCATCTCTCTCTCTCTCTCTCTGTCTCTGTCTCTGTCTGTGTGTCTCTGCCTCTCTCTCTCTCTCTCTCTCACACACACACACACACACACACACACACACACACACACACACACACACAAATAGTAAATAAGCTTTTAGGATCCCCAAATGGTAGTATTAGGGTAATCACATACATACTTTGGCCAATGAGATTTAAGCTTTAAGATCATTGAATGTGGCTTTCTATAAAGCCAACACAAAAGGTGGACTCATCTGCCATTTGCACTGCAGCCTTTGAGTTTAGACCCCTCTCTCTTCCCTTAGAATGCCCCAGGCTGTGCTGAAGGGAAGATTTTGGGAATAACTGACCAGAAAACTAAAGCAGGTCATTTCACAGACTAGCCTTGAACACTGCACCTCCAGGCTTTAGTGATGCTAGGGAAAGGGATACAACTTCCATTTCAGCTTCTTCTTATCAACTGCTACATCCACATGCCAAGCGAGCTTTTATTAGAGGTTTACTCTGGTTCCTTTAGAATATCTTCCTCATCCTTGATTTATACGTAAAACTTACATAAATTATGAAACAAAATTCTATCATTACTTTCTATCATTACTCAGTCTTTCAGCATTAAATTTTTTCAGATATGGTGCATAGTTTCAACAGAATTTATTCAAGCTAAAATAAATAATCCTATTTTTTAAATGTCAATTTGAGAAAAAAGTTTGTGTGTTGTTAAATATTTAATGGTGACTATAAGTGATACAGAGAACTTCTGCTTTTCTATTTCAATTTCTAAACATAAACAGTAGTACTTGTGTTGTTTCCTTTGGAGAGATGGAGTGGATGAGAGGCAAGACATGAAACCACTCCTTCCCACAGGGGTCACAGAGTGACGACACCAACGGGGAGGGGGCGGAGTGAAGCACAAAAAATTCAAGGAGGCACCACAGAGAAAGTGCGCCATTTTCAATCTTCAAGCCCTTGCTTCAAAGAGGCTGATCATTGTGACTCAAGCACTGTAAAATATGACTTATCCTTTGTCAAAAGACAGCCTCAGAAAAGATATCAAACCAGCAGTAATATTGATTTGGTCTCATTTCTTCAAGTGCTTTCTGGAAAGATGTGGAGCACAGATTGGAAATACTACTCTGCCCTATGTATTCTTAACCATGAAATGCTACTCAACATTATAGACAATTAGTTACAAATATATATGAACCCTCCCTTTCCTTCCTCCACATTATCTCAAAACCTCCATTCTCAAAATAGATAACTTATTTTTCTTTTATTCCTATTGGTACATAAATATAAAAACACTCATACATATTCACAAATCCATAACTACAACCTGATGAGTTCATTGTGTGTGCATATTTCAGGGCTGAGCACTCTGTATTGAGTAACCAATTAAAACAATATAGACTGTTGTAATTGCCTTTGGTTGTGTTTCAGAGATAGAAAGTAAGTCCCTACTGCTAAATACACTGCACATTTAGAACACAGGACTTGGGAGATTCCAGTTGACTCTAACTTGAAATTCTGCAGTCTAGCTTTCATAGCAATGGTAATTACTACACATGCCACCAAAGGAGAGAAGCAATTAATAGTCTACCCAGCTATGACATCAATGAATGACAACAGTGACCAGCAAGGCAAGATAGCACTGAATGTAAAATGGTGTCACTTGTGTTGTGGTAACCAGTACCTCCCTAATTGGACTTAAGACCCACTCAACAGAAGAGAAATCATGCTAGAAATCATAGAACATTTCAAGTCAGTAGGTCCGAATTAGGAATCAGAAATATTCATGAGCAAATGCATCTGTCCCTCTAGGTTTTTCCTACAAAATTGTTTCTTAGACCAAACTTTTCAAAATCATCAGTAGTTTTCTACTATACAGGAAGAAAAACAAGCCAAAGAGCTATGAAACAAACATGTAAGAAATGCAATGTCAACAATATATATTGAGTATAAAACATACACAGTGAAATAAAAAAGTACAGTCTAAGAGTAATTATTTAGGTACATATTATATTAGAAGACAATACATGAGAAAAACAATAATATATATGAGTAAATTTAAAAAGAAATATACAAATGAAGCTTATCTCAACAAACATTTGTCAAATGCAGTCCCAGAATATAATAAGTAACAGGCAACTATTTCATAAATGTTACAATATGGAATTTAGGTGTAATTAAGATTTATGACAATCTCCTAGCCACGTGGTTTTATTTTGTGCACATGTGGATTTGTCAACAAGTGGAATAGCAATACATTTTCCTTCAAATTAGAAGCGAGCTATGTAATGGTTTTGTTGTCCAGGGATATCCTTCTATATACTCGACTCTCTAAAGACACTACTGGGCCTCTGGGAAATTTAGAAAAATATACATTCCAAAGCCTTGCACAGTGTCATTTTTCTTGTTGCTATTCACCACCTATTTGTTTTTATTCAGATAATTGTTCAAATTTCCTTCCCATGCAAAATGTTTGTAACTTTTATGATACAATGTGACTGCATCCCAGTTAAATTTTCCCTATAAATCTAAATCTCTCCCTCTCTCTCTCCCTCTTCTCTCTCTCCTCTCTCTTCTTTCTCCTCTCTCTTCTTTCTCCTCTCTCTCTCTTCTCTCTCTCTCTCTCTCTCTCTCTCTCTCTCTCTCTCTCTCTCTCTCTCTCTCTCTCTCTCTCTCGGTTATAAATTCCCAGTTGCATTGCATAGTTAATAATTCCTTGCTGTCATGTTACATTTTAATCATCAAAAGATCCCCCTTTGGATTAGTGGTGTCTCTTTTGAGGATGTAGCCTATCTTACTTATGCTAAGTGGCCAATCAATAGAAATTTGTTTAAATTGTTTAAATGGTTTCATGTTAAAATATATATTTTTATTATAGTCTGAAAGATCAACGTGGCAGATAATGCTGCTTCCCTGACACATATTTACTTTCTTGTCTTTCTTTCTACATGTATTTGAGTTCTCAAAGTTCCTGCCTTGAATTATAATTGACTCTCTGTAAGATGTTAGCACTCACACAATCCCAAACACCCCCTAGGAGTTGTATACTTTGAGTATACTAATAGACTCAAAAAGGTTGGGAAAAATTGTTAACTTTTGGTCAACAGGACATGAAATATTTTGAAATGGTAAAGAACTCTCCTGTTCATATAGCCAGAAGGATCTCCACTGAGAAATTCTGGTCCAACACTGCTGTCCAGCCCCCTCCCCTCCCAGAATCTCCTACTTTCATGTGGCCACAGTACTCAGTACAAATCAGACTTCTACAGGAACATATGGAGAGGTTTTCAGAAAGGTCTTTGTTCCTAATGAAAGCCAACAGCCACAGAAGTCACCATCATGTTTCACTTGTTTCTTCCTTGAACATATCTACCTGTGTCCAGGGGTACTGTAGGGGCCCTGCCCTTTTAATAAGTGGAACCAATGGCATTCTTTGTTTTCTCTGGTGAAGAGAATAAATTTCTTTTATTAAGAATAACCAAATTGACAATTCGCTTTTTTTGCTGCTAAATCAATGTACTAATATGTTTATTCTATTAACCCCATTAAAAGTATTCTCATGTATTAATGCTAATGCTTACTTGAGTAAATCTGTCCTGCATTTCCTTTTGTGTCTTAGGCATATGCTCTCCATGGAGATACATGAACACTTCTAAAAGTTCATTATTACCAATAGAAGGCACTTAGTAGTATGAACAGACATACGTACTGCAAATACAGTGTGCAACAACAACATGGTATGAAATGGGGAAGAAAACTAAGACTATTTGGAAATTGCAAGCTTTAAAAGAAACTGACTTGGTGTTTAGTGGTAGTTTCTCTAGTCATCCACAAGATTTTCTACGGAAGATAATATGTTTTATCTTCCTCACTTAATCCTCAACTGCAAGCCAAGGTCTGAAATAAGAGCATTGTTGAAGGATTCTTGAAATGGATTCCAATATAGCTAGTTGGGATCTCTAGAAACAAACAATGAAAAATTGGAATAGTACTACAGACTTCCACAAAATAATCCCTCAAGTACAGAAAAACAGCTCTCATGCTTTCTTAAGACTCTTTCTTCCTGGCAGAACATAACTTTTTAAACTCCATGTTGTTTGGAAGCTCATCTCCAGATGTGTCCTTGTATGCCAGAGGCATGCATGAAACAAAGTCTGGATACTATTTTTCTTGTCGTAAGCATTTTGCTGTATTTAGTATAGCTGAATATCACACTTTATGATAGAGTATCAGGTAGAAAAACTACATCTGAATAATCTTGTGTATGTTACAATTAAACTATTTGAACGATGGTGCAAGTCTGTGGCCAAAGCCTGCAAGAGAGTGGTAAGCAATTAACATTGTGTAATGGGCATGTCATTATGTTGTTATGGTGAATTTTATTCGAACTGATTTTACTAAAGCATTGTGGCTAAGGTAAAAACAAGTTCCCCGTGCTTGGCAGCAACTTCATATTATCAATTCATATGTAGTTTTCTAGCAACCACTTAAACCCATTTGCCTTGAACAAGTACAATGTCCTTAGATCACCTCTTTCCACATCTGGATTTATAAGCTGATGTTTATAAACTAGAATAGGATTTTATATTTGAAGTTTAAGTTTGATGTATTTGTTATGATATTGCACATGGGGACCCCCTGCCCCTGCTGGCTGGACTGGAGTGTCCCATGTGTGGGGGAAAACATGCTGGGCAGATGCAGTGGTGGGCGGTGGTGGATGGAAAGTCATTCACACTCCAGGCACTGCATCAATGTGGAGATAGTTTATTATAACAGAGAGATGAAGAGAAAGATAGGGAAAGGCAGAAAGCAGAGAGAGGAAGAGAGGGTAGGGGATCGAGCATGCACACCTCATGGGGATGGAGAAAAAACAGAGTGGAAGAGAGAGAGGAATGGGAGGGGTTTTCCCTTAAAATGAGGCTTGTATGTGAGGATGCAGGGTGGCACCAAGGGGTGGGATTTCAAGGGGCAGGTCAGAATATTAACAATTACAAATAGTGTCACAATGAAATTAAATATGTGGATTTCTTTGTACTGTGCTAACCTAGTCTGCTTTAGGTATTCCGGGAGTAATATAGCTTGATCATGTAGTAATCCTTTTAGGTTTTGGGTTTCTTTGTTTTGTTTTGTTTAGGATTCTTGTGTTATAGCTCTAAGGGAAAGGCTTCCCCAGTTGAAGTGTTATAGCTCTGAGGGGAAAGATCCTGGGAGTCAGGAGCCAAGGAATACCACAAAGTCGCATTGCATAATAAACCTCACATAAGAGATTTATTTGGAAAGACACAAGACAGTGGCTGCCTCTACTCAGGTAAGAAGTAGCTGCAAACTGAGCAGGAGACAGGCTTGTATATGGTTTCCTAGTGAGTAGCTTTCAAGGGTGGAGATTTCCTGGGTGGGTATTGGTGGAATTTCAAGCCCAGAGATTGGTAGGATTTCTAACTCAGGGATTGGTGGGTGTTCAGGCATAGGGATTAGTGGGTTTGGGTATGTTTTAAAATCCAAAAGTAGGCTGGGACATTTTACCTTAAAATCTCCATACAGATTTCTCATATGAAATTTATTGAGAACCCCATGTATGCATACAATTAAATCAATGAAGTATAATGATATTCATGCCCCATCTAAACTCCCAACCACCACCCCAATACTTTCCTCTCCTAACATCATCTCCACTTCTTTTTTTTCCCTCATAACCCACTATGTCCAATTTGTGCTGACCATATCTGTACGGGACTGGGACCATCTACTAGACCATGGGCAACATACCTAAATTCCTAAAGATTAATTCTCCCTTCCAGCAACTATCAACTGCCAGTAGATCCTCAACTAGACACGGGGCCTCATGAGTTACTCTCTAATCCACAGCCCAGTTTTGACTATATTGATCTTGTCTAGATCATGTGCAACCAGATCTAATTCTAAATTCTAAATCACAGATGCTGTGAGCTCATTATTGTTGTAGCCATTTCATGCCAGGAAGACCATATTTCACATCATTCCTCACCTTCTTATAGCTCTTGCATTCTCTCTTCTTTCCCTTCCTCAGTCGTCCCTGTGTCTTGACAAGGCAATGGGGAATAAGTGTGTGATGAAGATGTTTCATATAGGGTCAGTTATTTTCAATACCTTGATCAGTTATGAGTTTCTGACTTGACTGTTGCCCACTCCAGATAGATGCTTTTCTGACAAAGGCTGTAAGTAGCTGAAGTGTAAGGTACAAACATTTAGAAGGCTGTTTAACAGCATGACCATTTAGCAAAACAATTATAGATTCTGCCCCTGGGCTTTAGACAAGATTTACAGTAGTCATCATAGATTCCTTTTGTAGAGCAGGCTGTAAATATGATCAGAAAGTAGTTGGTTGCCACAGAACCATCATGCCACTATTACAAAGTGAGGACACCTAACAGGTCAGTATTATATCATGCATATTCAAGCACTGGGTAAAATCAGTGGGCCTATCTATACTGATTGCCAAAATAATTATGATGGGAATGTTGCAATGTATGCTGTGAATATGTTGCTCTGATTGGTTGATAAATAAAATCTGATGGGCCAGTAGCCAGGCAGGAAGTATAGGCAGGATAAGCAGAAAAGGAGAATTCTCGGAGAGGAAGGCTGAGTCAGTAAATGCCAGCCCACCATCTAGGGAGCACCATGTAACGGCACACAGGTAAAGCCATAGAACACATGGCAACATATAGATTAAAAGAAATGGGCTAAGTTTAAATGTAACAGCTAGTCAGTGGTAGGCCTGAGTTAATGGCTGAGCAGTTTTGATTAATATAAGCTTTTGAGTGATTATTTTATAGGTGGCTGCGGGGTCTGTGGGGCTGGGCAGGACCAGAGAAAACTTCAGCTACATAATTACTCTGTTTTGAATTGCTGCCAATGGTATATATGGGTTCTCTTTCTTTCAAACCCCCCAACACTCACCAGCATTGTCTTGGCTGCTGTTGTTTATGTAATAATGATTTGACAGTGATGGAATGGAATCTCACTGTGGTTTTAATTTGAAATCCCCTGATATATGATGTTGAATAATTTTCATATGTTTATTGGCCGTTTTTATTTCCTTTAAGAACAATCTGTTCGTTATCCCATTAACTACATGGATTGTTGAGTTTGATGTTTTTACTTTTTGAGTTCTTTACAGATTTTGGTTAGCCATCCTCTGTCAGATATAAAAGTAGCAAAGCTTTTCTACCACTTTTAGGATGTACATTTATATGGTGGAGTGTGTTTCTTTTTCCTGTGCAGAACTTTTTATTTTTGTACAGCCCCATTTGTCAATCATTAGAGTTGCTTGTTGTGCTGTGGATAACCTTTTCAGAAAGTCTTTGCCTATGTATATATCTTAAAGTGGTTTACAAAGGTTTTCCTTCAGCAGTTTCAGATTTGCATGTCTTACATGAAGGTCATGAGTTCATTTTGAGTTAATATACTCACAAACTGAAGGATTAGGTTCTATTTTTGCTCTTCTACTTGTTGGTATTTAATTTTCCCAGCAACCAGTTGTGAAAGAGACTACCTTAACTCAAAGTTGTGGTTTTGCTAGTGTTTTATTTTGCTTGTTTCTAAGCCTCCCTGCCCCTGATTTGCTTTTCTACATGTTTGTTTTTGTGCTATGGAGTTTTGGATATTATGGTTCTGTAGCATAACTTGAAGTATGAAGCTGTTTACTTTCAACATTGTTCATTTTGTTCAGGATTGTTTTGGTTCTTTCAGCTTAGGGTGGTGGCAGTAGTTATATTTTCTTCTTCCCTATATATTTCAAGATTATTTTCTGTGACTAAGGTAATTTAAATTTTGGTGGAGATTGTATTGAATCTGGGGTTGGCATTTGTCCATAAAGATAATCTCATGCTGGTAATTTTGTCCATTCACGAGCAAGGTTTTTCTTTCTACCTTCTAGGTTTCATTAACTATTGTTCTTCACTAAAATTTTTCATTGTGGAAGTCTTTCACTTCTATGGCTAGGTTTTGTCATGGGATGTATTGTTTCTCTTATATTTTTGGTTGTGAGCCTAGCCTTTAATGACTAAGCCATCTCTCCTGCCTTTATTATTTCTCAGAAATTACTATGCACAAGAGTATTTTTCTTATTTATTTTCTTAGTATGTCCATCATTTGCACATAGGAAAGCTACTGATTCTGACTTTTGTACGTAAAATTTGTTAGTTGATACTTTACTGAATGTGTTCATCAGTTCTGAGGGTTTTATGATGGATTCTTTAATGTCTCTTATGTATATGACCACATCACCTGCAAATAGGGATAAACTGACTTCTTAATTTCCCACTTTTATTCCTTTTACTTTTTTCTTCTGTCTTATTGCTAACTAAGACTTCAGGAATTTTACTGAAAAAGAGTGGAGAATATAGCAACCCTGTCCCATTCCTAATATTCATTGAAATGATTTGAGGGTTTTCTTTTTCCATTTAATATAATGATGGCTAAAAGTCCATTATCCATTCCCTTCCCTAGATTGAGTTTTTCTCCTTCTCTTCCTAATATCTTCAAGGATATTTTATCATGAAAAAAGGTGAGATTTGTCAAAGGTCTTATCTGCATCTGTTGAGATAATCATAAAGTTCTTCTCCATTAATTCTATTTAAGTGCTGTACTATATTGATTGATGTTATACATTAGGCCACTTCTGACTTGAAGCCAACTTAGTCACAGTGAATGACACGTTAATGTGTTGTTGAACTCATTCTGCGAGTATTTCATTAAGAACCTTTGCATCACATTCACCAGGGAGATTAGTTTATAATTTTCTTTTTTTGCTAGAACTGTTTTCATTTTCTCTCATATGTTCTAGTGTATTGTGTTTTCATTTTTGTGCAATTACGTGGATTCTTAAATTTCCAACCTGATTTCTTCAATGACCTTTTCATTTTCAATCTCCTTAACTTTGCATATTTTCTGTAGATTCTTTTGCTCTTGATTTCCACTTTTATTCTTTTACAGCATTCAGACTACAAATAAGTATTTCAGCTACCTTGTGTTTGTTAACACTTACTATGCATCAGATTTTAGAGAAACTTCCAGAGTGTGATGATGCAGCATTTTCATTCAGTGCCTATTAAGACAAGTGGATACATGCTGTCATTTTGCTGGTGTTTCATAGTGATGTCTCTGTAGCTGTCTCTTTGTTCTAAACAGTGAATGAAACTCTCTGTGGTTGTTTTAACCCAGCACTTGGAGCTGAATACTATCTCTTTGGCCTAAGAAGTCTCTCTCCTGTTCTACTTTGTAAACTTTCCTTCTCTTTGTAACTGAACTCAGTCTCTCCATCATCACTCACTGTGTAGGATGCCATTTCCCAGTTCCTTCCTGTTTTCTTTCTTGGAGATTGTAGCAGTCTGTGGTTATGTATCCATCATCTTCTTCTCCCTGGAAATTTTCTGATTAATTTAGCAAATAACAAGATACACTTTCATGGTTATTATATCAGTCAGCTAACACACAGACATAACAACAATAATATAATAATATGGTCCTTTTTATTCAATTAAAAAAGAAAAGGTACACTTTTTGCACTGGTTTTCTATATTTGACTTATATAAAAACACACTATTCTTTTAAGTAAATGTTCTAGTACCTCTTCTGTAAAATATTTTGACTCAATAAACCTGGACTGGGCATCAGAAATCTGCATTTGTCATAGGGAATCCCATGATTTTTTCCCTCATAATTCTTCCTTAGACCACACTTCTGTAAAACATTGGTGATTACATACTGCAAACAAAGGAAACAGAATGTACTGATTTTATCCAGAAAAATACAATGCAGACATATAAGAAACACAATGTCAACAGCATTTATTGGGTACATACCATACAAAGCTAAATGGAGACCAACAACCTAGCAGGGGATATATTATTTTACGCTATGTGGTGAGACAACAAGAGACTCAATCACATAGATGTGGCAGCTAGTATGAAAAGTGAAATGATATGCTTCTAAACTTGGCTCAGTAGGCTTGGTTGAACACCATCATAATCCTGGATTCCAGTGTAATGAAGATTCCTGACAACATCCTCAGGATGTGATTTTTTATTCCTCTGTAATTTTGCATGTGTCAGCAGCTGTCATGGTAATTCATTTGCCTTAGAATTATAAACAAGTTAGGTAAGAGTTTGATGGACACACATAAGCTTTTAAGTGAAATGCTTGAGTCTTTAAAGGTACTATTTACAACTAGGATTTTTCTACATCTAGAAGTGTGTGTGTGTGTGTGTGTGTGTGTGTGTGTGTGTGTGTGTGTGTAGGGAGAGAGAGAGAGAGAGAGAGAGAGAGACAGAGAGAGAGAGTTATGATATATTGTATAACATAATTATAAATAATATATAATTGTATGTTATATACTATTAACCCTATCCCCCCTGTTGCTAGAGTTTTCCTGCCTGGCCCACAGTCAGGACAAATCTCTCTCACCCACCAGTCCCACAGCCGCTCAAACCCAACCAAGTAAACACAGAGACTTATATTGGTTACAAACTGAGTGGCCGTGGCAGGCTTCTTGCTAACTGTTCTTACAGCTTAAATTAATCCATTTCTATTAATCTATACCTTGCCACGTGGCTTGTGGCTTACCGGTACTTTACATCTTCCTTATCCTGATGGCGGCTGGTAGTGTCTCTCCCTCTCAGCCTTCCACTTCCCAGCTTTATTCTCCTCCTTGTCCCGCCTACACTTCCTGCCTAGCCAATGGCCAATCAGTGATTTATTTATTGACCAATCAGCAACACATTTGACATACAGACCATCCCACAGCACTTCCCCTTTTCTTTTCTTAAAAAGGAAGGTTTTAACCTTTACACATCTCCAAAGTCAGTTTGGTATATTTGGGAATTTGGACGTAGCTTCTCTTACTACTTCCTGCTGGAGGGGGGCGCTGTATCTTCTGGGGAAACAAAGAAAATTTTAGGATCATGGAGTAGTCCGTGAGGCTGTATCATCTGAGCCAGTTGCCTTGAAACGGTTCTAGATGTTGGATCATCTGGGCCATGGTGTCATCGGAGACCTTTCAGGTGGTCTTGGCTGGTCAAACCTGATGTGTCTTAATCTGGAACAAATCCATAGCCTCTGGCTTTCTGTGGAAACAAAAGCAGAGTCTCCTTTCCAAAGTAACACCCCCCCCTTAATAAAACTGTCAACGTGGGTTTCGTTGTATCTCATGGTCCCTTTCTCAAGCCCAGTAAGTAACAACTGCAGCAAAGACTTTTGCTGCAAGAGATAAGGAGATTAGTGGCATTAAGGAGAAGCCTTCTGCTGTACTGGAATAAAGGGAAAGGTACCCTCAGCAAAAGACTCCACCCAGTTAAACTTCTTACTTATATACAAGAGTCTAATCAGTTTTCTGCTACTTAAACAGTAACTGAATCATGATGTGTAGAGGTCACAACTTACATAAATCACCAGAGAAACCGGAATAGGTGAACACAGAGACATTTTCTCCAAGGAAAGGAAATGCCATCCATTCACTTGGGTGTTGTCTGACAGCCTGGTGACCTTTGACCTGTTTTATGGAGCCAGTCTTCACCTGAATCCACCCAATCCTGAGCATTGTTTAAGCCCTAATCCTGAGCTTTGTCTCTCAGTCAATAGAACCCATTCTTATGAAGGATGTCCCATGGACTTTGCATTCTCAGTCAGCAAAACCGATCCCTTATGTTTGTTATATACCCTGCCTCCCTAGGCCATTATCCTGAACACTGTCTCTCTGTCAATAAGAACCCATTCCTTTTTTAAGTTTTATTTTATTTTATAATTTAATTTAATTTCACATATCAGCCATGGATTCTCTTGTTCTCCCCCCCCTACCGCCCCCCCACTCCCCCCAGCCCGCCCCCCCATTCCCATCTCCTCCAGGGCAAAGACTCCCCTGGGGATTGAGTTCAACCTGGTAGATTCAGTCTAGGCAGGTCCAGTCCCCTCCTCCCAGGCTAGCTACACGCTCTCTCCCCTGCTAGAACTTCCAAACAAGCTCTCAAGAACCCATTCTGATGGTGATTTACTAAAGAGATGTTCCTTCCTTCCAAGGGAGTTTAGTTGTAGACATGCCTAATAATTTGTACTGATAATTGTCAAATGAAAACTTTTCTCCGAAGTTTCATTGGGTTTGAATGTGTGAGATAAACAAGCCAGTTGGTCAGACTCTAGAAGTCTTTGACCCAGCACGGGCTAAAGTCATGCTGACCCAAGTTTCCTTCTTTGTATTTACTTTGTTTGTTTCTTTGTGCAGCCGTGGCTGTCCTAGAACTCATGCTCACTCTGTAGACCAGGATGGCCTTGACCTCAGAGATCTGCCTGCCTCTGCCTCCAAGTACTGGGATTAAAGGCGTGTGGAACCACCACTGGACTCCAAGTTTCATTCTTAACCTCACTCAGATCATTTCACAGCCAGCTGTGACACTTGCGGAGACTCCCTGTAAGAAAGCCGCTGCTGATGTGATTCAAGGAGGCCAGGGTCTACCCCAAGGTGGAAGTCAAACTGGGCAGTCTTGCTTGAGTTATGGTGGCTTTATAGACATGAAAGATAGGAGAGTAAACAAGTTGTAGAATTTTCCTTCATGGCTTCAGAGAGCCACCAAAGCCAGTGTGTGGCAAGGGAGTGACTCCCCTGAGAAAAAACAATGAAAGGCCATTGTATGAAGCTGAATTTGAAGCCTAGGTTGCCATGAAGATGCCAAGATATGGCAATGCCACAACTATGGGACATGTGCCAAGGAGAACAAGATACAGGGAATAGAGCCAGCCCAAGAGAGACATGTTACAGGCAGTAAAGCTGGAAGGTCAGAGCCATCAAAGCCCTTGACAAAGAACATTAACCTACAGGACTTGGTGTTTTCACTGCTGGGTTTTAGTCTTGCTTTGGTCTGGTATTTTCCCACTGTTCCCCCATTCTTTCCTTTGAAAACTTTAATATTTATGCTGTGCCATTATATGTTGGAGCCATTTAATTTACTTTTGCATTTGTAAAAATATTACAATGAAGAGATTTCCTTAAGTCTCAAAAGAGACTTTAGACTTTGGAATTTTAAATATGAAAGCCTGTGGAGACTTTTGAAGTTTGACTAAATGACTTTTGCATCATCATATGCCCATAAAACTTTGGGGTCCAGCAGGTAAAATGTTGTGGTTTGAATAAGAAATGTTCACCGTGGTCTCAGGAACTTGAACACTTCATCCATAGAAGGTGACACTGTTTAAGGAGAATTAACTGGTGTGGCCTTGCTGCAGGAAGTATGTTGTTGGAGGTAATTTTTAAGAGCCATGTCTACCAACTTCTCTCATTCTTTCCACTCCATTATAAACTCTAACCCTTTGGATCCATAAACAAAAATAAACTCTTCCATCCATAAGTTATCTTGGTCATGGTATTTTATCACAGTAACAGAAAAGACACTAAGATACCACCAAAAGAACACAACTTATTAAAAACCTAAATAACCAGGAACTTTTAGAACAGATTCCAGTGAAATTTGGTAGATTGATTGAGAATATATGAAACACCCTCTGACCTTCCAATCCTGGAAAATCTAGAAGAAATAGACTAAATCTTAGACACATATGTGTTATAAATATAAAATAGGAGAATATAAAAATGTTCACCAACTCTTCAGGTTCTTGCCTCCATGTACCTGACTTGGGTTCCTCTCCTGACTTCCCTAGATGATGAACTACAAGCTGTAAGATGAAGCAGACCCTTTTATTCCCCTAGTTAGTTTTGGACATGGTGTTTACCATAGGAATAGAAACCATAACTCAGACAGGTGGAAAGGAAAGGGTATTGGGGTACATGTGATACATGAGCACAAAACAAAAGGATGAGGAGATCAGCAAGAAGAAAACAGTGAGTATGGAGGGCGGCAGTGGGCAAAGAGGAGAAACTGGACGAAGTATGCCACATATGTAAGAATATGCAATGATGAAAATCTATTAAAAACATTAAAACTAAATACAAAAGATATCTAAAAAACAGCTGGATTTGCTCAAAGTCCTGTTTCTTGGAACTGTGGAATCTGCAGGTGAATAGTCTAGAAGTCTGAACACGGAAGCATAACCAGATTGTAACCATCACTGCCAGCCCTCTACCATTCCAGAAGCAACAATGAAGCAAAGACAATTCAACCCTCCTTTGTTAAATTCTCTTTCTCTACCATAAATACAAAGAGGTTCTCTCCTCTTCTGTGTTTCTGTCTCTCTCTTCCTTCTCTCTCTGTGTCTCTCTGTCTCTGTTTCTCTGTCTCCCTCCCTCTCTGTGTCTGTCTCCCTCCCTCTTCTCTCTCCCCTCTCTGTCTTCTTGCCCCCTCTCTCCATCTTCACCATGTGTTCTTCCATCCCTTCCTCCTACTCCTCATCTCTAATTAGACTCTCTGTTGCAGCTATCTACGAGACTGAATTCACAAGTTCCACATAAGCAGCAAATGGGCTGATCTGAGTCTGTAACCATAAGCGGCAAATGGGCTGAGCTGAGTCCATAGCCATCTAAATGATCCCAATAGAAATACTGGAGCACTGTTCTTCAACTTCTGTACTTTACCAATCACTGCTGCACTGTTATTCAATTACTATTAAAGGCCTTGAAGCAACATGTACACTATTATATTACAGCACTATTGGAGATATTGAAACATATTCAAGTTTTAACTTGGCATTGCTTAGTGTCCAGGATACAAAAAGTATTTTAAGTGGAAATGTATCAATTTATTTATGTGTGTAATTCTATCACAGGTATTTCCTCAAGTCAAATTTGTGTCAGCTAAAATGTGTTATTTGATTTAGGTTGTATACGGTTTCATTAAACTGATATATTTCATAGGAATTATAATTGGGAAAGAAGATCTGAGTATTAAAATTTTAAATAGAAAAAATAATATAATCCATGGATAGTACTCAAAATATTTTAATATAATTTAGGGGGCTTGTAATTTTATATACTGTCAGAATAATAAGGTATTGTTAATGAAATCGTGTATAAAGGAAGTTCATACTCTGATATCCTAAATATTATTTGTGGTACATTATGCAAAGATACTTTAATTATTTATGTAAGACCTTTTTCCTAAGAAGTAACTACAATCAGATACTTTCTTCTGAAATATTATTACTACTTTTCCCCTTCCTTTCAAAATTAATATATTACTTTGTTCTAGAAAGAGTTCTAGGACAATTCTTAGTGCCTTGCATAATTGGGCATGAAAAGAAATTATTATTGAAACCCCGTTAAAAGAATCAAGTGTCATCTACACTTCCTCTCAGACTTCTTTAGACAGTGCAATCAGCATTCCCTAGGGAAAAGGTTGAAAAAGTAAGCTGTTACATAAAATGTCCAAATTCAAAAGAGAAAAATCAATGAATAATGTCATCTGTTTTTGAGAATTTACCCTGATGCATGTCATGTTCTCTCTGCTAGTTTCCTCTTGTGTTTACTCACACTTGAAAAGTAAAGCTGATTAACAATGCATGGAATCTGCTAGTGCATATGAACACACTTATGAATGCATGAATATGCACACAAGTGATGTATGCTACCATGTTTTCAGTTCTTAGTTCAGGTCATAGAGTATAAACAAATAAGAAAACTTGATTCACAGCTCTCAGATCAGAGTGGTATTTATATATTTATTTTTCTTTTTATATGTCAGTACTGTTCTGTATCTGTATAAAATGCATTTTTTTGCAAAAGAAATTAAATCAGAGAAAAAAGTAAGCATATTCTGTTACCAGCAGTATTAGAAAAAATAAAAACAGAAAAATGAAGTAGTTTCTGGAAACATTTCTGCAACCTTGCCAAAAAAAAAAAATACTAGGACTATGTCATGTATGTACTTGAACTGTTTGTTCTCAAGCTCACTTTAGGAATGGAATTGTGGCCAATGTCTCAGAATTGGGCCCTGGGGACTCTGCTCACTCTCTTGTCCAATAAAAATATGAAAAATGATGGACACTTTTCACATGTCCTTCCAAAAATGACGTACTTTAGTTTTGTGCTTACTAAGCCTAAGGATTTGAGATAGAATGAAGTTAGAAGTATGGAAGTCTTGAAAAAATTAGTGGAATTCTTCATAACCTAATAAATTAAAGTACTTTACATAAATTGCATTTCTCTTTGCCATGTGATATAAACATATACAGATATACATATGCATGTGTGTGATTGTGCGCGTGATTCAGAAAGCATCGTGAAAATACACTTAAGCTTTCAGGAAACTGGATGATATATATATATATATATATATATATATATATATATATATATATATATATATAAATAATACGTATTATATATATATGTATATTAGAGTGGCCCAGGTGATACCATTTTTTTAATGATAAGTGACCGACTGTATACATAATGGCTATCTCATAATCAAAACTTTTGTTATTACAACACACAATAGAGTAATTTCTAGTTATAATTCTATTACTGTGATAAAATGCTCTGACCCAAAGCAACTTAGAGCACATGGGGTTTTTTATGTATCTTACAACTCACAGGAAATAGCCCTTCATTTAGGGAAATCATGGCAAGAACTCAAGCAAGAACTTGAAGTAGAAACAATGGAAAAACACTGCTTGCTGATTCACCTGATCTCACACTCAAGTAGCTTTTTTTATACAGCCCAGAACCATCTTCCCAGGGAATGGTGCTCCCCACTGAGAACTTGTTACATTAGTTAACAATCAAGACAACATACACAGACATGTCTGCAGGGCAATTTCATCTAGACAATCCTTTTATCAAGACTTTCCGCTCAGACAACCCTAGCCTGGACCAAGTGGACAGGTGATGGATGCTAAGAAAGGAGAGAAATCATCCATGGTTTATCACATTCTCGAAGGTCCATATTCCAAGAGCCTCCATACACCCGTCATTTGTACACAGCAGTGGAAAGGACACCAGAAGTGAATGTCACTGGCTTCCCGTCTCTTGTGTCTTCACTAGCCTGATGCCTCTCTGTCCTTACATGCTCTCTGACAGTCATACTGAACTATTTATTACCTTAACAATGCCATCCTTCCCATCGTTACACTTCTTTTTAGTTCTCCTTCCTTCTTTCTTATTCTATTGCATTTTTAGATAATACTTTCTGTTACATTCTATTGCGTGTTTAGATCACTCTGAGAGTAAAATAGTTTGTGAAATCTCCCTAGCTCTCTTTCTTTCCCCTCCCCACTTTGGCACATTGAGCCATTTTTCTTCTTCCTTGGTGCATAGTAAAAACTACTAATTTGTGTGTGTGTGTGTTCAGTGAGCAAGACTGTTGGTACCTTCACTTTTCATTCCTCTACAGTTGGCATTTTGTACAGTACCTGTCATGTCATGTTCAGAGATGACTGAATGTCAGATTTATTTGATTAGTATATGAAAACTCCATGTCTACATTCTTTGAATGTGCAACTTAATACAACTACTTTGATGCCCAAATCAATATTATTACTGTATTAGTCATTAATTACTGTGGTGGTTTGATAAGAACGGTCCCCATAGCCTCATATATTTTAAATGCTTTGCCTCAATTCATAGAATAGTTTGGCAAGGATTAGGGAGTGTGACTTTGTTGGAAGAGGTGTGTCATTGAGAGTGGACGTTGAGGTTTCAAAACCCCACACCATTCAGCTCTCCCTTTCTGCTTCGTGGTTGTTGCCTCATTACGTCACCCTTTGGCTACTGTCCCAGCACCATATCTGACTGCTTGCTGTTGTTCTCTGCTCTGACAGTCATGGACTCACCCTCTGAATCTGTCAGCAGCCCCTCAAATAAGTTCTTTCTTTTATGAATTTCCTTGGCTACAACAATATAAAAGTAACTAAGACAGTTGCTCCTATGGCATTTCAGTTAACTTACATTATTTACCTCCCTGTTCACATTTGATTTTTAACAATAACCCAATTGTTCTTTTAATCGTGACAATTATCAAGAAAATAACTTAATTCAATGTCTTTCTAAACCGCCAGCCAGTAAAACTCTCTTTTGTGCCCAATTATTTTTAATTGGTCCTTATCGATCTGATCCTCATTTTTCTTGCTATGTTCTGCCTCGGAGAAGATCTCTTTTGTTTACTTCCTCCATCAGCACTGGAACTCAAATCTCACCTCCCAAATTGGGACACATTTTCAATAGAGAAAGCAGAACAATTGGATGACAAGCAGAAATTTCATTGATCGTATCATGACCCCATAAGGCAAGAGCTTGATGGACTTGATATAACAATATCAAGGTCTAAAGCTTCAGTTGAGTAACCAAGTGGAAGAAGTAATCTTCTAGGTTAGAATATTGTATCCTACAGAGTGTGTTAAGTAGCAAAGTAACCCTCAATATGAGTTTATTACTCATGTAATCAGAAATTATCAGACAAGGCACTGCAATACAATCACAAGAGTAAATCTTCTTACAACTCTCACAGAAAATCACTAGAATTTTTACTTCTGACAACCACAACTTTGAGAACATAGTCCCTAAAGAAGCAACACTTCCATCAGAGCACACAGTGATATGCTGTTTCATTAAAGGTTAGAACATACTTCATATGACACAAGGCACAGTGAGAATGAGTTCCTGCTGGAACCAGTAAATCTATGAGTGGAACCCAAGAGATTTCCTGACATGTTTCTTGATACACTCTTACCAAGACTCCTGGGCAATAGACACGATAACAACACAATGAAAAGGGCACAATGGCTGTAGATCATTTAGAATCAGTTCAGCACATATAGAACACCACTCATCTGAGGTTCTGGCAGAGGTAAAATAAAATGGCCCAGGTATTGGGAAAAGCAGCTATTAGTCAAATTAGGCATGATGACTCATATCAGAAATGGGAGCTGAAGCAGAAAGTGTTATGTTAATTATTCATTTTCTACTTTCTATTCTCTTTCTCTTCAATGCCTTTTCGGAAAACCCTGGGATTTCCCTTTCAAGTTCCTCATGGGTATAAAAGAAGGAGCTCTTTCATCATGTAACATCAGTAAAGTTCAAATAATGGGAATTCCCATAGATTGTGACAAGGGAAAAGAATGAGATAAAGTATATATCTCCCTGGGTCCCTTCTCAGGGTTGATGACTATATCTCTCTACCAAAGGCTGATTTCTTTTAGCCATTCTTTTCTACGACTGGATTAATGCCCATAAAGGTCTTGTGGTGTAAGAATTGCCCAGGTTTACTGGCCCCTACAGTATTCATTCCTAAGTTGATTTCCTTGAATTTGATTGGTTTCACTGAATCGGGAAACAACTATCATTTACTAATTTCTTTAATGCTACCTCTATCAAAAAGTAAAATAAAAGAAGAAAGGCATAGAACTTGGTACATAGTTACCCACATCCATGAATTGCATTATGTAACATATTTACCAAATTTTCTTTTTTATATTAAGAAAAAAGAAAAAATAATTTTATGTTCTTTGTTTCATATTAAAGAGCCTATTTCCAACATACTTTTGAATGAGAACAAAGATAGCTTACCTAAAGTTAAGTAAAGCCGTGATATTGCTTATATTGGTGGGGAAAAAATAGGCAATAACTGTAAATATAAATTTAAAAGACAATAACAATGTAGGGGTTGAGAGAAGTCAGACTTGGATTAACTGAGTCACCTGAGTTTGTCAAGTGGTGAAGAAGGTCTCAGGTAAGTCAACATGCTGTCAGTGATGGGAAGGAAAAAACAAAATAAGCAGCACTAAGTCTGGACTAGCATTACAGAGCTTGAGATAGTTCAGATGACCTCATACAACTTAAGGGTCCTTGCAGGAGGCTAGCAAGACTCCCCACTTGCTGTGTACACAGGAGCTCACTTACCTGAGTCCCAGCTGCAGCTCTTCCCTGTATTCTGAGCAGAAATTCCTCTTGGTGGTCCCACAGTAGCTGAAGCATCAGTGGAAAGGAGAGGCAGAATCGTAAAGAGAGACTCAGGATCTCCTCAGAGAGTTAGACATTTCTGGAAACAAACCATTCCAAGCACTCCACACTCACAACAGAGCCACCCTGTGCTCACTGCCTGTTTGGTTTGCTGACTGCTAATCTGAAGAGAAGCCTGTCTGACACCTGAGCTGGCTCACAGTCAGGACTCCGCCACAGTGGAGGAACTCTTTAGACTGGACATACAAATTCCATGGCAAACCCTGTGGGCAAAAGTATAAATCAGTTGTTAATTCATAAATATGAGAAGGCTGTGAGATTGAACAACCATAAAATCTTAGAGAAATCAGGCAACTGATTTGAGAGAAAAATCCAAAAATACAAATTTATTTTTAATTCATGTAATCTCAGAAAGAGCAAAGGGTATTGCATTCCTAAACTAAGTCAGACTGCCACT
Source organism: Peromyscus californicus insignis (assembly GCF_007827085.1). Classification (NCBI taxonomy): domain Eukaryota; kingdom Metazoa; phylum Chordata; class Mammalia; order Rodentia; family Cricetidae; genus Peromyscus; species Peromyscus californicus. Next base: position 68,018,755 of record NW_026294458.1, read on the forward strand.
TAAAATAAGCAGTAAGAGAAAAAGAGAAAATTCCTTAGAAATTAAAATGCTATTGTCAAAATTATCACATGAATTAGAATAAAAATGATCAATCATAGATTAATAATCTAAAATTGAAAGGTAAATATTGTGATGTTTTTCTGTCAGCTTAGCAGCTGCACAGGAATCTATTGATATTTTAATTATCAACTGTGGCCCCATAGTCCCTCAGTCAGCACCCCACTGGCCACTCAGGCCATGACCTGGAGGCCCTTCCTTCAGTGGCCCTTCTGCCATGGCTGCAATATAGAGGTTTAAACCAAGTCTCTATCGTGCTATTTACCAACAAAGACTTGGAAGTTCAATATAGGGGTTAAAAATCTGCTAGATCAGAGAGGCCAAGAAGTAACCAGCTTGTCATTGAGGTTTATAGTTGTCACAGCTGGGTAAGATTATTGGTCCCTTGACAACTTGGAAAGAACCTCCCTGTATTGTAAAAGCTGAACTTCAGAAAGAAGGGTTTTAGACATCATATTCTTCCTCATACCACTGTACTTTGAAAAGATCACAAATCTCAGAAAGTACAATGAATTTTCAATTCTAGGTGCAATCTTTTTTCATTTAAGTGTGAAAACAAAATTTTAAAAGAAATATAGACTATGATGTTTTACTGTCTGTGAGTCTCTTCTGCAAAAATAAAAGTATCATAACCTAGAGAGACAAAAGACCAAGAAGAAAAGAATGTACGGATCTGAGAGTGACCTTGCTGAATGGTTTCCTGGAACACAACCCCAGGTGGCTTGAACATGAGAGATTTAGACACTTGTGAATTCTAATGGTTAAAGATACCTACTGCTTCTTTTTACCACAAAGTCAAATAAAAATCCAGGAAAAAAAAAAAAAACTTGTGCAAGCATATGATTCAAATATATTTGTTTAGAAAAAAACACTTCATTTCTAAGTAACGAAATGACTGAGAGGAAACAATCAATTTACCATTGAACTGCAAGATACTGAGCAGAAAACATGCGCCCAAAACTAACCAGGATATCTTCTGCATGTTAAGCAATTTGAGGTGCTATTACATTTACTGATTTGTTTGTCTGTGAGGTCTGTGTTTTTTGTTTTTCTGGGTTTTTTTTCTGCCCCGCTGTGGGTAGAAAGAAAGGTTTATTCAAACTGCCAAGGCTACCTCTTGGGGGTGAGCAGAGAGAATAGCAAAAAAAAATGTAGGGAGAACCTACCAATTTTAAAGAGACAGATTGTGGTGGAAGGATTCTGTGAGCTGGAACAGCCTGGGAGTTAGAGTAGTGGGAGGTAGGCAAGTGAGCCAGGATAGCCTGAGGAGTTAGATCTGCTATGGACATGTCTGAGTTAATAAACAACTAGATGCTTCATTGTGGAGGCAGTTGGCTGGAGGGGCTGATAAGGGAAGTAAGGGTGGTGGTGGCACATGCCTTTAATTCCAGCACAATGGAGGCAGAGGCAGGCGGATCTCTGTGAGTTTGAGGCCAGCCTGGTCTACAGAGCGAGATACAGGACAGGCACCAAAACTACCCAGAGAAACCCTGTCTCGAAAAACAATCAAACAAAAAAAGATAGAGTGTGTTTATGGGGAGAAGGCAGTGCAAAATTACCATGGCATACATTTGGAAGAGGACAGCATTTTAGAAGTTGGTTTCTTCCTTCTAACACATGACTAGAAGGGATCAAATCCAGGTCAACAACCTTGGTGCAAAGTACCTTTAGAACCCTCTTGTCAGCCCTTAAGTAATTTAATTTTCTCAACAGTCTTGAGATGAATGACATGAAAAAATTAACTCAAAATGCAATTACCTTCCTTCTCCAATCTCCAGTCAAAAAGGAAGTAAGACTCAGTGCCCTAAGGGACAATATGTGAAATATGTAATGGGAAGATTCCTGGCTCTAAGTTTAAATATATTAAGTACCCATCTATCAGAATATCCAAATGATTCCTCATTCAAGTAAAAGGTTGAATTAGTAATTTATTTTCTCATTTCCATATTGAACAAATATTTATAATACTCTTATAGGTGAGGAAGCATATTCAGAATACAAAGAAATATAAAAATATATCTATCTGTATAAAAAATAGAAGAAAACCTGCCAGATTTTCTGGACATTCTGGAAAGAAAAAGGCATGATTAGAATCAAGACTCTTATTCCTGGGATCTCTTGTCTGCTGAATATTGTTTCAGATGGTTTTGACTGTTTGATCATAGTAATTCAAAATTAGCCTTCTAGGTATTTCCAGGAGAACACTAAAATCCTAAACTATATTTAGACAATGGACATACTTCACTGTTTGATCCTTTGAATGAAAGACAATATGATTGACATAATGAAAGTTTCAGTATTCTATGATGGTGTTTCATTTGGCCTTTCTTATTTTAAATACTGCATGAGAAAAGGGAGCCTGAGAGAGTGATGAGCTTACAACACTGAAGACATTCATATAGGTATAGAGAAAGAAAGAGAAGATGTAGAAGGCAATCAAGGTCATGTGATGGTGAATTACATGCTCAATGAAAACCTTATAGAAAAGGAAGAAATTGAAAAACATTGTGTGATACTTATAAACTCAACCTGTAATCTACCATGGGAATTTCACCATTTGACCTCTGAGAAGCTTCAAGTTCCCACATCTATAATAAGTGATTGAGATATTTAAAAATTAACTAAATCGTGTGATTCAACCTCGTCCCGTAGTATTAGTCAATGCAACAAATGACATAGACATTATTATAGAAACATTAATTCCCAGAAATGGCATGCTTACAAAAAGTGACTGAGTTAATTAATTTCTTTGAATGATGAGGTTTAAGGGATTCAGTAAGCATGAACAGGAAAAACATGAGAGTCAGTAAAATATTAACAGCAGTGTTAGACCAGGAATGACAATTTTAACACTGTTTCATGCTTCATTAATCTGTTACATTTTCTGTCCACATATCTAGTAACCAGTTCAAAACCTTGATCACACTCTGGAATAACACATTACAAATATGAGAGATGTGATCTCTTTTGTGTCAATAGGCAACACAGAATATCTAAAGAAGCAGATATCACAAAGAAGAATGGCCCCTTGAGCAGATAGCTACGTAGTGTAAGTGTAGTTGGTTTTTACCTTCATTCTTTACTGGGAAGTTCTCCCTTCATGGTTTAATTGCTTTAAATAAAGAGCTTGAGTAACAATTAAAGTACCACAGACTTTTTAAAACACATCAGCATGTATATATTTCCTCTGAGAATTCTGTAGGAAACAGCTTATTTGTTTAAATAAGGTATGTAACAGTTACCACACAGCAGGCTGCCATTAAAACAAATTTAACCCAGCACTTGGAAGGCAGAGGCAGGCAGATCTCTGAGTTTGGGGCTAGCCTGGTCTACAGAGCTAGTATCCTAGGAGCCAGGCCTACACTGTCTTGAAGCCCCCACCCCCACACCAAAAAAGAAGGCAAATTTGATGTGTCTTATTCATCATCTCTGTACATTGATAAAAGAGAGCTACTGTTATTCTAGCACTCTGCAGATTGGTAGGTGGGGACTTAGGGGATGCTGGACTTGTCAAGATCTCACAGAAGGACAGGATCCAAAGCCCGAGATTTGAAATGATATGCCATCCTAGAATGAGTTCTTGTACATCACCAAAAAGTTCACAACTTAATAAAACTGTCCTATTAAGACATAAGTACACATAAATGTACATATACAGAGATACCTATGTGAACACATAAAAAAATTGAATTGAGATAATTACAACTAAATAGTAGGATTATAAGTATCCCTCTAGTTGTTGACTTTACCCTTTCCTATCTAATTGTAAATTTCTAAAATGGACATTTACTGTTTTGAAAATTGTGTTAGATGGAAATTGCAATCAATCTCTCCTAATTTAATAAACAACTTTGGATACAATTGTATAATGATGTCAATATAAGATTATAATAGTAAGAAACACAATTTATATTTGTACCAATAAGTCTAATTAGTTTTTCAAGTACTTAGGGATTATTGAGACATTTTCTGCTTTTAGAAACATTGCCCCTAACTAGATCCTGTACTCAAGAGTTTTGTTCTCACCCTGGAAATATTATTCAAACAACTATTCCTGTATTGTTTAGTAAGTCAGAGTTCTCAAGAGTATCCAGTTGTTTTGAGATTTAAGTATGATAAGTATTTTAAATTTACTACCTCACAGAATCAATGTAACAGATACAACATAACCATTTATAATATATGACATCTATCACAGAAGCAATTAATGACATTTTTATTTTATTCTACTTATGTCTTTAATTCACTGATGTCTCTGAATGCAGCAGGTGAAGCTCTGTGCTCACCCCCCGCCCTCCCTATAGAAATTCTGCTTTGCTGACACCCACTACCCTTGGATGGTGCCATAGCTATGGACAATTATTTTTCCCCAATGTCTTGTTTCATTTATAGCTGCTATTTGAATCATAACCCTTAACTAGTTTCTGTATTAACATTTAAAATTGACAAAAAACTACTTCTTTGAAAACATGTTGAAAAACTTTAGTATTAAACAATTCAAACAATTTCCATCTCTTTTAAGTTTGAACAAGACAGGTAGAAATGTTGGAGAAAAGAGGACCCACGCTTCAGTTGATTTACACTATTTCTGAATGTTCTAGTTTTTGTTTTTGTTATTGTTGTTTGTTTTTTAAGGCAAAGGTGGTGGATGAATCCAAGGAAATAGCATCATCTTGACACCACGGGACTGAAACACAGACTGACAGAACATCAAAGACCTCCACAGGTTCAAACTAGACAAAAACTCAACACTAAAAGGGAAATTAGCCACAAAATCCCACCCCTAACCAAGAAACTATTTGTAATTGATACATATTTGGAAAAGGAAAATCAGTTTTCTTTGATAGAGTGTCACTGATTATACCAACCACACTCCAGAACAGGCCCCACAGCCAGAAGTAGTTATACAACACAGACTCCACGTTATCTTGTGTAATTTTTGTTTTACTTTGGTAATTTTTTGTCTTATTTGGTTTTTGTTTGTTTATTTTGATTTTCATTTTTTTTATGTGTGAAAGAACATAAAGTTGGGTGGGTAGGAAGGTAGGGGGAATCCAGAAGGAGCTAGGGGAGGGGAAATAATATTATCAAAATATATTATATGAAATTCTTAATTAAAATATTAATTGATCATTCATATACATACAAAAAATTAGATAGTGTCTCCCATGAACGTAAATGTCTATGATAATAAAGATTGAATTTTAAATGCTAAAGACCTGAAATAGTAGATAAAATGAAATATTGAAAACTGTACATTTAAAAAACACTCTGAAACAAGTGTGCATCCTTTAAGACTGACTTTTCAGACATTGTGCCCATGGTAAAAAACTAGGTTCAGATTATATTATAAAAGTAAATATCATAAAATAGAAATACTTTCAGTGAACATGGACATATAGAATTGTTTTAAGTGTTTTAATATATTGTATGAAAAATAATTAAAATAAAGTAATTTTAAAATCAAATGCAACAGAATTATGATTTACAGATGTGATTTGCTTACTAATAGGATGAACTTATTAATTATATCTCTTTCACAGATAAGGATTCAGATTTTACTTAATTCAAAAGATGCATAAAGTTACAACTTGGTAAGTATTTGAAAATAAATTCAGATATAGTAACCATCATAAATTTTATTTTGATAAAAGAGTAAACTCTGGAATGGAACTTTCCCCAGCTAGCATATTCACGTGGAATTAAAATGGACCATCTGGGCCTAAGATCAGTGTTCAATCCACATGACTTCAACAGATTACAGATCTTAAGGAGACTTAACTTGCTTCTAATTGGCTTAGTAGTTTTAAAAACAAAATCCTCAAAACTATTCTGATACACCTACCATTAAAATAATTGGCTTTATTTGATGAACAGTATTTTGCACACAGAAAATGTTCTATGAATATCTAATACATCATGATTAATTACAATGCATTTCTAACCAGATGAAAATCAAATACAGCCTTTGAATCTTCCAGTCATTTTTCTTAAAATCCTTTAACTGAAATAGCTAGGGATCTTCATGACCTTCAAAAGTCAATAACGCTATTCAGATTTTTTCCTCTTTAAAAACTTCAATACATTTAGTTATTTAATTGGTGGGGGGAATGGACATGCCATGGTGTGCTAGTGGAGGTCAGAGAACAATTGTCGGGAGTCAGTTCTCTACTTCGACCATACGGCTTCCAAGAGTCAAACTTCGTTCCCCAGCCTTGGCAGCAACCGTCTTAATCCACTGAGTCATCTCACCAACCCTCAGTTTTCACTCTTTAAACATTATTGCCGTAAGTGAAAATTTCTGTGTAATAAATGTTATAAAGTTCAACATTCAGAAGAAATTAATATACCTATCCTGTCCATGTTCTCAGCCTATTTTCTCTGAAAATAAACTTAAGAGTGAGTGAATATATTCAGTGGTAGGGAAGGAAGGACTCCAGTTACTTTTGTTTAGGAATCCTCATTATGAGAATAAAACTGGATCTAAACATCTTTCTTGGTCTATTGCAAATAGAAACCAGAAGGCATGAGGGAGAATATTGCACGTAAGAGAAGTGGGGGGAAAGATGTAGCGAGAAATGATCAGAACAAAAGTGTGTATCTCTCTAGATGCTATAAGAAAGGGCTGTGGCCCACATGGTCTGTTGCATTTCACCATAAACTGAGGAGTCCTTCATACAGAGTATGTGTGTTCGGAAATGCCAGGGAGTGCATTAAGATATCTTGGCTCTAACTAGAGTCTCTGTAAATGTCAGCACATTTATCATACTGTTTAGGCGCCACACTACTTAAAACCACAGCAAAGGATTTATCTCTTTCCATTTTGTTTGGGGTCAAAAGCTTCCCCCAAACTACTGCCTCAAGTTTCAAGTTACTTTGTTTTTCTCAGTCTTAACCAACATATGAGACTCCAGGGCCTCTCGGGAAAAATAATCTAAATTAAATTAATTAATGATTTATAGAATGTGAGCTCATTAAGTTTATTGATGATTGTATCATTAAAGACCAAACTGGGCAAAAGAAAAACACACAGAGTAAAATTTGGTTTTGAGGAAGTATAAAAATGAGCTACCTTCTTAAAGCATTCCATAGCTTATTAGAAGTATGACAAAATAAATAAATGGCAACATGATGGTAAAGGCAATTTTAAAATGCATTTATACTTTCAAAGCTTTTAGGAAATCTACTATTATAGCATGTTTTGAACAAAAGATTGTGTGCATCACTCATTTCATATATAGCATATTTATTGCTACACTTATTGAATGTTTTCACATTGGTGAAGTTTATTTTCTGTTGATTATTTAAGCTACTATTGAATTTGTTAAAATTATAATCAATATTATTTAACAGAGGCAAGTAATTTTTGTCTAGATCACAAGCCAATGTGGTGAGGCCAACTAGAAGAAAGTATTCTCTTCTATCTAAATTTAAAAATATAGCATCAATAGTGTAAGGAAAAATCTCTTAATTAGCAATGATTCATTTTTATTTATTTAGGAGTATTTTGATATAGACACAAAATGGCTAATAATTACCTTAAAATTTCTGAGTGAATGGAATTTCAAGTAAGAAAATCTTTCTCAAGTCCCATTAGTAAAACATACACCATAAATTATTTACTAAAAAACTAAAATAGTTAAGAAAATTGAAACCTGTATGTAAGGCAACACCATATGTCAAAATCAGACCCAAATCCTTTAAGGTAGGTGATAACCAGAAATGGTTGTTGTGGTGATGTTTGTAAGGGCTCTAGGCTGTTAGGTGGTAAGGCATCACCAAATCTCCCATTTGTAAGCATGTGGAATGCTAAATCATGGAGTGATCTTTAGAAGTCAAAATCAGTAATAAATACAGAGGAAAGAGGGTGCAGTATTTATTTATAAGTGGATGTGTGTGAACACTGTCATGTCACCAGTTAACAGGACACATGCACATTCTAAACTTTTTTATTGTTTCATAAAGAAAAATTGAAGACTGATTTCATGGTGTTTTGGAAAAGGTTAGCCACACCACAAATGCTTGTTACTGAAATCATATTTTACATTTTACCATCAGACAATATGCATTCATTGGAATACATTTCATGCATAATTCCACTCCAGCAAATTCTATATGCTAAACTAAGTAATTCCCTCAAAAACTTAGCTGCTTCTCCCTCATCTAATGCATGGCTCTCTTGCATGGCACTTGCCTCATGTTTCAAATCTAGCGTCCGTGTTCTCATTATCATGAGTTTTTTTCTACTACATGATGATGTGTTATTATGAGTTTGCTTTTTTTTCCCACAATGGGTTGGATTTTTCACTTTCCCAGAAATGAAGATAGCATGGCAAAGAATAGGCAGGGGAAGGGAATTCAGTTATCCTCTCTGCCTCCCATGCTTATTTCCTTCTTGTTATGACACACACAGCCAAACTGTCTTCTGGAATGTTTTCATTCAAAGCAGTACTGTGCTGTAGACACCCTGATATATCCCAGAGCATACTTTGAGTCTCTGGTGCCTCCTTTGTTTAGCACACTATACAGATGTGCTGCTTTTCATGATTGATTCTCAAGTCTACAATTTTGTATTGACTTCTGCAAAAGAGGGGCATAATTTTACTGGCTATGTTTTTAAATAACAATAAGGTAAAAAAATCTCTGGATTCAGATGTTATTATATCCAGAGCAAACTGTCATGTAAGATGATTAACTTAAATGCATTGCATGATGAAGCATTTCTTAAAATGAAGGTACCAGAAATAAAATCCCAGACATACCTTCGTTTATGGGCACCACCTTTGTGGTCCTCAGGAACAAACTTATTAATGTATGCAATACTATAAATGTAATAATTGTCATGGTACATAACATTCAGATGGAGAATTTGTGTTCTATCATTTAATAATGCTGTGGCCTGTATGCAAGTGTTCAAAATCATTAGTAAGTAAAAGAGGCAGGAATTTCTGCTCTCATAAAGCTTAAGTTTTGCACCCCACCTGTGTGTAGTCAACCCAAGGTAGCATAGGGAGCCAGCTATGAGATATCTAACCAGCGAAGTCCAGTTCATTCATCATTGTCCCTGACACAAGTACCTACAACATAGCACTGACTGAACTAAAATGAAAGTCAGATTGATTTTAAAAATCTTATGTCATGACAAAGAAATACACTGCAAATTCGAGTCTCTATCTAGTTTAACCTTCTCCCCATATTTTGTTTCCTGACTTAATTACTTAAACACGGGGACTTAAGATACCAGCAATTGACATACTATCCAAAACCTTAGTATTAAAATGCCTCCAACTATACATTTTGAAAGTCTATCATTCAAATCCATGATAAGCCGTACCTGCTTGTGTTGATAAGCACATGATTGTTTTTGCTCTGTGTGAATAATAGACAACAAATTATATTTGTTAAAATGCATATAAATCAGAATTAAACAAACAGAACAGATACCAAGATTGTCTACCGCTTACAACATTTAAGTATCTAATAGTAGTTGTTATATATTTATCTATTGATTATTTATGGTTCTGTGTGCTAAACTATGTTCCTTGTCCAGGCTGGCCAAGATTTCTACCAGGGAGCAACACATTTAAACTTTAATTTTTTTATTATAAAACATGAACATACCATCCATGTAGTGCAATACTAGCATCTTGAGCTCAGGAGCAATTAGCTTTTCTAAAGCAGTATTTCAAAGAAAGTAAAACTTTATTATAACTTGGAAGAGATGACGGCAAAACAGTAAATGTAGGGTGGACATGAGAAATGGCCACAGAAATGGCAAATTGAGAGTGGTATATGATTTCAAAGTGTTTAAACTGAAAAGAGAATGAATATTTTCATGACCCCAAGCATGTTTTGGGATCCAAAGAACCAATCCATTTCAATGTAAACCACAGCAATGGCTCATTCCATGTAACAAAGTATTATGCCCTGGCAAGGAGCCCCTAGCAACAGCAGTTGCCTTACCTTGTGAACTTCATGAAATGAAAAGTTCTGTATGACAAATGTTATGACCAGTCTTGCTCCAGAGAAAAATCAATCCTTAATGCAAAGACATGGTTGTGTGAGGATTATTGTTTGTGGGTTGTTGTGTTTGAATAGGATATAAGCTGGTGTAATATAATAAAATTATTATATGTAAAATAATATATATTATTTAAAATATATTTTAGTATGCTTTTTGCAAAATATTTAGTTGATTTCTGGAGACCTGAGGTTTGAAGTGAAAAAAAGGGCCTCAGAGCTTATGACAGTTAAGTCACATTCTTCAGGGTTTAAAGAGACAGGGTTCAGAAAATGAAGTTTCATGCTGCTAAAATTAGACAGAAAAAAATAGACTAAAGAAGTGAAATTGTAAATTTTAGCAATGCTAAGAAAATTTTATAAATAATGTGAGTTTACAAACAATAGCTAAATGTGTTCATTAAAGTTAAACTTATACATAAGGAGTTAATCTTATATATCATCATTTGTCTTCTCTGTGTATACAGTTTTTCAGGAATCCAGGGTGAAAATCAATAAAGTCTGTTAATAAGCAGGATAAAGAAAACATTGAACCAATCTTCTCAGGATTTATAACTGTGTGGGAATTAGCTTTAGAAGTTGGCGGTGTCGTTGTTCAGCTCCTAGACAGACTTGAGAGCTTAATTATTAACCATAAAGTCCATTTATAGAATTTCACAAACATGGTCATTCCTGAGAGCTCCAGGCTGTTTATCATCCTGCTCTCAGAGTTGACAAGGTCATGCAGAATTCCCAAGTGAAGACAGAACATAACCTCCAGGTCCAAATTCCCCAGGTTGGAGTAAAGGTACACTGGCCTGGGAAAACGATAAGGAGCCAGCTGGGTATTTTATCTTTCCCAGATCCTGCAAAACATCCCTTTGAAGGCTATTTCACCTTTGTGCAATCCCACCCCCAATCCATTAGCAACTGTTCAGTTATCTCAACAGCTTCTCCTGGGTTAAGTGAATTTGCTTCGGGGTCCTGAAAGGAAACCAGGCCCTTACAAGTTGCTAACGTGTGCGTACTAACTCACGACCAGAGCATATATAAACTCACTTGTAAAGTTTACTGGGGTCCTTCATGTCCTGCATTGCTTTTGCATTCCATGGTGAGCCACATACTACAGTGCTCCCATGTTTTCATTCTATAATCATGAACATCTGTGAGAGCATCAGAGCCAAAATAAACAGAATGAAACAGATGATGCTGTAGGATTATGCTAAACAATTTTTAAACAGGTTCAGATTTATGTCCAAGGAAGTACAAAGAATCCACATATACTAATTCTTGTTTGCAAAAGAAAGATTATCATTACAGCTAAATTATTCTTCAATAAATAAATGATTTCTGCACCAACCAAGGAGCCTGCTTTCTCATTAAGTTTCAATATATCGCCGACAGTGTTTTTATTTTTGTCTCTAAGATGAAAGCCCATCTGTTTCAGTGAAGAAAGTTCTGAAAGTGTTTGTTGATCACTGCTATCGGTTTGTTCCTGGCTTGCAGAAAGCCCTGGTCATCTCTGTCATGGTTACTGTCCAGCTTTGTGTGCACAAAACAAAGTCCATAAACTCATAGAAAAGGCAACAGAAGGCTGGCTCTTCCCACTGTGTTGCAGAATCAAGCAATCCAGACAGAAGTGAGGACTGAACCACCATGTTTAAAGTGTACTTTTTCTGATAAAAGTGCTTGCATTGGGTTTTATTCAAGATTAGTTTTTCTTTCTTCTTCCCCCTCTAAACTGTTCTGTCCTTTGGGGTTTTTGTTTGTTTGTATGTGTTTGTTAGTCTGTTTTTCTATTAATTTACTTACTTACTTACTTACATATTTTATGTCCTGGCCACCATTTTCTTTCTCTCCTCTCCTCTCAATCCCTTCCCCCATCCCTCCTCCGCCCCCACCTCCCAATCCACTCCTCCTCCATTTCTGTTCAAGCAAAGGCAGGCCTCCCATGGATATCAGCAAAACACGGCATATAAAATTGCAGTAAGATTAAGCAGCTCCCCATGTATTAAGGCTGGGCAAGGTGACATCCTCTGGTTTTAGATGTGCTTTCCAGTAGCAGCATGTAGTTAGAATTTTATTCCGTTGTCTACTCTGAAATTCTTTGCCTTCAATGAGATTCAATTTGACTATAGTTTATTGTCAGTCATTTGGGGTTTTTTTTTTCTCATTTCTAGAAATTTGGTTGTTTTCTAAGACAAGTATGCTGTTGAATCGCTCACCCTTTTTTACATTTCTCGTTTCTTTCAGATTTTCAAAAGCCTCCTTTGCTTTTTATTTCTATCAGAGTATAGCTAGCTACTTTTTGCTGTCTCGAATCATGTAACTTGCACCCTGTGAGGATTAACATTTATTGTTTATTCTTGCCCTGCTGGCCCTTGCTCATAGCATTTGGTTTTCTTTTGTATTCTGGGGCTTTAGAGGGACATGCTTGTTGATGTAAGAACATTCATGAAGTTCTTTCTGAATTACATGAAATTACCTTCAAGACGAAATTGGCTTTCTTTCTGGGGACAATTGTCAGTCTGAAAACACTTCATATTAAGTTCATAGTTTGAGGATATTGGGCGTTTTGGGGGTCTTTGCAGTAGTCACAGGGGCTGCACTCTTAAGAAGTATTTTCCGTCGTTTTGTGGGGTGTAAGTTGTTCTCCAGTTCTACTGGATTAGCAGAGTGTTATAAAGCAGGTCTGCTCCTTGAATCTCGCCATCTCTGAGGCATGCGCAAGGGCTAGCTTGCTTTCTGCCACAGATTGAAGCAGTGTTCAGTCCTCAGCAGACACCAAGTAGACACCAGTGCTGTAAGCTAAGGATTCTCACTGTCTACAGCTAGGGGCCGCAAGAGCCAACTTGCATTTATGTGAACTATGTGGTCTCTTGGTGGCAGAAAGTGGAGTCAAACAATCTGTCTCTTCTTTTTTTTTCCTCAGTGAAGAGTTTTATTTGATGGGGGGAGGGGACGTATAGAGAGAGAAAGAGGGAAAGGAAGAGATATATAGAGAGAAAAGGGTGAGGGGTGCACACCTCATGGAAAGAAAGCAGAAGAAGGAGAGGAGTCTATACCTTCTTGAGGACCGAACTAATGATAGGAGAGCCTATAACATATTCCCCATTCCAGAGCTTTGGCTTCTGTCCCAATCTGTCTTTAAGACCACCAAATTTGAAGCCCAGATCTATTTAGCCAAAGCCTTGCAGGCATGTGTTTGTAGTTTTGACCAAAATACCCAAGATATTAACTATAGAAAGGAAAGATTTATTTTAGCTTTTGATTCCAGAAGACTCACTCTCTAGTCTTTGGCCCTGACTGCTCTGGATCATGGCGGAGTGGACTATCATGAATGACAGTAGGACCATGTGGCAAGGGCTAACCCTACTTGTGGTCCATAAGAAGTGAGAGTAAGAAGCACAAAGGTGGAGGAAGCCCTGGGCAAGATATACTTTCTCACCCTCGGGAACGTACTTCCTCAATCAAGCCGTACATCTTATAGTTACCAGAACCCTCCAAAATAGAAACGCCAGCTACAGGAAAATAATAGTACTAAATACTAATAAGTTTTGCTTTCTTTTCTTTTATTCTTTCCATGCCGCCCAGCCTGACTCCAGCTCCTGGGCTCAACCAGTGTTGCTCCCCGTGTTTCCTGGACACTAGTTCTACAGGATTCTGACACCAAGCCTGGCTTGGTTAGCGGTGACATCATAATCACTATCCTACTATTGCTATTAGTCATAGGCCAAGGACACATACCATCTCATTTAATCATCAAACCCTACGAAATGAATCATTTTCCAGAAAAACAATTGGAAGCACAGAAAAGGTAAATTGCATAAAGTCACACATTTAATCAGTAAGTGACATAAATAAAAACATCCTTTGATATCATGACTTAAGCCCACCATCTTTATTGTAAGACTTTATATGTAGACATTAGCTTCCATAGAGCAGTTGTGTTAAAACATGGGAGGGTAGCAAACACACAGCTAATGGTGACAACATTTGATGTTCCCCAAAAGCCAAGTAAACATGTCTGTATTTCCACATTGTCATGAAACCATTCTTTGGTTTAGAAATGGGTTAGCCTCATCAAAAGTTAAGCCTCCAGAAACTTCACAAATTTTACATTTACAATCAGAAACATACTTGGCCAGGTCACTACAGTAATATGAAGCTCTTTTTTAAAAAAAATTTTAACAATTTTAGTAATTAATCTGTGTTTCCACTTTACTATTTTATAAATAGAGATTTGTTCTTAAAGGTTTATGGTTTATAGAAGATCATACAATGAACAATTCCAAAGGAACTCTTATGAAGCAAGTTCACCTGTTACATACAAAGGAAGAACTCTGAGTTATCAGTTCAATAGAATTAACAGTTGCACAGGGGAAGCATGGGTGAACTGCTATTAATTTTAGCAAGAAAAAAATATTACACATCATGGACAAGATAATGAGATATAATACTGTTATTATATTTATAAATATAACAACCTGTAAGGTATTAACATTAATTAAAATACATGTACATGCATAATTTAAAAAATTGCCCCAAGAACTTGACACCTACCAAAAACACTCATTCTTTTAAGGGATAAGAAAAGTGTAAAGGAAGTATAAAAGTTCAATTAAATTTTCCGAACTTTCCCCAAATCCTAAAATACCAAGATATTTGAATTACTCTTTGCCATTTGGCTAACTATTGAATTGGAATTACTTTGAAATCAGTTGTTGTCAACAAACTTATTAGTTTCCCAAGAATTGGTCAATTGTTTCTTTTTTAGAAACACATTAATAAAGTTGACTGAAAGGAGTTGGATTGGGATCATGTTGACTGAAATAACTGTTGTTTTCCTTGAAATGTTATGGACCAGATCCAGAAGAACAACCTTAAGTCACTCTTTCCAGTTATAACAAACCTACGCATTTTTGAGGTTTCTGGAGATAGAGTCATGGTCTTCATGCAGAGCAGGTGCCCTTACCCTGAGCTCTGCCCTATCTCTTAAACACTAACTTTTAAATTACCCTACATCCCCTAAGTCCATAGTGTAACTTCTGTGTGTGCACTTTTTTCCTTTCAGTTCTAGAACTTCCTCTTTGGACTTCAGCAGCTTTGCTAAGTAGTATGTTTACCTTAAAAATGAACACTGCAGGGCATACAGGGGTGGGTCAACAGCTAAGAGCACTTGCTGATTTAACAGAAGAATTTAGTTTGGTTCCTGGAACACACATGGCAGCTGTCTGTAACTCCAGTTGTAGGATGTCTGACACATTCTTCTGGCTTCCATGAGCACCAGATGTACCTATGATGTACATATAGACATATAGGGACTCAGACATACACATAAAAAAAATCTTCAAAAATAAATGAATAAATACCAAGGTATACCTGTGAACACAAAATCCAATTTTGATTAAAAATAAACAAACAAACAAAAAATGCAGGCTGGTGAGATGACTGAACAAGGACATGTATGTACCTTCCACCAAGTCTGAGAACTCAAGGTAGACCTCTGATACTCACATGGAGGAAGGAGAGAATAGACTCACATAAGTAGTCCTCTGGCCTCCACTTAAAGTCCTTGTACTTGTACACAGACATAAATAACACTTATAATAATAGTAATAATAACTTTAAAATATTACTTTAAAACAACTTTTTAAAGTAAATGTGTTATTTCAGAAAACTAAGTAGCCAATAATATAGCTTTTATTAAGAAAAAGCCACAAACCTAGCAGGAATCCTTTGAAAGAGCAACAACTTTTGATGATAAACCAAATTATCTCAAAAGATAGTTTAATTTTCTCCTAGCCTCAAGAATATTGAGAAAAATCTATGTTTTGAGTTTTGCTGTTTGGTACTTTTTAATAAGGAAGTAACCAAATGACTTAGATTCATTCCCACTGGGATATCTATCTATCTGTATCTATCTATCTCTGTCTGTGTGTACATATCTGAGTCTGTATGTTTGTCTCCGTGTACACACATATGTGTATGCAGGTACTGATTCAAAACTGGGTAATAGTAAGTTTCTCTGAGATCCAGCAAAATGGCACTGCTGTGGTTTTTATCTTGGCCAAAAAAAAAGATAGCAATAATCCTAAACTCACCACTAAGAATAACAGTTCATCAGTCTTCCTTTTAATTTCTAGTAACTGAAGTAGGAAAACACATTTTTGTTTTTTCATTCTATTTCTGTTAGGACAATGCAGTATCATTTCTCAACTGCAGGTTTTTAAGAGAGACATAGAAGGCCAGTGAGGTGAAGTCATGAGACTTGATTTATGTGGTATGGTCTCAAAACTCTGTGGAACTAGTGAGCCGTAACATATGATGCCCCAGGACAGCCTTTTGACTAATGATTGTTATACAACCATCATTAGCTCTGTCTCTTAGGTTCATGAACTCATATTAACTTACATATACTATAAACAGTTTCAAAATATAGACTGTAAAAAAATCACACACAGAAATGTGGAAAAATTGTTTTCATTGTGACTCTCCACCAACATCTTTTGACTGGATCCACTCTGTACCTGCTCAGAACCATTTCAAATTTTTCATCATCTTCACAAATACAAAATCCTCTACATCTTTCATAATCAATATTAACCTATTTTTCTTATCGTCAAATCAATATCTACTTGCTCAAGACCATCACATCTATAACTGTGAAACTATCATGAATACACAACATTGCATAAGAAAAGACAAATGAAGAAAGATAGTGATGAAAATATTAAACTTTTGGTCATATAACGATGGTACATCCAAGAAAATCTTTTTAGGAAAGAGACACAGGTTAAATCTCTTTTTTTTAATTTGAGTGAGATGTTGACTGGACATTCATAATGTAACCTAAGTGGATTAGAAATACTAATTTTATATTTTAAAAGTTTAACCAGTTATCTCCATGCAGAGTCCAAAAATGCACCAATGTCCTTATTCTAGACGTCAGTGTTTCATGAACACCTTTTGCTCATCAGTCTTTTAGCGTTTTGTTGACATTATTTTGTTTTGCTTTTTGTTTTTTCCTTTAGATAGGGTCTAGCTCTCTAGCACTGGCTAACCTTGAACTTTAAAAATCCTTCTACCTAATATTCCAGCATTGTAAGAATATAGAGACATACTACCCTGCCTGCTTACACTCCTTGAGACATCTTATTTCATCTAGAGAAATACCTACGCCTGACCAGCTGGTCTTTAGCTGCTTAGTCCTAATCTTAACCAACACTTTACAGGAAGTTTGTCAGTTTGTTCAAGTGAAGCTATGGCCCCCTGCATTATGAGGGGCTCTATACAGGAGGTTCATTATGGTCATGCTCAGACCCGTGGTCTTATCATTTACTCATCTTGACCCACAGAAGTTTCAGACAAATCAAACCTGTTCTTTTCCAGGAAGGTGATGACAAATGAAAAAGATAGAGGACTTAGAAAATGTTGCAGATTTCTCCAAAATGGCTTCCGTGGTGTTGTTAGAAGACTAGGTGAACAAAACCATTGAAAAAGCAAATAAGGAATATAATTTATTAGGTTCCATGACAAAAACAAAAGGAAACAAAATCAAGACAAAGAAAACACACAAAGTGGACAGCATGATTAGTGGTAAACTGTAGCCGATTTGCTCACTGCTGTAGAAGGATGTGTCCATGGAAAGACACCTTTGACATTACAAAAGAGGAATGCTGAGGCTTAGGGGGTCAAACAAGAAGTAATAGCACTTAATCTGCTCAGAGCTAATGTCTTACAGACAGAGGAATTAGAAGGAGAAGGTGTGAAGTTTGGTATTCCCTTTACTGGTACTAAGCTTCATGGAGAACACAAGTTTGGATGTGGGAGAGAGAGAGAAGACTAAATGCCACAGGTGTTCAACCACATGCCTTACCCTCTAGGACGAGTCTCTTGATGAAGGGAGTGCAAATCAGACCTTGCTTCCTGTGAGCACACAATGACTTCCAGTGGAGGGGGCTGTGTAGCTGGAGTATTCTCTCCAGGTTCCACCAAGCCCCAGCAGTCCCTTAGCCCACTTATAAAATAAACACACAGACGCTTATATTATTTAAACTGCTTGGCCATTAGCTCAGGTCTATCATTGTCTAGCTCTTACTCTTATATTTAGCCCATTTCTATTAATCTATATTTTGCCACGTGTCTCGTGACTTACTGGTACCTTACATCTTCCTTGTCCTGGCGGCGGCTGCAGGCAGTCTCCTCCTTCCCTTCCTGTTCCTTTAATTCTCCTCTCTGTTAGTCCCGCCTATACTTCCTGTCTGACTACTGGCCAATCAGTGTTTTATTTATTAACATATTTGCCATACAGAACATCCCACAGCAGGCTGAATCCCTCATCCCTACTGACTTACAGTTTACCTTCCCCCTTTCAGAAAAGGAGGGAATCAGGGTGTAGAAAAGGGCAAACTATTAACAGACAATGTAATGACTAGGTGACTCTATTATAAAGACATGATAAAAGCAAAATAAAAATGTGATTGGGTGAACAGGCATGCTAGTTGGGTTGGGGGGGACTGTACCTGCGTATGCGTATATGTGTAGTGTGTTTTGTGTCTATGTGTGTACATTTTCATGTTTACAATACATACATGTGCCATGACCCATGGCGGTCAGAGGGCTGTCTCCGCTGACAGTTCTCACCTTGTCTTTTACTTCTCTTTTCTCCCAGTTCCTTTTTTCTGGCATTATCCTTTCCTTTGAATAATACATTCTTGACTCTAATTGTTAGGTATCATTGCAAATGAATAGAATGAAAAACTCTGGTGAGCTTCACTTAAATCACACATGTTATTTATACACTTACTTCCACCTATTATAGGTATGTTTAAGTAGAAGTTTAATAGTTTTATTCTTTGTGACTTTTTCAGACAACTTGTTATTTTATCTTCCTTCCTTCTTCTGTATTTATCTTCCCCTATCCTCCTTAACTGGAGACCCCTCTTTTTTTTCCCATTTCTACCTTCAGATCCCTCCAATAACAAAGGACTACCTCACGAAAACCCTAACACCAGGCATGAGAAGCTCACTTTTGAGTTGTTGGTAACAATTATCCAAAAGACTCCCAAAACGTTACAGACGATTGCTATTGCACTTGGTTGACCTCCAGAGATGAAGGGTAAGTCTCTACTGCTGAAGATGTACTTCAGACACAGGGCCTAGAGGAACCAAGCTGTATCTAACCTGAAGACTTCCTCCAAACAGTTTAGCTTTTATGGTACCAGAAGGTTCCACATGCAAGCTTGTGAAGGAGGTTAGGAAGCAACCAGGTCTATGCAGCTATGATGCCTACAAACCACGGCAATGACTACCACGGTGTGAGAACCAGAAGGCTGCAGCAGTGGCACAAATATCTTGGTAATCAACATCCCTCTTAGTGGACTTAAGATTGGTTCACAAGAAGGAACTGGTCTTCCCCACGGAAGAGCCTCCCAAGTGGTTATCTAATAGCTCCTCAGCTAATAGCAAGAGTTCATACCCTTCTTCTCATCTCTATCCTGGGATTTTATCTGGCTGGAACTAACACAGATATTATACATGTTGTCACAACTGCTATGAGATCATATGTACAGTTGCCTTGAAGTACCTGGAAAATAATCTTTCCTTGATGTTATTTGTCTATTTTTGTCTCTTATAATTTTTCCACCCACTCTTCTGCAAGACTCTGAGTCTTGGATGAAATAGGTGTGATAGGTATGTTCCTTTTAAGGCTGAGCACTCCATGGTCTCTTATTCTCTGCATGATGACCAGTTGGGGGTTTGTGTTAGTTGCCATCCACTGCAAAGAGAAGCTTCTATGATGGAAGCTGAAAGATACTCTGGTCCAAATGTAAAGCCTTAAGTCATTGTTTTAATGCCATGTTCATTTAGCAGAATAATAATATTGAGTTCTCCCCTAGGTTCTAGGGCATACCTAGCCACAAGTTATTGGCTTCATTATATGTGTTGGATATTGGTTCCATTGCATGGAGTTTGTATTACATCCAATCAGAAAGTGGGTCGTTACTCCTGTAACACTTGTGATACTACTGTACCACTGAGTACATCTTCTCATGCCAGTAATTGTTGTACTTACACAGTTCACAGATGGATGATATTGAGGTTTATTTTTCTCCTCCAACAATGTGCATAGCACCTTGATAGCTAACCAGTGGTCATGAAGCTTCCAAGTGAATATCAGTTTGATTTCTAGGTAGAAAGACTTAGTATAATGTGGGTACTGCATTCTATGAGCTGAGTTTTGGACTGAATAAAAACCAGAGAGAGAGAGCTAAACAAAGAATTAATTGCTCTCTGCTTTTTGACAATGAATGTAATGTGACCAGCAGTCTAGAATATCTTCTGCTACAACTTCTCCATAATGATGGACTGTAACATGAAGCTATATGTTGTAATAAACCCTTTCTCCCTTAAGTAGCTGGTATCAGAGTGTTTTATCACAGCAACCAGAAAAGTAACTAAGACATATGGAATGCACTTGTAATCACAAAGCATGTGCTGTTGCTTGTTTGTGAACTCTTACACCAAGCACACTCAGAAAGTACAGTCTTTTTTTCTGCATGATCACGGAACTGATCTTTTTGATACTTACAATTGCTGACATACTAATTGCATAACAAATAAACAGACATTAGAAGCAGAAATTACTCCAGATTTTGCAACACAGACTCTCAAATTTTATGTAACACTAGTGAATGTGTTCAGCAAAGTAATAGAATGGAAATATTGGCTGTGATAAAGTAAAATGAATGGTTTTTTAAAATATATTTTCTTTTCTAAAAATGTTTTCAAATTATTTTATTAATGCATTCATATGAGTTATTTTGCCATAGTATGTATGTCCACCACATGCATGCCTGGTGACTGGGGAGATGAGACGAGGGGTTTGGATTCCCTAAGACTGTAGTTACAAACAGTTGTGAGCCACCTTTTGGGTTCTGAAAATTAAACTTAGGCTCTCTATAATAGCAACAAGTGCTATTAATCACTGAGCAAAATCTCTACCCCCAATCTTTTCTTTTTTAAAGCTTCAATTTATGTTGCGAATTAAGTGACTGAACAGGCAACAAACACTTAAAAGGAAGTGGAGTGTTATGATTTGATTGTGAAATGTCCCACATCAGCTCACGTGTTGGTACACTTAGTTCACAGCTGATGGCAATGTTTAGGGAAGTCATAGAAGTTAAAGGAGATGAAGCCTCACTGGAGAAAGTGGGTTAACTGGGGGTGTGCCATGCAGCTTTATAGACAGACCCTACTTCCCGTTCATTCTGCTTCCTGTGTACAATCTGACCAGTCAGCCCCCGGCCTTTCCTCTCTACACAACAACAGGACATAGAACATCTCCACCACCCTTAAAACTTCCCCATGACTCTTTTCAAGCAACGTCACCCCTGTACTGTGATCACTGGAAAGCACTGACCTGTGTTTTAAAACTTGACAGGTTTATCTTCTTCTAGAATGGCATGTGCATAGAAAAACACAGCATGTGCCATCATGCTTCTGGGACCTATACATGTTCCTGCATATGGCAATCCTTTCTGTGCACATGTAAACACTGTAGTGGGATAAGTTAATATTGCTTCTTTTTTCCCCTTTTTTAGAAGGCTTACATGCAACCCAGGCTGGCCTCACATTAACTATATAATTGATGGTGAGTTTGTTCTTAGCACATTTCTTACAAAGTCTGAATAAATGAACCCTTCGAACAACTTTACATTTAAAGTTGAGCTGTCTTCCTGCCTCATCTTTCTGGGTGCTGAGATTACAGGCATAGAGCATTTTGCCTGGCTTCTACAGAATTATCAAATCCAGGGCTCCCTACTCCTAGCTAAATGACTTGCCAAGCCCAACATTACATTTTCTAATTTTCTACTTATGCACACAAAGATAATAAGAAATAGATGAGATATTTAATTTTTTTAAATGGTTCCCATTGCAACTCATAATGACTGAATTAGTTATTTGTCTCAATGGTATGATAAAATGCCCAACAAAAGCATATTAAGAGACAAAGGATATATTTTGTCTTGTGGTTCCAGGGTACATCCTACTGTGGCAGAGATGATACTTTGTAACTCAAGGCAGCTGGGTATATTGTAACTGTAGTCAATAAGCAAAGGGATATGAATGCTTTTGCTCAAGTAACTTTCTCCTTTTCATACAGTGTTGGATCTCAGCCTAGGATATGATGCCTCTAACTTTCAGAGTAAGTCTTAACACCTCAAATGACCTATCTGGGATATTCCTTCACTTCATCTAAATAATCCCTCATGGCTCGTAAGAGATTCCAGATCCTGTCAAGTTGACACCAACCATCACACTTCTCTTAATTCAAATTAAGCGATTCTGATTCTGTTAAGTCACTGATAAGAGAAATGAGAAGAAGCTGCAACTGAAACAGAGTTTTAGAAAAAGCAATACTACCTAGAGGAAATGGAGACTTTATAAACAAGTAAAAAAAGGGAATATATAGTTGAAAAGTAGAAAACTTGAAGAAGAAAAACAACAACAACAACAACACGAAATACGGGAACATATGGCCAGCAAACTTGTAGAAAGTGATCAACATAATTAATAATAAAAAAATCAAAATCAGCCGGGCGGTGGTGGCACACGCCTTTAATCCCAGCACTCGGGAGGCAGAGCCAGGCGGATCTCTGTGAGTTCGAGGCCAGCCTGGACTACCAAGTGAGTTCCAGGAAAGGCGCAAAGCTACACAGAGAAACCCTGTCTCGAAAAACCAAAAAAAAAAAAATCAAAATCAAACCAACTATGAAGGGAAATCCTAGAACACACACAAGAAGGTTGATAGGTAAAACGGTCAATCTCTAGGGTCATTAAAAGTATGGAAAACCAGAACTCTTGTGTTACTAATGAAAGTGTTAACTGGTACAACGGCTTCGGGGGAAGCTTGATGTTATAATATTTTTTTATATCCTGATCCTGGCACATTCACTATGTTTATCACATTTAAGAATTTTAAATAGCATTTCTATGGCTCATTTATTTCATAAATACCTAACCAAAATGAGGCTTGCATCCATGAAAATAAACAAATGAGAATTTTTACAGCAGCTGTGTTCATAATGACGAAAATTAAAAGCAACTCAAATATCTATAAAAAGTAAAATTTGTACAACATGCACAGATGGGGCTATACATTGATAGGGTAGAAAGAGATGAAACCTTTTTAATTCATTTCCCTGAAGCAGCTGATGAGAAAGATTGGATCGCTATTGAGTAGAGTGTTATGGATTTATGCAGACATAATATTGTCAGGTCTGAAAAACAAAACTGTGCGTGTATGATAAGCATATGAAACTCAAAAAACATGTGTTGCTCTGACTGGCTGTTACATAGTTGTAGCCACGTGTAAAACTTTCCCAGAGAATTCTTTACATGTTTTTGCACTTAAGTGCGTGTAAGACATCTCAACTAATAAACTTCATTGGAAGCCACAGTTAATTCTATTATCTTTTTAAACAGTCTGAAAATGAACATGATGGTTTTGGGTGGAAGGAAATTTAAGTATAAGTTTGGAATTCACAAGTCCATCTTGTTAAACTTAATCAACCACAATGGGTTCTCCTATTTCTACAATTAACAGCATATTTTTAAGATAGCTTGACTCTGAATATGAAACTGTAGGAAAGGCTAATTTGCTCAAGCTTTATAGGAAACATAGTACTAAGAGATAGTACACTGTAGCTCACACCTGTTAACCAGCACCCAGAGGCTGAGGAAAGAGAACTGCTGTGAGTCCAAGGCCCCTTGGACTATATGGAGAGACATTGTCTGAAATAAATATGTGCTAAGGAAAGTATATGGAAACAATTATAAGTAAAAATAAATTTTAAACATGCTTTTTATGAGTAAATAGTTGCATAATCATCCACTGATTCTTTTGTACTAACAGATGCAAATCTATAGCTCTTGTTTACTATAAGTGAAAACATTTTACATTTATTTTAGAATTGGGCATAGTTAATACAATACGATCATTAAGTAAACTGTAGAAGGTACAAATGTTGTTAAGTACTTTTCATTCCTGATGCTATACAAAACAGATGCTGTGGGATGTCCTGTATGTTGTGAATAAATAAAAGGCTGATTGGCCAGTAGCCAGGCAGGAAGTATAGGAGAGACGGGACAAACAGAGAGAAGATCTGGGAGATGGAAGTCTGGAGGAGATGCCAGCCTGCCGTCCAGGGAGCATCATGTAAAGGCAGCAGGGAAAGCCATGGAACACGTGGCGACATATAGATTAACAGAAATGGGCTGAGTATAAGAGTAAGAGCTAGACAATGGTAGTCCTGAGCTAATGGCCGAGCAGTTTAAATAATAAAAGCGTCTGTATGTTTATTTTATAAGTGGGCTACGGGACTGCCGGGCTTACCGGGACTCGGGGAGAAAAACTCTAGCTACAGATACACTCTAAATGAGAAGACAATTTGGGGGTTATTTTTTATGTTTTTACCTAAAATAGACACATGTATTAAATCTGTTTCAATTCATTCATTAAAAACTGTATATGGTATTGCATGCACTCAAAATGGTAGGGCACAGTAATGGGACAACAAGTCTACCCTCTCAGACTTAATGTATGAAGACACAGAAATGTCATCAGAACACACTGATGAAATAGGGTCAGGAATACAAACCCTATGCCAAAGTCTATAAAACACAGCTCCAGCCCAAGGAACTTGAAAATGTAGCCACAAGGTAAAACTTACACCAACATTAAAAACAAAGCTTACACTAACTTCTCTAAAACATTTAATTCATAGTAACTGAAGTTCAAGTATCCCATATTACAAAGTTGGCATAATCACTTCATTGCAAAGATTCTTATTTTCCTTTAAGTGTTTATATTTATGTATATATACAGGATGCTAAATAATCCAAATGAAAAACACAAGAAAGATGGGGTTTGCCATATTTTTATAATGCCGGGGCTCCTCCAGGAAATTCCTGATAATGATGTCAAGCTTGAAAGGGCTTTCCATAGCATGCCAGGGCCACTATGGGTGAGCCACATCTCAGGAGTTCAGAAACATCTTGAACCTTTATTCTCAGACACAAACCAGATCCCTCCCCATCTCCTTTGCTTCACCATGATCACTCACTCTAGGTTACATGCCCTCCGTAGAAACCATAAACAGATCATATATTACATGATAATGATCCCTCCTGGATGATATCACTGAAAGAAACCTATTTGCTTGTTAGACGTACTCCAGAAGGTGGAAAATTCAAAATGTAAGCAATAACTCAACTAGGAAATGAGTTCAATGTAAATGTTAAACATTTACTTAGTACACCTGGGATATATTTCCATGCAATACTTTTTTCTGAACTTATCTTTGTAACATAATGTTAACTAAGGTTGAAGGATGCAAGCAATATATTTTTCAAACTGTATTTGATAGCACCCAAGATGCACTGTGGAAAGGGCCAGAACAAACGAAGCCCTTCAAGGGCTTCTGCTATCAGTTCTCATGATTATACTTTGTCTTTTGCATTAAAATGTGATTTTTATGGTACAAATGTCAAGGAAAATCTTACTGATGAGTCCTGTCTTTTCCAAAAATAATAATTTCAGAAGCATTCTTTGAATCATAAATATTGAAATCTGGGCTCTGAAGACCTTGCAGTTCACACACTTGAGGACTTTTTGTGATAATCAGGGTGATGTGGTACAGTGGGTTTATGCTAGTTTTCTGTATTAATGTCAACAGTATCTTGGACCTCAGTCATTAAACACATAATGAAGGACAACACTGGGACTGGGGAAATGGATTTGTGGGTACAGTGCTTGCTGCGTAAGTATAAAGACCTGAGTTCAATCCCTAGGACCCGTATAAAGATAGTGAACGTCATGGAGCATGTTTGAAATCCTATTTCTTGGCAGGAGAGACAAACAGATGCCCAAGATAGCTGGCTAGACAGGCTGACCTACTTGGGAAGACCCAGCCTGCCAGTGTCTCTGCATTCAAAGAAATAAAAGAGATGAACAGTCTCAAAAACGACTCCCAAGATTGACCTCTGGCCTCGTGTATACACTCCACACATTTCCTTTCACACATAGGAATGCACAAGCACACACACAAAAAAATTATAAAGGGCATTATCACTACATTTATATATATATATATATATATATATATATATACATATACATATACATATACATATACATATAGTCAAACAGATGCAGTGACAGGATCCAGTATAATAAAATATGTTTGACAAGTTCCTCACTGGATCTCAACTACATCCCATTCAACCTTTTCTTTCCTAGGCTAACAGAGAGAACTTAAGATTTAAATAGTTTCTGAGGAAATGGTTCCTGCATCAGCACGTAGACCAAATTCTGATCCTCTGAACCAGCCTAAAGCCAGCTGTGGAGCACATCTGTCACCCCAGCTCTCCAGAGTGAAATAAAAAGGTAGACACATGAGAATCGCCAGAAGCTTACAAGGCAGTTAGCCTGGAGTGTGCAGCAACGAACAACAAAAAGACCCTATTTCAAACAAGGTGCAAGGAGAGGATTGGCACCTACGATTATCTCCTGACCACCCCACACCATGGCATACACATGCATAAAAACATTCACACACATAAATGTGCATACATGCATGCACTTACATCATACATGCAAATTAAAAAATAAAATAGAATTTATGGACTGAATAAAATAAAGGGTAATTAGGAACATATGATTTGGTCTTTGGAGGAAACACATTCGTTATTCTATAATGTAAAGGGCTCCAGAAAGAAAGAAAAAAGTTCTACATGATTCTTTTCAGCTCTATGGTTGAAATCTCAGCTCCAACTTCCTATTTACAGTCAAATTTTGGAAAGGATTATTTGTAACCATGCAGAGAGTACAATGTCTTGACGTCCCACCCCTCAGGCTGTCTCTTTTGAAAGTACCCTTTTTGTTGTCATCTAGTTAGTGGTCAGACATAAACCTGCTGGAATATGGTATTAAAATGTCCCCCAATTCCATGTGTTAGAGTCAGGTCCCCAGAGGAGAGATATTCTGAAGTGGTTGGAGCCTTGGGGATGGGGGGGGGGGGACATCTCATCGATAAGTCACTGATCGCCTGAGGAAATAATGTCCAAAGAGAGTGTGGGTATTAAGTCTCTTGCTGTTTTGCCTCTTTGACATGAATTAACTGGTTTTTTGTATACTTCTACCAAGATATAATCCCTCTAGAGAACTAGTAGCAATAGAGCCAAAGGAACAGATTGAACCAAAATGAACTTTTCTCTTTATTAAGTTCATTTTCTCAGGCACTTGTCATCGTGATAGGAAGCTACCTCACTATTGTCTCCCTTCTTCATACTCTACTGCTTCTACTGTCAGTTAGAAACACGTCTAAAATTTTGATCAAAACCTCCACAGACAGCTTAATGAAACTTTGGTTATGTTGGTTCAAGCACTCCCCTAATATCTAATAAACTCATCAACTTTGTCTTTCATGCTCATCATCTTCCAACTGTTGTGAGACACCGAGATCATCACTGTCCTCCAATAATGACAACAGCAACAACAAAGCAGACAACAAGTCATTCCATTTAACACGTGGAGGCACTAACAGAAGTGATAAGGTTGTACAGAGGGTGAAAGAGGATAGGGCCTCAAACACGGAGCATGATCATCCCCCTTTTCAGAGGATGTGGAAAGCCCCTTCATTAAAGCAAAAGCATCATTCTCATATGAGAAAAATGGGAAATGGATTCTTAATGTCTTCGTCTTCCTTATAATCACATTCAAAAAAGCATCATCTAAAAGCCAAGAAGGGACTTTTTAAGTGGAATTTTTATGCAAGACCCAAAAAATTTGTAAGAATCTCTGGGTGATATCCAGAGCCTGTATGAGCACAGGGAAGGATAACTTAATAAGAAGCCAGTTTTCTCTGTGTTAACAACTTTCTCCAGTAGAACTGCATTACTTGGTTAAGTGAAGGCAGTAAAGTAAAGATGGGAGGAACAGGTGTATGTTCACAACCCTTCTCCGTGACTGTAAAATCTAAAATGTCCTGAAAATCGTATTGTAGATGTATCCAACCTTCTTATTAAATAAGAAACACAGAACCAATGCAAAGAAGAAAGCCAAGAGGTCAGAGCTAAGAGCTAAAACCTTACCCTTCCTCCTGCGGTGGTCCTACTTCTCCGAACCAGAACTACCCCTGTGTTAAAGTCTTTATATAGAGTTCCTGTCCTGCCTTCTCATTGGTTGTAAACCCAACCACATGACCGCCTCCTCACGGCCTGTCTGTATAGGCCTCCAGGTTTTCCATGATTGGTATTGATTAAAGGCATGTGTATCCAATAATGGCTGTATTCCTGAACACACAGAGACTTACCCAGCTCTGCCTACCAAGTGCTGGGATTACAAGAGTACACCACCACTGCCCTGCTTTCCTATGGCTTGCTAATAGCTCTGACCCCCGGGCAACTTTATTTATTAACATACAAATAACATTTTAATACAAATAAAATATCACCATATTGTATCTTCTTTTAATTCTTTTTGGCTACAAACCAATGGCCTGACATGAATTTATCTATATTGTATGTTTATTCAAACTAGGGTAAATATACTATGACTTGTGGCATAAATCTATTGAGTTGAAATATGGGTACTACATTGGGCTGCACTAGAGTTGTTACATATATTATGAAAATTTGAACTCAGGATCATGTTTGGTTTAAGGGCTATTCATACACAATTGTAGATTCAGTATAAGCATCATTCAATTTGGAATTTGGGCAAATATATTAAGTTTTCAAAAGTTTCAAATCCTCAGAAATGATGCTACACATATATTGAAAATTGAAAAGTAACACAGAAAGTCCGTCGGCATTGGATGGAGACCCAGGTAAACAAACCTCACTCCTTCATAAGTGCCTACCTCCTCAGGGCACAGTAAAGACCTACAGCTGCTGGCCAGGGCAACACCTTCTCCTGAACCTCTCTTTCCCTTTGAGACTTACAGATCCTAGACCACTTCCCACCAAGGATACTTCAGCCCATGTGGTACAGAGACCCAGATAGACTATTGACACTCGGCTTCCCGATTCCCTTTGATTTAGATTACCCCAAAGCATGGCAGATGCTTACCAGTTATCATTAACTCCTATCAGCACCTGGCTCCCCCTTTGGAACTCACTGGTTCCTAGCATGCTCCCTACAAAGGACTCTAAAGCCATTACACAAGGCTGAGAGACCCGGGCCACACTCTCCACTTGGACTCCTTGGGCGCCCTGCCAGCTCCCTGACTAGGAACCTCCATTTGCGCCATCCGGCTTTGAGACACAGAACTAGTGCATAAGCCAGGGAAAACTAGGTTCACACTCCTTGAGCAAATTGCTGAAGGTATATGATTGTAGGTGACAAGCAGAAGACCTGAGCTGGAGGCTGTATCCCTAAATACCAGATAGAGGAAATAGAGATCCCAGTCATGCTATAGGTTATGTAAACACCTCTACTGAAAAAAAGAAATACTCAACCAACAAACTAATACCAGGTGCACAAATCTCAACACATAAATAAAAACAACAGAAAAAAATGACATGTCTTACAAAAAAAATATATAAATCTCATAGTAATGGCTCCTATTGAAAATTACATGGAAAAACTCCCAGACAAAATTCAAAAGGATTATTATAACTATGATCAAGCAATTCAAAGAAGACAAATAGATTAATTAAATGAGGAACTCAATCCAAGATATTTAAACACAGCTTAATTTTTAAAAGAAAACCAAAATGAAATCATTCCATAAATGAAACCCCAATGAACCAGTTAAAAACTTCATTGGAAAGCATCACTTGGAGAATGAATCACAGCAAAACCAGGGAGCCTGGAATAGAAGACAGAAATACAGAAATTGGGTCAGTCAGTAAATAACAGTGAGAAAAATTTTAAAGTATATGAACAGAACATTGAAGAGTTTAGGGGATACAGTGAAAACACTTAACCCACAGTTATAGGCAGAGAAGATGGAGAAACCATAGCAAAGGTGTAGAGAGCATCTTCAGTAAAAGCATAGAAGAAAACTTCCCAAATCTGGAAAAAGAGATATCATCCATATATAAGTTTCCCTTGAGATATTATAATTAAAACATTTAAAACAAGGAATGAAAAAAAAGGGTATTACAAGCTGCAAGAGAGAAATGTCAAGTCATTTGTAAAGTCAGGTTCACCAAAACAACACTGAATTATTCAATAGAAATCTTGAAATCCAGAAGAAGGTTCTGGAAGGATATGTTCTATGTCCTAAAAGACCACAACTGTCAACCCAGATTGCTACTGCCAGAAAAACCATCAGACTATAAGAATGAATAAAGTCTTTCTATGATAAGAAGAGATGAACAGAATCTACGACTACTAAGCCAGCCCTACAGAAAATACTGGAAGGAATAAGTCAATATGAAAAGGGTGAACATGATCAAGAAGTTCTGGAGAACAAATAAACAATGACAGAGTAGGTAATCAAAAGAAATCTAAGAAACACAAATCAACAAAATTATGGAATGGATACACACACTTTTATAATTACTCAATATTAATGGTCTCTATTTCCCTGTTAAAAAGACACAGACTAACAAAGCTTGGATTATAAAAAAAATGTTATATCTTTTTGCTGCTTCCCAGAAACACATATCACTATCTCTTTTGAAATGTAAATGCATATTCTGTGTCATTGTTTCTTGGAAGAATATAATTTTGGTGGGTTTTTTTTTGTAATCTTTCACAAACCATGGTATGTATTTTTTATTGCTAATGAAACTTACTCTTGGGTTAACTATCCTGGGTTAACTAGTCAAGCATTTGGTTAATATTCTGTGATATTGTGCAAGAAATCTGTTTCAGGATTTGATGAAGTGTTTCTTTATACCATTTACAGATACGTCTGTAAACGCTTAAAAAAAACACTGAATTAGCAAATACTGAAGTCTGCTTTTATAGCAAACAAATTAAATATCCAAAAATTATTTACTCATTGCTCTCAGCATCATCTCAAACGCATAGGTTTTTCACTCAACGGCCTCCTACAACCACTCTAGATAGCAGAGAAAAGTTATATCTGTAACACTAACATTAAGCAAGTATATTTAAATTATTCCACTATCTGCTGCCTCAAGACACAACTGCCTCACCTGAAAATTTAGTTTTAGCAATGCTAGCATTTCAAAATATGTCTCCAAAGAACTATAGGCATGCTGAGAGCAGGAAAAACAGTCTTCCCCAGTGAGAAACACATCAATTATTATGTAATGCCAAATGGTCAGTCCTGAAAACATACATACATACATACATACATACATACATACATACATACATACATGTCATAATGTACAGACTGGGAAGTTTGTATTTACATATATTACACACATGTATAAACGTGTGTGTGTGTGTGTGTGTGTGTGTGTGTGTGTGTGTGTGTGTGTGTGTGTAATATGTAAGTAACAACAACTCATAAAAAAAGGCCGTGAATTGAAAAGAAATGAGGAAGGTTATATAGGAGTGTTTAAAGGGCTGGAAATGAGTTATTGTGTAATAAACAAGTTATATTGAAATAAAAATGTGTCTTGTACGACAGGCTAAGAATTGAATATTTTTTCAGACCCAGTGAAATAGACCATAAATGTCTTTGGATTTCAACCCCTCAACAACGTTGTGCACTGTACCATTTTAAATGGGTTGTTCCTTACAAACCCATGAATTTAGCCTCTTTCTTTCCTGACAAGTGTGATGCATTGATTTAGTTGTCAAGAATCCACAATCAACAATTGCCCAGTAAGAGAGTCTCAATGAGGAATTGTTTGTACTGAGTTATCCAGTTGGCATGCCTGTGAGAGATTTTTCTCTTTTTTAACATTTATTTTTTACTTTGTTACTTTTAATTTATGCGTATGTGTGTCTCTCTGTGCAGACATGTATGAGTGTGAGGGACGGGAGGGTACCTCTGGATGCCAGAAGGTGGTATTGTAGCCTTTGAAGCTGATGTTACCAGCAGTTTTATGAGATATTCAAAATGGGTGTTAGGAACTGAACTCAGTCCTCTGGAACAACAGCAAGCTCTCTTCACTGTTGATCCACCTCTAATGCCACAGTGAGATTTTCTTAATTGGGTTAGTTGAGATAGGAAGAGCTACCCTGACCATGAGTGGTTCCATGTCCTTGGATGGGCCCTGAACTGTGCAATAGTAGTGACAGATGCTCACATTTCATCAGTCTCAAATATAATTCCGAATCATTTCTCAAATCAGGTTGCCATTTCTGTTTCATCCACCATGCCCTTCAGTCTTCTTTTCCCCACTTCTAATCTATGTCAATAGCTTGTTACAAATTGGTGAAACAATTTGATGTCTCAGAGCCATGCCCCCAGAGCTGCCACCTGGAGGGCCAGGGGCAGTCAGCTTTCTTCCTCTCATTTTACAAAGATTTCTCTACTCCCCTTTTTACTGAGAGTCAGACACTCACTGTTCTCCAAACACATCTTCCATTAAAGACTAAGTTATCTAGTAGTGCTCATGGACAATATATATGACCTTCAGAAGCTTGAGTTTTCACATCTGTAAAGAGATTGTTACAATAGTCTGAGAATAATAAGCACAGACCCGGTCCTCTGCTCTGCTCTGCTTGCTTTTTCAGATGTAAAAATGGGAAAGTACCTTTAAGACCTAAGTCCCAGTGATTTACAACATGAGACTCGCTAGAATTTATATTGGATTTCAGATCAAGGCTTGGCAGTGTTAATCTTGGCCATCCATGAGTTTTCACTCCTCATTTCCAAGCTCACAACAGTGCTCATGGACAGAAAGGCTGTCAGACCCGAGAGCTCCAGATAAGTGGGATACACCACATCATGCTCCAGTCATGCATGAGGCATTCAGGATACCTAATTGATCATCAGCTTCCAGGATTAGATTCTGAGATAAAACATTTCATGTTTTAAAGATAGAGAAGGGATATGCTTAGTGATTCTTTTAAGAAATGCCTGGTAAATCTCCTTGGTTAAATTCTTTTGGTTTGTGCTGTTCTAAAAGGAAATCATTATAAAGGGCTGGAATGGCTCAGTGGTTCAGATATTGGCTGCTCTTCCAGAGAACCAAAAGTTTGATTCCCAGCACCCACATGGCAGCTCACAACTGTCTTTAGAGTCCAGTTCCAGGAGATCAAACCACTTCTTCTGGCCTCCATAGTCCCCAAGCATGCATATGGTACACAGACATGCATTCAAGCAAAACATCCATATGCATATAAAATAACTTGAAAACATACTTTTAAGTAAACCATTATGAGCTCGATGGGCATGCCAGTTAAACACGAGTAAAAATTTTCTTTCTGTGGGTTTTAGAAGCAAGGCATATCACTCTGAGTTACTTGTAATCCAAGCTCTGTCTCCATCTCTAAAGTTTTCTTTCACTCTCACCTCTATTGTCTTCTTTAAATCGGGCAATTTCTGTAACAAAAGCAGATCTATTTGGATATAAGACAGACTGACTCAGGAGCTGAGACTGCAAACAGCTCTTCATTGAGTTTGCTTTTCATCACTGTTCTAAGTACCTCCTTATCTATCTTTCTGACGAAGATAAGGGGTGTTCTGGACCCATGGATGAGGTAACTGCTGCTTATGAACAATATGCTAGAAGCCCTGGCAAGTCTGCGGGACAATCCATCAGTAAATCCAGACAGACTTCCCCAGGCTTGCTCTGATAAGAATGGAACTTCATTTGGTGCAGTGGAACAAGCGAAGGCTGGGCTCCCTTGGCACACTGAGCTGTGACCTTTCGACCTTGAACATAGGCAGAATGAGAAACAGAAGAAATGCTCTTGGCAGTTTTCCAGTAATAACTTATTTAAGGGTATGCATAATTTGGGATGTTTTTTGCTATATTTATTTATTTGGCAAGGCTCTGAATTCCATAAAAGCAGAAGCCAGCCCATCTGCCAGCACACATTTGATGGATTGTCTGTCTACAGTACAGCATTCTAAGCATCAGCACTTTTGGTCAGGTTGGGCAGAAGATTAAAAAAAAAATCTACATTTAGAAGTCATTGTTGCATTGTTTTATGAAAAAGCAGTGCCAGCCTCTAAAGATATAAATAGTAAAGAAACGGAGGCCAGAAGGCCAGGAGTAAAGGGCTGTCAAAGTGAAGCCCTGTCAGTAAGGTGCTGCAGCTATTTATGGAATGAACTAGATCACTTAGAAACAGGTCAAGGTAAAGTCAGAGTGATTCAAGCAACTGTTTGTACTTTATCAGAAAGAGGTTTCCACATGGGCTGAAGATGTAGCTCAGCAGTAGATCACATGGCTAGAAGGGGTCCCCTTTTCCTTCTCTCAGTCAAAGCCCATGTGAAAACCATTACGAGTTAGGGGAAATCTTACCCCTTACATTGGTTTCTGCTAGTGAAGTCTTTGGTTTTCCTGATAGAATACAACTCTCGAAACATCAAATAGGAAGCAGTGATGCCTAGCTCGTGGTATTTTGGCAGAGTATAAATTTGCATGGATCATCCAACAACTTCTCCTTCCTGGGTCTGTACTTATTTTGACTATGAAGGAGATTTTTATTGAAAATGCCATATTTCTTTTTAAATTTTTCATGATGTTTTTAATCCTGTGGGTACAAACTACTCTGTACCTGAGAGGTTTCATACCACAAATAGTGAAAAACCCAGATTCCTACATAAAATCACACACACATACCTGCACACAAACACAGAGAAAGAGACAGAGACAGAAAGAGACTGACACAGAGACAAAGACATGGACGCATATATGCACTACGCTCACGTCCACACACATATGATCAATTAACTGCTAAGTGAGAAAGGAAAAAGAATTTTTGCGATAGGGTCTCACCATCTGGCATGGACTGACTTAGAACTTGCTGTGTAGATCAGAGGAAATTCCCTACCATATCTGTGGCAGGATCTCCTAAAGAAACTGTAGAGAAAAATATCAGAACTACAAACATACCACAAAGAATGATAACTTCCTACACCAAACTTTAGTCGATGAATCTTAACAAAGTTTCAAGGTGGATGATAAGATGGCAAATGTTTAAAATTTCTCAAAATATTAAATACATAATACACAATTCTATGAATAAACAAGAAAATGAAAAATGTTCCTGGGGTGAAAAATACAAAAGCTAAAAATCATGAAAAAGAAGAAACAAGGAAAGGTATCGAACACATAGAAAAGACATCTAAAACCATTGATCATTACTTGTGAGCTAACTTAAAACAGAATGCTGCTTAGTACTTGTTGTATACTTTATCACACAGCATAGAGAGCTATATGATATCGTGTGCTGGAGGAAATTCAAGTATATAGAACACTTCCTGTTGTTGAGGAGAAAAGTTGTGTTGAAGATCAAATCTCTTGGGGCTGGAGAGAAGGCTCAGCAGTTAAGAACATTGGCTGCTCTTCCAGAGAACCAGGGTTCAATTCCCAGTGCCCTCATGGCATCTTACAATTCCAAACGATCTGACACCCTCACACAGATAGACATGCAGGCAAAACACCAATCAACACTCGTAAAATGAAAATAAATTATTTTAAAAAAAACACCTGTCTCAAACAAACAAACAACAAAAAAGATCAAATCTCTCCTTTACATAAGTTGGATGGAAAAGTCAGCATTACTGTAAGATCAGCAATTCTTCTGTGAGACAGATCAAACTTCCTCTTGCTCAGGGGCTCAGGGAAATACGTGGGATGTTCAGGGCAATGTGAGGGTTTGTAGCACTGAGCAAGTCCACCACCCAGAGAATAGCCAGGTGAATGCAGTGTGCAGTGGTTAGAAGGAATGGATTCTTTGTTCTCAAACAACATGGTTGAATCTTACTTTTCTTTTGTTTTTTCTTGGTTTTTCAAGACAGGGTTTCTCTGTGTAGTTTTGGTGCCTGTCTTAGATCTCACTCTGTAGTCCAGGCTGGCCTTGAACTCCGCCTGGCTCTGCCTCCCGAGTGCTGGGATTAAAGGTTTGCTCCACCGCTGCCCAGAGAATCTTACTTTTCTAATGAAGCAAAGTTGAAGTTTTCTAAAAAACAGAATTTAATGCAGATTTAACTATAACAATTGGGAGGGAGATGAATGTCAGTTAAGGATAGCACCATGTACCCTACAATGAAAAAGGTCTTGTCAAGAGAAAGGCAGAGTCCACCCATTAGTTGAATCATAAAACAGAGTGGGTGTGCTTTTGTGAGAGAGAGAGAGAGTGTGTGTGTGTGTGTGTGTGTGTGTGTGTGTGTGTGTGTGTGCGCGCGCGCGCTTGTGGGACTGTGTGTCTGTGTATGCACACACTTGCTCTTGTGAATAGATAAGTGGACATAAGTGAATCTATGCAAAGGGACTGTCTGCTTTTTAAAAACATTTGCTTTTAGACTAATTATCTCACTAGCCTATAGCTCAAGTAGGCTAGACTGGCCAGTGAGTCCTGAGTTATAAGCTGCAAGCATGTCCCACCACACCCGTTGTCTATGGAAGTTCAAAGAATCTGGCTCAGCGATGCATGCTTTCAGGGGAAGCCCTCTACTGACTGAGCCATCTCCCCCACTAAAGCCATAATTTCAATAAAAATGTATATATTGCTTTGAATAGAAAACATTTCAGAAGTTAAAAGCACACCTACATGAAGAATGTCTATTTTTTTCAGAAACACACAAAAAGTGCACATAAGACACATTTGGAAGGCTGTCTGCGGGAGCTAGAGCTCTGACTAAAGGAAGAGATCACGGAGACTAAATAAATTAACGTATTAATTTCAAAAATAAACAGGAGCAGGGTAAAATGGGAAGAAAATCACACATTCAAGAAAGACATATAGAAAATATGTTTTCTCTTTGGGTGACTCATTTGGCTTTATGTTTCTAGATAGTGAGAGCCCCCAAGATTCCAGTGTAGCATTTACATAAACCAGAACCTCGTTGGCAACTTGTCATTTGGAACGCAGTCACTCCCTTATCTTATCCTGTGTATTATGCCTTCATAGAATTCAGACATCAACAACAGAAGCAAGAAGACAGTGGGACAGGGTTGTTAACACTGGAGAGGAAAGTTAACTATGTTGACTAATTAGTGCTTTATAAATACAGAAACGGCTGGGGGAATTGCTCAGTGAGTGAGAGTTTGCTCTACAAGCCAAGAACAAACCTGAGTTCGATCTCCAAAACCTACGTGAAAAAGGCAGGTGCGATGACGGGCAATTTCAATCTCAGTACCAGGGAGGTAGAGGCCGGAAAATTCCTGGTGCTCACTGGCCATCTAGCTTATCTTAATAGGCAAACTCCATGCCAAGAAGAAGCTTTGTCTCAAAAATAAGGTATACAGTGTTCCTGGGGAATAGCACATGAGATTGTCATTTGTCCTTCATTAACAGTCATGTACACTGCACAAAAATGCACACACACAGACATATACCCAAAGAAACCCCCACGGAAAAACACGAAGCATACTATCATCTGGAATGTTCTATTTTTACTTTTTTTTTAACTACATTAATTTTTTTCAAATTTAATTTTTTATTCATCCTTTGTGGAATTCACATCACCCACCTTGATCCCACTCATCTCCCCATCCCTTCCCATCCACCCTCTATGACGGTAACTGCCCCCCAGGATAAAACAAGATAAAATTTAAAAGAAAGGAGAAAAGAAAAGAAAAGAAAAAAATCTCATTGTGAAAGCTGTAGTGTAACACATTGAGTCACACAGTTCTTTAGTCCATATATTGTTGCTTGCAAGTGTTCATTGCAATGAGTCATTGGTCTGGTTTGAGGTCTCTGACTTTTGCTACATCATCAATACTGGGCCCTCCCAGGGGCTCCTCTTGGATATCCTGTGTCATGTTGTCTTGTGTCCTGGAGATCCTATCACTTTGGATCTGCAGGACCAACCCCTTCACATAGATGAGGTGGGTGATGGGATGGGCCAACTCATAGCTCTGGTTCTGGGTCTGGGTGGTTGCCCCCACCAGCTCTCCTTCATCCTCAACACCAGGGTAAGCTCTCCTTTACTGCTCTGACTGGCTCATCCTATGTAGTAAGCATCAAGGGGCAGGTCAATTCTATTCTCATGTCCTCTGGGTCAGCTCACCCACACTTACACCCCCAGCACCAGCTCTTCTGTGTTGTGTAGTGGAGGTGTAGGGGCAACTTTGTCTAGTGCAGCAGCTGATGAAAGGCAGGGCAGATTCAGAACTAGGGAGAATGAGCCCTACACTTCACCAGGGTAATATAGCAGAGTTGACCCCACTGATGGAGGTATGGGTAAGCTGGCCCTGAGAATGGGAGTATATGAGACTGGGGCCCACGCCTCACCTAGGCAGCACAATGGAGCTGACTGGAACTGACCATGTATATGATAGGGCCAGATTTCCCATGCTCACATTCTTGGGGCCCCCTCACCTGCATCCCTGTCAGTCTAGGCCTACAGCTGATGAAAGGCAGGGCAAGCTCTCTCACTCTAGTGACCTCAGGGACAGCTCTCCTACCTACCACAAACCTTGAGGGGCATGGAGGGGGGTCTCTCCCTTGCCCACACTACCATATGGTAGATAAGGGGTGGGCCTCAGTCTCGCATACTCCCATTCTCAGGGCCAGCTTACCCATACCTCCATCAGTGGGGTCAGCTCTACTATGTTGCCCTGGAGAAGTGTAGGGCTCACTCTCCCTAGTTCTGAGTCAGGTGAGGGGCAAAGTCAGTTCTCTTGTCCACCACAGGTGGCAAGGGACATGGGAGGGGGAAGGCATCGTTCCCCCTCCCTCACCTCGACATGGAAGACAAGGGGTTCAGGTGAGGTGCAGGGCCTGTTCTCCTGAGTGCTGTAGGCAGCAAGGGGCAAAGGGCAAGGGGGGCATCTCTCCCTTGCCCATGATAAATGAGAATTGATATTAGCTTTCCCACACTTATGCCCTTGGGGTTGGCTACCCTGCATCATTATCAGCAGGGTCAACTCTACCAAGCTGCCTAGGTGAGGTGCAAGGTCTGCTTTCCTGGGTCCTGCAGACAGTGAGATGCTGGGCCAGCTCACCAGTTCTCCTGAGCTCAGGGCCAGCTTTCCCACCTGCCAGAGGTAGTGAGGATGGGGGAGGGGAGAAGATGTTCCTATTGTTCATACTGCCATATGGCAGATGTGGGACAGGGCCAGATCTCCCATGCTCACATTCTCAGGGCCAGCTCACCTAAATCCATGTCAACAGAGTCAGCTCCACTGTGCTGCCTAGGTGAGGTGCAGAGCCTGCTCTCCCTAGCGCTTTAGTTGGTGAGGGGCTAGGTCAGCTCTCTTGTCTGCCACAAGTAATAAGGCAAGGGGGGGGGGAAGGCATCTTTCCCTTGCCCTCACTACCACATGGCAGACAAAGGGGAATTGTCTGGACCATTTCTCCCACTCTCATGCCTTAAGGGCCAGCCTGCCCCAGCCCTCACCAACAGGGTCAGCTCTGTCATGCTGCCCAGGTGAGGTACAGGACCCACTCACTCTCTCCAGTACTGCAGGTAGGACCAATTCTCCCTAGTGTTGCACCAGTAAGGGGCAGATCTAATTCTGTGCAGCCCTATCCCCTAGGACTTCAGGCGTAATAGGAGCCAAGTACATCAACACAAACCATGGCTGCAACAGGGCCACAGGTGCAGACATGGCCCTTGGCCATAGCTCTAGCCTGAAGAGCACCTTGGCCCCAGGTGGCAAGTAGGGCACCCACCTCAGCCTGCTCCTCACTGCCTTCACCTCTTTAGATCTGCCTCTCTCCATAGGACATCAACCATTCTCTCTCTCTCTTTCTTCCACAACACACCACATATTTGCTCACCATAATAGAGCCCATCAGGCACCGGGTGGGACTGTATTTTCTCTTCCAGGTCCAAGGCAGAGAGACCAGACCAGCATGTAGATCTTTATCTTATTCTCAGTCTTACTGGCACTGTGCAGGTTCCTATTTTCTATTCCAGGTCACAGTATGCAGCTTCAAAAAAAAAGTCACTTATCCAGATATCTGGACTGGCAAGGTGATTCCGCTGAGAAAGCATAATGGTGCCTGACAGCCTGGCACCAGGGGCACCAGGCAGGCTCATGGGTGAATTCCTCCCACCTCAAGTCTAGGGACCTAGGGTGGAGCTGTGCTGGTCTTCCAGAGCCCACCAGGCCTAGAAACCCCAAGCGGTTCATAGGTGAATTCTTTCCAGCTTTCTTCATTATTAAGATGTGTACCATGAGTCTCTCTCTAGTCAACAGATTCACTCATTGATGGCCTACTAATAAAATTATTGTGGGGTGGTAGAAAGTAGGAGATAGGCCTAGTTAAAGGAATTAGGTCAATGCTCTATAATGATATACCTTGTACCCAGTGCCCAACATACACAATCTTGGCTTCTTAGCCACCCATCATCAGAAATATCTTCTATGTATAATTATAGTCACTTAACAACATTTCAGTGGAGAACAGACTCTGTCCATGATGGTGGTATCATAAGATTATAACAGAGTTAAAAATTCCTAGGCCTAATAGCATCTTTTTTTCATTTATTTATTTGTTTGTTTATTACTTGAATGCTCTGTCTTCATGCACACCTGCACACCAGAAGAGGGCACCAGATCTCATTGCAGATGGTTTTGAGCCACTATGTGGTTGCTGGGAATTACATTCAGGACCTCTGGAAGAGTAGCCAGTGCTCTTAACCACTGAGCCATCTCATCAGCCCCTGGCTAACAGCATCTTC
Source organism: Peromyscus californicus insignis (assembly GCF_007827085.1). NCBI lineage: Eukaryota > Metazoa > Chordata > Mammalia > Rodentia > Cricetidae > Peromyscus > Peromyscus californicus. Next base: position 68,059,566 of record NW_026294458.1, read on the forward strand.
CACTGAGATATCTCACTGCTCATCTACTCATGGTGACACTGTACTTCCTGTCATGCAAAACTATGGTGCATACAATTCTGTGTAGCATGTAATGCCTGATAATGATAACAAAGGATTATGTTATTGGTTTTTATATTTACTACAATAAACTCTTCATTATCATCTTTAAAGTATTTTCTTACTCTATGAAACAAAACAGAACAACACAAAAGAGTGCTTTAAACACACTGTGAATAGCAGCATCCATGCATCTCCTGCTCACTAAAGCCTCAGATTTCACTAAGAGGACTCATTGAAGAAGTGATAAATAATCATCTAGGTTTGCCTAAGTATACTATATAATTTTCTCTGTGTAGATATTGCTTAACAGCAATAGGAGACACATGACTGCAACTAATTTTGAAGATATGCCCTAAGATACATGTTGAGGGAGCCAAAGTTTTATCCACTCCTTATTCTTCTATACAAAAGATAGTCTTTAAATTCATTTTGAAGCTAATTGGTATGGTTTAACTGTGAATTTCAAAAACAATCCCCATTAAAATCCCAACACAATTCTTTACAGAGCTTGAAAGAATAATACTCAACTTCATATGGAAAAACAAAAAACCCAGGGTAGCTAAATTAATCCTGTACAATAAAAGAACTTCTGGATGATGATGAAATCACCATTCCAGATTTCACGCTCTACTATAGGGCTATAGTAATAAACCCCACACGTTATTGGCATAAAAACAGACAGATGGATTAATGGAATTGAATTGAAGACCCAGATGTAAATCCACACACCTATGGACACCTGATTTTTTGACAAAGAAGCCAAAATTATACAATGGAAAAAAAGAAAAATATCTTCAACAAATGGTGCTGGTATACCTGGATGTCGCCATTTAGAAGAATGCAAATAGATCCATATCTATCACCCTGCATAAAATTCAAGTCTAAGTGAATCAAAGACCTCAACACTAATTCAGATACACTGAACTTGATAGAGGAAAAAGTGTAGAACAGCCTTGAACACATTGTAAGAGGAGACAACTTCCTGAATATAAAACCAATAGCACAGACAATAAGATTGACAATTAATAAATGTGACCTCATGAAACTGAAAGGCTTCTGTAAGGCAAAGAATATACTCACTTATAAATGGATATTAGCTATAAAGGACAACTGTGCTACAATCCACAGTCCCAGAGAGGCCAAATAACAAGGAGTGCTCAAGAGAGCCACTCGGATCTCCTTGGGAAGAGGAAATAGAAGAGATTTTGTGGGTGGACTGGGGTGTGTGAGGATGGGAACACGAGGGATCAGGTGGGGTGGGGGAAAAGATTACTAAAAGAGCCAACTGGAAAGGGGGTCATTTCAGGGTCAGGTAGAAACCTGGTGATACAAGGGAGACTCCCAGGAATCTACAAGGATGACCCCAAGCAATTGTGGATATGCAGCCTGAACTGGCCACCTCCTGTGACCAGGTGAGACTATAAGTGGAGGGATTGGAACACCAACTTAACCACATATCTTTGGCCCACAGTCTGTCTGGCCTATGGAATGTGCTTGGATAAGGGTGGCACTAAGATTGTGGGAGTGACCAATCAATTACTGGTCCAGCCCGAGACCCATGCCCACCCCTGACACTGCCTGGAACACCAGGACCCAAAAGCTGGATGGTCCAGAGACCTATGATAAAACCAAAAACAATTGAAGAAAAAAAAATGTCAATGCAATGATGCCTAACGATACTCTGCTATACTCATAGATTGGTGCCTAGTCCTATAGTCATCAGAGAGGCGTTATCCAGCAACTGGTGGAAACAGATGCAGAGACCCAGAGTCAAATATTAGGCCAGGCTTGGGGAATCCTGCTGAAGAGTGGGAGGAAGGATTATAGAAGCCAGAGGGGTCAAGGACATCACAAGAAAACCCACATAATCAATTAAGTTGGACTCATAGGAGCACAGAGACTGAACCAGTAACAGGGGTCCTGCATGGAACAGACCTAGTCCCTCTGTTTATATCTGACAGTTGTATAGCTTTGTTGTGTGACTCCTAACAGTGGGAGCAGGGGCTGTCTCTGACACTTTTGCTAGCTTTGGGGACCCTATTCCTCATATAGGGTTGCCTTGCCTAGCCTTAATACAAGGTGAGGTGCTTAGTCTTATTACAACCTGATATGCCATATTTCGTCAATAGCCAAAGCCTGCCCTTTTATGAATAGAAACAGAGGGGGAGCACATGGGGGGGGGGCAGAAAGAAGGTAGGGGAGGGACTGCGAGGAGAGGAGGGAGGGGAAACTGTGGTCAGGTTGTATAATTAATTAATTAATTAAATGTGACTTTCCCCCACAAGTACTTGTGTTTGAATGTGTGGTTTGCATGTGATGGTGCTATTTTAAAAGGTTGTAGAATCTTTGGAGATAGGCTCTTGCTGGAGAAAGTGGGCCATAGGGTGGAAGTTGGATGAAACACTCACTGAGAGTCATAGTCTAACCTAGATTTCAGTTCAACATCTCTGATTGCCGATCTTTCCAGTTACTAAAAATAAACCATATGATAAGCTCCTAAGGCCACGAGAAAAGCCACCCACTGCCATGCCTTTCCCACCACAATGGACTCTGGCTCCTGAAGTGTAAACCAGAAAAAAAAATAATAATATAAACCCATCTTTCTTTAGGTTGCTTCTCTGAGGTGTTTTTGTGAAAGTAACAGAGAATATCTAGTAAGCACATTACTGAATTATGCATTTTATTTAATGACTATCCTGTATTCATGCATTTTATTATTTTAAAATGTCATACACACATACTTGTGTGTGAGAGTGTGTATGTGTGTGTGTGTGTGTGTTTTGATCAAATGCACCCATGTGACTTCTCCAATTCCTTCCCTAAATGGACCCTACCACTTCTCCCTTCCAATTTTATATGCTCTATTTTTAAATTCACTATGTCCACTTAGTGCTGCCTGTATGTGAACAGATGTAGGATACTCTACAGAAGCATAGGTAACCTTTCTGGGTGTTGCAACATTGAGAAAAACTGACTGTTCCTCTCCCAAGTATCATTAATTGCCAGTAACTTCACAGCTATGGATGGGATTTCATAAGTATCTCCTCCATTAATGCTAGGATTTGGGCTGGCTTGATCTTGTATAGATTTTTGAATGTAATCACAGCTACTGTGAGGTCATGTGTAAAACAGCCTTGTCATGTCCAACAAATACTGTTACACAGCACATGTCCATTACCTCTGACTCTTACTGCCTATTGACTCCCTCTTAGTAATGATCATTGAGCCTTAGAAGGAGAGGTGTGATATAACTGAACTATTAAAGCCTAGCACTCCACAGTCTCACAGTCTCTGCATAGTGAACAGTTGTGGGTCTCTGTGTCAATGCCCACCAGCTTCAAAAAGAAATTTTTCTGATAAGGGATGAGATATTCAATATCCATGGGTATAACAATAGGAACTTAGGGGCCAGTTTATTACTGTGTCCAGTTACCAATATAATTGTATTTAGTTTACCTCTCGGGCCTAGGTCCTAGCTATCCATGGATTTTATAAAGATCTTAGGAAGAAACCAAAATATAGAAAACCCTCCCACATAACAAAACATTAGGATTAATATTATAAAAATAGTCATCCTGCCAAAAGCAATCTACAGGTTAAGAGCAATCCCAATCAATATCCCAATGCACTTCTCCACAAAAATTGAAGAAAAAAATTCCCAAATTCATAAGGAAACATGAAAGATACAAGATAGCCAAAGCAATTCTGAATAATAAAAAGTTAAAAAGTTTGGAAGGAAGTTATATTGCAGAGTTGTAGTGATAACAACAGCATGGGACTGGATAAAAATAGCGACATTGATCAGTGGAATAAAGTAGAGGACCATCATATAAATCCATGCTCCTATCAGCTCCTGATTTTTGAAAAACAGCAAAATAATATACACTGAGAGAAAGACAGCAATAATCCTTGTATTTGGAGTAGGTATTTACATTTCTGCAGGTTGTAATTTTCAGAATGTTTCTAAGCTCTTGTATCATTTGGCTGCAGGATGTGATACAATCACTTCTTTAATGAACAGGGAATGTCACGAACCAAGACATCTCACTCCCAATTCCCTCCTTTGTTAAAGGATACTTATTCAATAATAATTAATCTTCACTCCCATTTCCACTCTTAACCTCTGTGGTGGCTCTGGTGAGCACTGTTGATGTGGTTACCTCAAGACTCTGTGGTACACAGTTGGGTACTTTTTAGTGTCATTTGTGGTTTTCTGAGTTCCTCCTGAATTTACTTGGACACGCAGAAGGCATATCTTGAAATTCGGTAGCCATCCCTGTGGTACTGGTATTGGGAGATCACCAGAGATGACCACTCAGATACAATCTATAGCCAATGAAAATCTTTATTTCAGCTTGCTGAGACTACACTCAGGTATTTGGGTCTTAAGTATATCCCTGACCATTTAGACCAAGTGGGCTTTCAAAGGCAAAAAATCACATCCTGGTGTCTTGATCAGCAGCTACAGTGTGGGGTTTGGAGCAAGCAAGCAGTTTAACAGAAGTTAAGATAATCAGTTAACTGGATGGGGAAGTTTTATATATGCAATTTAACAGATGGTAATATAAGTTAGCCGAGGCATCTTGTCCTCAGGTCCTAGCAAAAAGTTGGGTAATTTTCAGAATTCTCTCTCAAGGAGATCAAGTTCTAGTTAAACCTGAAATGGCCTCAGCAAGAACACAGGATGGAGGAATCTCTGCACTGTCTTGCCTGTCACAGTACTTTCTTCTTCTTCTTAAGAAGCAAAGTTCTGGGACTTAATTATCTATATATGTTGCCATTTTTCTCCATAATGTAAGAAGATGAACATAGAAATGAGATAGTGTATGAAAAGGTGAAATTGTAATCAGATCATCAGAACTAGCATTGGTTGAAATATTCCCCAAACCTGTAATCTTCCCAGACATGGCTATATCCATTTATATAGACATATATCAATGGGTACATAATTATATACACATATACACATACAGATGTGTACATAGTGGAATCCCAATGCCCATCCCTGAAATGTGACCTTACTTGGAAATAGGTTATGATGGATGTGATTCGTTAAAATGAAGTCATACTAGATGAGAATAGGATTGCTATCTAATATGACTGCTACCCTTGTTGGGGGAAAAAGATGGCCCTGTTAAAACAAAGAACAGGACACAAACTTTCTATAAAAATGTCAGCAGGGACTGGGGGGGATAAATATACCAGTCAAGAAATGATACGAACTGTTAGAATTCAGTAGAAACCAAAAGAGCAGTATAGAGTAGATTCTCCAAAAGTGCAACAAAGTAGAGCCAACTGTAATGATCTTGTACTTCTGGATTTCAGAACTGAAATAGTAAATAAGTTCTGTTGTTTAGCACATCAAGTTCTGTGTTCTTTCTCACTATGGGGCCATAGGAAAGTAATACTCTAGCTTGTACAAGAAAGCAGGAGGCAGAGACATTGCTATTGAATTAATAAATTACTTATTTACATAGACAGAAAGACTGGTGGCAGTATGAAGATTAAGTTGAAATATGCACAATAGGCTGTGCTTCTGTGTTGTAATGTTCCAACGGAATGCCATCCTTATGAAGAGCAAATATGTCTCTTCTCTGCAAAACCTACTTTCCATGCCATAAACTCTAAGTTCCACATCATTGAAATTCTTCACAGTAGCTTATTTGATTTCATATAGCATTAAAATCTACAGTAGGGGATAGGATATTCTTTATTATGACTATAGCATATAACTAGAAAGAAAGAAAAAAAGAAAGAAAGAAAGAAAGAAAGAAAGAAAGAAAGAAAGAAAGAAAGAAAGAAAGGAAGGAAGGAAGGAAGGGAAGGAAGGAAGGAAGGAAGGAAGGAAGGAAGGAAGGAAGGAAAGAAGAAAGGAAGGAAGGAAGGAAGGAAGGAGAGAGGGGGAAGAGAGGCAGACACAGAGAGAGAGAAAGGTGGAGGAAGGAAAAAGAAAAGATAAGGAAAATAAACCAAAATGTTGGCAACTTATCAGATATCCTAGCTATCTCATTCTAACTGTGCTTGAATATATATAACCTTGTGTACATACATATGTATGCACATATGTATACTTATAAATACATATATGAGTATGTATATATGTATTTCTATCTATTCTTTTCAACTATAATACAGTACAATTTGACTATCAATAGAGCACATATAACATTCATTTTCTGTGTATTTGAACTGATTCTCATAGCCTTCTTCTGTACTTTAAACTTTCTGCTGGTTTAAGAAATCTATGAATACATTAACATGCAGAATTGTGTAGTTATTTCCCATCTATTCTTCCCACAGCCTGTTCTGATGGGCAGCCCTTAGTGACAATAGTGCAATTGCTAACATCCTTGATGTTTCACTGTGGGCCAATCTCTGTGCTAACCATTATTACATTGGACAGTAAACTCAACAGGTTTGATTGGCATATACATGAGTTTTTTTCCAGGGCTTAATGCATAGGCACTAAATCACCATTTCTATCAATATTGAATTGGAGCCATTTCAAACAGCACAATTGATACCAGATTAAATATTTTTAATATTTCAATGTTTTGAGGTGGTTAAGAATACCAGACAGTTTGTGATTCCAAGGTAGTATTTGTTTTGCTTTACAGACATAGTCTGACTTTTACTTCAACAACTGTGAGACTTGGAATTCTCCTGAGCACTAAACTCATTTCACAATGTACTAGTGCCAATAGCTGGCAGTCATAGAGTTTTAAATTGATATTAAAATACACTTATCAGTTTGGATCAAAAATCATTAAGTATAAGAAAAATGTGTATACATTTCCCCTTTTCTGGAAGAGCTTGTATTTGTCACACTTACAAGGAAATTAAATTACACCCAAATTGATTTTTTCTAAGATTTAAAAAATATTTTGGGAATGCTTCCTTCGTTACTGCACAGATGTGTCAAAGAAACACATGTGTTAAAGGATAAAGGATCCTGAAATTGACACATATTCAAAGGAACTGTTTTACTAGTCTATATCAGAATACTGTAATAAAATAATTCACCTCTAGATATTTAGCCATAAGTGAATTTTGCCTCTGAGAATCACATGAACAAATACATATTGGTGAATAAATAAATATTGATGGTCAAGTTTGTGTATAGGTTCAAATTAAGTTATAGGACACATTTCAGCAGTTTCTCTATGGCTTGTCTGGCACTCTCCTGCTTGCTTACCTATATGTAGCTGAAGTTATCCTGTTCCTTCCTGGCTCCCGCGGCCCTCAGACCCAAGCAAACACACAGAGACTTATATTATTTATAAACTGTATGGCCTAATGGCTCAGGCTTCTCACTAGCTGTTCTTTTATCTTAAATTAACCCATTTCTATAAATCTATACCTTGCCATGTGGCTCGTGGCTTACCGGTACTTTACATCCTGCTTCCCATGGCAGTGGCTGGCAGCGTCTCTCTGCCTCCGCCTTCCACCTCCCAGAATTCTCCTCCTCCTTTTCCCCCCTACACTATCCTTCCTGCCTGGCTACTGGCCCCAATCAGCGTTTTATTTATCCATCAATCATAACAACATATATTTACAGCATACAGGACATCCCACAGCACCTATATACCTCTTGAATGTCAGTTGGATAAATAAGACACCAGGAAGTCAGTAATCTTCATGACTAGTGGAGTTTGTTACATAGATATTTGTTAGTTCAATAGTTTGATAGATATAAATTTGTTTCCTAGGTTATGAAAGTGGTTTATAATTGTATTTAGTTCTCATGCAATCCTTTCTCCCCACCAATGAGAAAGCAGTGAAGGCTGGAGTATTTTCAGCCAGTTAAGAAGTGAAAGACCTGGATAGCAAATGTGGTTTTGGTCTTATTGATATGGTCTTTATACATCACATGTTCTAGTCTCTGCACTCAAGGTAGCTACCAAAACACAATGCTAAGTGTCTTAGGGTTTCTATTGCTGTGAAGAGACACCATTACCATGGCAACTTATAAAGGAAAACATTTAATTGCCATGGCTTACTTACAGTTCAGAGGTTCAGTCCATTATCATCATTATGGGACATGGTCGCATGCAGGCAGACATAGTGCTGGCTACATCATTATCAGTTGGCAGCAAGAAGTGGACTCAGTGTCACACTGAGGGAAACTTGAATGAAAGAAACCTCAAAGGCCGCCAGCACAGTGGCAAACTTCCTCCAACAAGGCCATACCTACTCCAACAAAACCACATCTCCTAATTGTGCCACTCCCTATGAGCTTATGGGGTCAATTACATTCAATTTACCACACTAAGTTTTGTTCATTTTTTAAAGATCTAGGATTTGAACCCAGATATACCTAACTGTATCTCCAAAGTGTGTACAATAATTTCTTAATTCAAAACCAAATAGAGGCTGGAGAGATGGTTCGGTAAGTAAAAGCACTTGCTCTGCAAGCATGATGACCTGAGTTGAAATCTCCATCTGGCCAGGACCACATGCCTGTAACCAGGAGGAGAGAGGCAGATCCTGAGATCCTGAGAGCTCCTTGAGCAACTAACCAAGCTAAAAGGGTCGGTTTCTGTTCCAGTGAGAGACCATGATTCAAGGCAATAAGAAAAAAAAATTTTTTTCTTTTTTTTTTTTTTTTTGGTTTTTCGAGACAGGGTTTCTCTATGTAGTTTTGGTTCCTGTCCTGGATCTCTCTCCCTAGACCAGGCTGGCCTCAAACTCATAGAGATCTGCCTGGCTCTGCCTCCTGAGTGCTGGGATTAAAGATATGCATCACCGCAGCCTGGTGACAAGAAATCTTTTAATTGATTTTTAAAAACATCAATTTCTCAGAGCCAGAGAGATGGCTCAGCAGTTAAAAGCACTGCTTGCTCCTTCAAAGAACCTCAGTTCAATTCCCAGGTTTTATGTGGTAGCTCATAACCATCTATAACTACAGTTCCAGGGGATCTGGCCTCTGAAGGCACCAGGCAGGCATGCGGTGTACAGACACACATACAGCCAGAACACCCGTACAGATAAAAAAATTAAAAATCAAAATCTCAGCAAGGTATGCTGGCACAACCTCTCTCTCTCTCTCTCTCTTTCTCTCTCTCTTCTCTCTCTCTCTCTCTCTCTCTCTCTCTCTCTCTCTCTCTCTCTCTCTCTCTCTTCTCTCTTTCTCTCTCTCTCTCTCTCTCTCTCTCTCTCTATATATATATATATATATATATATATATATATATATATATCAAGAACCCTCATTTATATACAACAAATACACACACACACACACACACACACACACACATACACACAAGGAAATAAAACTCTTTAAATATTTTGGAAATCTTTAGCTTTGAACATTTTAAGGCATGGATTCTCACATGTATAAACCAAAGCTCTTCAAATCAGATGAAATTATCTGTTACACATTGTTTCCCTTCTCTCAGTTTCTTCTGTGATTTGTGAAGTCTACAAAACACAGTCACCCTGAGAGGAGTTCACAGACACTAGGGGGTAGGAGGAAGCCAAATTATTTTTATCTAAAATATACATGACAGTTGACATCCTGTTTGTTTCCCCTGCTGACTTTTATTAAATTGAAATACAAAAATACTTTTTGTGTGACTGTAAAAACATTTGGCACAAAGGGCAGTAAAAATGGGAGTCACCAGGGCTGATAGATTGAGTCACAGAAAATGGCTCAGAAAACCACCTGTGTTCCAATGTCAAATATGGATCAAATTACGAAACAGTGGGGGATCGCTGATTCTCATGTTAACTAAAGGCGAGAGGGAGCATTGGTTTACCTCTTCCCATCCCACCTATGATTTTGCATTTTGAAATTTAAGGAGTTTGAAACAGTAAAATAATAGAGTACTCTTTACTCTTTCAAATGATATGATCGAAGGGACTTAAGGTAAAATTTGCATGGAGATTTAAAACAATCCTTGAAGTCATAATGGCATTTACCAGGAGGTGTGCACTTAATTAAATCCTTATGATTTTAACAAAAGTTAGCAAGAAAAGTAAATTCATTAATAACTTATTCCTAGGCATCTATAAAATTAAGAAGAAATGCCAAAAAAAAAAAAAAAGCAGAAAATAACAGCAACAAATCAGTCAGAGGTCCATCTCAGTGTGGAGAGATGCTCTAAAAAAATGGGAATCCAGAAAATAATGAGCCTTACTTTTCCCTCAGTATGCAAGGATGACTTCCTCTCAAAACAAGCCCAAGAACTACTAGTGTTCTAGGGGCAATATCGTGATTTAGGGAACCAAAGACATCCGTAGATGGTGGCAGGTTTATTCAGTCAAACTATAGATTCAAAGATGGAGAAGATCAGAGTGGAAGAAACACAATGCTGATGTAAGGTGGGGTAGGAATATGCAGCTAAATGCAGAATGTTCTTGTTTTGGGTGACCAGGAAATACATTAATTAAACAAGGGTGTGGTCGTCTATCGATGTACTTGGACTCTTAATTGAAATCTCCAAAAAGATGTATCCTTAAAAGTTTGAGGGAGGCCTTGTGGTCTGAAGACAATCAGCATGGGTAGGACTGGCATGTGCTCTTAGGAAGTGTAAATAAGTCTCTGAGGAGGGAGTAGCTGTATGACAGGATTCCAGCTGGAGTCTTGTTAAGGAATGGGTATCAAGGGACTAGCCTGAGTCCTCCTGTAGCAACTTGAAAGCCCTGATTAGCAATCACTCTGACTCATCTCTGTACTGGCACAACACCGTAGCTGGTTTGAGGAGGAAGAGAAGAGCCATGACTACAAAGCATCACTTCCAAAACCAGGGAAGCCATCCCCCTATGCAGAGGATAATATCACTGGAAACTAAAGCAAGAAAGATAGTGGGACAAGAGCTGTATGACACAGGTAGTCCATAAGCAGAGGAGATAATGACTGAGACCTCCAGGAATAACTCGTTTTCTTAAGGTCACAGTAAGTTGTCTTAAGAGTTCATGACATTGAATTTATTATATAATATAAAGTCTACAGTAATAAATCAGATAAGTAATATATGATTGTGCAATAACACAGACGTACATTTGCAACTATTTTTATCACTGGTTATCAATTTTTGTAAAATAATTAAATGGCAAGTGGGTATTAAAAATAAATTAGTGGAAACAACTAGAAGTTAATTGAAGATCAATATAGAGTCAAATATTCCAAATATTAGGCATTTTAAACTGTGAACTAAGTTGACCTTTAAGAAAACAAGCCTCATATTGTCAAAGTTTATACCAAAGACAACTCACTTACAAAAATGCCAATAATAGAATTCTCACTTTTATGGAAGGTTGAATTGGGTCAGTAATGACAGAAGAATAAGGAAAAGAAATTCAAATTATATAGTTCCTGCCATGTGCTGAGTACTTTCCATTTCCTGGTGGGAAACATTCTTTTCCTAGTTTTACCAATACTAGCTAAGGCATAGAAAGTGGAAAGTTTTTTGCCAAATCCATTACTGCCAGTCAGACACAATTTTCTTTCTCTTCTGTCTTAATTCCAAAGTCCCTCACATTTCATCTACATACACAGCATCCCATAATAAAGATTGCAATTCCCAGTGTTCTTTGCAACTTCCACTAAGGTCTAGCCAATCTCTAAGAGGGAATGTTAGAGAGAAAGAGGTGGCTCAATGGTTAAGCAAGCTTGCTGCTCTTGCAGAGGCTACAAGATGGGTTCCCAGTACCCATGTCAGGTGACTCACAGCCATCTGTACCTTCACACTATTTATACTCAGCACTCGTGACCATTGGTTCATTGTTATTTCAATATAAAGAGTGTGTGTGTGTCTGTGTGCATATGTGTGTGTGTGTGTGCACACACACGCACGCACGCATGTATATATGTCAGCAACCTCCACAGTAAGTGTTGTCTGTGCTGACATTCTTAATTCTAAGCTGATAAAAGTATTCAATCAGTCCCCTTTCCACTTCCCATGTCACTGTAATTTTCCTTTTCTACCTACTCTTCCTCAGTTTTTTTTTTTCAATCTTCTGGGGTTTTTCCTAAGGTGCTTATATGGTCTTTTGACATCTTCCTAAAAATCATGCAACAAAATACAATAGAGCCAAGTTGATGGGTATCACTTCTCTACAAGATCCTACCAAATGAGACTGTAGGATACTGTCCCCATTCCACCTTTGCTACAGACCAATGGTAGGACTCCATCTGGCAGTAAAAAAGGTTCTTCAATTTAGCATGTACAGAGGAGTAGTCCTTACACTATCCATGTAAATGGTTAGGAAAGTTTTCCTTTCCTAATAGAACCTTGAGGTGAGATGACATCCCAACATTTTGACTGAGATTAGTGAGGGATCCTGAAGAAAAGGAGTAAATCGGCTCTACCTGGCTAGATAACTGACTAGAGAGAAAGACAAGAGTTCTGTTTCAAGCTACTAATTTTTGGAGTAGTTTCATGGCAATAAATAAATAACATTACTAGTAACTCTCTAAAGTATTTGATTATTTAAATCTCTTGGCTATAACATGCCATCTTGTGTTTCTGAATTTCTGACTGAAAATATCATCTAAGTAAAGTCTGTATTTCTCTCAGCTGGCAAAAGGTGTGCCCAATATCTGTAAGGAAAAGAGGTAAAAGAATACAAACAAATAAAATGTACTGTATTTACCTCTTCTGCCTTGGAAAAGTTTTTATTATTAAATAAAAACAAGGTAAATAAAAGTATCACTTCAAAAATTCTATACTCCTTATTTTAGTCCAAATAAAAACAAATACTTAAAACACTACCCAAGAGAGTTACATAACCCAAAATTACACAAACAGACATTCTGAGGCACAGTCTCAATAATACTCTATTTGAGAGTTAAAGGGGCCAAAAAATAGCTGAGCTGGTAAAGATGCTTACCTCCATGCCTAAGGACCTGGTTTGACCATCAGAGACTACAGAGTAGAAGAAAACCTACTCCATAAGATTTCTTCTGACCTCTGCATGCGTGCAATGTACAGCCACACCCACATATATATTTCACATAGAAATGGATGATAGATAATGACAATGGTGAAGATACATAAAACATAGATAGACAGACAGACAGACAGACAGAGAGATGGATGGTAGGCAGATAGATAGATATATGATAGATAAATAGAAAAAATGTGTGAGGTTACATTTGCCACATTTATTTCAGACCAGCTATCTTCAAATTCAGATATTACCAACATCATACTTGAGTGCAGTAATTCTCTAGGAAGACGTAGGTTAGGTAGAATGGTCGTATTTAACTAAGTTTGTCACAGACCACAGACACAAAAGATAAGCAGCCATATGGAGGACATGGAACCCCACACTTAAATAGTTACACTAAGATTTGGAAGAAGAACAAAAACACCAAATAAACAAACAAACAAAAAAAAAAAACAACCTAAGCATGACTTTCGTGCTGTACTTTCTGCAGTGAGTAGTAGAATCTCTTGACTCTGATGTAGAAGCATCACACCTCTGATAACACTCAGGCATTAGTAGCATGCTACCTTGTGTTCAGTTTAAATCTCAAATCTCAGGTCTTCCATCATCACTAACTCTAGTTAGTACAATTCCAGTCATTAACCAAATAAAACATAATCTCTATCATATTTTCATTTATTTACTTATTTACTTATCCATTTATTATTTGAGACATGGTTTTGTGTAGCCAAGGCTGGTATCAAATTTGCTCAGTAGCTGAGGATGATTTTGAGAACCTGACCTTCCTGCATCCACCAAAAAAGTGCTGGGATTACAAGTTATGCATTTTCACCAAGTCATTAATTATGGTGACATAACAAAAATCTAATTAATTAATTTTCCAACATAATCCAATTTATAGAATAATTCCTGGCAACCTCGCTTGCTCTTTTTCCTCTATCGGCTGTAACTTCACACTCTGTACTTTACTTTTATACCCCGACTCACTCATCAGTACCTCCTCAGGACAGAATGTACTTTGCATAGACCTGACACATGAATTTTCTACCCTTGGTTTGTTGGTTTCCTACATAACTAATATATCAATCACTAATCTTTATAGTAAAACTCTGAAAATAAGTCCATAGTCCAAGAAATCTAGATATTGTTGTGCTCAGTTTATATCAAATTACATGGACTAATGTTGATATTAAACAACTAGTCAGTGGAGTGTGACATATCATCATAGGCCTTCCTTAGCACCAACTACCCTTCTTTCCACTTCACTCTTCTGGCCGTAAGATTCCATGCTGCCTCACTTTCAGACTTCCCACATGCAATCTTCTGTGTCTGGAATCCACTACATTTATCCATTGCATCCTTGCCCTCTCCAGTGTATTAAAAAAAAAAAAAACGATACTTTGAACTCTAGAGATTCTATCTCCTCCCTGGTACACTATGTGACCCAGTCTGGACAACTTCTCTAAACCTTCATGCTTCATCAAAAAAAAATCTGACTTATGTTTACTGGTTCTCTTACCTGTTTGTATATTATTTATAGTCTTTTGGAAAGGTATACTAAACATGAACAGGATAGGGACATAAAAGTTTTCTTTACTCTTTAGGGAAATCCAATTACTTTAAGTAAAGAAATATTGAATGTTTACTAAATGAAGTACTACATTATTGAGGGATGATGAGTTCACTAAGTCATAAATGTTTGTGGAAGGAATTCCACTGCTTTTAATTTACCCTAATCCTATGCATGAGAAAGCCATGTGGCCAATGCAGTATGTAACTAATGCCAACAAGAATCATAATTCATGCCTACAGTTTCTGTTCTATCATCAGAAGAGCTGTTCCTTATCTCTCAAATAATTCATTTACTTCTTTGCCCTGTATGTTTATATTTTCTCAGTAGTTCACTTTTCATTCTTTGTAAATTGAAGTCAGCCTTATCTTGTCCACAGGGTGATATTTCCCTTCTACTTAATTTCTGTTTGTCTCAGATTTGATAATTTGATTATACTTTGCCTTCACTTTTCTACATGTAGAGGAAACTAGTGTATACCATCACCCACATATAAATATTTGCATATCTAGACATCTTAATTTGATTGCAATTTTCTAAGAGATAGATTATAGACTGTCTCTGAATTCTTAACAACGTTGAGGATAATATTTTGCATTTAATGGACATCATACTTGAATGATTGAATCATATACTGAATTGGATTTTCATATCTAAGCTCAAATACAAATAATTACATTATTAGCCTTTGTCAAATTTTCTGAAGGCAATTGTGTAGCCTTGAATGCTTTTCAATCAATGGCATATTGAATATCCCTAGTGGCTCGTGCCAATTAACTCTAATACTGACATAACCAAAACATGAAAGGATATACTATTACACCAGAAGAACTGGACTCATTAAAAACACTGTTCTTCTCTTTAGCCTTTACCATGAAGCAAACAGGAAAGCACCACACAGTACTTAAAGTCAAGGAGCTGGTATTCACTGTGCTGGACAGACTACAAGGTTGTCTGGGTTGTATCCAAGAAGTACGAATTCGTGCCTAGATCATGGAATCAGGACACCAGGGTTGTATTTCTGTGTCCAACATTTAGTAAAATCAAATAGATGAAGCATTGAAATATGAAATTCAATGGTTCAGCTAAATCAGTGTTCAAGTTGGCAATTTGTTCTATGCAGCCTGTTCAGAATTGAGGAATTTGAAATTGTCTAGACCATACTTCAGACAGTGAGCCACAAATTCCAACTTAGAGGCGATTCTGTGGTTGCACAACTTAAATAAATTTCTTCTCCCAGAGTCAATGAAGAAAAGTACTATAATAACAAATATCTATTAATGTCAGAACTCATCATATACATTTACCCATAACCATATGTTATGACAGATGCCCAAATGCAAAGCGTACTAAAATCTGTAAGTGCAATCCCACAGAGTACATAAAACAACTAATGAACAGAAATTTATTATACAGCCATGGTTTATCAACTATATACCAACTCTTAAATGCTGCATTAAACTGAAAATAATGTTAATGTTTATCAAGAGTAGTCATGTTTGTTTATTGAATAATTATTATTTTTACAAATGGATGGCAACTTAGTCTAAAAATGGGCACCCATAATTTTATATATAATAAATAAGAGTATATATTATATATAATATATGTACAATTCTATGAAGATGATGCAAAGAATGTACTAATTTCTCTTTTAATATTAATATTAATATTATATATTATATTATATGAACAGTTAAAATAATTCTTTTATGTAACTCATTAAAAATAGTTACCTCTAAAAAGTCAGAAAAGAGCATGCCCATGTCATTAAATGTTATGTTCAGATTACTTACTACAACAGTTCTAAGAAGTGCCCCAGAATTAGTAAGACCTGACTAAAAAATAAAGAGTAAATTAAAGCATTATTTTCCAGTAGAAGAACACATCACTGGGACTTCTTCTTGCTCTGCTAAGAAAAAAATATTGTCAACAATAAGTTATCCAAAGAAGTTAACTCAAATTGCATATGTATGTGCAAAAATTCATATATTTTATATGTATTATAAAATATGTTATATATATGAATTTTTGTGCACATACATTTGTGTATAAAAAGTTCTATGTGGATAACTGAATTTTGTTAGACTATGCTAATAAACTATGCTGTAATTCAATGAAAAATTGAATGAAATTATTTTACTACCCTTTTCAACATGTAGTAGTATGATTACATGACCACGTATATTTGAAGCTGTCTGTGGAATAGGCAAAGAAAACATATTTTCTCTATGATATTGACCATATTTATTTAATTTCTCAAAATCACACACTGAAGGAAACACTGTCTTCAATGACCTTTTTTTACTTTCAATAGTAGAACAGTTAGGACAGAGTCTCCTTCCAAGAAGCATTACTTAATGACTTTTAAAAATAGAAAGAAAAAAAGAACTATCTAGTAAGAATCATTTGCTAATATGCAGTGTACATTAGAAAAAATAATGCCGAAATGTTAAGTAAAACTCTTAGTACATCCATTATTAGAACATGAACTGTAAGTTCCCATTCAAAAAACAATTTTGTTCCTTTCAAACTCAAGAGGAAAATGGTTGTAGTTGAAGACTCTGGTAAATTGACAGTTATGAAACAAAAATACTGACATGCTAAACTTATTAATAGGATTAGTTTAGTTAATTGTATTAGTGTAAGGAAAATATAATAGTAAATTATCTGAGATTGTGGCCATATGTTATTGATCAAAACTTCATTGGACACTGGATCATATGGAAGCTAATTTCAAAGTTTTGTCATGCTAAACCCAGCCATTCCTTTCCTCCTTCCTTTTTGGTTCCTAGCCAATTTTCCAAGAACAAAAGATTTCAGAAGAGTTCTGGGTTCATTTCTAGGCTTTAATTTTTATAATCTTGAGCAAATGACTTATTTCTCTGAAGGTAACTTTTCTTCTACTAAGAACTAATTTATTCACATTGTACAATAATGTGTTTATAAGAACTGTGACCTATCTACTAACATGACATGTTAATTCGCTAGTAAGGCAGAGATTTTTTTGCCAGAATTAAAGGCAAACAGAGTCTATTCCTAGTCTCCAAACAGTTCCCATCAATCTGAAACTTTGTGTGTCTGGCCTTTGTTCTCCATGTTCATATTAGCTTTCAGGTGTTCTCAGCTCTGACAGCTCTAGCATTGTGTACAGCATTCCCACTAGTTTATCCACATTTTTCAAATTCCTCCCACAAACCCATTTCATATGCTTTCTAACCACAATTTTAAAATCTCTTAAATACACCCTCCTTGGCCTCAATATGAAGCATACTCCCTTTCCAGCCAAACTGAATATTGTAACATTTTTTCTGTTCTGCTTCTTTGCTCCCGATTTTCATGTAAATTTGGCCAAATATGGGCAGTCATAACCTCACTACTGCCAGAATACTATGATTTCTTGACATTTCCTTTGACAAATTCATTCATTTGTTGCCTTCAAACTCTGCCTCACTCAAATTCAAAGGACTCAAACAAAATGTTGGTAAGTTCATTGCCATAATTTAATGAAAATGATGCCTAGTATTTGAAGAGACTAAGAATTGTCATTTGCATTCAAAACCCTGTAAGTCTGGCTTTTATTCCCTACAATAACATCAGTGTTGGGTGCTCTGAACCCCAAAAGCATTAGCTTTGCTTATAGCATTCTAAACTTTTTCTCACTATCTTCTCCAAACTTTTCAAACTTGCTCCTCAAACTCCCGTCTAAGGTTTTTGATCCATAGCCCCACTTTTTGTTACCAAACGTTGTAGTAACTTACGTTACTGTGGAACCACAACTAAGTAACAGAACTTAAAGAAGAAAATTTGGCTCGTATTGAAAGGTTTCATTGTAAGCTAGGCTGTCTAATTTAGGCCCAATAATAGCTAACTTTGATTATCATCTTGACATAACCAAGAATCAGATGAGAAAAGAATTTCAAAGACAGGTTGCCCATATCGAATTGGCCTGTAGGCATATCTGTGGGAGACCATATTAAGCTAATTAATGTGCAGAACCACAACCAACTATGGTGATACCATCCCCTAGACAGGTGGTCCTGAACTGTGTTAAAGTGAGAAATCAAGCTGAGTGTAAGAAAGCAACCAAACCAACCAAATCTATATGCATGCATTTCTCTCTGCTCTTGACTTCTGATATGTTATGACTAGTGTTTGAAGTTCCTATCTTGATTTTGATACAGTAATGAACTTTAACCAGAACTGTAAGATGAAATAACCCCCTTTTGCTCCCAAATAGTTTTTTGTATGACTGTTTCATCATAGCAACAGATAGTAAACTAGGACAGGTCTATAGCAAGGCAGAGACATAATGATGGAAGGATATAAGGAAGGAAAATGTTTGCACTTCATGGTAACTGGGAAGCAGAGAGACAGGAACAATAGACAAGCGCATCTGCAAAAGCACGCCACCAGTGACTTAACTTTCTCCAACAAGACTCTACTTTCTGATATCTCATTCTGCTATTAATTCACCAATGGGTTGGCTTACACACAAAATTAGTGTTGTTTCAATCCAGAAATCTCTTAATATTGCTTTTGGGACTAACCTTTCAATGAATGGGTCATTTGAGACCTACTTTATATGTCTGGAGTTCACAGAGGTCAGATGAGAACTTCAGATCCCCTAGAACTTAAGTTATGGATGGTTGTGAATCACTATGAAGGAACTGAACCCAAGTCATCTGCAAAAGCATGTAAGTATTTCTAACTGCTGTGCCATCTTTCCAGCCCCCAATTTTTTCTATTCTTTTAAATGTTACTTTAGTCTTTCTGATTTCTTAGTTTCCATGAATTATTAGTAGCTTCTTAGTTGGGTTCTGGAGTTTGTGCCTAATTCTACTCTCCAAGCTGGAATTCTGTCTTGTGTGTGCTGTCCCAATTGCTGTGAATTCACATATGAATGACCTGTTCTGTCCAGAAAGCATTGTTGTTTCATAGTCATCTACTACCCCTGACATTTATAATCTCCCCACCTCTTCTTCCACAATGGTTTCCAAACCTTGGGAGGATGGGTGTGATATAAATGTCTTACTTTGGCCCGAGTATTTCATTGTCTTGTATTCTCTATAACTTGACCAGTTGTGCGCCTCTATGTTAACTGCTATATACTGCAAAAGAAAGCTTCTCTGATGAGGGCTGACAGATACACTAATCAATAAGTATTGGGAGCTATTAGAAGTATTATAGAGCATTATAAGTCATTCAAGTCTGTTTAGTATCATGTCCATTTAGGAGAGTAATAGTAGTCTGTTCTTCCCTAGGACCTATAACCTCTCTAGCCACAGGTTCTTGGCCCAATAATGGCTCCAAGTATGGGTTTCAACTTGTAGATCAGACCCCAACTATAATCAGAAAGTGGTTGGTTATTCTCATCCCACTCTTTCTTGTCAGAATGATCACTGTTGTAACTCACAGAGTATCAGACTTTTTCCACATAGAAAACACAACAATGGCTAACTTAGAAGTCTTAAAATGCCAGAGCACAGGACAAAGAAATGTCCAACATGTGAGAAGAGTTCTTCAGAGATGTTGGAGAGATGAATCAGCTCAAGGAAGTTTTGAAAAAATCAATAATCAGTGGCCAAGTTCCATGACTAGTGAAGTGTATATGTGCACACAACAAAGAATGAAGACTTTATTAAAACAATTCAGGGACAGAAAGAGCAAAAACAAAATTTTATAGAAGAAGAACTTGATAAATACAATATTCAGAATATGATATAAAATTCATATTCAGATTTCAAAAAGTAATAACTTATTTAAAGAAATGGGAATATATTTCCTATCCACAAGAGATTAAAAAAGAAAAAGAACCAACAGGACATGTAGTTGAGGAAACCCAGATGCTGGATTTATTAGATTCACTTATCAATTCAAAATATGTATAAAGATGTGAAATGAGCCTGGTAGTGCAAACCTATGACCCCCAGCTACTCAGAGGACTGAGGTAATAAGACCTCAAATCCCAGCCTGATTGGATTAAAGAGAAACTCCAAGGCAAGTCTGAAGAACTTAATGAGACCTTGTCTCAAAAATTATAAATAGAAAAAAGGAGTGAGGGTACAGCTCAGTAGTAGAATACTTGCTTAGCATGTTTAAGCCCTATGCACTACGCACACACACACACACACACACACACACACACACACACACACACAAAGGAAAGCTCATTAAAAATAAAATAATGCTTAAGAACAATGTTTCAATAAAATGACAAATTAAGAAAAGAAATTTGAGAGTCAAGAATGAAAATTAAAATATGAAATATTACTACCTAAGCACAATGACATATTTATCTTGGCAATAAAAAGACAGGGGGTTCGTATCTAGACTAGAAAATAAAACTAAACAATAAGGAATCAAACAAGGCAATCAGTAAATGAGCAAATGAAATGAAAAGCCATTAAAAGATGAAATACAAATATCCAGTAAGCTTATAAAAAAAAATGTCCAGTTTCACTAGCCTCCAGAGAAATGAAAGCCAAACGTACACTAAGATTCCATCATAGCCTAGTCAGAATAGCAGCCATGAAGGAAACAAATTTAAAAGGCTGGTAAATGTCAGAGTCCTGGAGGTAAGAGGGGTCTGTGTCTTGTTCCTTTGCCTCTCTGATCTTTCAGCATTTACCCCAATATCTGGTACCGGGTTTTTTAGTACAAGACCTTTTAACATTCATGTTACAGAAAAAGCTATGGACAAAATATTTTCGGCAGCACTATTCACAATAGCTAAGGTGTGAAATAAGTACAGGTGCCTGGTAACAGTTGAAAAATGGAATATATATATATATATACACAGTGGAATTTTTCAGCCACAAAAAAGTGATGTTATTTGCAAGAAAATGTATGCAACTCAATATAATCTTATTAAATGAGCTTACACAGTCTTGCAAAGTCATTATATTGCGTTCTCTTGGTTATAATTGTACATATTATAAGACACATAAAGTCATATGTGTTACATGAAAATAGAAGGAAAACAATGTAAGGAATCAAAGAAAATCCATGGTAGGATAGAAGGGCATGAGAGAATAAGATTAATATACAATATATAATTACATGAAAAATTAAATAATAAAACAGTTGTACTAAGCATAATATCAAGATTCATCCATTTTGTCATATAGTAGAATCCCTTCCTTGCAGTTGTATGCTATACTGCCTAGGTGGTATAAATAGTCCATATCTCTTCTGCCTATTCACTTGTTGATGCACATATATGTTGTTTCCATATTTTGACTTTTGTGAATATTGACACAGAAACATAAGGTTACTGGAACCTTCTTAAAATCTTGATTTTAATTATTTGGATAAACCTTAAAGAGTGGGGTTGCTGTGTTTTGCAGTAATGATAATTTTAAGTTTTGAATAACTGAGGCATGGCTTTGTATAGTTGCTAAAAGATTCTGTACTCCCATCAATAGTGTAGAAATGATCCTACTTCTGCCTATTTTTGCCAAAATGATATGTCATTATTTTTTCACTAGCCATCTTGAAAAGGATGATGTTTCATCATGATTTTCACTCCTGTTCCTCTGAAAACTATTGATGCCAAACATGGTTTTGATAAATTTATTAGCCACTAGTATGTCGTCATTGGCAATTTATTTTTCTGAGACCATTATAATGAATTTTAGATTTATTGTTTTTGCTTGTTTTTTATTACTAGTCTTTAGTTATTTACATACTTTATTGATTAACCCCTATTCTGGTATATAACTTGAAATGAATATTCTTTTTTGTTTTATTCTTATCTCCCATTGCAAAGAACTGAAAGCATTGGGATCCTTACCTTGCTCCTAGTCTTAGAAGAAAGATTCAGGTTATGCTGATGAGTACAACAATAAGTTTAGGCTTGTAATATTAGGGCTCTATTATGTTGAGGTAACTTCTTCCAATTCCTATTTTGTTGAAAAATTGTTTTATCATGAAATGTAATTAAGTATTGTCAGGAGTTTTTGTTGAATTGATTGATAAATCAGATTTTTAAACTTTTATTTTGTTAATGCAGCATATTATCTCATTTTCATATGTTGAAATGCACTTGTGTCCCAGGAATAACTCTCCCTTAGTCATAGTGTATGATCCCTCTAGTGGTCTGGTGTGGTGATATTTTATTTGTGCTGAAATGTGGTGATATTTTATTTGTGCTTTAATAAAGTTTGCCTGGAGATCAGAGGAAATAGCAAGTCATTTTAAGTAAACAAAGAAGTCAGGCAGTGGTAGCACATGCCCTTAATCTTATCACTTAGCAGGCAGGGTCTCTGTGTTCAAGGCCACACTAGGGAACAGAGCCAAGTGTGGTGACACATGCCTTTATTCCCAGTACCAATCATAGAGGCCTGGAGGTCTGTGCAGACAAACAGACAGTGACAGAGCTGCATAGGAAGAGGAAGTGAGGTAAGATAAGATAGCCAATGAGAAAACAGCAGAACAGAAAGGCAATAAAGGTGTGGGTATACAGGAAGTAACACAAATTTGGAAGCTACAGAGTTGGCGAGGTAAGGTTGGCTGGGGGCTTTCCCTATTTCCCTGATCTAAGGCTTTCACCCCTATATTCGGCTTCTTATTTTTTATTTTATAAGACCTTTTAAGACTTATGTTACAGTCTAGTAGCTTTTTTGCTTTTGTTTTTGGTTTGTGTTTTGTTGTTGTTTGTTTGTTTGTTTGTTTTCTCTTGCTACTATTTTGTTGAGTATCTTAAATTAAAATTCATGGAAAAAGCAACTAGTAATTTTCTTTGCTGTAGTGTCGGAGTTGGTGTGACTAAATTGCTAGCCTTGTAAAATGAGTGTGGAAGTGTTTTCTCCATGTTTTCTGAAAGAATTTGAAAAGGATTTGAAATTAGTTTGAATTTCCCTTTAAATGTTTGGTTGAATTCAAAAGTGAAGCAAGTCGGGCTGGAGAGACAGCTCAGTGGTTAAGGGCACTGACTGCTCTTCCAGAAGACCCAAGTTCAGTTCCCAGCACCCACAGAGCAGCTCACAACTGTCTGTAACTCCAGTTCCAGGGGACCTGACACCCATGGCAAAACACCAATGCACATAAAACAAAAATCAAAAAAATCAAAGTGTCTTTGATCCCAGCACTTGGGAGGCCAAGGCAGGGGGATCTCTGTAAGTTTGAGGCTAGCCTGGTCTACAAAGTGAGTTCCAGGATAGCCAGGATGGTTTTGCAGAGAAACCCTGTCTCAAAAAAAAAAAAAAAAAAAAAAACCAAAAAAAAAAAGTGAAGCAAGTCATCATGGATTTTACTCCATTGAGAGGTTTTTGTTACTAACGCAAATCCATATTACCTAAAGATCTTTCAGACCTTTCTAGCTCTTCATTATTTAGTCTGTGAAAGTTATATGTTTTTAGAATTATTCATCTATTCCTCTAGGTTGTCTAACTTGTGGATGTATAATACAGCTCCTTGTATTCTCCTGAACCTTAATCCCCACGGTTTCTGTTGTAATGCCTCTTTGATTTTATTGATTTGAACCTTTATTCCTTCCTTTTGTCTCCTTGTTGGCTCTTTCTTTCTTTAGTCTGATTAACAGTTTGGGACTTTGGATTCTCCTTTCAAACAAACAACTCTAAGTTGTGTTTAGCTTTTCTTTGTTTTCAGTTCTTTTGTTTTATGTCTTCCTATTCTAACATTTTCTTACCCTGTCCATTTTTATGCTTTCAATTTTGTGCTTCCTAGTCCCATGGGTATCAAGTTAGGTTTTCCAGTTTCTGTGTGTTCGTTGCTACGGATTCCATTCCTGGTGTTACCTTCCTTTTCACCTGCATAATGCTTCTGAGCCTTTTATTAGCATGATGTTATCTAGGCCATAGACTAATGTTGTACAGTTGTGAATCTATCGGAAGCTATAAATTGTTTGAATATATTTCTATCCTTTCTCCCACATTCTCCTCTGAATTCTTTCACAGTGTGTATGGAATCATCCGCTTGAATCCATGTCACCTCCAAGTCTCTTAATAAAACTTTTATAGTTTTGTTTTTGTTCTTTTTAGCCCTTCCCACCAACTTAATTGTTAACTATGTTTCTGGCCTTACATTATTTCTTCTGTGTCTTTTGTAATAACTATAACAAATTTTTAGTTCAATTATTATATTTTTCAACTCTAAAGTCATTTTAATATATATTAATTTTCATTGACACAAAGTAATTAGACATGGTTATGTAGTACAGTGTAATAATTATTATGTGTATATGCTGTTTAATGATCATATCAGATACTTATTATGATACATGTATCATTTGTTTCCTTTGAGATGATTCAGAATCATCTATACTAGTTATTTTGGAGTATTCAATCAATTATTTCAGATAACTGTAGTTATCTACTATCCTGTAGAAAGTTAGAAGTTGTTCTTCTTACCAGCTCCACTCTAGTGCCTATTTAACAATCTTCTTTCCAAACATTCTAAGAATTACACTTATCTGTGGTATAAGGATAGGTATTTAGAATGTAGTTATGGATTGTGCTGGTTTAGGAAAGCAGTGGTTGTAGGTTCTCCTCCATGACTTCATCAGCCCTAGATAATTGGCTAGGTTTCCAGGAACAGGCATGATCCTCTTGTTTAGAGGATCTTTTTTTTTTTTTAATTCATCTATTTATTTTGCATCTCGGTCACAGCCTCCCCACCCCATCCTCCCCTTCCAGTCTCTCTCCCCCATCCCCTCCACTCACCTTGCAATCCCCTTCTATTCCATCTCCATCCAGAAAAGGGCAGGTCTCCTATGAGTATCAATAAAACATGGCATATCAAGTTGCAGTAAGACTGAGCACCTCCGTGTCAAAGTGACCCAGTATGAGAGGTAGGGTCCCAAAAAACAGTAAAAGAGTTGGAGACAGCCCCTGTTCCCACTGTTAGGAGTCCTGTAAGAGGAGCAAGCTATACAACTGTAACATATGTACAGAGTGCTTAGGTCAGTCTCATGCAGGCTCCTTGGTTGTTGGTTCTGCACAGAGGGATCTCCCAGGAGTCTATGGGGGAGGATCCCAGCTTAGATGCCAAGCAACAGTGGATAAGTAGTTGTCTCCTGTGACCAGACTGGTGCCTGGTTTCAGAGAGAGAATCTTAAGTTCAAGTAGAGAACTGCTGTTTACCACTGAGGTATATATGCTCCTACAGCACACCTAAGATTATCGTGTGATGATGGTCATTGTCCTGGTCTGTAGGACTATAGCTAGGTAGGACTATCAGTTGCTTCCCTTTTTGGAAGCTTGCATGATGCCTTGCAGTACCATGAAAGATAGTCCCTGGGTAGGAGCCTTTTATGTCAGATCTAGAAACCTTCTCCATGCTCTGAGAACTGATAGTATAAACTAAACTTCCTTCCTTAATCAATCTTTTAATTCCCAAATGTAAGTAAAAGCATGAGAATTGCTTTTTTTTTGTCCCTTAATGGCTGACTTAACATGTTTCCCAGTTCAATCTATATATCTGCAAATAACAATATGTAATATTTTTAATTGCTGAATAATACCAACTTGTATATATAAGTAAATATACCATATTTCATTATTCATTCATCCATCAATGAAAAATAAGTTTATCTAATATATAGGTAGTTGTAAAGAGTGCTACAATTAATAGAAGAATTCAAGTATCTCTAACACACGAATTTTAAATCCTTTGGGTTTGTACATCAAGTACTGTGATTACTAAAGTTTATGGTAATTATAGCTCCAGCTTTTTGAAAGGAATATTGATATTGTCTTACAAAATGGCCATAGTAAGTGTGCATTCTCAGAGTGGATGTATGAGCACCTCCTTTTCTCCACATCTGCACCATGCAGAGATATTCTTCCTTTCTGAGGACAGCCATTCTAAACATGATGAGTTGATATCTTGTAGTTTCAATTTGCATTTCTACAATGACTAGCAATTGCCAACATGCGCATTGGCTCCTATGGAAGAGCAGCAAGCACTCTTAACTTCTGCGTCTCTCTCCAGCTCCAATTTATTATTTTAATTTTATTTATACCTTCTTGGTTTATTATTTTTTCACAAAAGTGACTTCTCAGTTTTTTCTTTCCAATGTTGTTCTAACTGCCTGTTAAAGGATAATTTTAGATGACTGCATTGAATTTGGGGCTCTTGAGTCCTGTCATCTCTCTTTTCTTAGTCTTGGCATCTACTGATTGTATTTTTGCATTATGTTTGAAATATTCATAGTTGCTGTCGTAATGAGTGGCAGTCTTTAAAACCTTAGTATTTCTAACATGTTTTATTGGGCTTCTTCCGAAGGGATCAAAACTATGGTACTTTGAAGGAGGGTGTAGTGGAGGTAAAGGTAAAATTTCAGATCAACTTAAGTTCCATTAACACTCAAGGGACAGACAGGATAGTTTTTATTATTGAATATGGGTTGGGGGCATTCTATTTCACCACTGATCATTAGCATATATTATACTGGTGAGAAAGAGTAAGTGGGCTTTATTACTTCTTCTGGTATGTCCTTTATAAAACTGCAGAGGAGAATGTGTACAATGATGAAAGTCCTAATTCTCCTCTGGGCTTTCCCTGGCAATCATGTAAAGAAAATGACGGTGTTATCTTTACTGCTGGATGAATGTGAAAGCTCAAGCTTTTCAGGTGGTAATCCCTAACACTACTGTGGCTTTCCTGGCACCATTAGAAAGAAAATAGGGTAGTTCTCTTTACTGCTGGGTGGGTATGAAAGCTGAAATTCCCTTAGAGGTATTCCTTGATGCTAGTAAAGATGCCAGGGCAGCTGATCAGCCTTAGCAGGAATGAAAATTACAGGTTCTGCTGAGCTTTCTCTGGCATCCCTCTTTTGTAAAAGTTTGGAGGACATCTTTACTTACAAGTAAGGCAAGAATGGAAGTCAAACCTTCCTGCTTAGCCTTTGCCTGCTAGGGTAGGGGGTAAGGACCACCATTATCTCTGGTGTTTGACCAGAGAATAGCAGACGTTATACAAAAGTTTCCTTTTAAATACAGATACTATGATTTGTAGCACGAATCTTAGAGAGTCTTATTAATAAAATCAAACCTGAGGCCAGTTATTGGGGTGAATGCTGGAAGATCAGAGAAGCAGAACAAGCCACAGCTACCTCACCTCACCAGTTCCTCAGCTGATCCTGTTTCCTCAGACTGGATGCCTCTGAGTCCTCATCCAGAATGAATCTCAGCTGAACTGCTGCTCGAAAGCCTGAAAGCTTAACCAGCCAAATGCTTGTAGTTTCTGGTCCTCACGCCTTATATACCTTTCTGCTTTCTACCATCACTCCCTGGGATTAAAGGCTCACTTTCTGGGGTTAAAGGCATGAGTAACCATGCTTGGCTGTATCCTTGAACACACAAAGATCCAGATGGATTTCTGCCTCTGGAATGCTAGGATTAAAGGCATGTGCTACCACTGCCTATTCTCTATGTTTAATATTGTGGCTGTTCTCTGATCCCAGATAAGTTTATTAGCATGCACAATATTTTGGGGAACACAATACCACCACAAATGATTTTTTGATGATTTCTGAGAATTCTAATCCCCTTTATTTCTAAGTCTCATATACATGCAACACAGAAGATTAAGAGAACTCCCCACCATGTCATTTTTAAGTCTAAATCTTAGCTAATCTGGCTTCTCCTCTGCACCTTGCAACCTTCTTGTGTGTGTTTTGTCAACAGTGCCCTAGTTTTCAATTGTAGTTCATAGAAATATGTCTACTCTGTCTGTCAGGAATATTTCTTTGAAAAATGCTGATTTTTTTAATCATTCCTGGAGAAAGAAAATAACTACATTCATACACAGTATCACATGTATGATTTAAAATAAGGACATGAAGACAAAGAAATCATCTATGCAAGTATAAAAAGGATGGGATGGTTTTCCTGACATAATGTGATTACACAACAGAAATAAAAATTTTAAAAATCAGCCTAAGCTACTGTGATTCCAAATGAAAAAGGTGCCTCACTCTTTACCTCCAGATTCTATACTCCTTCTGAAATTCTATCAAGAACATTCAAATTCCAGGTGTCACTTATCAACATTGGCCTATTACTCAAGAGATATTCAGTAATGATCTGTTTATTCTGTGTTGATTTCATCTGCTTCAAGAGCTGTTCACACTGCTTCTGGATTTTTCAATCAAGAAAAAGAAATATAAAAACCATTCCTGTAATATTGTGAATATGGAAATACATGAAACGAAAGTATCTTGTACAGATGCTAAATAAAACGTAAGGGAGTATGAAATTATCACTCTATTTTAGATCTTCTTGAAATATCTAATGATTGCTGCTATAGAACTGGGCTAAACAATCTGTTCATGATGCGTGATGCTCCATGCTTTATTTCAGGAGTAGGATATGTGTTAAGTGAAATAGAAAAAAAATACCTTAAATGTATTTGCTCAGGTAAAAATAGACCCATTACAATGAAGAACAGATTTCATAGTAACTAGCTGCCACATAACAATCAAAGCTGGTGGTTGGAGAGATGGCTCAGTGTTTAAGGGCACTAACTGTTCTTGCAGAGGTCCTGAGTTCAATTCCCATCAACTACATGGAGCCTCTCAACCACCTGTAATGAGATCTGGTGCCCTCTTCTGGCCTGCAGTCATACATGCAGACAGTACACTGTATACATAATAAATAAATAAATAAATAAATAAATAATAAATAAATCTTTAAAAAAATCAAAACTGAGGCATCTCCCTATTGAACTATGAAGCTTTTTAATAAGAATAATAACTTGTTAAAATTTAACTTCATATCCAAAGAAATGTGAAACTTTTCCTTCCTGTCTAAATGTCCACTAATTAAAAAATAACTGCATTGGCATTTTTAAGTATTTCTTTCCTATTGTAAACTTGCTTTAAGTAAGAGTTTGGTAGACCCAAAGCACATGGCCACAGCTTTCAAGGATCCATTCAATAAATGTCATTACTACTTCAAAATGATGAACAAAATCCTTTAGTAAACAAAATGAGTTGCCACATTTAGTTTTCCAATATAGACATGGGAAGGAGGGGGTCTGAAGCACACAGACTTAAGGCTAATTTTAGTGACCCAGAAACCAAAAAAACAAAGCCAAATTCTTCCACAAAAGAAGGCTAAAAATCAAAACTGTTTCTAATGCTAAAACGGGTCATGGAAAATGTCTAGAAAGTCTTTCAATAATTACTTTTGTTGATAATTTTATGTGACTCTAATTGTAAGACTGAACTAAAGCACAGAACTTTTCATTTAGTTAGTCCCTTGAGTGATATTGTGTGGTTTTCAAAACCACAGCTATAAGGAAAGGGAATCCATTGGTATTTGTATTAGTATATTGTTCAACTTTAGTCCATTTCTAAAGACTAAATTTTGAATAGGTAGCATGTCATAATAAAGTCACTATAGAAAAATACAAACTTGAGTTTGAACCCCTGCCAGTGGCATAAGATACTTTCTGAATCCTATTTTCCTTGGTAGTAAATTAAAATGAGTGATTTAAAAAAAAACTTGAAGTAGTTCTCAGGAAAACTCCAAAGACAATAAATAAATAAATAAATAAATAAATAAATAAACAAACAAACAAACAAATAAATAAATAAATAAATAAATAAATAAATAAAATTATTTTTTTGGAAAGGTGAATTCACACCAAAGTAATACAACTTTATAGAGCAAAACTCCTAGTGACTGTAATCATCTTAGGTTGAATATTATGTGTTCATTCATTAAACTGAAAGACAATCTGATGGTCTTTATTTGGAAATGAAAAGGCTTTGTATGTTGGTATAATACTGACCAAGGAAAGACTGTAGAAGGTTCATGTAGTGTCTGTTTTCATATGTTTCTGAGAAACATTGGCCCAAGAGAGATACAAGGTAAGATGTGAATGATGCGAGTGATGTGGTTGTGAACATGAAAGGTGTCAGGGAGCCAGACACTTCTGCATCTTGCACATGAAGTTACTGATCTGTGAGGGCCCTTCTTAGGCGTGGAGAAGCCGCAAGGCCCACAGCTCTTTCAGCTCTTGCCAGTTCCTGTACTTCAGCCTCCAGTGCACATGCTCCATGTGAGAGTAACTATTCCTTTATAACAAGGCATGCATGCCATAAAACTGGAAAGGGGGTACAAACCGCAGCTCTGGCTCTTGATTTGTTCTCACTTGCCCTTGCTGATTCCATTTTGATTTCTTTGATGCTTTATGTCCAGCTTTTCTTTCCTGGTTGAAAGACATATGGCAGCTTCAGTCTTAATACCAAGCTCAGTGGCAACAGCATTCTGTAAATTTTCTCACCAGTTCTCATGACCATCTATGGCTTCATCCAGACAATGTTTTCTAATCTTTAGAAGCTCCATTTCCCTAATTTAATGTGAACTAGTGTTTTATGATAAAGCAAGGAGAAATATCAAAAGAAAGGCAGTGATAGATCAAGAAAATAATGAATCTAACCACTTAAGGAAGTTTTGAATCATTATCCCAGGATGAGAGCTATGGAAGCCAGAAAGTAAGAAGAATCATCTAAACCAAAATGACATGAGTTTCAACAGAAAGATTACAGGCAAGAGGACTCTATAGAGTAGATAGCACGATCAAGAATGAAGAAAAAGCCAGTATCTGTTAAACCATAAATAAACAAAGGGATTAATTAGAAAATCCAATTAAAATAAACTTCTACGTAAGCAGTAATAGTGCACATTTTAAATACCTTCTCTAAATTAGACTAGGAAGCAATGATGTCCCAGAGGCAAAATGGAATCTATTTTAGGCAACAAATAGAATGAGCAAACAGATACAAATGGAAGTCTACCAAAACTGCCAAAATTAATTACACTCCGAAAATTCATATCTTAGACACTTGCTCTTCTATACTCTTGTATAGACAGCTGTCTATACTAGAACCCTTTTGCCCAGAGGTGTTTCTAATTGAGACCCATGTTTTTCTAATCCAGCTAAACTGGTTCCTTTCAGATTTTCATAGTTATTATCTCAGGACCAAAATTTCATAACTTTCTTAAGTCGTTCAGTCTATTAAAGTCTAAACAATAAAAAACAATTTAGCATTGTTTTCCTATGATTCTTGGGTTTTAGATTTCATTGAAGGTGACTCAGAGAACCTCATGAAACAAATAATCACACATTTTGCCCACATTCATGTGCAACCCTGAACCTAGTGTGATTTGGTTTGAAATGAGTCTTTAAAGAAAAATGAATTATAGCAGGGAAAAAAAAGTGAGGTCCTTATAGAGTATGATTGATGTCCTTCTGAAAGAGACACCAGGGAATAGGGAGCAAAGCCTTTGTTTTCCACTAGGGAAAGGTCATATGAGGAGGAGGCAATAAGAAGACCATCTGCAAGTCAGGAAAAAATCCTCTCCAGAAGTTGAGTCATATGAATACTGATATATATGTAACTCTGAACCTTTGAGATCCACTGCCTCTATCAAAATCACATACCCCTAATTTCATTTCTTTTTCTTCCCAAGGACAGCACAATTATCACATATCCCTTTGCTTTCTCTTCCTCTACACCATTTCTGTAATTTTTCCAGATTAGACTTGTCTGTATCCATAGATGGATACACCTTTGTCTGTATCCAGAGATGCTCACCAGTTTTCTGACTGTGGTGAGGTAGTCTTGTGTTTTGGCTTCAACCTGCACCAGAGCCCTTGACTCTGGTGGATCAGTCTTGTCAAAGCCAGGTGAGTTCCTGCTTCACATTTCTGTGGCTCACAGCAGTAGGGTAGAATAGGAAGAATGTGTGGAGTCCAGTTGCCATAGTGGTTTTATGAAAATCCAAGCAGAAAGGAACCTATTGGTTATCTCCATGTACAACTGTGTAAAAAGCTGCACGTGGCACCTACTTTGAGATGTAACCATAGCCCAAGCATTGTCATATCATATACAAATAATTCTTAGCTCTATTTTGTTTCTTCTTGTTTTTCTTTTCACTTCTTCATGAAAGACACGCAAAAAACTGATCTTCAGTGAAAAACAAGACTAAAGTCAAGCAGAATATTGTTTTGGCAAAACATACTGAACTGATAAAGAACTAATTAGTATATTTGAGTTCGGGCCTTGGGACTTTTTTTTTCAAATGTTTTCATTTTTTTTCATAATTTAAAATGAACTTCTCTTTTATTTTGAAACATGTGCTTCCTTTGGAGAAAGCTCTGGTGGTATGCAAAGGAATAAGTTATATCTAAATTATTTAAATGTGCTCAACATGAATTGCGCGTAACTGTTTTTTCACTCCTAATGCTATAAAATCTGGCAAATATACGTCAGGATGATGTCAAGCTTTAAAGAGAAACGTGGCAGGCTAAAGCTGGATTGAATTCTAAAAGTACCTTACTATCCTGTTCTTGAGAATTTATGTAATATAAAACCAAATCACAGCACCTATAAATGCATTCTGCCTCATTTATCTGTGCTCTGTCACGTCTTTGGGGGTGTTTCATGCAACAATGGGCTGCCATTTACTCGCAGATTCAACACGAAGCTGAGAAGCTGAGGATGGCCCAATTAGAATGGAAGACACATTCTTCAAAGTCTAAGAACCTGATGAGAGATGTTATCATAAAGAAAAGAAATAACCACAGATGAGTGCAGCCTTCACTCCTCAGTAAGGAAACTCCCCTTTGCAACAGAGAGACCATTACAGAAAACCACAACCAATCAAAACGCAGATTTGTGGAGCCCAGTCCCTGCGGATATCTTTACAGTACAGCTCCTGCACCTAAAACTCTGGGAACATTGAGGAGGGAGATGGGGACTGATTGTAAAAGCCAGAGGATCAGAGAGGTTTTTTTGAGACTGTGTGTCCTTGTGATTTCAGAAGCTACATTCATAAAGTCTCGTAAACATGACTACTTAAATATGAGCTGAACAAGGACAACAGACATGCTAAAGTGAGTGAGGAAAAGGTCATGAGGCCTCAACCCTACACGAGGAACTACAGAGAACTAAAGAATGCCTAGAGTGGGGGAAATAATCTTCCCCGGGGAAGAGCACACCAATTGGATATCCAAATCCAATACCAAATGGTCTGCCCTGAAAACATGCGTACAAGTAATAATATAGAGACTGAGCAGGTTATATATTACAAGGTGTGTGTGTGTGTGTGTGTGTGTGTGTGTGTGTGTGTGTGTGTGTGTGTGTAAAACAACAATTAATGAAAAAAAGCCACGAATTTGAAAGAGAGTGAGGAGGGGTACATTGGAGGGTTAAGGGAGGAAAAGGAAGGAAGAAATTAAATAATTGTATTATAATCTCAAAAAGAGAAGAGAAATAAAGCCATTTATTCCTATAAAATTTGACCATGCTATTGGAATATATAAAATCATATATTAATTATTGATCTCTGTGAAAGTGGAGAATTTGTTCAAATTTAGTGTGAAGTCAAGACATGCCTCTTTTACACCTGAAGCATTAACAGCAAAGCTGACTCCATTTTGGTCCATCTCTCTCCCCGCTGCATAAGCTTTTTCCCCTCATCCACTTGTTGGACATTCTACCAAGGAGATTTTCCTCTGAGTAAGACACATTAGGCCTTGGTTTCTGTACCATCCACATTAATGAGTAATTACCCCCAATGGATTTTAAATAGCAACTTTCCCTGAGAAGAGAAGAAAAAATGTCAACAAGCTTTAGCTGAATTTTGTGACATTAAAGACATTTCTTTTTGGCACTTCGACCTGATATAAAGCTATTATGAAGACACAATAAAAAAAGGAAATAAATAACTAGAACATGTCATGACATGTGGTATGATCTCAATGAATTCTGAAATGCTTCCTCCTCCAAATCTACTCCTCAAAATGGCAAGTCAGAAAAGTGGTTCACATGAGCAGAAAGTATCTTTTCTTATAAAGAAAAGAAAGGAAGGAAGGAAGGAAGGGAGGGAGAGAGGGAGAGAGGGAGGGAGGGAGGGAGGGAGGGAGGGAGGGAGGGAGGAAGAAAACTCCACTTAATGCTTCTTTGTAATATATCGTTTAGGGGGCAATTTAAATCTACCTTTCTGGTATTCTGAACATCTTTACTGATATAAATTATGCATTGATGAAGCTAAATCTATTAAAGTATGTTAATTTTACTTTATCTGATTGCTAACAGTTTCTAACAACCCCATTAGTTCTGTAAAACTGTGAGGGGCTAGGAACTGAGAATGGAAATGATCTTATCATGAGGACGTGGAGGTATTTATGAATGAAGGTTGACATCAAATGGAGAGGCCCTTCTCTCCAACCAGTAAGAACTTACAGAAACATCTGAAACTTTCAAGTGGGACCCCAGGAGGTGGTATCATCTCTCCTAGCTAAAATACCACTCTCTTCACCCATTTTAACTTTGGGATAGGAACACAGTTACTTTGGGAACTTTAAGATATCATTACAGGGAATGTAAAAATTTATATATTGTGGAGGCTGGAAAGATGAAGAACACTTGTTCTGTGAGGATGAGAGCCTAAGTTTGAATCAGCTGCACCCACGTAAGACTCTAGGTATGGCTGTGTGTGCCTGCTCCCTAAACACTGGGTAGAGACAGACAGATCTTGAGAGCTCACTGGCCAGTCAGGCTAGCTGCAAGAGTAAAGTTCAGATTCAGTGAGAGACCGTTTGCCAAGGAAATAAACCACAGAGTGATTGAAGAAGACAACTGTGTCCTCCTCTGTTATCCATATGCACATGTATCCAGACACATATATCCTCACACACTCACCTACCCATGTGCATGTACCAAACACATATACCACACACATACAAAATACACCATAAACAAACAAATAAAAACATGTATTGTGAAGAGCTCATTTTGCTAGTGTTTTGAAGCTTGCATAAAGAAAATTAAAAGTATTTA
Organism: Peromyscus californicus insignis; assembly: GCF_007827085.1. Lineage (NCBI taxonomy): Eukaryota > Metazoa > Chordata > Mammalia > Rodentia > Cricetidae > Peromyscus > Peromyscus californicus. Next base: position 68,094,914 of record NW_026294458.1, read on the forward strand.
TTGACTCTATTTTCTTAAATGCCTTTTGTATTAATAAGTCTCTGGTCTTTTAGTGAATCAATTTTATAATCACTGAATTTTGCTTTGCAGTGCATTTGATTATCAGTTTTAATATTTAAATTTAGAAGCAGAGGATAATTGGCAGAAGTCATCTCCTGCTAACGTGACCAGTTTCCAGGGTAGAATAAAATACATCTGCTTTCTGTTAACCGTACTGTCTGTAATTTGATGTGAAGGCGAAGAGACTGGGAGCTATCATGCTGATTCCTCTGACCTTTGAAAGCCAAACGAATACCCACTACCCAGAGAAGGGGAAACTTAATGAGCTGGATGTTCTCAGGATTTATATGAACTATATCTACATGTCTGCTGATAACCGTGACTGAAACTAAATCTTAACCCAACCCTTTGGCCTCTTGTCCTTCCAGGAGACTTTGCTGGCCTGAGGAATGTCAATTCCCAGTGCTTTGAGAATTAAGCAATTATGAGTGTCCTTTTTTGTTGTTGTTGTTTGTTTTCATTTAAAAAGTTTTAATTAAAATCTAATCAACATCACTTCCTCCATTTCCTTTCATCCCTCCAACCCCTAATATATATAAATATATTTTATATACATGTTATATATTATATAAATGTATATGATATACAAGCAACATATGATAGTGTGGGGTGTGTGTGTGTGTGTGTGTATACAGAAATACAACCCATGGAATTTGTTTAGTGTAGGAGATTTCAGGCTGACTAATTTGCATTGGATAACCAGTTAGGGGCATCATCCCTGGAGAGGCTAATTCTCCCTCTCTTGCCTATAGTCGTCTATAGTTTTTTGTCTAGTGGTGGAACCCCTAAGATTTCCCACTTCATTAACGTGTTTATTGAGACTGTCATTGTTTGGGTCTAGTTAAGACAGCCATATTGTTGAAGTATCATGGCTGTAACTTTTCTGTCAGTTCTAGAAGTCATGGTCTCACAGCAGATAGTCTGGTTCTCTGGCTCTTACCATCTTTCTGCCTCCTCTTCTGTGATGCTCCCTGAATTTTAGCTTCAGGAGCTGTGCTGTATCTGTTGGCATTGTCTTCCCAGTGATCTGTTTATCTGTGAATTATGATCAGGTATATGTTTCTATGATGTCTGTCTTGTTGCAAAGCTTCTTTGATGTAGGATGAGAGCTACACTTATCAGCGGGCAGATGTTTTAGAATACACTTAGGAATCATGCCTGGCTTCTAAAGTGGTACCAGTAGTCTCTCTTCCAAGATCCATGACCTCACTAGTCCTGGAGAGTTGGCTGGATTTCTAGTACCAAGCATGATTTCCCTCTCCCTGAGTATACTTTAAATCCAATTATACAGAAGTTGGTTACCATCAAGATGTGAGTGCCACTACTGCATCTGTAGGGTTAACTTGACATGGTCAGCATTGTGGTTCATAGATGTCACAGCTAGATAGGACTATGGATTGCTTCCCTCTTTTGGCAACTTTCATAGTACTTTGTGGTACTAAGGAAGCAAGTCCACAGGAAGGAGGAATTCAGGTTAGATTCAGCTAGAATCTGAGTCCTACAGCTTAAGAGTATCTTCAGCAACTGCGATTTACTGTCAACCTCTGGGAGAAAGCCAAGGGCAACAACAATAGCCTACATTATTTTGGGAATTACCTGAACTTCCTTGACCGATAACCTGAAAGAAGGTTTTTCATGCCTGGTACTGGAGTTTTTGTTAGTTATTGAGTTGTCAGAAATACAGTCCTGTTAATAGCATCTACGCCTATTGTTCTGCTATTGGACATTTGTCTTTTTATAAACATTCACAATGGAAATAGAACGGAAGATGTTCACAGCTATTCAACAGCAGGAGTTATAGTTTTCCAAGTACCACTAACCTCAAGGCACTTTTTCTCACAAATTTTTACAATTTCCAACAAGTAAATACTTCATGGGTGTCAGGGCTTTGTGAAAACTTTTGTTACCCTAACACTTTCAGATAAGGTCAGGTAAACATTCTCATGCCATGCCTATCAACACTGACCTCAGGTCACAAATTCTTAAATACTGACAACTGAGAGTATACAGCCGTCACGTTGATATTTTTCCCTAACCATAGGTATTACATTTGTTTTATTTTAAAGACTTTTTTTTTATTTCAGGAGATGTGATGTTAACATAGATTAGCTTGCACACAAAAATCTCAACTGAAGTGATACTCCGAACGATGTCTGTTAGAAATTTGAGTGTTAAAACAATTTCAAAACTTGCACTTTAAAAAGCAGACTCACTGTTAAATTACAAGAATTCACTAAAGGATTACTAGTAGCTTATAAAAGATATAGCAAAAATAAAAAAGTCACTAAAATTTTTAATTTTCTTAATTTAAGCCAAAACCCGGCACAGTAGGTTTTTTTCTAATATGAATCAACTGTTTCCTACCCTATGATATTGCCATGAAATGTTGGGGACAGGTAACACTTCTACAGACACTATTAGTGCATCCTAGCTACGTTTTGGCAACTTTTCTAAATTTTGAGAAAAATGAAAGTCAAGGGCTTTTGAAGAGTCTCTCCTCCACCACCTTGCATTCTGCAGCATCAGGGCAGCTATTTGTTTCGGGGAAACCACCAAGAAGTTCTTGCCAACAAGGAAGTTGTAACTCTGAATCAGGATTCTAGAATGATCCTAGGCTCCTCCCCTGCATCATTATTTCCAAGTTTTCATGAATCAATCACAGATACTTGTAACTTAATGTGTTCCTATGCCAGAGTAAGGATTCATTCCTCAGAATTTTACTAAGGTTTTTAAAGACCAAAAAGAAAAAAAAAGAAAAAAAAAACTTGAATTGAAACCTTATGTGATTCTGTTTTTCTTTTTAAAGTTTTCTTAAATATTTTAACTGAATGGATAATTGATACAAGAAAATATAGATATTGTAGTTTACATTTTAATCAAATAAAAACAATGTGAAAGGGCAAGCTTATATTTTTAAATCCTTGCTTTTATAAGTTGAGGAAACCTCTCTCTCTCTCTCTCTCTCTCTCTCTCTCTCTCTCTCTGTGTGTGTGTGTGTGTGTGTGTGTGTGTGTGTGTGTGTGTGTTGAACTCAGAAAACTAGGGAAAACAAAGCTCCAAAGTTCCCTAAGATAAAATAACCATTAATAACAAAGAATTCTTATGAGCCTAATTGAACATCAGTAACTAACACCACGAACCTACTTCAGTTCTGGAAACACAACACGTAGTTCCAAGGCTACTAACATATTGCATCTCCACAGTGCTGGGCCTCAATACCTTTATGCTTTTCCTCCCTTGACATGGAGATTGCTGAACTTTTTGTATCATTCTGTTCCTCCTGAGTACTTCATCTTGAAGGTCATGAAAGAACTACATCAGATATGTATAAATATATCAGTTGGGGAGGTAGAGAGAAAGTGATTATGATGTTGGTCAGGTTCTTAAAGACCTTGTTCCCTTGCCTTCCAGAAGGAATTTAACTTACCACAAAATAATTGATTGATGCACCTATGGTCCCTCTAAGGAAATGGAAAATGTGAACAGTGTGCTACTGCCATCTTGTGTCTAATAAGAGTACCTCTGCTTCTGCAGAATGCTAGTTGGAGTGGGGAATTCAGAAACATTCTGAAGCTAGCCAGCAGGCTTCTGCAGTCAGAATGAGAAGAGTGAACTTCAAAGTGTGGGTACCGTGAGGCAGCATTAGAACACCAGACGACAGAACCTTCTTTAAGTCACCAGGGTGTTAATGATTAAAGATCTGTTCTCTGTGCATTTTTACTCTGAGATTATTCGAAAAGAAATTCAAAGTAGGAGGAAGGCAACAAATAAAGGCAAGGGAATATCACTGTCTCATTAGAAACTGGGGATAATTTTCAAATGTTAGAGCCATGGTGTTTTCTCTGAGTTGTTGGGAGTATTTATCCAATGTAGTCAATGCTTTAAAACTTTCTGTTTTGGGCACTTTGATTTAGAAAAAAAAATGTTAAACCATAAACACTTTTAAAATGCTGCTATTCATTACATAAAATCAAGAGCACTTTCAGCATTATGATTGATAATTGTCAAGCCAAATTGCTGAGGGAGGGTTGCTGTTATACATAAATATTCAAACAGTGACTTTAGTTCTTAGCTATTCTCAAAATCTAAGCAATGTAAGATTAATCACGGATATTAGAAAGAACATAGGAATGTCCCAGTGTTAACCTGCCAACCCAGCATGAACTTTTGGTATCCTCAGCATGCCAAGTACATGAGACAGAATTCCTCCACTCTGGAGGAATAAATAAGTGTCCTGGACCTCAGTGTAGCTACAAACTATTATATTACTTTGTAACTCACTACTGAGTGACAAAATTATCTCAGCCATAGAGGCAATACCAGATATTATAGGAGCATTTCCAGCCATCCCACAATTTTTTATGACAGAGAAAATCTGAAGTAATCTTTTGGTTGAAAGGAGACGTTAAGAGCTGGTCTTGGATCTGAGTTTGAATTACATGGACAGTGATAGGGTGGTTTTCAGGGCAGGCACCACCCACTGATGCTTCTGCCTGGCATCAAGATGCTCATCTGCAGAGGGAGAATTGGGCCTCTGCTATTATTTTGACTCCTATTATCTGAATCAATCTATTTTTGCTTTTAGACTTGGATCCCACTGTTAGCCTCCTTTATGGCAGGCTTTACAAACAAATCTATAGGAAGCTGAACTACCAATGGGAGCCTCACTTAAAGTAAATTGCACAGGTTTTCAGCCTGATTGTGACCCATTCAGATTCTTCCCCTAGCAAGAGCCTCTGAAGTCAGGACCCTGTACCTGTTCTTTTTGCCAATCCTTGCCAGAGAGCAGGCTAACACACAGATCTGGCACAGATGCAAGGGACCTGCATTGTGCTGGGTTTGCCCGTCTGATACGCCTGTCTGAAAGGAAGATCTGCAGGAACTGAGGGAACTTCGGAGAGCTAAACTTCCTTCCACTTCATGCTTCTTGACCAGTTAAAGCAAGGCACGGAAGCAGAAAAAATGAGTAATCAAATTATAATGATCTCAATATCTTTCTTTTTGGACAATGGAAAACTGATTGGTTACATGAACCCCATCCCACCACCAGATTTGCTTAGGAGTCATAGAAGCAGGAAAAGACCTCAAAAGGCCCTGTGTGTCCAGCTTCCTTCCTGCTTTGTGCACCTCTTGTTTCCAGGGCCACCAGACACTGAAGCACAGATGTTCCCTTTGGCAGTGGTTTCTTTTCTTTCCCTCTGTGGGTGGCTAGACCCTCTGTGCTCTTCCGGGATCCCTGGCTCTTCTCTTTCCATCACAGTCTCCTCCTTCGCATTCACTGGATGGGAATGGACTTAGTACCTGCTTTGTTCTTACAGTGATCTCAAATTAATTTGGGACAGCCTTCCATTGGCATGGTTCCCAAGGAATTTTGAGACACTACAAGCACTACCATCTCTGGCTAAGTGAGAAGCCCTTCACTTAGTCCTTACCTTGTATGAGTGGACAGAATGGTAGCCTTGCCCCTCACCGATGTCTGCCATAAATTGAACATCTAAAGAATTGTTCTATGCCCAATGTCCTATGGTCAGGATCAAATAAGTCTAGGCAGTTTCATTACTTTCTGGCTCTACGTAAGATCCCTGTTCATGGAAATCATGTTGAAGTGGTTGAAATAGCCTTTGCCTTCACTCTGCAGAAATGTTCTGTACCTATTTCACATTTAAAAAACTATCAGACTTTTTTAAATTATCAGACTTTTAAATTCACGATTTTTCTTTATCTTGAGCATTTTATACAGGTATACTTTGAAATTTCATCATACACACACCATTTTCCCCATGTAGTGTCCTCCCAACAGCTCCCTCTCTTAACCTCATGTCTTTTTTTGGTTTTGTTTTTGTTTTTTCAATACTCACTAAATCCAATTAGTGCTGCCCATATGTGCATGGGTATGAGAATCTCCTCTGGAGCATAGGAAACTATCAATAGCTACAACTACAAAGAGGAGTGATTCTCCTTCCTAGAGCAAGCATCAACTGCCAATAGCTCCCCAGTAAGGGGTGGGGCCTGAAAATCAACTCCCCCAAATGTGCTAGAATTATTACTTCACTCTGTGCAAGTCCCATGCATTTCATTGTAGCTGCCATGAGTCCATGTGTGCAATGGCTATTTCATGTCCAAAAGATATTCTGTGACATTCATCCTCATTCTCCAGCTCTTACATTCTGTCTTGTCTTCCACAATGTTCCTGAGCCCTGGTGGTAACAGGGTTAGTACAGACATCCCAGTTAGAACTGAGCAGAGTCTTTTATTCTCAGCACTTTGACCAATTACGCATCTCTCCATTAACTGCTCCCCACTAAAAGAAGAAGCTTCTCTGACCAAGGTTGAAAGCATTTTAGGTCTATGGATATAAACATAAATATTTAAAAGGCAGTTTGGCAATATGATTATTTAGAAAACAACATCAATAGTCTTCCTCTAGGACTTTGCTTCAGATTACTACCCAAGGGGCAAAGATAGTCTGCATTGTGAAGTAGTTTGATACAGTCAATGTATTCAATGGCCTCCAAAGGCAATGCATTAAAGGCAGGGCTCCCATATTGGTATGAGATTTTTAAGAAATGTCATGAGTTGGGAAGTCTCCTGGCCATTAGGAGCATTCCCACAAAGGAGATTGAGAAACCCACTCCCTTCCCCACTCCTTTTATATCTTGACCATAAGGCAAATAGCTTTGCTGTGCTTCCTCAGGGCATGCCATAATCAATGAGACCATCCAATCACAGACTAACTAACACTTCCAAAACTATGAGTCAAAAGAAACCATTTCTTTTTATAAACTGAATACCTAGGGAAATTGTTATAGCAATAATAACTAACAAATATAAATCCTTTCTCGTGAGCATTGCCTGCACATTACCCAGATAAGAGCACACTTCTATATAAAGATCTTGGTAAATTTCCTTCAGTACTCACAAGTTGACAGTGGATTCAATTACTTTTTAAGCTTTACAAATGCAATCATGCTTTATACTACTGACATTGGAATTAACTGTATTGCTGAGTAACCTTCAAGAATAGAGTTTAGAAATTTTAGGTGCTCCTTTAGAACATTAAAACAAAATTTCTCATATAAAAATACTTTCCTATCTGCAAATACCATAATAAAATTATGGTAATGAAATATATAAACATATAAAATAAAAATAGGTCTTGAAATCCATAGCAGTGGAAACCTTAGTGGCTATAAAATAATACTGCTGAGGTTAATTCCAACTTCTGAATATTTGATCAGAAACATTTGTTCTTTTCCTATCCATTTTGCATATTATATGCTATCATGGTTATCAACTTTGGATAAAATTGAATTTGTTAACAGGACTTTTTGGTGGAAAGTTGGACCGCAGTGTGGGAATGTGGGAGCTGCAGAATCCCAAGATGAGATAAAGAGGGAGGTCCAAAGGTCACTGGGGTTATCACTCTCAAGAACGAATATGGGTCCTGGGAGATTGAGCTGATATGAACATATGCACTAGACTCTTAAGCCTATTGCCTGCTTTGAGAAATGGCTCTTCCTGTTGTGCACACTCCCAATGCAAAGTCATGAATCCCTCTGTTGATACCCGGCTTATATTAGAAATATGTGTTGGAGATTCCAGAACAGTGAATTAGGTAAACCTCTTCTTGATAAAGTCAGCCTGCCTCAAGTATTCAAGCTTACATGCTTGAATTGACACTGAACAGTTAGTTGACTTCTGCCTGGTAGATAAATGCTTGAAATGCACAAGAAATGCTCTAAAATCAGAAATCAATCTTCCAAAAATTACAGATTTATTCTAAATTGTAACCATGCATATTATCTCAAATTTACCCAAACTTTAATTGCATGTTTTCAAAAAGAACAACAGCAATGTACATGCTATGAGATAGGGTCAGGAGGCCTCAACCCTCCACAAAGAACTACAGGCAACTAATGGATACTAAGCATGGGAAGAAATAGTCTTCCCCAAGAAAGAACACAGCAATGGGGCATCCAATACCAAATGGTCAGCCCTGAAAACATACATACAAGCAACATTCTAGAGACTGAGAAGACCGTACATATGTCTGATTAATGAAAAAAGAGCATGAGTTTGAAAAAGAGTGAGGAGACACATAGAAGGGGGTGTTTGGGGGAGTAAAGGGAAGGGCACGTGACACAATTACGTTATAATCCAAAAATAAATAATAAAAAATAAATTGAAGCAATAAAAAATAAATTGAGGCATTTCTTATGTTCCCTTCCTCAAACATCTTCTAATCTTGCATTTTCCTGAGATATTAACATCAAATGTAATTTCTGTTTCTTAAGAATCGCATTAACTTGGAATTGCATAATGCACTGGATTTACCAGGCATACTTGGGAAACATATTTTCTTTTGTATTTGGGGTCCAAGGCCTACAATTCCGATTTGATTATTAACTTAGATTGAGACATAGGAGTGTCATATCACTTTAAAAAAAAAAAAACAACAACAACAACAAATGGGATTTTGTTTGATCGTATCCTCTGGAATTTAGTGTGGCTCAATATTGAGCGGAATCTTGGATTATGCTCATTAAAAGCTGGAAGATAAAACAACCAACAAGAGAGCTAACAGAAAGCAGACTCTGCCGTATGGCTTCTAGTTGATTGCCCTTTGAAGCTCAGTGAGAGAGATCTGAGGTAGCTCAGCCATCTTCTTTGTCATCAAAGATTCATCTAGGAAGATAGCAGAAATCCTGAATATGATGTGTTGGACACAATGCACAAAGTCCAAACCAACCTGTGGAAAATGAAAGATCTTGCAAATGGGTCCCTGAGGTATTAAGCATCTTTTCAAAAGAGCCCATCACAGGATAAAGCCACAAGAGTTCTTCCCTTCAACAAAGAGTTCCATAAGTCAGAGCTCATGTCTCAGTTACCCATCTACTCCAGTTCTGGTTAACCCTTTAACCCCTATTCAAACATCAACATTTGTTTAGAAATTGTTCACATAAAATTGATCCACTCAATGAGAAGAAACACTGTTTTTAAAGGCTTTCAGTCCCTGGCCTGTTACCAACATATTCAATAATTGTTTGTGGGTTTGTTCTTTAGTTTTTCCTTTTTAAATTTTTGCAATTTTGTATTTTGCAAACCTCTGTGAATATTTACTCCATCCTGAACTTAAAATGTTAAAAATACATAATAAGATTTAAGTTCAATATTTATTTGATTAAAATTGACTGGTTCAAAAACTATTTTAAACTGTGAATGGTAACTATTTTAAAAAAAAAAGAAAAAGAAAAACTCAGAAATATCAATGAACCTAACCTAGTGTATTTTTTTCATGAACTACCTTGATAATAACAGATATTATTTTTTTATTTTAGAGAAAGACCCAGTCCTATGAATAATCACAGTAAGAGGAGAAGAATGATATTTCCACTGTGATGATCAAAATATTGATGAACATGGTATTAGCATCAACCATGAGTTGTCATCACAGAGAGTGGCTCATTTTAAATACAAATGATACTATTTATTGGCATTGAACTGAATGATTAAGTTCCTATCTGGAGGGAATGTATGAAAACATTATAGTAAATTATCTTAAAAGAAAGAGAGTGTGAAATGAGTCAAAACAATTTGAGATATAAATAATTAGGAATGATGTCCCATGTGGTAGTTCTGTTCCCTTTTTACCCTATGGAGTCCTGTGTGCATAAGAACTGCTAGGGGTACAATGTAATGGCCTGTGAACTCCTGAACTTTCATGTTCAGTCACTGAGCAGAACATCTGAGTTGAGATGATGGGAATGAGCATGGAACAGAAGCAGAGAACAGCGCATGGAAGAGGGGAAACACAAGAAGAAATCAAACAAGAGGTTATGATTACACCAGTGTGCGTTTCACTCACTGACTCCATTTGACTTTTCCTCAGGACTTTTGCAAGTCATCTGTGGAGCGGCCTTGGGTTAAGCTTTGTAGTTTCAACAGAAACCCGAACACCAGTCTTCTCTTTAATGGCTATCAGTTTAAGGCTACAAGGGGTCATCGCTTTTGCCATCCTTGGATCAAAATGTGTGTTCTCGCTTTTGTAGAGCAAAGGATACGGTCAACAAGGCAAAGCGACAGCCTACAGAATGGGAAAAGATCTTCACCAACCCCACATCTGACAGAGGACTGATATCCAGAATACATAAGCAACTCAATAAATTAGACATCAAAATGCCCAATAGTCCAATTAAGAAATGGGCTATAGAACTAAACAGAGAATTCTCAACAGAGGAAATTCAAATGGCTGAAAGACATTTAAGGAATTGCTCAACATCCCTAATCATCAGGGAAATGCAAATCAAAACAACTCTGAGATACCACCTTATGCCTGTCAGAATGGCTAAGATCAAAAACACTGAAGACATCTTATGCTGGAGAGGATGTGGAGCTAGGGGAACTCTCCTCCACTGCTGGTGGGAATGCAAGCTTGTACAACCACTTTGGAAATCAATATGGCACTTTCTTAGAAAATTGGGAATCCATCTCCCCCAAGATCCAGCTATACCACTCTTGGGCATATACCCAAGGAATGCTCAACCACACCACAAGAGCACTTGTTCAGCTATGTTCATATCAGCATTGTTTGTAATAGCCAGAACATGGAAACAACCTAGATGCCCTTCAACTGAAGAATGGATAAACAAAATGTGGTACATATACACAATGGAATACTACTCAGCAGAGAAAAACAATGACATCATGAGGTTTTCAGACAAATGGATGGATCTAGAAAAAATCATCCTGAGTGAGGTAACCCAGACTCAGAAAGACAAACATGGTATGTACTCACTCATAGCAGGATACTAGATGTAGAACAAGGATGACTGGACTGCTACTCACATCACCAGGGAGGCTACCTGGAAAACAAGACCCCAAGAAAGACACGGGGATTGCCCAATGACAGAGATATGGAATGAGATCTACATGAACAGCCTGGACATGAGTGGGGGTAGTGAAGGGCAAGGGTCGAGGAAAAGAGAGCTTGGGTGTAGCTAGAGTTTTCCTGACTGGCCCACAGTCAGGACAAATCTCTGACACCCGCCAGTCCCACAGCCATTCAGACCCAACCAAATAAACACAGAGACTTATATTGGTTACAAACTGTATGGCCATGGCAGGCTTCTTGCTAACTGTTCTTACAGCTTAAATTAATCCATTTCTATTCATCTATACCTTGCCACGTGGCTTGTGGCTTACCGGTACTTTACATCTTCCTTGTCCTGATGGCAGCTGGCAGTGTCTCCTGCCCAGCTTCCTGTTCTCTCAATTCTCCTCTCTGTTAGTCCCGCCTATACTTCCTGCCTGGCCACTGACCAATCAGTGATTTATTCATTGACCAATCAGCAACACATTTGACATACAGACCATCCCACAGCACTTCCCCTTTTCTTTTCTTAAAAAGGAAGGTTTTAACCTTTACATATCTCCAAAGTCAGCTTGTTATATTTGGGAATTTGGGCATAGCTTTTCTTACTACTTCCTGCTGGAGGGGGGCGCTGTATCTTATGGGGACACAAAGAATATTTTAGGGTTATGGAGTAGTCCATGAGGCTGTATCATCTGAGCCAGTTGCCTTGAAGCAGTTCTGGATGTTGGATCATCTGGGCCATGGTGTCATCGGAGACTTTTCAGGGGGTCTTGGCTGGTCAAACCTGATGTGTCTTAATCTGGAACAAATCCATAGCCTCTGGCTTTCTGTGGAAACAAAAGAGACTCTTTTCCAAAGCAACATATCCTTATATCCAAATTTTGAAGTCAAGATATCTTTAAAATATACATATTGGCATAACTCAACAGCTTTTACAATCGAATGTTTTTCTGCAGTTAAGAATCCCAAAGACAACACAATAAAGATTCTCTGTGTAATATTCATCTTCACGTGGCTTATATTTTATAGTAACTTTACTGTCTCTTTAAAGACTTTATTTTTTAAAACTATGTATTTGTTTATATAACTATATATCACCTTTTTTGTCTCCTTCAAGCCTACGTATATTTTACACACATTGTAAACTATTACATCTGAATCTGTCTTATTGTGAATCTATGGCTTTAAGCTGCAGCAGCTGTGGCTGCTGGCTCCGCCCACCTAAGCTTCCCAACATGGCGGTGGTTCGTCTTCCACCAGCTCTGGGAGCTATCATGGGTCTATGCTTTTATCCAAGCAGCGTGCAGTCCAGAAACCTCTTTGCTTTGTACCAGCAAAGGCTAAATCCACCACGCAGCTCAATGTGCCACTTGCAGAGGCCTCATTCCCGCCATACTGCAGCAGGTCGAGCATGCAAGATAGGAACCCACCAGTAGCTCAAATCGGCAGCAGCCGCTCATTTGAGAGAGACAATTAGGAAGCTGTTTTTAGCTCCGTTTTAGAATCTTTTTTCTCAGGTTTTAGGTGGAAACTCTTGCCACCACGTTGGACGCCATTTGTAGCTAGAGTTTTCCTGACTGGCCCACAGTCAGGACAAATCTCTGACACCCGCCAGTCCCACAGCCATTCAGACCCAACCAAATAAACACAGAGACTTATATTGGTTACAAACTGTATGGCCGTGGCAGGCTTCTTGCTAACTGTTCTTACAGCTTAAATTAATCCATTTCTATTCATCTATACCTTGCCACGTGGCTTGTGGCTTACCGGTACTTTACATCTTCCTTGTCCTGATGGCGGCTGGCAGTGTCTCCTGCCCAGCTTCCTGTTCTCTCAATTCTCCTCTCTGTTAGTCCCGCCTATACTTCCTGTCTGGCCACTGACCAATCAGTGATTTATTCATTGACCAATCAGCAACACATTTGACATACAGACCATCCCACAGCACTTGGGGGAGCGGGAGATCCCAGCTAGATCAACAACAGAGAGGGAGAACAAGGAATAGGAGACCATGGTAAATGAAGACCACATGAGAATAGGAAGAAGCAAAGTGCTAGAGAGGCCCACAGAAATCCACAAAGATACCCACACAACAGACTGCTGGCAATGGTCGAGAGACAGCCCGAACTGACCTACTCTGGTGATGGGATGGCCAAACACCCTAATTGTCCTGCTAGAAACCTCATCCAACTACTGAGGGATCTGGATGCAGAGGTCCATGACTAGGCCCTGGGTGGATCTCTGGGAGTCCAATTAGCGAGAATGAGGAGGGTTTATATGAGCAAGAATTGTTGAGACCAAGGTTGGATAAAGCACAGGGACAAATAGCCAAATGAATGGAAACACATGAACTATGAACCAATGACTGAGGGGCCCTCAACTGGATCAGGCCCTCTGAATGGGTGAGACAGTTGATTGGCTTGATCTGTTTGGGAGGCATCCAGGCAGTGGGACCAGGTCCTGTCCTCAGTGCATGAGTTGGCTGTTTGAAACCTGGGGCCTATGCAGGATTGCTTGGCTCGGCCTGGGAGGAGGGGTCTGGACCTACCTGGACTGAGTCTACCAGGTTGATCTCAGTCTGTGGGGAAGGCTTTGCCCTGGAGGAAATGGGAATGGGGGGCAGGCTGAGGGGAAGGTGAGGGGGGCGGGAGGGGGGAGAACAAGGGAATTCGTGGCTGATATGTAGAACTGAATTGTATTGCAAAATAAAAAAAAGAAAAGAAAAAAAATGTGTGTTCTCTCTCTCAAAAAAATTACTTTTAAGAGCTTGTAATCGAGCACCTTTCACCAACTTAATTCTTTGAAAATGTTAGAAAAACAAGACTTTTTCTTTTCTTTTCTTCAAACTTGCTCTGAACTGACTTGAATTTTCCCACCCAGAGAGCAATTAAGGAAAGATTCTTGTTGCCAACCTTTCGTGGCTGAATTTCTCCAGCATGACCTAGGTTAAAGTTACTTCAGTCCTGAGATGATGGCTTTTTTTTTTAATTATTTATAGGTTTCACATTTTGGTTTCATCTCTGTTGGGAAAGTGGTTATGGGGCTGGGGGAGGGGAAGCATCAAACTCTCTGATTTTTCTTACAGCACATGGTCTCCCAGTGGTGATCCCGACACTTTAAGAAGAAAATGCTGACAGCTAGGGTGGGGAGTCCAAAGAAATAAATTAGCACCCTTGACTGGTGTTCAAAGCTATGATTTCATAGGAGTGTGAAAACGATTATTCCATAGGAGGACAAGAGCTCACTCTGGTGAGTGACTTAATAACCCCCAACAAATACTTGAAGCTGTTTTATTAAAATGGTGACCTGCTGCCGGGTTCTTCTAAAGACAGAAGACAGAATGAGAAAAGAGAAGCACAAGCTATATGGTATCAGAAGGATGGATATCACTTAGAAATTCCAGATTTCCAAATCATGGTGGTCATTAGGAAAGGAAATCAGTTGCTAAAACAAAAATTGCCAATGGGCTCCTTTTTTTGACAATTTTTTCTTTTGAATTTTTTTTTATCTTTTTTTATTTTATAATTTAATTTAATTTGACATATCAGCCACGGATTCCCTTGTTCTCCCCCCTCCCCCCTGCCTTCTCCCCAGCCCACCCCCCATTCCCATCTCCTCCAGGGCAAAGACTCCCCTGAGGATTGAGTTCAACCTGGTAGATTCAGTCCAGGCAGGTTCAGTCCCCTCCTCCCAGGTTGAGCCAAGTGTCCCTGTATAAGCCCCAGGTTTCAAACAGCCAACTCATGCACTGAGTACAGGACCCAATGGGCTCCTTTTAGGAGAAAAGAATCACCGGGGTTAGAGATCAGTCTTTTTATTGAAAGAAAAGTATTCTTGATGAATTGGGTCTTCCATACTGGCAGCTAGCCTGCTTTATGGGAACTATGTTGAAGATACTAAAGTTGATCTCTATTGCTGGAGAGGAATATACTTGTCTTTCACTTGTTTCTACACAAAAGAATTCCACAACCCCCACATTTATATCAACGTCAGGAAACAAATGAGTTCACATTTGACATTTGTCAAGTAATGTATATTATGATTTATGATAAAATTCACATGCCATGTCAGTGTTCACCATGCCTCTGAGATCTCCTGTGCTCTGTGTCTCCTGAGACCATTTGGAGTCATAGCATACTTGTCAACCACAGCCTTGTCCCTGACCTTGTTCTGTCACCTGCTTCTACTCTCCTTTGTCATTCAGTACCACCTATGCGCATGTGTGACCATCAGAGTCAGAGAAGTGACATTCTCTAGTAGCTCCTATGAGAGCCTGTGAGTGTTCAGGAAAGGCACCTTTACTCCTGTGGCACTCCAGTTACCACAGAGATTCCCCTTCCCACACTCCTTTTTGGAAAGAAGAATGAAGCTTTCCAACTCATTTCCGATCAATCGCAGCTCATTTCATGACATGCACTCTGGGTAAAGCTATAAAATCAGATATCCACTCCAAAGATATGGTGTAGGCATTAACTTTGGACTGATTTCGAGTGCTATATTCTTAGCTTCTTGCCTCATTTCCCCTACTGCTCCATCAAAGAATTTAAAGGATTTTTCTAAAGACAATAAAGCTGAAAGTAATGGAAAGAAAACTTGGCCAGATAAAAAGAAAATAAGTATTCAATATTAAAATCCTGTGAAAAGAAAGGAGTTACATTAAATAGCAATTACAGTGCAATAAGGAAATGATACCAAGGCTGGTAATCTCATCATGATTGGGGGAAATTATGTAGCCGAACAGCAGAGGCAAAGCTTTGGAGTCAGCACAGAGCTACCAAGGTATTAATGTCTGCGGGATGACAGAGACAAAGGCCGACAATGTGGAGATCTATGGGATAACCATTGCTGAGTTCTCATTCTTCTCTTCTAGCCCTTGTTTTCCAAATGTAAGCTCTTCCTGGAATTTCTGAGGACCGTGTGGTAGACAAAAGGCAGGAAATCATATATTTACTCAATGATTTTCATGAACCCCTAATGGGGTTGAGGTACTAAACAATGTAGGCAAGGGATAAAAGATTTAACAACTTCCATCACTTGTTAAAAACTAGTTGTGATTCCACTGTCAATCCTGCCGAAGACCCAAACCAAACCAGCCTCAAACTAGAGATGTTTATGTGTGCCGTGTCTCTACCTTGTACACTGGTATTTATCCAGCTGATTTAAATCTTTCCTGAATTTCCTCTTTCTTTTCCTTTTCTTCCTTTCTCCTTTGCTCCTGATCTTTCATTCATTCTCTCTGTTTGCCTGTCCTCCAGAAGGAAAAGAAATATTTTTTATCCATGCTTGTGTTACACCACAAGCAACTAATAAATTTGATTGACAGAAAAAAAAACTGAAGGGTTAAGCAGTCATTCTTAAGGCAAGAGACAGTGAGTGAAGGAAGGGATGAAGAGTGGAAGAAGGAAGAAAGGAAGGAGGGAATGAAGGAAGGAAGGAGGAAGGGAAGGAGGGAGGGAGGGAGGGAGGGAGGGAGGAAGGAAGGAAGGAAGGACAAATGGAGGGAAGGAGGGAGAAAACAAGGAAATTACTCAGTTGCAAATGAGCCTGTTTTATAGGGTTGCTGGGTGGGTTTCAGTATTGTACTGTATGTTTTCTGTTAAGAACTAGTGTTATTGCGATTATCAGGTGTGTTATTATTTCACTCATTTCAGAAATAGTATTGTGTGAGTTCATCTTGTTACTATTTGCAACTGTTGAGTTCTCACATGACTCTAGGGTGAAATACTAGGGGTCTGACTGTCTAAACCTCAAAGAAAATCTGAGTGATGGTAATAAAGCATCTATTGCTTCTCTTTTCCATGCTTGCTCTTCCCCAAGGATACACTTACCTCCATTTTCTACGCTTTTTACCTCTTAACATGTTGTTCATGTTTTCTTAAGGAGACTTTGCTAATTCATATGGTTTTAATATTAAATTTCTAAACCTGTTTTTAAAATGAAGCTAGTTTACAAAACAGGAAAAAAAAAAACATGTGTGCTGAGGAAGCTGGTGGCAGACATTTTGGTAGATGAAGCAAGTTTTTTCAACATTGGAACTCCACAATTTGGTATCTAGGGACAGACAAGTGATTCTAATAAATTTTGCAACTCCATCCAGTTCATGTGGAATACTGATTTAACTTTTGGATGTTCCTCCATATAACTAATAATAACCCTTGGTTCATAAAGCAGATGAAAACAGGAAACAGGAGAAAATAATATCCAGTATCTGTGATTATAATTGGTTTAGAGGATAGTTAAGGCCATATGTTTTGAATTTTTGTCAAGGTTAAAATATGAAAAAATTATTTATGAAAGAAAAAGAGGAATATTTCCTGATAATTGGCATTATTATTTCTACATACTGTAAGAGGAAGCACTTGCTTACTCTATTATATTTTGTTTTTAGCAAATTTATTTTGACTTCTAGTAAATAACCAACATGCAAACAGTTGAGTGTTCTTATTTTTTTCCAAGAGATCAATTAGAGTTACAACACACACACATACACACACACACGGGGGGGGGGGGGGTGGGGGGTGGGTGGGCATTAGCTTACAGAGATGAAACAATTCTTATCCCACCTCCTCAGAGGTAGTGTAAAACCTGGTATTTTTCTGAAGCCATACTAGACTATGTAGTTGGTTTACTATTTGTTTATTAAATAGGCTTGTCCAGGGAAAGAAAAGAACTTCCATTGTCTCTTTCTCTCAAATTGGGTGAATTCTAAATGCAGTTTGTATTCATCAGCTCACTCTTGGCTCCAGATTGACGTGTGATGACATGGCTTTGGGATCCTAGTTTCACTTCTCACATTGCTTCTTCCAGATCAGTTCTCTGAATCTCACAGTAATTCCAGAAGGAGATGGACACCGTCCATGTAGCAAACAAGCCAATGCATTTCATTTTCTTTCAATAACAATAACAACAAAAGGCCCGTAAATGTGTATGTGCAAGATGCTAAGATAGATGTTAGAAAATCAAGTCAAACATTGGAAAACTTGCTGCTTTGAAATGTTTCTCTAGTTATTTTGTTTTGGTATGCTTTTCTTTCACATGAGACATCTGGGTTTGCTTGGTTTTTTTTATTCATAGAAAGAACCACGTTAAAGAACAGTGGTTACAGAGAAGATGATATATTTAGGTATCAGATGGAGCAGGAACCAGAGTCATGAAATTATCAAGGTCGTGTTAGAGATAAACACAGAATAACATGGGTGCCTGCATAAGAACTGCCTATGTCCAGCTGAGGCATTTCAACTGTTTCTCAAACCTTCAGATCTCAATCTTGTTTGTACAATATAGACGAATGAATCAGAAAGCTAATTCATCTTCAACCGCTTTTTAGTTCAGGGACTGCTATCCTAAGTTGAGGATCTATCCACTCTTGAGGACATGAACAATTATTTGCGTGTTTTCTCAGCACACGTTCTGCTGGGATTGGATATCAGTTTACTAGATTTTGATCATAACCTCATCCCCTCAACTTAGAACATATAACAATTATATTTGTAAGTTTGGGGGTACATTCATATTATTTGACTTTGGAAATATTCTGGTTTTCATTTTCACCTAGGTGTAAAGTTTTCCTCTCTTCCATGTTCTCACTAGCAGTCATCACTTTTCTGTGATGATTTTGATGTTACCCACTATAAGTGAGATGGTATTTCATTGTAAATTTTTGTATTTCCTTTCCTATTAGCGCTGTTGATCACTTTGTCATCTACTTTCTAACCATGCATTTGAGAAATTTCTAATCGGAGCCAGGCATGACAGCAGGCACCTGTAATCCCAGCACCTGGGAAGTGGAGGTAGAAGGATCAGTAGTTAATGGGCCAATGTGATCTACATAATGAGTTCTAAATTGTTCATTTATAATAATAAATAAAAATAAATGTGTGTCAAGGTTAATTTCCCAATATAACTAGATCACTTGATTTTTGTTCAAAATTATACCACATTATATACATACATATATATCTCACACACACAAATATATGTATCACTGTATACCACAAATACATATGTAAATATCATCATATGTAAACTGAAGATGATTTTCATGAGTAAAGAAAGGAGTAAAAAGCCAATTTAAGTTTATTTAAAGAAGAACAAAAGTTGAGAATGCATACTGTGGAAAGAAAATGAACTGACCATAGTGCTGAGAATATGGTCAGCATTTCTAGATGGACAAACTCTGTGTACACAGTGGGACTACATCTTAGTCACATACTTCTTTCCCTCTCTTCTATTGAGATCATTCAGATTCACTAGAATCATGTTCTCATCATAGAATAGTGTTTTAAGGGCAATAACAAATGCCACGCAATGTCTGTTTTCATAAAAAAAAATATAAAGACATGACTCTGAAGTGTCCATCCTGGTGTGAAATTATTTCTAATTCATCTATAATAATGGCCTTAGCAATTTGGAAGTGATACTTGCTATTACCATCAAAATCATGCCATGTGAAAGAGGGTTAAGAGTTGGCAAAGGAGCCGGGCGGTGGTGGCGCACGCCTTTAATCCCAGCACTCGGGAGGCAGAGCCAGGCGGATCTCTGTGAGTTCGAGCCAGCCTGGTCTCCAAAGCGAGTTCCAGGAAAGGCGCAAAGCTACACAGAGAAACCCTGTCTCGAAAAAACCAAAAAAAAAAAAAAAAAAAAAAAAAAAGAGTTGGCAAAGATTGGAAGAGAAACCTGTTGTCATAGCTCAGCATCTCATTCAAAGGATTGGCCAACAGTCAAGAGATGATATGGCTGTTTACTTCCGGGCCTTGTTACCAGCATTTCCACTCTCTTTTGAATGTTTTACTAGTTCACAATGAGGTAAATTTACACACGAAGGGTTGCATGTAAAAACAAATATATGAGCATCTTCCATTCACCCATTGAAGGGCAAGGTCCCTTCCTGAATGTGTGCTTCCTATTTCTATCCAATAAAAGGAGTGAGAAGTAAAAAGACCCATTAAATCATATTGACAAGTCTTTTTCTTCATTTCCAATTGTTGTCAAGTAAAAGTGCCCAATTTAGGGCATCTCCAAGGACAAAGGTAAGGAACACCTCTGGAATTTGTAGAGATATTCAGCAAGCCAACCAGTTGAAGAGTCTACAATTCAGGATTAAAAGCAGAGAAAGAAAATAGCAGTGTTTATCAGCATACACCTTGCTGTTTCTTTCTCTTAGAATCAACAAACACAATGGCACTGAATATGGAGAAAAAAGGTAGTTATGGGTGTTTTTCTTTTGTTTTCTTTTTCTAAAACTGAAAGTCATCCTATTCATTCTGTTTCTCTGTCTCTGTCTCTCTCTGTGTCTCGGTCTCTGCCTCTCTCTGTCTCTGTCTCTGTCTCTTTCTCTCTGTCTCTCTCTCTCTCTGTCTCTCTCTCTCTGTCTCTCTCTCACTCTCTCTCTCTCCTTTTTGTTTCCCTCTCCTGTGTGTGTGTAGGGGGATGAACTAGAGGAAAATCTGAGCCTCTACTACATCTGACAACCCTGCTGTGCTGTGCTAATGAGCACTAATGTTTTTCACATATGTTGTCCATGAGTGAACTACTTCACAATTGTTCCATCACAGGAAAAAATGTTCAAGCTTATGTCATGTTGGATCTTAGGATAGCTTGAAGTAAATAGTCGGCTGCTCTGTTCAGCATCACACCTATTATCAGAATGTTGGTGACATATTTCTTATGATTAAAAGTCCTTTCTTTTTTACAACACAATGTAAGAGATCATGAGTCAGGTTGAGTGGGACAAACCATCTTCCACTGCAGTAGTTATACACATTCCCTGTACTCATGGGCTAGCATGTACTGTATGCTTTAGAATCTACAACAGAAGGAAAATCTTCCATCTAGTTCTGTGAAGTTAGTTTACTGATGTTGGAGTTCTGTTTAAAGTCTCAGGATGCTGCTCTGGAAAATGTTAAAAGTATCAAAAAGAAATTCACAGAGACTCTATTAAATCCAAAACAAATAAACATTCATATAAGTGTGCCAAGTTTCTTAGTGTTAATACCATCAAGTAATCAATAGCATCCTCACTTCTAACTCCTAATTCCATGTAAGGGAGTCATCTGCAGCCTCAATGCTACAGCTGTGATGGGGGTTAGAGCCTGTGGTGGCTGCTGAGCCCTGGCTGTCTTAGTGCCACCAGGAGGGTTTTCAGGAGTACCTACACTGCAGAGCCCTTCCTCGGGGATTCTGACTTAATTGGCCTGGAGTGAAGCCAGACACTGGTATTTTTAATAGTTCCCTAGGAGGTTCTAATGGGCAGCTGCTGAGCAAAAGCTCATTTAGGCTGAGTCTTAAATGAATTATAAGTGTATTATATATTATAATTGCCTATAATACTTTACTAGAGACTTTCATCAAATTTTAGAAGAAATGCCATCTGTTTGAAAATGAAAAAAGTTTTTTAAAAAAACTATGAGTGTAGCTTGGTGCTAGATACCAGCCTCAGTCTCTAATATGAAACAAAGAGGTGTGGAAAAGGAAAGAAGAAGAGTGATGGAGGAAGGAAGGAAGGGAAGGAGAAACTGTTAAGTGTTCTGTACCAGAAGGTGGGCTATCTCACTACTCTCTTTAATATGTTCTGCCTATCCTAGTGATCAGGGACCTTGCCATAAAGATGCATACGTGAAATATTAGTGTGTGGTTAAGATAATGGTGTTTATCTTTGTGGCTTCAAATTCTTACTATGACATTTAGTGACGATATTGGTGAATTACTCAGTTGCCTCCTTTCTGCACTTTCTCCCAGTGGAGGGTTAACAGCTATAGTTGAAAGGACTGAATGTCTCAACAGACATGAAGCACTCACATTGGTTCCTGGCCCAAGGGAAGCTTTACATAAGTGAAGTGATATATTATTAATGTATTATGTCATTAGTTGATTTCATCATTGTTGGAACATGAAAGAGTATACTTATACATGCCTGGATAGTATCACTTACTACACAACTATGCAATGCACTCTCTGTTATATGTGTAGCTCGTCAATGACTAAAATGTGCTTACACAATGAAAAACTGTATTGACTATTACCACCCCTAAGCTGTCACTGACTGAAAATTAAGTACAAAAAGTGAACCTCAAAGTGACTAATATGCAAATAGACTCCTTCGCACAAAGGCTAGCTTCCTTTCTGGACTGCAGCTCTCCCATTCAGTCCTCTTTGCACATCTTAGACATCAGCCACATGAATCACTCTTTCATGGAAAGGCTCTATGTTTTTGTTTGCCAGTATCGGAAAGTTGGTTCAATATAATTATGTGTTTACTAACAGCACTGTTGTAATACTATGAAAACTATAGTCTTCAGAGGTTTTGTGTGCTTCTATAGCAGTTATGATGCTATTTGGAGCATAAACAGCATGCAAGGCTGAAATTTAAATTTCCATTTGTACAGTAACAAAACTGACATAATGTGGATTCAAAGTGGCAGGAAAGAAAGAGAAAACAATGAAAAAGGTTTTTGTGTAAACATGAGCATCTCTAACTATTGACTTCATTATTTGACAAACACCAATGGAAACTCTCTGTCATACCATCCATCTAGCTTGGATTTTGCACATGGTTGATCCTCATATAATTCTAGACTTTTACTTCCTTCAGTGTGTCAGAATGAAGATTTAGATCAGGTGAAGAAACAGAAAGAAAAAAATCCCTCCTGCTGTTTAAAAAAAAAATAAGACTGCTCTACTCATGAGTAGCCAGACATGAAGAAAGTTGACTTAACTTCCCTTTGTTCTGTATTAACTTGACTTAATCCACTCCATTTGGGTCCTTAGTCATGCTGGAAAATGCTCAGTTCATTAGAGCAAGGTACTGCAAACTTGGGGTCTATAAATATGTAATATATCTATTTTAGGCATTGTGGATCTGTTAGAAATACTTGATTCTGACACTGTAGTAAGAAGTAGCCATCAACAATATACAAACAAATCATATTTGATGTGGCTAGCTGAAAAAAACATCAATGCAAAAATACCAGGTATGGATGGCTTGGACCTGTAATCATTGCCTTACATGGCAAAAGAAAGATTAAGTACCTGAAAAGTCTTAAAGTATATATATATATATATATATATATATTACTCTGGGCACCTAAGTGAGTGCTAAAATAACCCCAACTACCCTCAAAAAAAGATATAGAGGATTTTTTATAAAATTCTTCATGGTCCATTTTTTTATTGATTTCTGCTTTAATTCCACTGTGCCTAGAAAGATATCTTCTATATATTTAATATTTTTAACATTTTTCAAAACTTATTTAATGACCCATGCACACATAGGAGATTTTATTTACTTGTAGCTATTGGTCTGGATATGTTCTGAATATATGCTGGGTCTTTTAGGTTTGTAGTTTAGACATGTCTTCTGTTTCTTTACTCATCCTCTGACTAGCTGGTTGTCCATTATTGGAAATGGTGTGATGTGGGATGGTCTGTATGTCAAATGTGTTGCTGATTGGTCAATGAATAAATCACTGATTGGCAGTGGCCAGGCAGGAAGTATAGGCGGGACAAGGAGGAGAATAGAGCTGGGAAGTGGAAGGCTGAGGGGAGACACTGCCAGCCGCCATCAGGATAAGGAAGATGTAAAGTACCGGTAAGCCACAAGCCACGTGGCAAGGTATAGATTAATAGAAATGGATTAATTTAAGCTGTAAGAACAGTTAACAAGAAGCCTGCCACGGCCATACAGTTTGTAACCAATATAAGTCTCTGTGTTTACTTGATCGGGTTTGAGCGGCTTGGGACTGGCGGGTGAGAGAGATTTGCCCTGACTGTGGGCCAGGCAGAAAAACTCCAGCCACAATGGTGTGCTGATATCTCCAACTATTACTGCATGGCTAGCTCTTCACCCCCAATTCTCTCAAAACTATACAAAGCAGAAGGAGAACTCATATACTAGTAAAAAAAGAAACAAAATGGACTAAAATATCACCTAGGAAATTGTAAACATTCGTTTATTGATAATACTATGTTAAAATTATTAAGAAATAAAAACAGGAAGATATGTATATGCAATTATAAGATTAAATTTTTATTAAATTTCTTCTTTGATATTTTTTACATATGTGCAATGCATTCTAATTACAGTCACCCTAACCCTCCTTGTCTCCCACCCAGCCATACCAATCCCCTCATTCTCTATAATATTCCTTTTCATATTCATGTGTTTGTATTTTATTTTGAAATCCAAGGAGTTTGAGCAGAGCTTTCTGAATAATCACAGTTTGGAACTCTCCAATACATCCTTATGGGCTCACTAAGGGGTATACAATAGATAGCAATGACTCCTCATTCTCATAATCTATAAGTGGTCAGTAGTTCTGGACAGGGGAATTCAGGGCCCCTTGAGACCTTCTTCCATTGTATGGTTGGCTGTTCATTGGCCCATTATTGTATAAGCCCAACTAGGCAAGCATAGTTATATTGTGTTCGTGTTTGAATGGCTGCATCATGCCTAATAGAATGCATTTCTAAGCCCCTCTTCCTATATTTTGGATCTTACATTCTTTCCATCCCTTCTGCAGTGTTCTTAGACGGAGTAGTAGAAATGTCTTATTTATGGTTGTCATATGTGAATATTAATTCAAACAACATTAGTATATTCCTTCCTTGGACCTATTGCCTCACAGGCATGGAAAATTTTAACCAGAATTTGCAGTAGCAGAAATAGATTCCCTCTTGTGATGAAGGCCTGATGTACAATCAGAAAATAATTGGTTCCCCCATAACAATTGTGTCATTATTAAACAATTGAGTACATCTTGCCAGCCAGGTTTGTATTATAGTTCATAGAATTTACAGTTGGATAAGACCACTGGTACCTTTTATCCTCCAGCAGCTTGAATATTAATCTAGATAAAGTTTCAACTAATTGAAAAAGAACATACAACTTCAATAATAAAATGACAAAATATAACACATAGATATATACTTAATTGAAACAAAAACGCAAATAACTGATAATCAATATATTAAAACTTCTTATTTTAATTCTAATCAAAGAAAATAAATTTAAATGACCAGGCTCTTGCAAACATTGAAAAATAACTTTTTGATACTATTTGGGATCATATGGAAAAGCTAGTACTATCAATCACAATATAGTTTTATTTAAAATTTTCAGTTTTATAAATTTTCCCTAACTGTAAGTATAAACTAATATTTATACATATAATTTATTTGTTTAGTCTTTGTACAAGTGGAAAACTGGAATCTGAAGGTCCAGAAATGATGAATTGCCTTAAAATCACCTAAAAATAGTTATATGATAATAGTTATGTAGTTATTGACATGCCATTACAGACATGTGTTTATTTACATGGGAAGATATTAAGTAAACTATGAAAGAGAAGAGGCAAACTGGGAGCTAAAGGTTTAAGGGGATGAGGGAACAGGAGATGGGGGAAGAGGGACAGGGCTAGGTTAACCGAAGTTAAGATTGTATGAAGAAGCCTTACAAAACCCAGCAGTGTGTAAGCTAACTATCTTAGTTAGGGTTTCTATTGCTGCAAAGAGACACCATGACCACAACAACTCTTATACAGAAAAACATTTAATTGGGTGGCTTACAGTACAGAGGTTCGATCCACTATTGTCACAGTGAGACAAGGTGGTGTGCAGGCAGACCTGGTGTTGAAGAAGGAGCTGAAAGTCAGTCCTACATCTTAATAGCAGGCAACGAGTGGCCTGAATGTCACACTGAGCAAAGCTTGAGCAAAGGAGACCTCAAAGTCCATCTCCACAGTGACACTTTCTCCACCAAGGCCATACCTACTCATACTAACAGTGCTACTCCCACATAAGCTTATGGGGACCAATTACTTCTAACTACCACACTAATTAAAACTATGTTTTTAGAAGGATTTTGAAGAGAAATACCTCACATTAGTGAACAATGTTACTCTGAGAAGACATGATTTATTTAATGAGAATCCTACTTCCAGGCACAGATGACCTCCTTGTCAGCTATTGGCCAGAGAAACCACCAAAACAACACAGGCTATTTCTGCCACTCTTGATTGCCCATCTATTGTGGAAGATAATACACACTTTGGTTGCAGGATTCAGAGAAATCAGTTTTTTAATGAACATTGAAATTCTCCTTACTGTCCAGTTTCATAGTTCTGGAAGATGCTATGGAGGTTGCTGAGCGATAAAAGTCATCAGCAGTCTTACCCAACACCAAACTTTGCATGTTACGAGCCAACATGGCAACAAGATGTGCCCACTCGTACAATAGTGACAAGTCTGTTTACGGAAGTAACCAACTACTCCTTTGATTGGATTTGTGGCCTAGTTCACAGGAAGAAATTCACAGTTGGTACTGCACACATGTTAAAAACCCATGACTAGGGAAGTCATAAGTCCTAGGGGATAACCTACAGATGATGGTTTTCTAAGTGCTCATCTTATCAAACGGCCTTCTAAATATTTATTTTTGTGTAACTAGATCTGTGCTGCTCCCAACTTTGGTCAGTGGAGCCTCTTACTGCAGTGAGCAGCAGTTAATTCAGAGATGTATTACTACTCAATGTGCTGAGGCTATGTGACTGTGTGTGCTCAGCTCTAGATTGGACACCTTGATTTCCAATTTCCTGAGTGGTTTGGGGCCTGGAAACATGACCAGAGATGGTGAAAAAAAAACAAAGAAAGGACAGACACACAGGCACACATACAGAAAAACAGGGTCAGGTGGTTTGTGCTCTGATGGACCCTCACCTACTATACAATGACTTGGCACCTCAGCATATTTATTATGTCTAGCACAGGGAGAAGACTTAGTAGTCTCAGTAGGAGGTCTCCTTAGGCGAGCAGTCTCAGGCTGTAAATACCCAGGAGGAATAACCTGCAGTTGCTAGTTTTTTTGGTTTTTTTTTTTTTGGTTTTTCGAGACAGGGTTTCTCTGTGTAGCTTTGTGCCTTTCCTGGAACTCACTTGGTAGCCCAGGCCAGCCTGGAACTCACAGAGATCCGCCTGGCTCTGCCTCCCGAGTGCTGGGATTAAAGGCATGCGCCACCACCGCCCGGCTTTTTTTTTTTTAAAGATTTATTTATTTATTTTGTATACAGCATGTATGACCAGAAGAGGGCACCAGATCTCATTACAGATGGTTGTGAGCCACCATGTGGTTGCTGGGAGTTGAACTCAGGACCTCTGGAAGAGCAGTCAGTGCTCTTAACCTCTGAGCCATCTCTCCAGCAGTTGCTAGTTTTTGAATACAGTGGTCAGTTGTTTGTAAACACTCAGACTTGCTCTCACTGTCAATATTCACACTCAGACCAAAGGTAGGGTTTGCTATCTTTCTGAGACTCATCTACCTGCTTGGTGAGGGGAGTGCCAAATTCTTATGTGTGAGGCAAATGGGTCCTTGACAAGGCCATGCCCGTGTCAACAATATGCATCCACTCAGGACTTCATCCACTCTTCACACACACTCTCTGGGCTTCCTCCACTCCTCGTGTTTGCCAACCACCCAGCCCCTGAGCTAAGGCTCAGGGAACACCATAGAAGAAGAGGCAGAAAGAATGTAAGAGCAGGAGGAGGGAGAGCAGTGGTGTGAAATGTTGGCCTCGACTTCACATGGCAGCGGCACACGTGAACTCATAGCAGCTGTGATTACCCATACAAAGCCCGCACGAGACCGTGCCAGTTAAAAATTAAGACTATGGCTACTGGTCAATTCCCAATGCCCCCGTGGTTGACCCCACACTAGGTACAGATGCGCAACGCTGTTTGACTCAGAGAGGAAATAAATAGAACGTAAAAAAGAAATACGTCATGTTGTTAGGGAAATGTGATGGGGAATCTTGGGGACGGCTGGAGAGAGGGAGAGATGATCGAGGTATGTTGTGTGCGTGTACTGAATTTTCAAGGAATAAAAATAAACTTGTATATATATGAAAACAGGCATATTTGTACGAATAGAATTTGTACGATGTTTCAAAGCATAGTACGTAATTGTTTCTGTGTTGCAGAATTAAAAATCTCATGTATATGTGTATGGGATTTTTCTGTATGTCAAAATTGTTTGCTCTAAAATGAGATTTGTCAGTTTTCTTATCAGGAGTAAGTTAGTTTTAATGCAGGTACAGCATTTCTTTAGACTCAGTCCTCAGCCTAAACTGAAAACATGCAGGATGTTTATATTGGCAGGTGGTAATCTGATGTACATAAAAAAGTAGGAAAGGTTGGAAATAACATTTATCCAAATTCCTTTATGAGAAAAAGATAATGTACTGCATGAGACACCTTCAAAGTTTATTAGGTAATTATTAGCCTAAAAAAGTAAAGACTCAATGTTGCAAAGTTTTAGAGATGAAGTTTTAAAGTCTCATTAAAAGGAGATAAGCACAGGAAGCTTCCAAGTTAAACTGAGTATCCTGGATCTTATAACTCAATAGGTCTACTCATCGAAAGTCATAGACTCCCTCAAAACTGCAGAAAACAGGTGGAAAAATGTAGGCTGGGGTAAAGAGATTTAAAATTACCAATATGTCCAGGTTTATTTAATGAAGCATTAGTTTTCAGAATAAGAAAAACAAAAATAAAATGCAAACCCACATTGAATCTTTGGTTTAATCAGGAAATAGAAGTGTCAGTAACAAATATTGGTAATCATGGGATATTTAAAGACAAATTTGTTTAGACTGACAATTACACATGTGTATCAGTAGCTGCGGATGATCTTGCAGGATTCTATACTTAACACATACAGAGAAGAGGGGAGGAGAATAGAAATATCTTAAAAGGTACCTGGAAATTGGGGTTTGAGGGCTAATAATATGGCTCAGCAGGAAAAGGTATTTGACAACAAGCCTGAAAGCCTGAGTTCAATCCCTAGAATGTAGATGGTAGAGGAGAAAAATGACTCCACCATTTTGACTATAAGTGTATAGATGTCACTTAACAAAAAGAAATCAGAAAGCAGGGCTAGAGAGGACAGAATGTACAGTGGAGAAAAGATGTTGTCTTTGTTGGGTGAATATGCTTTGAAAACTTGGAGAAAATTCACAAATGGTCATCAATTTGGATGAAATTACAAACTATAGGATGAGATGAAATCCATAGACTATATAAAGTAATAAGACGTCACAGCACCCTGAGGTCACCCACACAGCCGCACACACACACACACACACACACACACACACACACACACACACACACACACACACCGCACACAGGACTCAGGAAAGATCAGAAAGGACAGCAGAGAGGTGGAAGGAAACTTAGGGATATATAGAGCCAAGCAAGTCAACCTGAGATATTTCAAGATTGACAGGGTAGGTCTGTTGAATTTAATAGCATAGAGCTCAAGGATGACTCTGATGGGAACAGCCTCTGAAAAGATGGGACCTGAAAGTCACATAAGGTGTTGCGTCCTGTTACTTTAAAATTCACCATGCATCTCCTACTTTATTTCATGCCACTCAGAAGGTGACTTAATTTTAATTCTGTATTCATTTCCCTTACATAATTATCTAAACATGTGTAGATGTACTGGTTAAAAAAATGTGGTCATATTCTTGTGGCATAATCCTAAAAATCATTTTTCTTTTTTGTGCTGCCTTCTCTTCAATGCAATATCGGTTTTTGTTTGCCTAAAGGGAAAGTCAAATTGCAATCCATTGGTCATCCTTCAATATCGTTTTCTGCTGCTATATAACTCAATTACATAGTATACAAATATACAGAGAAGATTTGATGCTGTTATCCATGTATAGTCTTAACTAGATGGAATCTTATAACAAATACTTTCTCAGTCTTAATTTTTTATCCACTTGAGCCTCACAGGAAAAAAAAAAAAGAAGTTACCTGATAAAACCCAAATCCATTGTTTTTAAGTGAATGTATACTCTTCTAAGTGTGAGTTTCTGCCACTGCTTAAGCCATTCTCCTATCAAATGGCCTTAAATTTATTCCCAATCAAAGGCAGGATGACTAATGATATTAAGATATTAATTATTGGTGAAATTATTAAGGCCACTCCACGTAGTTAAAAGGGAGGTTTATTTAGTGGCAAAACTTACAAATGAAGGGATAGGTAGGTTGCAGGGTCTGGGGAAGACTTAGCGCAGTCCAGCAGTGTTCTCTGGAGAACTTTGCTCTGTCTACCTCCAGCATCTAGGGTCCAGGAACCAAAAGAGGCAGTGTGTCTAGATCTCGAGTCTTCAGGGTCCTCTCTTGGCCCCGCCTTGTAGGCATGACAGTTACCGAAGCCTCAATGGGGGTTGGAACTTCCAGATCAAAGCTGGAATGGCTACCCACTACAATTAATACCATATAATTATCATTCCTTTTATTTAACTTTTTGTGTTCTATAATTTTATTTCTATAAAATAATTCTGGGGCTAGAAGAGAGTTCAGTGTTTAAGAACATTATTGTTCTTCCAGAAGACCAGCAACTCATGTGGCAGCTCACAACTCTCTATAACTCCAGTTCCAGGAGATCCAATGTCCTCTTCTGGACTCTTTGGCCACCAGACATGCACATGGTGTACAGACATACATCTGAGAAAAAGACTCACGCACAAAATAAAATTTTTAAAAAATTAAAACCTATTCTTACAAATGTTATACATCTATTTTAATTTCAGTACCTTTGTGCTGGCTACTTCTTTGTCCACCAGGAACAAGCTAGAACCTCTTAGGGAGAGTGGATGCCAATTGAGGAATTACCTCAATCATATTGGCCTACAGAGAAGTATATGAGACGTTTTCTTGGTTAATGATTGATGTGGGAAGGCCTAGACCACTGTTGGTGGTGCCACACCTGGACAGGTAGTCATGGATGGTACAAAAGAAAGAAGTAAATGAATCATAAGAAGCAATCCATTTGGCAGCATTCCTTCATGGCCTCCGTTTCAGTTCCCGCCTCAATGTTCCTACCTTCAAGTTCCTGCCCTAACTTCAATCAATGCTGGTCTATAAACTCTACGTAAAAGTAAACCCCCTCCTCCCTAAGTAGCTTTTGCTTGTGATCTTTATCACAGCAACAGAGAGCAAAACAGGCAAATTCATTTATTCTCAGGATAAATTTATACATATATATGTATATGTATAATATATTAATGTATATAAAATACATGTATATTTTACAGAAATTACAATTTGGTCATCATTAGAAAAATCAGCTCAAAGATAAGCCTTAAAATATTAAATTTGGCTATAGTAATTGTACAAGTCATTAGGAAACAGACATCACTATGCTCTACACAAGCCACTATTCACATATTAATATATGTATTATATATATATATATATAATACATATACATATATCTGGCTCAGAACCATCTTCTAAAATATTTTGATAAATATAGATAAATAATCTTGCAACATAAAGAGAAGTTTGTGTTCCCACCGAGTACATAAGAGTACCAAAGCCACTGCCCAAATTTCAGGTACTTCCTGAAATAGGAAGGAGTCTGCTACCCTTAACCAAGACCACCATTAACTTCATTTCCAGTGAAACTGATGTTTAATGATATTAAACTACTCATTTCTTTTATTTAAATTATTGTTCCCTTTATTTTAATGTCCAAATCTTCCCCAAACTCAAAAATTGAATTGTTAAGACTGATTTGGATAATCCTTGGGCCTTTGAAATACACTGGCCAAGGTTCTTTGGGTTGCTTTTTTTTCCGTTTTTGTTGTCCTGGTTATCATTAATCAATAAATGTTCAGAGAGGTAACTAAGGAACTTGTATCATAGTTCATTGGATAGCAGCAAATTCTTGTTAAATAAATTCATATGCTACTGAAGAATCTTTTCATTTTCCAACATCTCTCAAATCTGCACCAGTCATTTCCTTTCAAAACATAAAAATAACATGTAAGATTGAGTTGGAATTCAAAAATATTGGGCATCATTTAAAAATGTCTGGAATCAAATAGAAAAAAAAATCCACGGTTCCTACTAAATGTTATCCCAGGCCTTCTTGTTTTACAAAGTATCAGCTTGTTTCCCAGCTTTTTATGTTGTATCCAAACCAAGATATAATTTTGTAATTTTGCTATTACCTGTATGACTACAGCATGGTCCATGCCTTCCTTGAATCTTGGGCACCAAATATGAATGCCCAGTGGCTACATTTCCTTTGGTACACCCACCAGATGAACTCCGCAGAACAGTTTATGTTCTAAGGAGTTCTAAGTGAAGTTACTTGACAGCCATTCAGAACACAAGATAAACTCTGTGAAGGCATGCACTTTTTGCCTTTCTGATCATTTTTTGTTCTGTTCCTTCAGGATGGAGGATCTGGAAACTTTTCTTTGCTCAGGCAAGTGCTCTGGTACCTAAAGGAAAAAGAGTACCTATTTACATATGTAATGTGATTCTTTGGTTAAATCAGAGTTATTTAATAATCACAATCTGGTTTTAGGAAATTTTTGTTTTACAGAAATTACAATTTGGTGATCATTAAAGAAATTAGCACAAAGATAAACCTTAAAATATTAGATTTGGCTAAAGTAATTATACAATCATTGGGAAACAGACATCACCACGCTCCACACAAGCTCACTATTCACATATTAAAGGGTTTTTTAGGTCCACGGATGACATCATGCTAGGCCTCATTTAAAAAGAGTAATGGCTTATTGAAAACCATGTGGATTCCTGCTACACTATTCGCATTGTACTAATTTAATATCATCCATCCATTGATGGTGCTGACATTTTAGACAATCTGAAAGAAGAAGCAAGTGATGCAGGTGTGATGTAAATTCACTCCATCAAGATGACAACTAATTTGCATTAAAACATTGAAACAGTTTTGTATCATTTATTTCCAAGTCCTATGAAAACAGACAGCATTGCAGATAACCTGAAAAAATGCTTTTGAATGGTTGAGGGAAAATGTTAAGACTTACAGAGTGTGTCTTGTTTTTCCATTTCTAGAGCATTTCTCTTTGCTAACCAAGGAACTTCTTTTTAAGGCGCTAAAATGGATCAAACACCATTTTTCTCTTCTAGAAGCTTCTAGACACTATGGTTCAGGAATATTGAACATGATTAAACTCTTTTCATGATGACTAAAAGGAAGCTAAATATGACCAAATGAATAGTCCAAGTGTCAGAAAAATAAAGGGAGGGAAGTCTTAAAATGAATATTTAGACATTGAAGCTAAGTCCAGTTTGCTATGCATGGGTCTTCCTAATTCTTGCGTCTCTTTGGTAAGGCCAACTCTACCATATTTAATCACAATCTTTATAAACAATTAACTAAATGTTCTTTTCTTAGTAATTTGTCCATGCATCTGTGGTGTGTGTTTGTGTGTGTATGTGTGTGCGCACGCACACGTGCATGTGCATGGGCGAGCACATGCATGAACCCACCCACAAAGTTTGTATATAGGGCTGTGAAACTGATTCTACATGACAATAATACAATCATCTGAAGGATGAAAATTCTGCTGCTCATTTATGTGGTCTATTTGAGGTCAAATAATCAGATCAGCCACACTTTGCCACAACTTAGGTAGCAACACTAAGTTACATAAACATGATTACCTTTTTAAAACAAAAACAGCTATGTTGATATCTTAGTTGGGTTTCTATCGCTGTGAAGAGAAGACATGACCACAGCAACTCTTATAAAAGAAAACATTTAATCAGGGCTGGCTTACAGTTTCAGAGGTTTAGTCTATTACCTTCATGGCAGCATACAGGCAAACATGGTGCTGGAGAAGGAGCAGAAAAGTTCTGCATCTTGATCGGCAGGCAACAGGTAGTGAACTGTCATACTGGGCATGGCTTAAGCATATATGAGACCTCAAATCATGCCTCCACAGTGACACACTTCCTTCAGTAAGGCCACACCTCTTATAATGCCACTCCCTATGGGCTTATGGGGGCCATTTTCATTAAAACCACCACAGTTGGTTCTCTTAAAAAATATCATTAATAGACACTATGAAAGGCCATCACATCACATGCCAATAATGATGTCAGTACTCAAAATATTGTTAATAAATACTTCATTTCCGGTCTTCCTCAAATTATCTTCATACATTTGTGTTTTCTCAGTGTTTACTCTGTTGATTTCAAACATTGATCATATTCTATCTGCACTGGAATCTTGTCAGATAACTTGAGTGTTTGTATGATTTTTCTGTTTTTATAGACTACAAAAATTTATATACCAGAGAATTTAAATGATTTGTCTAGATTCACAAAGCCAATAATGATATGAAAACAGTTTTTCTTCTAAGATTTCAAAAGCAATTGGTAGACATAAAAGCAGTGACCTGAGGGTGGGCTTCAGAGAAAAGGCAGACTTGACCTGGAATCCTGTATGCTTCCTGTACTGGCTACTTTATCTCAGCTCTTTATTTTTCCTCTTATAAAATAAAAATTATGAGAGCAACCTCACAAATTTATCATAAGACCCCAGTGGATTACTATGTAGGCCTAGCTTATGATCAGCTCTCAGTAAACAGCAGATTTTGCATTTCTTAAATTAAGGGCTCTTTCCGCTAAATAATCTTGAAGTCTGTCTCAGTGTTTCCTAGTCACACTATAGTTTCGCACCTAAATTCGTACCTTATTCTCCACTCGCAGTAAAATATTTGTGGCTACTTAAGCAACTTAAGCCTACTATACAAACCATAAACCCCATCATTAACAGTGCTATTTATTTAAAGATTATTGTTATTTTTTATCTATGGATGACTGTGTGTGTATGAATGTGTGTGTGTGTGTGTGTGTGTGTGTGTGTGTGTGTGTGTGTGTGCCCATGTGCATGTTCACATGCATTCAGACACCTGTGGAAACCAGAAGTGTCAGAACCTCTGAAGCTTGTATTAATAGAAGGTTGGAAGCTGCCTAGAGTGGGTGCTGGGAACAAAACTTGGGTCCTTTGGAAAAGCAACAAGTGCTTTGAATCAGTCATCTCTCTAGTCTCATATGGTGATATTTAAGAAGACATTTCAATTTTTAAGAGCATTTAGTGCATTTGCTATTTATATTTTGTCATACTAAGAAAATATATATAGTTTCTTAAAATAACAGTGTGGATCATATTTCCTTTTTTGTCCTATTATTCTTGGCCTATTGTTAGTCACTTAATAACCAACTGGCAAATACAATTATACATAATGGTAAGTTTTAAGTGAATTGTGAACATTCCAGATAGCATGTAAAGAAAATAATCCTATTCTAATTAGCACACAATTTAGACTGATTTCTACCATAAAATTTATATTATCAGTCATTGCACATTTGTATACTTGTAATACAGTGTTGTGTTAAGAATGAACAGAGAGTTTGCTAGCATGTCCAAAATACATATAAAAATTTATGTTGGCTGAAAACTTACATCATTCCAGAATATTGTCACAGGTTTACAGACCTACAGAACAAGGGAAATTCAATACTAATGAAATAAAGTATTGACATTGTATAGGCAGGAATTCTTTGGGAGAAAAATATAAAATTTTATTTGGTTTTCAGGAAGTTCAAACTCACTTGCTTGAGGCATTCCAATATTGAGAAATTAGTAATAAATGGGGATCTACAGATGAATCTGAAGGAATTATTAGTGGCGCCTTAGAACAATAAAGGGAAAGGGCTGGAGAGTAGCTTACAGATCCATTTCAAAAAGAGCAAGTTAAAATTCTGTTCTGCTCTCTAGAACCTTCCAGCATTTGGTTCACTTTTACCTTCCTTATTTCTGTGGTCACTCAAAGTTATATACTCATATCTGAATATTTGGAGCTAATAAGATGACTACCTACACAAGACCTGGACAAGAATAATAACAATAGACATTCTGACTTGTAAAAGGGCAATCTCACAGTGCGTGTGTGTGTGTGTGTGTGTGTGTGTGTGTGTGTGTGTGTGTGTGTGTTACAGTGTGTGTGTGTGTGTGTGTGTGTTACAGTGTGTGTGTGTGTGTTACAGTGTGTTACAGTTCTGTGAATTAGCAATGTTGACTTATTGTTTAGATAAGGAAACTGAAGCTCGGGGAAATTTGTCTGGAGTTACACAAAACCAGAAGTGGTGGTTATGGATTAAATCCAGATTTTGTTTCTCTTTTGATTGCATGAATTCTACTTTATCATCTCTACTCTTGAATACCACACTTCTCACCTGTCTTTCTGAGCTCTTGGGACTTTTCCCTCCTTTCCTATACCTCCTGGTCTTCCCCAGAGTGTGATGCTCTGAAGGAAAAGTTTTGTGATAGATAATCTGCAGACTTAAAAACTGCCCCAAGCTATGACGTTGATACTGTTGAGTAAGAAATGTTTACTATTCTGAAGCAAGTAGATGATGGGTAAACCACATGAAGACCTTACTTCCTTTAGAACTTGAAGGGACAAATTAGATATTGGAAGGGAACTAAGGTAAAACGTCATCTACTTCATGCAGTGTTTTACACAACACTGGGCTACACAATACAAACAGGTTGGGAAAATACTTATTGTCAACCTGAAATAAAATTAGGGATGAACCTGCTCTGATTCTCCCAAGCTCTGTTATTTTGAAGTGAGCAATGAAGTAAAAGCGAGAGAGATGGTATCTGTCATGCATCTTTTATTATGGTCTCTTTGAAGACCAAGACACTGAAACAGAATCAGAGAGACCTGAGGACTGTGAAGATAAAACCAATAGGTAGTTACAATATAAACGGAAACACACAGACTTGCAAATTAGTTTTGCAGAAAGGTTCAAGTTTTCCTATTTTCTTGGCAACCCAAGAAGGTTATGATATTAACTGCTTAGACATCTGCATCCTTACAGCCATCTTCTCCTTTAGAAAATGGGACAAATGTTCAGGTGCCACCATGGCCAGAATATAGTACTCCTTAGCAATACCAAAGGAACATACGGAAATAAAGGTTTAATACCTAAACTGCCTTGAGACTAATATCTAAAAGTGATTTTTTTTCTTTCTTTTTTATGAAGAAGTCCAAGTTAACTGCAGGCATTCCCTGAGATTGCTACATTATTGGTGTTTTGAGCTCTCAGGCTAATCATTACATGTTATCTCCATATTATTAAAAGTTCTTTATTACTATTGATCTTAGAGTGAACTTGGCCCTTGATTAAGGCTACATTTTGCTCACTACCTAGAGAACATTGGCAAGAATATCAAGAAATAACTAAAGACCAGCCAGATTTCAAATGATACAAAGCAACCATTTCCCACACTAGAACGATTTCAGTCTGTCAGAGGGAAAAAAAGTTAACTATGTAAAGTCAAAATGAGAAATACAAGTGACATGATGTAATGAACATTAAGTAACACTGAGCATCTTGATCAGTCCCCTGCTTTCTCTGCTTTCTGGAAATCTTTGAAAATGGGAGAAAAAAAACTCTGAATTTTTAGTATTCATAACCCCCCAGGCCACAATGAGCCAGGATTTCTCTGCTCTTAAAAGTCTAGGGCTTTGTTCCCCAAAGGTTAGGTTATACTGTAACAGTGTCAGAACTATTCATACCTTGGTAAGCACATAAGTACAAGCCAATGAAGAATTTTTGCAGGTGTTGTGGTAATGAAATACTGACACTTTTGAACATTAGTAGGAAAAGGTGTTCAGAGTCACCTTGAGCTAAACAGCAAGCAAGATCAAAGCCAGTCTGGGCCAGGCAGTGGTGGCGCACAGCTTTACTCCCATAATCCCAGCACTTGGGAGGCAGAGCCAGGCAGATCTCTGTGAGTTCCAGGCCAGCCTGGTCTACAGAGCAAAATCCAGGACAGGCACCAAAAACTACACAGAGAAACCCTGGCTCAAAAAACAAAACAAGCTAGGCTGTTCTGCAGAAGACCATGTTGAAGAGGAGGAGGAGGGGAAGGAAATTCTTATATTTAATAAATTACATTTGTTTCCATATGTGGTATAAGACAAAATATCTGAAAGGTAGAAAAGGTAAATTAAATGGAAGCTTACTGTAATGATATGTCCTTAATGCTATAGTATTACTTTTCTTGGGGAGATGAAAATAAACATCTTGGATAAGATGTTTATTTCATACCAGATATGGCACAACAGCTAAAGAAATGATCCACCCAATTCTACCTTGATGAACCAATGAATTTATTGGCATTTCCTTGGAGTAGAATGGTGAATAAGGAGACAGCTACAGGAGTTTGAGTGACTCAAAAACAGCTCCATCACCAAAAGCCACAATAATCATGGGTACAACCTCACAAAGGCTCCATCATGTACCCCTCCTTCAGTTAATCTTATATGCCCTATGTACTTTAACAGTCCCAAGATCATGTTTATCTGAGAAAGAAGAAAGAGTCATGGCTGAAATCCCAGTTGTGGATCCTGTGATCCTTCCTCTCTTCTGTTTTCACTAGGGAGCATTAAGTGTGCCATCATCAATAGAGACCTGGTTATCACTGTATTCTCTTTATTCTGTTGCCATGGCTATGGAGCCACACATTCTGTAGGTCACCACTACAACTTGTAATTCATGATGGCCAGTGGCCACATTGTGCCCATGTCTGAAAAATGCCACTTTTCTCTCTCACTACCACCCTGACTGTAATTGGACACATACCCTTCCTTATCCTTCTACAATGTTCTCTAAACCTTTGGAGTGTTTGCTATGTGTTTGATCCTTTATGTATATAATGTGGCCACCAATGCCACAGCAGCAGTCACAAATTCTTAGAAGTTTGATTATAACCCTCTATCAGTTACCTTATCCCAATGGAAAGGAGCCTTTCTCTACATACAAGACAGATAGTGCCAGTAATCTAAGGGGCTTTACACAAATATTCAGAAAGGCAATTGTGCATTTATTTGACAGCCTCTGCCCTTGAGTCTATGATTCCCACCTGGCCATATGGAAGTAACCCACCCCTGGTACTGGAATTTTGTTCAGTAATTTTTAAACCTGCTGGATGTGCCTGTTCTACCCATGCAGGATATCATTCCTCAAACTATCTGACATCTCTTTCTACTGCTATTTTCAGATGCTCTCTGCAAATCTATAAAATTTGCAGAAGTTAGTATTTTATATGCTATGAAACCTGTTATAGAGAATGGACAGACTCTGAAAACCCATCACCCTCTATTCCAAGTAAATCACAATTGGCTTAGAATTTGGCTGCTAGCAGATTACAAAATATCTCATAGCAACTATGATTACCTTCACAAGACAAAGCCAGCCAAAACTTCCCCATAGCTGAGGCAGGCTGTCCCAGGCCTCACACCTAACTAAGGAGCTATCAGCAGGAATTAGCTGTGGAAGAAGAGAAAATCATTCTTCTTTGGGGATTTTGGCCTTTGGTAGATTGTTGACCATGATCCACTGGGTGGCCCAACATCCATGCACATATGAGAAACACTAAATGGACTTGCTAAGTTATTTTTATAATAAAAAAGAAGAAAAGGACAGGTCTCCCATGAATATCAACAAAGCATGGCATATCAAGTTGCAATAAAACTAAGCACCTCCCCATGTATTAAGGCTGGGCAGGGCAACCTAGTATGAGGAATAGGGTCCCAAGGGCCTGTAGGAGAGTTGAAGACAGCACCTGTCTCCACTGTTAGGAGTCCCACAAAAGGACCAAGATACACAACTGTAACATACTCTACAGTTGTGTTTGCGTGTATACATACATATACATATGCATGTATGTGTATATGCAAAGTACCTAGTTCAGTCTCATGTAGACTCCTCAGTTGTTGGTTCAGTATCTGTGAGTGTAGTGGCTTTGATCTGGAAGTTCCAACCCCCATTGAGACTTCGGCAACTGTCACGCCTACAAGGCGGGGCCAAGGGAGGTGCCTGGGGACCCGAGATCTGGATCAGCGGGAGCTCTCTCCATTCCGGGACCCTGGATAGTGGAGGTGGACCAAGCAGAGCTCCAGAGAACACCGCTGGACTGTGATACACCTTCCCCAGACCCCGTGACCTACCTATCCCTTAATTTGTAAGTTATGCCATTAAATAAATCTCCTTTTAACTACGTGGAGTGGCCTTAATAATTTCACCAATAATGAGCCCCTATGAGCCCAGGTTAGTTGAATCTATGAGTTTTATTGAGGTATCCTTGAGAGCCCTGGCTCCCACGTTGGAGGAGGAAGAGATTGGGGGATGAAAATAGAGGGGCGATAGGCAAGGGACTGGAAGGAGAGGAGGGAGGAGAAACTGTGGCCAGGATATAAAATAAATAAATACATAAATAAATCTATCTTAAAAAGAATACAAAATACTGCATTTTGAATAAAATGTTTATTTATTTATTTTTTAATAAAGAAGATATGGAGTTTGGATGTATAGAGAGAGATATAGAGGGAGTTAGAAGGGACAAGCAGTGGGGATATGATCCTATGTCATTCTATACATATGAAATTCTCAAAGAATAAAAACATCAAAAAAGTCACTAAATAGATAAATAGTAAGATTTAATACAGTGTATACAATATGAAAAGATCCCATCACTTGTACCAATTTTCCTGTCAAAGGAGCAGCATTTGATACATTGACATGGATCTCCATGTACCATCCTGTCTCCTCATCCTGAGGCACTATCATGGCATACCACCTCATCACAAAGTATTTAGTATGGGAGCTTATACTATTACATCTGACTAAAGGTCATGGCCGCAGCCTGACACTCTTAGAGCTGGTTCCAAGGGCTTAAAGGGTTCTGGGATTGCACTGTAGCTATGATCTCTCCACTGTGCCTCCTGCCTCTCAGATGGCTATATATGACTTATGAAGGGCATCAGGCTGATTAAACAATTTCCACATGTACTTCTGCTGTGGAATGTTCTGTATGGCAAATGTGTTGCTAATTAGTTAATAAATAAAACACTGATTGGCCATTGGCTAGGCAGGAAGTGTAGGCGGGACAAGGAGGAGAATAAAGCTGGGAAGTGGAAGGCTGAGTCAAAGAGACGCTGCCAGCCGCCACGATGAGAAACAGAATGTGAAGATACTGGTAAGCCACGAGCCATGTGGCAAGGTATAGATTAATGGAAATGGATTAATTTAAGCTGTAAGAACAGTTAGCAAGAAGCCTGCCACGGTCATACAGTTTGTAACCAGTATAAGTCTCTGTGTTTACTTGGTCGGGTCTGAGTGGCTGTGGGACTGGTGGGTGACAGAGATTTGTCCTGACTGTGGGCCAGGCAGGAAAACTCCAACTAGATACTTCAGTATACTTTCATTAAGTAAAGGAATGTACATAGTACCATCTGGGGAGATAATGGCATATTCCATAACAAGTTCATCCTTGAGCTGATTTTGTAATTCTTTAGCTCTTCATCCATCCTTAGTTATCCACAGTCCTTTGTGCTGTTGGGAATCGCAACAAAGCATCCACCAAAGCCCAAATACTCGGCACTTTAGCATGAAACCAATGAATTTACAATCAAATGTGAGTTGAAAGTAATTGTTTATGGCCCAGTAGGGATCATTAGTATTCTCCTGTGCTTCATATCTTTGGTAAAATACTGTACATGAAATACTTAAAGCTTTCCAAAGACACACAAGTATAGTCTCTTTCTTTGGGTTGACCCTTCCTTAGACACTTTTACACAAGTCTTGTCACATTTTAAATGGCCCAGATGAGCCTCTTTGCCTGCTTCTCCTTTCTCTCATCTCTTATTTCTTCAGCACTTCACAAACCCAACTGACTTGCCATTTATAGTTACATTGATTTGCTGAAGTCTCTTTTATCTAATAAGATCATATCCCTCCATGTGGCTCATCAAAGCCACTAAAACTCCATACCATCCCTGAAGTCCCTGCTGAATTAGCATTTTCTTAGCTCGTTAGTAAGCATGTCATATTCAGACTAGTTAATTTGGTATACAACTGTTGGTTAAATGGCACACTCTGCTGACAGAGGAGAGTGCTGGAGGAGAGTCATGAGCCATGGTTACCTTTTTAGAGCTTTATTGGGAGAGCAGGGGGGGGGAGAGAGAGAGAGGACAGACGGAAGGAAGGAGAGGAAAGGAAAGAGAGGGACACACAGAGGGCCCACCCGCTTTTGAGGCTGGGACACCGTCGCAGGCTGATGACGTAATTGACAGAATCCTTACAATAGCAGCA
This sequence comes from Peromyscus californicus insignis, assembly GCF_007827085.1. Taxonomy (NCBI): domain Eukaryota; kingdom Metazoa; phylum Chordata; class Mammalia; order Rodentia; family Cricetidae; genus Peromyscus; species Peromyscus californicus. Next base: position 68,136,864 of record NW_026294458.1, read on the forward strand.
GCTCAATCATGAATAGTTCCTGATTCTTTATCATTTCTACCATATTCTCACTAAGATTGGGCTACTGTTCTGTGGAAGCACAGCTAACTTAAGAGTTCCATCCCAAACTTTACTTTCAGGAATTGCAGTATATACACCAGTTAATCAGTAGGCTCTCTTGATAGACTCCATTCATTAAAGAGGAACATCATTATATACTGCATAGAATAAGTGACCCCACCAAAATTTCCTCCAAAGGTTGTCTACACTGATTTTCCATATGTACAAACATCTCAATCTTGGCCCTGTCAACCATAGGAATAATAATGTTTTCACTACAGTAAAAACGCAGACCATTCTATTACACATGGGAAAATGGGATTGCCACTGTGAATATTCCTCCTCAGATGGAACATCCTCTGGTATGTCTTCCTACCCACAGAAGGGACCAAGACTGTTCTTCCAAAATTCACATGCTTCTCTCTTGCCCTACAGTTGTACACCAATTCATTGTGTTACTGTTTTCTTGGGGATACAGGAACAAATGCTAATTAACCTTAGATAGGGTACAAACAAACTAAAGAAACAATCCCTCCCAAGTCCAACTTAGCAAACTAATAAAGTTATTGGACTTACTTACACAGAAATGAGTAATTTATAAAAATGTGGTGGGATTAAAAATACCCTATGTGGTGGTATTGTGTTCCCCAAAATATTGTGCACTCTAATAAACTTGTCTGGGGTCAGAGATAGAACAGCCACTAGATACCAAGGCTAGAAAATGGTGGAACAGCCACTAGATACAAAGGCTAGAAAATGGTGTTACTCACACCTTTAATCCTAGCATTCCAGAGACAGAAATCCATGTGTTCAAGGATGCAGCCAAGCATGGTGACTCACGCCTTTAATCCCAAAAAGCGAGCCTTTAATCCCAGGGAGTGATGGTAGAAAGCAGAAAGGTATATAAGGCGTGAGGACCAGAAACTAGAAGCATTTGGCTGGTTAAGCTTTTCGGTTTTGAGCAGCACAGTTCAGCTGAGTGCCATATGGATATGAGGACACAGAGGCTTCCAGTCTGAGGAAACAAGATCGGCTGAGAAGTTGGCCAGGTGAGGTTAGCTGTGGCTTGTTCTGTCTCTCTGATCTTCCAGTGTTCACCCCAATAACTGGCCTCAGGTTTGATTTTATTAATAAGAACTTCTAAGATTCCTGCTACAACCCTAACTGCTAAAAGTCACACGTATCACTGATAACACTCTAAATCTACATCATGGAACCCCACCTTCAGTTAACCTTCTGCCCCCTATGTACCCTAGCACTTCTCAACATCATGTGAATCCAGAGGTGGACAAACAAGAGACATGGCTAACATTCCAGTAGAGGGTCCTGTGGTCCTTCCAATTCTCTTCCTCTAGGGAGTACATTTCCTATTACTATAGATCTAACATCATTATATAGTTCTAGTTCTTCTGTCTAGTTCTTCTATGACTATGGAGCCAAGCATTCTTTAGGTACCATAGCAACTCCTATTCCATGATGGCTAATAGGCATATCATGTCTATACTCTTATAACATTGATTTTTCCATACTATGGTTGTCTCTGTAAAAGTGGCACGATGTTCTTTTCTCACTATATTCCCCCCCTTTCTCTTAAAAAGGGAGATATGAGAGCCTTCATCCAGTAACTGATGGAAGCAGATGAAGAGATCCATAGCCACGCACCAGACTGAACTCTGGGAGTTCAGTCGAAGAAAGGGAGGAGGGATAATATGAGCAAGGGGTATCAACATTATGATGGGGAAATCTACAGAGATGATTGAGAGCTCATGAGAACTCACAAACTCTGGACTGACAGCAGTGGAGTCTGTGTGGGACTGAACTAGGAACTCAGCATGTGTAGACAGTTGTGTAACTTGGTCTGTTTAAAGGACCCCTGGCAGTGGGATTAGGATCTATCCCTGGTTTATGAGCTGGCTTTTTGGAGCCCATTCCCTATGGTGGGAGGACTTGCTCAGCCTCGATGCTGGGGGAAGGGATTGGTCCTGCCTCAACTGAATGTACCAGGCTTTGTTGACTCCCCATGAGAGAGGCTTTACCATTTTGGAGGAGTGGATGGAGAGTGGAGGGGAAGGCAGGGGTGGGAGTAGGAGGAAGAGGAATAACTGTGGTTGGAATGTAAAAAAAATTAAATGAAAAAAGGGAGATATGAGGTGGAAGGGAAATGGCTAGTTTTTTTTTTTTTTATTTTGCAATACAGTTCAGTTCTACATATCACGGATTCCCCTGTTCTCCCCCATCCCGCCCCCCTCACCTTCCCCCCAGCCCACCCACCATCCTCCAGGGCAAAGCCTCCCCCGCGGACTGACGGACTGAGATCAACCTGGTAGACTCAGTTCAGGCAGGTCCAGTCCCCTCCTCCCAGACCAAGCCAAGCGACCCTGCATAGGCCCCAGGTTTCAAACAGCCTCTTTCTCACTAATTGGACTCCCAGAGCTCCACCCGGGGCCTAGCCATGCATGGATCTCTGCATCCAGATCCCTCAGTCGTTGGATGGAGTTTCTAGCACGACAATTAGGGTGTTTGGGAGATGGCTAATTTTGAGTGATTTAACAAGTGCATCCCTTATGGAGGCTTAGGGTTAAGGAGAGAAGTACACTACTTCTGCTTGAAAAGTATTTGGATATAAAAACGTACTTTTTCAGTCACAGTTATTAAAAATGATTGTCCAGCATGAGATTACTTATAAATCTTTCCTATCTAAGGAATATTTTCATCTTTTTAGGATATCCCTGGAGGAGACAAAAAACTAGTAGAAACTCACACTCATACTTAGTGTTACAACTTGGTTTTACTTTTTTTTGCTTTCTCCAAAATAAACTTCATATAGAAAATTGTTTTTGAAAAATCAAACATCAGAGATTGCACATACTAAATAAATCATATATAAAAGCAGTCAGAGCTAACATGAATGAGGATTGCTGAAATCATAACAAACATTGTTAATCAACAGAAACTCATTCACTTGTATTAATAAGGAATCCAGGCAATGGAAATAATGCAGTCCCTTTGGAGAGTAGAGATGACCCTTCTCTGCCTCTTTGAGCCTTTTCTTGCTAGCTCTGCTCACTGACATATGGCCATGACTTTCTTACTACATTTCCATATTGCTTCTTGTATATCTGTGTAATACTCTGTGAATCTAATGATTCATAATTAGATTTGGAGCAGACCGGAATAACCCAAGATAATTATCTCCTTCTTAATTAAGAACTTTAACTTAATTACATATTCAAAACTCCTTCCAAGTAAAACAAAACTTATACCCTCGGAGTTAAAGTACATAGATATAGTTGTGGAGGAGGGGAACACAAGTCTAACCAACTACAGGGTTTATATCTCAACTAAATATTCTTTAATAAACATTATGATATCGTATGTATATAAATCATCAGCTTTTATACAGACCATTGCCTCCAAATGATAAATTAAGATTACAAAAATAGTTATTACTTCTTATTAGGTTATATTGGATTTGCTAGTATAATGCTGCTTGCAGAACCAGAATATGATGTATGTTTCTACCAAAAAAGAAGTATTACTGGAGCAACAAAAGATTTTCTTCAAAGAACTGCCAAGGCAGAATCTGTGAACTTCAGCCTGATAAAGCTTAGAAACAAATGACTATAATGGTTCAATATGGTGGACTTGATTGACTGTTTCCTATGAGTTTTCAGAATAATCTGCTAACTAGTTTAACAGCCATCACTGTACAGATTCTCCCTTGTCATCAGATTTCTGTACTCCTTTTTAACTAAACTCTACTTCTCTTTTCTACATCCATAATTTAAAAGGGAAATAATTCCACTAATTCAGCTGGGAAAACCCTAACCTCATACTTACTAGCAAGTGAATCAGAAATAGGTATAGAAACACAATTATGCCCAATAACTTGTGAGGGGGTCTGATGAGGATGTTAGTGAAACAAAGTTTCCTTATAGGGTGTAATGAGCTTGTCAAGTCTGCCGCGTAGAGCACAAAATGTTGAAATGGCTCTCACTATAGATGCTAAAAGCTCAAGGTAAAGGTGTGAGTATGATTTCATTCTCCTAAGACTTTCTCCTTAGCTTATGAACAGCCATAATCTCTTTGTGTATTATACACACTTTCTTCTGCTCAGGTTTGTCCTAGATATTTACTTATGAATGTTTCTTTGGTCTGTTTTCTGCCCTGTAACATAATATCATACATAGGATGTGTAATTTATAATTGTAGTTTATTTTGCCAATGGACCTGGAAACTAGGACATCAATGAGCATGTCATATACTCAGTTGGGTCTATATTAATGACTTTTCTCATTGATATGATAAAACACATAACTAGAGAAACATAAGGGTTCATTTGGGCACCTGGTTTGAGGATATAATCTGTCGTGGTGGGGAAGGTATTGTAGCAACCTCAGTTTTAGCCACTGGTTAATCCCCACATTTTAACTAAGAGATAGGACATATGGCTATAGAATATTGGAGATACTTAGAAATAAAATGAAAAGTGTATGAACAGAAGATAACATTGAAAACAAAATATCTTGGTTCATAAGAAATGATAGACTGAAATTAAAAAGAGTAGAAACAGGGGGCCAACGATATCATAAGATCCAGAAACGAAAGGACCTAGAAGGAGAGAAGGATAATGGTCCACAAACTGCCAGCAAGTGAGGATGTCCAAGGCATGAAAAACAGTCAATGACAAATGACTGAGCTTACAAAGCTTTAAGAGACACAGCTGATTTCCTCACACACCCTGAAACAAGAAGCAAACCGAACTGGATAGACCACTGAACTAAATTATCTTAACGAAGAGTTATTGTGCATATGTAACCTTTACCACATGGAGAAGAAGCCACATTCTTGAAGGAATGGATCAGTTTACTAATTGCTAAGCTCTTCTGCTTGCTAATTATCTTGCGGGCTATGGGAGTTTACATGATCTGGATAAATGTTCCCCCAGAGGGACATTTGTTAAACGCTTGGTCTCTAAGACAGTGGTATTGGGAAGTAGTGGGACATTTAGGATGTGGGCCTTATGGAAAGTCGTTAGGGATTGAGGAAGCATACTCTATGCAGACCTATTGCTAAGTGGTTTGTGAAATGAGCAATCAATCCTACTGTACACTCTCAACTACGGCCAGTTGTACCCCTAACAGAGGCCCAAATCAGTGAGAGAAACCAAGTTTAGACTGGAGCTTCCTGAACTATGAGCTAGATAAGCCCTTTCCCTTCTAAGTTAATTACCCCAGTATTTCACTGTAGTGATGAAAAACTCACTAACACAGGTGTAAAGTTTCTATGCAGTACAGCAGGTACAAGACTACTACACCATGAAGCTTCCTGCTACCAAGACTGGCAGGTGTCTTACATCCACTGGCTTACAAGACTGTTGTTCACTATATAAGGCAGAGAATACTAGAGCTGAGCCTCAGGCCCACAAGACAAATATTTGCTACTATGTAATCTCCTTTTCCATCTCTTAAAAATAAAATATTATCTATCCAATCACTGTTTTTCTATATTAAAAACTGAGCCCCAAACTGGATGCATGAAAGGAAATTATTTCTCAATATCAAGAAACTTTGTGAAATACAGATAATAAAATATTTGACAAATCATATGTAGAGTTAATTAACAAAATTATAAAATCTAGTGAATACTCAAGATATGCATATGTACATACATATATATTATATATGCATGCATACATATGTATATATGTACATAATATATATGTAAAGACTTCTACTCTATGTCATGGTCATATACATGGTAACCATATGTGTGTGTGTGTGTGTGTGTGTGTGTGTGTGTGTGTGTGTGTGTGTGTGCGTGTGTGTGTGTGTGTATTGAGAGTCCTATGCCATGATTGATTTCATTTTCTAACATGTCATTATCTTTCTTCCTTTCCTCTAAAAATAACCCTTAATATACTAAGCATGGCAGTTAAATATTTTGCTATAAAACTGTTCCCCTAAATACAATATATTTCATTTGTAGTGTTCTTTAGCCTTCAAAAACTTGAAACCCTAACTTTTGATAAAATATATAAGATGATTTTGTTATGCCCAGGTTGTTTAGCATAATGTATTTCATGATTGGCTTGGGATTTTGTCTTAGTTTGAATTTTTATTTCTGTGAAGAGACACCATGACCACAGCAACTCTTGTAAGAAAAACATTTAATTGAGGAGGCTCACTTGCAGTTTCAGAGGTTCAGTTCATTATCATCATGGCCAAGAGCATGATGGCGTGCAGGCAGATGTGGTCCTGGAAGAACTGAAAGTCCTACATCTAGCAGGCAACAGAAGTCAATTGTCACAGTGAGGAAAGGTTAAGCCAAAGAGACCTCGAAGCCCACCCCCACAGTGACACACGTTCTCCAACAAGGCCACACCTCCTAATAATGCTACTCCCTTTGGGGGCCATTTTCTTTCAAACCACCACAGAGTTGAATTTATATTGATAATGACTTTGTGAAATCATCTAGTTATACTAATACCCTCATAAAGTCCTTTTAGACACAGTATTTGTGGGGGTGTCTCTGTGACCATCAAGGCCAGCAGAGTGTCTATTCATGTGAGGTAAGAAGGAGCTCCAGTTCAACATGACTCAATAACTAGTGTTGGTTCAAACTTCAAAGGTCTGACAGCGGGCAGTTTATTTTAGGCATATTTAAGAACAACAAAATTTAGAACAAAAGTTTCCTGGTGATAATTAATCCAATCCTGTGTACACAATAAAGCTTAAAACATGAAACTTATTTACATTGAAAAGTATGTGTGACCTCTTCCATAAAGATAGGTTCTATAGATTGACCTGAATATGACATCTTAAGCGTCTGGGAGGGGACCTGGTGTGGTTGTGGTCATACAGATAGTGCAAAGTTCACCAGGTTTTAACCACCTCTGCTCCCATTTCTAAAGTAACATCTCTCATATAGATGGGTTCTGTTACCTGAGTAACAATGATCAAGATAAGGGTCAAGGGAGGCTAACTGAGACAAACATAGATTCTGGGAGAGCCAGGCAGGGCTTGGCCGTGAAGATAGCACAGAGGTCACGGGGATGTAAATCAACATCCATTCACAGCCTTATGGGTAATAAACAAGTTATACATCTTTTTCTTTGAAGAGGTAACCCTACATGTTAACATTCCTAGTTTCCCTAGTACTGATCTATGAGTACAGGACTTCTGTGCCCCCAACAAGTATTTCTCTATCATCTTTTAAAACTATTTTTATAAGCTTCATACAAAATTATAGATGACTTATTAAAATATTTTCATAAATACATTTTGATCATTTACCACCCCCCAATTCCTCCTATATATTACTCCATAGAAGAACTCAGCTTTTGATACAAAAAGACAAAACTACAATATTCTCCAGCATTTTCCATTTTCTTTCTTTCTTTTTTTTTTCTTTTTTTGGTTTTTCAAAATAGGGTTTCTCTGTGTAGCTTTGGAGCCTGTCCTGGAACTCACTTTGTAGACCAGGCTGGCCTTGAACTCACAGAGATCCACCTGCCTCTACTTCCCAACTGCTGGGATCAAAGGCGTGCACCATCACCACCCAGCGCATCTTCTTGTCTACTTGATTTAGACCAGTGACTACTGAGCACTGAGGAATTACTTCCTGAAGAGGGTGTTCAGCCGTCTCACCTACAAAAATAATGCATTTTCTTGGAATCCTCTTACATTAACTTGGGAATGTGCTAAAGAATATAAATGTGGTTGTTAACCCAATATTATTTACACAATGATCTCTTTTGTTTTCAGCAAATGTTGAAGCAATTGAAAATTAAAAATTCTAAAGCTGGAAGATCAAATGTCAGGCAAGAGTGGGTTCTGTCAGGCCCTTCATAAGCCAACAAACTTTCATCATGTCAGAAATCTGAGGAAAGATATTTTGCACTTAATATCTTTGTGGTTAGTATTATTCTTCAATAAATTTCTCCAAAATTTATTTCTCCAGAATTAAGTAATCAAATTAAAAGAGGCAGAACCTGGATTATAAGTTAACCATTACATAATTCATTTATCCATTGTTGGGCAAATATTTCTTGACTTCATCTGCATGGTAGAATTTACTAATGATATTTTGCAAGATGTAGATTAAATATAACTGAGCCATTCAGCAAGATATATATTCATGCTTGGATATATGAATATAATTAAAACAAGAAAGGCCTAGATACTTTCCTAAACTCAGGCAAGAAAATGAAGGAAGTTAAGTATTTGACTGAATTATTGTCATGCAACAAAACTGTATAATAAATGACATGCTTTATATATCAGTTTGTGTACATACACATGCAAATAAAACCTAATATTTCCCTGAGACTTCCAACCTTTCAAATCAAGAAACTACCATTTGGAATTTCCTACAGATTGATTTTCTTCTCTATATATCTTAGTCATTTTTTACTAGGTTACTAAATGATGAGAGGAAATCTAAGATGATTCTACCAACACAAACTCTGTATGGCTACTTGAGTAGGCAGATAGAAGGTAGATAAGAAAATAACAGATAGAGAAGTACATATAGATAACAGATGACCAAAGAAATCACCTAAATGTAAAATGGAGTAAATGTCACAAACTCAAGTCTATAACCAAGTAATTTCTATAATAGTAAGTGCCTTTAGAGGGTGCCTGAGCTGGTCTACCCCAGTAATCAGATTAGTGAATACCCTAACTGTCATCATAGAGCCCTCATCCAGTAATTGATGGAAGCAGATGCAGAGATCCACAGCCAAGCACTAGGTTGAACTCCAGGAGTTCAATTGAAGAGAGGGAAGAGGGATTCTATGAGCAAGGGGCATCAAGATCATGATGGGAAAACCTACAGAGACAACCAAACAAAGCTAGTGGGAACTCATGAACTTTAGACCAACAGCTGTGGAGCCTCCATGGGACTGGACTAGGCCATCTGCATAAGTGAGACAGTTGTGTAGCTTGATCTGCTTGAAGGGCCCCTGGCATTAGGATCAGGATCCATGCCTGGCACATGAGCTGACTCTTTGGAGCCTATTACCTATGGTGGGACACCTTGCACAGCCTTGATGCAGGGGCTTGGACCTGCCTCAACTGAATGTACCAGGCTCTGCTGACTGCCCATGGGAGGCCTTATCTTTTTAGAGGAGGGAATGGGGAGTGGTTGTGGGGGAAGTCTGGGGAGATGAAGGAGGAGAGAAGAAGGAGTAATCTGTGGTTAGTATGTGAAATGAGTAAAAAATTTCTTAATTAAAAAAGAGTATCTATGGCAAAAAAATAAGTGCCTTTAAGGAAAAATATCAAGATTATTTGACACATTATGAACACATTGTTCAAGGGCTCTTCACTTAGCATTGCACACTCTACACTTCTTATCATCTTCTCCTGAACTACAGTTTGGGTAAACATCTATTGATTAATTGGGAATACCAAATCCACAGTCTTTGAAGGCATCGACTATTTCACCTTACCCATAACACATAAAATTCTCCTGACTAAATGACAACACAGAGTAGAGGAGTCAAGAGACATGGGCTTACTCAACATTTAAGCCTTTTCTATCTTGTTTTCAAGGTCAGAGCAGTCAGTGTTCAGATGTAGACAGTCACGGTATACACAGGACCAAATTTGACTCAAAGAGAAGAGGTACAGAAGTGGGAATTATTGTGCCCTGTACAGAGGAGTCCTCTGGTTTCACATTCTGCCTCTTGAATCAGTAGGATTATTAGTAACTCCACCCACAATCCTAGTGAGCAGAAGCCCATCTAATCAAGTCCTCCTTCTCATCCTGTCCCTCTATGATACATAGTTTAAGAAACACTCCTTTTGTTTCTTGTTAGTTTGGAGTATTCCTCTGAGCCTCCCAACTATTCATGTAGTAAGTCACACTGTTGTTACTCAATGACACCATTCTGAAAAGGTCACCATGCTATTCCTGCATAAATTTCCCACAAAAACGGATTCATATCTTGATTACTACTGGTTTATACTATTCCCTGGTCATTCACACAGCAATAATTTAAAACTCTTCAATAGTAGAGATTTATTTTTCTCATATTACCGTAAACAGGGGTAGCTTTTAGAGATATGAAAGTGATTTGGTGCTTACTCTTTAAAATCCATCTACTTTCTCTGCAGCTCCTCAGTCAAGATTGTAGTACAGACATAAGACCTATGCTCAGCTTCTTACCAATTTTCTTGTCAACTTAGAACAGTTGGCTATACAACATAACAAGATGGATACTTCTACCTCCTGTAAGAAAGTAAGCATAGAAGAAATAAGACAAACAAGATGGTTGCACTGGCAAAGAAAGAGCCTATCTTTTTCCTAGAGAAATGTCGTAACCAAATTCACTCTACTGAGTCAAAACTTCTATCAACATCAAAACAATACATGCACTAAATTGTTTCTTCAAAGCACTTTGAGAAATCACAGCTAATTAAAAATGAAAAGAGATCTCTGTTTAAAATGGCCTTAGAATGCAAGATATACATTTTAGTACATAATATATGTATCTATATTACTCATTATCTTATCAGGTATTATTGAATACTACATTATTTGTAACACGATTTACACGACATTCATAATATCATGAGTCATTCCAATTTTGTGAAAGAAAATATCAAAGGGGCAATTATTGTGCAGGTTAAAACTACCTTTGAACAAATTATAAAATCAAGTTAGCCATGGATGTAAACATATTTTTATATAAAATATAGATATATATTCAGTAACACATATTTAAAATAGAAGTCATTGTAATAGGTAATAAAATTGCAATTACAAGCTTGGAGTGAAGATTTGCACAGAGGTAGATCAGAGGGAACAAAATTACAATTGGGTAGGTTGAATAAGTTCAAGAGACTTGTTGAAAGTTATTGTGACTGTGGTTGATAACATATTGTATATTGAATGCTATTGAGAACAGATTTTGTGTTCCACCAGATCCATAAGGAAAACACATATGGGAAAAGATATATATCTAGAGATAAAGAAGTATCTGTTTTATGCTATTTTTCTCTCAATATGTATTTCTTACATTATGTAATTGCTTTGGTATGAGAGTCCTCTTACACAAATTAAAATAAACTTAAATTAAATGTTTCAAAACCATGAGAAAAAGAAAGGAATCTTTTTTGGATCAAATCATGGCTTATTTTGCAGTTATTATTTTTTTCAGGACATTTAAAATATTGTATCTGGAAATCAGCGATAAGAGAATGAGATCAATAAATCACATATGCATGAAGGGGCTATCTACGGTTACTGTCTTCTATGTGGGAGTAATGCTCTAGAGAGTTGAAAACTCATTCTCACATGGAATACTAAAACAAAAGCAGCCACTCACAAGTAACTCTGTTGTTGAATCAGGGAAATAAAAAAATAAGTACTGGAAAAGTAACCCAGTTCAAGATGAAGAAAATAAACATTCCCCAGGACAAAAGCAGAGACAGACTTGCATTTTTAATTTTTCAGCATGGGAAAATCCATCCTTAGTTCTCCTATATAGACAGGTACATTAGCTTACTGCTGCTGTTCTTAGAAGTTATTGCAAGCGTAGTGGCTTTGATTTATATTCTGATAGTTCTCATGCTCCAGGGTCCAAAATGAGCTTCACCAGAGTAAAATCAAAGTGCTGGCAAGGACCCTGGCCTCTTGATGGTCCCAAAGGAGAAGAACCTAGTCATTTTATCTCTGAAGTTTCAAAAAGTTACTCATATTCCTTAGACTGCTTTTTTTTTTCACCATCAGAGCCAGAGGCATAACATCCCATTGTCTCTCAGACTTTGACCCTCCTACTCCCTCACAACAGCCCCTGTGATTACCTTGGTTTCATCTGAAGAAATCAAAGTAATCTTCCCATCTCCAGACATTCAACTTAATCAAATATCCAAATCCTTTTTACCATGTAAATTAACATCTTCATGGGTATTGCTGACTAGGACATGGGCATCTCTGGGTGGTGAGGATTATTCTCTTACCATAATTGTGCACGGACATTTCCATGTGGTTAAAGAAAGACACTTCCTATTTTGCAACTATTGATTATGTTGCCTCTAAAATTTTTCGTTCTATATTCCGTGCAAGATGGTTTTTAGATGAAAGAGTTCACAAAGTTAATGTATTTTATTCTAGAAATGTTCTTGCACTCTGATAAAAATTAAGTTGGAAGTAGAATCTATGTGTTCCGTGGCCCAAAAGTGACACACTTCATGGGAGCAAATAAGTACAAGAAAATCCTAGGACCCAAAAATAAAATTAGCCACAGCAAGCCCACCTGAATCATAGTAAAACAATCTGGACACAAAGTAAATGTAAAATGAAAATGGAAAGTTCTGACATGTATATATTTGATCTCTCAGGTGAAATAAAAGAAGCAATAAATATCACACACAGCATTTAAAAGTGGATTCAGTCAAAAGTCATGTGGATTGAGGAAATTATCTTGTCAGGTAGAGTAAATTTTATGTGGAGGTGGCTACCCACGGTACATCCAAACAGAAGAAAAGTCTCTAGAAGAAATGCAAGCAGAAATATGTTTCTCCTATTACTGTTGCCATCAGTTGAAGAATGTCTGACCTAAGCAAAATCCCTGCTAATTCCATGCAATCTTCTTTAGACATTATCTTTAGACATGATAATGTATGGAAGTCACAAGTCAGCGTGAGATACTCATGCAAAGATAGGAATGTTTTACTCCGAACTTGGATTAGAAGTAGCAAGTTACTGTGGTAGATAGTTATTGATGCATACAAATTATTCCAATATTTAGTGACATAATCCAGCAAACATTTTAATCGTGTACTTTCTATGGGTCAAGAATATAGAAGCAACTTGGCTAAGCACGTCCACAATCAAGGTGTCAGACACTGATTGGAGATGGCTCCAGTTTTCTAGAAGCTCAGTTACGTGGCTGTTGGCACAGCTTAAACAACATGTTCTGCAGCGGTCCTTCTCGAGCTTCTCAAAACAATTCGCAAAGGTGATTTCTCACAGTATGAGCCATGTAAGCAGAGCTAAAACACATCCAAAATGTAAGTCATAGTTTTGTATAGACTAATCTCAGAAGTGACATTCCATAACCTTTATCATATTCTACTTATTAATAGTGAGGCAATATATCCCAGCCTATTCTCACTGATCAGCAATCAAATATTAGTATAAATACCAGGGTATGGGGAATATTGATAACTTGTTTAGAGGATGGGATGGTGACTGCAATCTTGTGAAAACTATGTCCTGCTTTCCCTCTGATGAGGAGGTAGTTTACTCATATTTTGATATTTCATCATTTAAAAGCTATGTTTCAAAAATGAATGCTTAAATCTATCAAAAATATACAATGGAAGACGCTAAGGTGATAAAATTTGAAACTTGATGTTAATTACTAATGTGCTGTTGCCTTGAGGAGAGGATCCAACATGTCTGCTTCATCCAAGTTGAGGTTCTCTCCCCATGAGTTCTAGAAGATGAACTCCCTCTCCTTCCCTGAGATTATACTTTAAACAAATGAATTTTATTCTTGAAAGAGTCATCCTTAAGTTGTGGGAGATACATGTATTCACAGCTGTTGAGTAATATCTTTGCACAACTGCTCTGAGACATGGTTGTCCAGGACCCATAGTCAGGTTTGACTGGAACACACAGTAAATACTTTGGGTTGCCTTAACCTTTCTCAGACACTTGGATGAGGGGGTTGTGGATAGTCAGCCCAACCTGGGAATCAGATTTTCAGTTGGGAACTATGTCAGAGTTTTAAGTTTTGTAATGTGGAGAAAGGAATAGATGAAATCATGTTGAGAGACTTTAGTTTTTACAATCTAGGGTTGAATCTTCATCCAGATGAAGGGCTATGAGGACCATTGCTGGAGTCTGATCAGGAGGAGAATAGCATCATATCTATCTCATCTGATTTAAAGCCATCCATTCTTTACAGAGTCCTCATTCGCCAAACGTAGTAACATACAAGTCCAAGCATACCTCAGTCATTTCTGGGGACGACAGGCATCCTTTTATGTACTCAGCTCTTCGCTGGTGACTAGACTCCCTAGGCTAATTTATGAGCTTCTTCTTTACTCCCAGCTTGGCTCGTGGTGTGCCTCCATGACTCTTGGTCTCCCCCAAAGTAGA